>NC_136817.1:55963061-56563061 GCF_951394365.1 Tetrao urogallus
TAAGGTAGTGTTTCATGAGTGATTTTATTTTGAGTTAACATATTGAGTATAACTGCTCAGAAGTCTTTCTCAGATATAGACCTACCCTGTATTTGAGATGTAACGGATATTAACTTTTGTCAGAGCAGTTCCTTATTCCAGCAGTGATTATCTCTCTCTGTATAAGGAAGGAATCTGTGTGTGTGCATATGTGTGTGTGTAACATATTGAAGAGCCCTTGGTGCACCACTACAGTTTATTTAAATACCAGAAGGAAAATTTTTATCTGAAAAGAACAGAAACAGTAGCAAATGGCTACTTTTAAAATTTTCTATGAGCCTATTAAGATTAATTGTTCTAGAAAGATGGAGAAAACCCTGTCATTAAAAGAATATTTAATGACTATCCTAAGAGCATTCAATGTGTTTTGGTACGTGAATATCTTAGGAGGTGTCTCAGGAGAAATGGATCCATTCTTGCCTCAGCCACAAGCTTGATTTGTGACCTTAGGCAAGTCATTTATCATCCCTTTCTGTGCTTCAACTGCTCAGTTTGTGAAATGGCAGTAGCACTGAGCCCCCAGGTTCATGGTGATCTCAAACATCAGGAAGTTAACACTGCTTAATTACATTTAAATACAAGAAGTTGTGTTTTGAGCTATTCTTTATGTTCCATAGTTCTGATTGTTTTTCTTCTTGTGGTAGGATTACCACAGCTACATATAAGATGTACATCATTTCTAGTGAAACTTGCAAGTTTGAGAGAGTTGTGCAAATAGAACAGAACTGTTTTGCAAACTTCAGGTTTTTAGTTTCAAGCTTAGCCATTGTAACAAACAGTAGATGTGGTGTTTTACTGTAATTTATGTTTTGTTTTGATTTGTTTTCATTTTCAGTTCAAGCTCAACAGCTGATGCAAATTCAGAGGAAACTACTAGTTTGGAAAAAGGAAAATCAGCATTAAACAAAGTTTTGGAGTCTTTTTGTTCATATCACTGGCAACAGACTTTGGCTATGTTAAAATTTTTAATGCAAGATGAAAGTGTTCCTATAGTTTGCAGTTGCAAACAAACATATTCAGTCCACTCTGAAACTCCCAGTTTCCTTACTGAAGAAGATGTTCATGTTTCATTTTGCAATTGCAAAGGACATATGATAACAAAAAGTTGCTGTTTACAAAATCAAATACCAAACACTTATTTACCACCTCTGCCTATTTGTATTAAAGATTTCCATTCTTTGTCATGCCAAGCTGTAGCGATTGGATGTATTAAGACCATGGTGAACAAAGCATGTAGTTCTCATAAGTATTGTGCTGAACAGTTGCAAAATTCTACCAAGCATTCTGTGAAAGCAGTAGCATGTGCATCTTCAGTTAAGGACTGTGATCTATTAAACAGCATTAAAAATGCAAGTAGATCTCGCAGCCCGTCACCACCACCACTGTCACCTGTGCAGAATAAAGAATTTGAGACAGTGGAAGAATCAATTATGGATTTTCCAATTTTAGACAATAACAAGCCTGAAATATCCATCAACCAGCCTCCATACCTATTGCCAGCTGAAGGAAGCAATGGAGAATTTGAATATGAAAACAAAACATGTGGAGAAAAAGTGACTGAATATTCAGCTGGAACACTGCAGTCGATAGATGAAGAAGACAACAATTACATGAATTCTGAGAAAGCTGAGAAAGGTGAACATTATGCCATTTTCCAAGATTTAATGGACCGTATTAATGAGAAGTTAAAATCAATAGACACTACAGACATAGCAGCAAATCTTGTGAAATTTTCTAGCATTGACAGGGCACCAGAAAATGATGTAAAATTAGGAGACTTTATAACCTCCCTTTTGCATAATGCTAAGGCAAGTGATTATAGTTTTATGGAATTACTTCGCCAACATGATAAGCAAATGGAAAATAAAATAATCCAAACAAGATTTCGGAAGCGTCAGGAAACTTTATTTGCAATGTATAATTCTCCTGATTCACCGTATATTCGACGACAGTCTTTGCAAATCAAGAGGCAGCTTGCAAGCCTTGATGAAACTCTTGTAAGAAAAAAGTCAATTTCTGAGAGAAATACAAAGAAATCTGCAAAGAATTTTGATAAGATATACCCAAACAAAAGGCACAGGTTAACTGTGATAGAAGATAAAGATTTGCAATGTCTTGAAAGTAATCCTTGTATGAATTGCCATACCAAACAAGTATGTTTTCCAGTACACCAAACAGAGTCTTTCAAACTACCTCTTACTAATTTTCAAACCAGCTCTGACTTTCTAGTTCTTTCAGAAGATAGTGCTTTTGCAGTCAACCAGGCTAAATCTGCAAAAACTCAAGGAGATTTTGCAACTCTAAAAGAGACTGATCAGCTTCCTTTGCATGGGGAGAGTAACGGAACCCCAGGCAGAACTAAACGCAACATTGTGCCTCCTGGATGGTACTCTGTGTACGTAACAAACAACATTGTATTCAGAAAATCATCTGATGCAAAGAAGTCGTTAGAATGTTTGGAAAAAATGCAAATAAATGAAGATGTTCATGCTGAAAGATGCAGTGATGTAAATATAAGCAAAATTGTGAGAGACACAAATCTGCAAGTTGTCGTAGAGCGTTTAGAAGATACAATTAACTTAGCTAAAAAGTCTAACAGCTCATGGTTGAATAGTTACAAAATAAGCCAAAAAGTAAAAGATAATGCTTACGAACAGGTTATGAACCCACTTGCTAAAAGTGACTTCCCTTTCAGTGCAGATGAAATGGAATACACAGGACAAAGCTTCCTTCCACATTCATGTTTGTCAAACAGCAATAAAAACAAAACTCTGTGTGTGACAACAAGCAAGCAAGAAATGGTTATAGATCAAGAAATTAATGACAGCCTTTTGAAGTCTCTGAGCATTGATTCATCTAATTCTGCATCCAGCAATGAGGCCTTGCATACAACTTCTGGAGCTAGGGAAATACCATCTTTCTTAAGCTACTCAAGTCCCGTTAAGCTTATGTTTGTCTCAGAGGTTAATAGCAGTGAAGGTATCAAATATACTCTGACATCTGCAACTACGTCTGCTAAAGGAAGCACAGATATTTGTTCGTTTCAGGGGTACACAAGCACTGTGTTAGACAAACAGGCCACAGAAAATCTTTCTCATGCAATCTGTGTCAATGATTTTGAAAACAGTGCCAAGGAGGAATCAAGCTGTGTTTGTGCGGAAGCAATTACAAGCTCCTGTGCAGTTGGTCAAACTAACTTAAGTGACTCAAAACAAAATGAAATTGTGGATAAATCAAGCAATAGTGGTGAATCTGTTTTAAAAAGAAAGCCTGGTAGACCAAAGAAAATAGGTCCTCAAGTTGTTAAGCAGGTTAAGAGACCTATTGGGCGGCCTCCAAAACCAAAAGTAGATATAACTGAAAGGAGAGAATGTAGAGCTGAACTCAACAGTGATGGTAAAAGTACCAAATCTGATGCATCAGTAATGGAAGAAGTTAATAGCAACAAAAATATCACTGTGACGGTTGTTTTTGGAAGGTCAAGAAGAACTAAAAGACATGTTTCTGAAGGTAATCTAAATGTAATCAGTACTCTGCCCAGAGAACAGGTTGACTTCAGTTTTGCCAATGACCACGGCAAAGTGAGGCATAGCACAGAAACTGAAAATGCTTTGACTGAAATAGTGAAAGCCTTGCAGAATTCTTCTACTGAAAATGAGGTCTCTGGTTATGACTATGTTAGACCTATCAAGAGCAACCTGGCATCACCACATCCTTGCAGCAATATTATACGGCCAGTTAAGAAACCGTTAACTGCTATTCGAAAACCTGGTCGGCCAGCAAAAGTAAAAATCTCTGGCATATCTGTGACTGTTAATAGAGTTTCACCTCAGGAAAGAAAAGTGAGCATTAGCAACTGTTTGCCTCCTTTACAACAGCAGAACTTATTAGAAAAAAGCATATCACAGGAGAAAAACAATCAGCTGTGCAATAATATGAGTCAAGTAAAGAGTGTGCAGAAAGATTCTAGAGAAGATGGATCAAACAGTGTTATTACAACAGTGTCAAGAAAACGCGAGATTCCATTGAGACACTCTGTTAGAGACAGAAAGCCCTCATTGCATTTCTTACATTCATTAGCATCCTCTAGTGCATTTACTTGTAGAAGTGCCTTGCTGCATAAATCTTACAAACTCCATTTGAGAAAAGCTAAAGATCAAAAGGAAAAACGCAGGCAATCAAATCAGAGCATAACATCCACAGATACCTCAGAAATGAGAAATTCAGAAAATTCAGAAAAGAATCTTGGGGACAGTGATTTTGGGCCCATTAATGATGTATCATCGGATCCCATTTTTTCATCAAAGCCTTCTCTCAGGTGGTGGGCTACTTCCGCTTCAAGTGACACTTTGATGGAAGAACTAAATAATAGATTTGAACAGATAACTAATACCTGGTTGCGAGTGGGGGGAAATGAGTTTGATAAATGTGTATGTGAAAACAGGGATCCCACTGAACAAGACTGTAACAGTGAAATGTCAAACCCTTTAGACTCCTGCCTTGTAGAAATTGAAACATCACCTATAAAAATGCTGTTTCAGAAAAAATGTAACATGAATGAACTCTGCACCTGGTTTATGCAAACTACAGAAACGCAGTCTCTCTCACTAGTGAGAAAGGCAAATGCTCGCAATCCTTTAGAAGTAGTTAGTACTAGAGAGATAAAGATGGAAACTAAGCAATCTGATCTTAGTACTTGCCTTTTCAGAAAGCACTTTAAAAAGTTTGCACTATCCTCTCCTTCAAAACCCGCAGGGAAATTACAAATATTACATAATATGGTGAGGTCTCCAGTCTTAAGCATGAAAAGTAATTTCGCATTAGCCAGATTAAAAAGAAATGAATTTAAAAAGTTACAGCATGATAGGTGGGGACAACCAAAAAAAAAGCTGTATAGCCAGGCTCCTGGAGGCTGGAAATCGAAAAAGAAAAATTTACAGTTTTTTTGCCAAAGCCAGTTGTTTAAAAGTACAAGTGAGGAAAGCAGTGATGGAATGCCTGTGCTCCAGGAAAAAAATACAGTAGAAATCCAGCCCACTCAAACTTTGGTAGAATCTCAGAGTAGCCTCTTGCCAACTGAGAATGAAGCCAGAGATGCATTTGTTCAACAGATGATGGGATCTTCTGATTTTAACCCACATCCCGGTTTAGCAAATATACTTAAGTCACATGCAGAGACAAATGGAACAATTTGTTGCCAGCAAAATGTTAGAAAAGGACAAAGCCAAGATAAACTGTTTCCAAATACATGGAAAGCCAAAACCTTTAAAGATTGTAGAATATTTCTGAGAAAAATCAACCATATTGAGCAGCACAATTCGTTTAAGTTAAATAATGTCATTTATTCTCCTGAAGCTGTTGAAAGTAAAAGCCATCAGGCCTATTTGGAAGAAAAAAGACACCCTCTTTTGAGGTCCCATTCTACTAAGCAAAACACATTAAAGAAACAAGAGAATGAAATGGAAACACCTAAAGGATCTAATTCTTCTAAAGTGACTGAAAGACTGGATGACCAGTTTCACAGCAGAGAATTAAGTAGTGGTGTAAACCATGATGATAATCCTGCTGGTAGTTCTGAAGTTCTTATCAGAATAAACAAAAGAAAAAGTCCACAATGGGAGACCACTGATACAAATGTAAGAAAAAGGCATAAGAGACAATCATACAATAGTGGACAAATGGCAGCTTATTACCCAAAGTGCCAAGTAGGTAAGTTCCTGTTCCCCCCCTCACCTTAAATTGCAATCTTAAATAATTAGAGAGGTCGAGCAACTAAGCACTTTGGATTTTTTTTGGTGATATTCATATTAATTTCAGAGCAGTAATGAAATTAAATCTAACAGAATAATTCAGAAATGCAAATTCGATATATATAAAATATTTTATTTTACGCTAATTTTTCAGTTGTAATTGGTTTGTTACATTCTTGTATGGCTATAGCGTGGCAAGGTGAAAGGAAAAAAGCTAAGTAATACAGTCCAGAGAGACAGCAAATCAGTTGTGACATATTGAAGTTGGTGGCAGCTGGTTATTAATTTCAACATGAAGAATTTCATTCCACTGTATAGCTTCTCATATTCTGAGGAAGGGTAAATTATAAAATGAAACAGAAATTCAGTTTATTAACCAACAGAGTTGTTCGAAAACAAAACTTTTTTTTTGTCGCTTAAGTATTTCTAATGTAAATCTGTAATGGTTTTGTAATTAAGTGGTAAAAAATAGCACTACGTACTTCTGAGAAGTATTCATTCAGAGATCCGTTTTAGTATCCATTCAGTGCCAAATGAAATATGCTGACTCTTAAGGGTTTGTGCATTGAATCCTTACAGAACGATTGGAAATACAAAATTATTCTAGTTGAGTACAGTATGCAGTTATCAAGCTGAATGCATTTGTTTGGAATGCTTTTAGGCTAGTGTGAATTCAATCTATTTTTAAAACTAGATATTTATAATACATTGTTATACAACTGTGATCTCAGAAAGGCTGGTATATGCTTACAAAGAGGATACACTTGTGAAATTATTTCTTCTGTGACATGAAGAAATCTCCTTAACCAGAAGTCTCATCTAATTTCAATAAAATAACTAAGATGTTAGGTATCCACATAAGCAGAAAAAGAGTTCTGCGGAAGGAATTCAGTTACTGCAGAAATACTTGTTTTTAGAAACAACCCTGTATAAGCTAATCTGACTTTATTGCCCAAAGAATAAAGATAAAATTTGAAACATCAGAGCAAAATCTTATGTCCCCCTTTGTATTCTATTTTGTAGAAAACTATCCCAGATAATAAACTGAGGCATTAATTTCAGTTGTAATATAAACAGTATTATGGCTCTTTGTATACTTTGTTTCTTTTGTACTTTATGTAATATACAATTCTTCATATTAAGCTCATTTGGTGTAATCATACAGTGCTTTTCTGAGGTACGGAGTTTTTTACATTTATACTATTATTTTTAACTTACTGATTTGGGGCCAAATAACATAAAAACACAACTTGTTTTTAAGAAGTTCAAAGTTTGACACAAGGTTGCTATAGAAAAAGCTAGGACTAGAAAAGGAAAGAGTAGCATCTATTTGTTTCTTTATACCAATGAAGAAAGAGCTCTCTCTTCTTTTTATTTTGTAATTTTGACTGTAGACAAGAAAATTTTGCATTCAATTTATATTTATATTTAATTTTTTTCTTGCCAAAGCAATGTAAGACCTGTTACTGTGATATGGTCTCATGTTAGTTTTAATTGGGACTCTATTTTATTTACCTGATAACTTTCCTCTCATAGTTTTGGATCTTTGGAAATATCTGATAACTCTTTTACATTACTTCATTTACAATTTTTGTTTATTTTCCCTCTTACTCATAGTTAATCATATCAATTGTTGTCTTTAGAATGGATATAACAGAAAGTTCCTTGATAAAGGAAATGTTAAAAGAGAAAAAAATTACAATTCTGGAGCTTTCTCCATGCTTGTAAATGTCTTTTTTCAGGGTGCTGTTTTGGTATAGAAATTGTCTTGTTTTGGCATGTTGATTCAACATTGTGTACTGTCTGCACCAGTTAAGGAAATCATAAAAATATTTTTAGTCTAGCATGTAGCTACTGGCTAAAAAGAAGGAACATGATTTCTATCTGTGCATGCATGCATTTTCAAACGTAGTTCTTGCATCTGAAGTTTAATGCACATGAAAGCATCATTACTTGTTCATATGTTCTTTGGATTGTATTTTTGTTGATGTGGTATCATAATTTATATCATCATTCTGTTGCCGTGCTTGAAATGTTCTTATGGTGACGCAGTCAATATTTAAAGTTTTTCTTCAAGTTTTTCCAATCTTGGTGTATTCTTAAAAGATGGAGGTATTGTGATGCTGGTTTATTATGAAGCATTGTGGCAAGTAGGCAGAATGTTGTCAGATCTTGTGTATAGTCAATTTTTGTTAAAGCATAGTAGTGGAATTGTCAATTGAGTTTTTACAGTTCAAGGTAGTACCAAGAAACAAGAACTAGCCATGCAGTCAATTGAGCAAGAGGAGAGAATGAATCATCTTTTGGTTTTTTTTTACACTACCTGTTTTATTCAAAGTGAGGTTTAATGAGTAATAAACAACTCAATTTCTCAACTGTTGCTTCAACAATGCATTTATGTGTCAAGGGCAATTCCTTTTGCTGTTGATGTATGTTGTGATCATTTAAATTACCTTTTGTAAGAACACTGAAATGTGTTTGCCACCACAACAGTAAATTGTGTTAAAAATCGTTTAGGAGAGCATTTATGTTTCTTTCCATGAGGATGGTTCAGACCACACTCATGTGCTTTGAAGTCCACCAAGCTTAATCGTAAAAGCTGCAGTAGAGCCAAGCTAAAATGAGAGAAACTATTATATTCAATAAAATGGAATAAATGACTATAAGAATATAGTTAATATATTTTTAAATATTTGTGGATTTATCAGAGCTAAAAAGGAGATCATAGACCTCCTGCAGTAACGGGCAGTACTGCATGCTGCGATGACATGACATACCTGTCCTCTTAGCCTTTGTATCGGGCTGGGATCTCACACAGAAGAGCTTTTAAAAGTGTGTTCTGATAATAATTTCGCTTTTCTGCTAATAGTCTGGAGTTTCAGAGAAAAATTTAATGTATTTCGTTGGCAGGGAATATAAATTTTCTATTTTAATTTTTCATTATATTTGAATGATGTTTTAATATTCCTTATTGAGATCAAGTTAGCATGACACTTAAAATGAGGATTTGCTAATCTTTGTAGTCATTTCAAAGTTGACTTCAGGAGTCATGAATCACACTGAAACCTGGACTTCTTTTATGAGTTTAATTGTTCTCTTGATTGTTTGTGTAAGATAACCTCTGTATTATTATGACAACAAGCAAAATTTTCCACAAACAGGACTTCCCTTGACAGACTTTTTTTTTTTTCAAATTGGAAGGCAATGCTGTGTGAACCTTTTATACACATGAGTATTAGTGTGGCATTAATATTCCAGTGTTGTTGCTTATTTGACTTACAGTGGTCCGGTCCAACAGAGGAGGCTATACAATGTGAATAACTTCTACTGCTGTAGAAGATATTGCAATAACCTAGAGAGAAAACCAAGGTTTTTAGGAAGTCTTCCCAGCTATCTCTTTCACAAAGGAGAATGCTCTACGTTCCTAATACAGAACAAATGTAAAATATTAGACGAGGTAAAGTGCAAGAGACAAACCAAAGCAATCATTAAATCTGCTGATTTCAAGAAACACTTTTTAACAGCCATATCTTAGCTCTTTTCTCAAAGATACAAAGATACTTCTTCTAATAAGTACTTAGCTTCAGGATGGTTCAGTATGGTGCAGATGAAAATTTTCATAACTGCAATTCCAAGACAGTAAGTGTCTTTTTCACACAGACATGAAACAAAGTAAGAAAATTGATTGAAAGCATAGCAAAAGTAGTGGAAAGAATGACTACTCTCATTAAGTGGACCATTTTTAATGCAGAAGTATTAAAGCAGAAGTGCAGACTTGATTTATAATTGACTACACGTGTGTAATAAATCCTGCCTCATTTATTTGACTTGATGATCTCTGCCTCATCCCCCTGAACACCGTAGTGGTGGCTCTAATACCATGGTCTGATGCTTCAGCTTCTTTTACAGCACGCATCTCCATAAGCCACGAGCAGTACTGTAGTCCTTCCTTCTCTTGGCTTTCTCTCCCATTACGTGACCTAGTGAACAGAACCACTTACAAGTTGAGAGGTGCGTAAGTGTTGGGTGCTGTCTTAAGTTGTGATCGTTTACGTACCACCTTGGGATATGCTGTCTGTCATGCTTTTTTGAAGGTTCTGAGCTTATTTGAATGGAAAACCTATTTCAAAGAACACAACTCAAGTCTTCCATTTCCTTCACATGGCAGGAAATTTCGGTAGTTTAGTGTTGTGTTCACTATGCTTTTATGTAGGATCTGTATACCCAGTTTTACAAAGATTTTTTTTCTTTTCATTTTATTCAGTATTGTTAATCATATCACTTTAATTCTATTTCCTCCAAAACTGAGAACCTCATGCTTTCTGATTTGTTCTCAATTCAGAATAAAGTGATAGATTTTTAGCTTTGTGTAGGGAATTAATCACACCATCTAAATGTGTCCCTATGTTTTTGCTTAATCCATTCTCAGGAAAAGAAATTAGTAGTTTTCCTAGCAATTTTGAAGATATGATGAGTACTCAGTGGTCTTTACACTCAAAAAAGGTATGTTCTAGATTTAGAAAGCAAGGGAAAGACGTATGGGCTGATAAGACTGAGCTATTCTTTGCATGTATTCTTGGGTAGATTTTCCCTCCTCTTTCACCCAATCAACAAACTCTCCTTGAGTGATCAGAATCCTTCAGATTTTCAGGCCAAATGTACTTCTGCATTAATTGCCAGTTCACCCTTTAAAAAGTACTTTTAGTTTTTGCTTATTTTGCTATAACTGCAGAACTGTGCTTTACAAACATTGTTTAAACAAAAATTGGGAGTAATAGAAGTTATTCTGTTTTTTTTTTAATGTTTCATTAGCAGTACTCTAAGCACTGTTTGCAGTGCTGTGTAGAGTTGTGAAGAATTCTATGAACTTATCTGAAATTTTGTTTCAATTTAGGTAAACAACACTTAGATGCTATTAGAAATTACATTTCTGTTTTTTTCATGTTCCTTCTTAATTGAATTTATTCTGTAACCCGGTAGTAATTTAACATAAGTAAATTCAGGGCGTGTTTTAAGGACAGCATTTTCTTTAAGGCATCAGCTCTTATTTCCAAGCTGTATGTTTGTGAATGCCAAAACAGCTTTGCGAGAGCTGCAGAATTAGCAGTCCAATTTCATCCTATTTTTTAACTGCTTATTTTTCATGGTGTACTTTAGCTGTTCTCTAATTTATCTCTTATACCTGATAGATTTATAATATATATCAGCAGGAGTTCAGTCAGCCTTCGTCATAGATTTCTTCAAATCCAAGCATGGAAAATCTTCTCTGAGTAGTCATGACTACTTATTAATCCACCTTTTCTTAAGAGGAGGTAATTTGATTTTTTTTTTTCCTGCAGAAGAAAGATACATGTCTTTTCCAAAGCAGGCCTATACGCAGGCTTTGTCTTCCTAGTTCTAAGCTTTTGGCCACTGGATGCCTCGGAATTCTAGAACTCTTTCTGTTTGTACTCTTGTGGAATAGGTCTAGCGATTTATGTCTCTCTTTACATTTTTTCTTAACTGCACAAAGGGGACCTTTTTCTGATGATTTCTTGCACATTGTAGACATGTGTCACATTCTAGATTGTTCTTCAGTGTTCTCTGGTATAATGGTATCTGTTGCTCTATTAAGTATAAATCTGTATCTGTTAAGAAATTCATGTTTACTGGGATCTAAGTTTCTTTTCTGTATTCTGTTGTTTTTCTTGTCAGCCTGGCAGGTTTCACTTTCTTCTTTCAGTAGTCAAACTTGACTTCTGTCTGCATTCATCTTTATCTGTTCTTTACCAAAAAACAAAATTCAGACATACATTTCACAAACGTTTCTTTCAGTGGCTGTGCCAGCTCACCCCTCTCCATCCTCTTATTTCACGCTCCTTTCAGTCATACGGGTGAAAACCGGTGCTTTTGCCTTTTATCATGGTGTATCTGTAAGAGGGACAAGAAGCCTGATTTGGTTATTGCTTTTTCTTCAGTGATGACCAAGGTTAGGCTTGTCCATAGAAATTGTCTTAGTGTAACACTTCACATAAAATCTTTTCAAGGGCATAAGCCTATTCATTTCTACTTAGTTTTGAAGATCTTAGATAAGCTGTGTATTTTTAAGCCATTAGTGAGTAACACGATTACATTCTTCATGTTTTTCCAAGCAGTTCTTAGGTAAGTACTCTTTTTGTTTTTACTTTGTAGCTCAAGGTGGAATATTTCTAAACAGTGGTCCTGCTGGGAAGTACACTGAAAGTTCCACATTTCTTGTTAGAATACTTTCATGTGTAAAGACTTAGGAACACTTAGGGAAGTCAGTCTTTTAGGATGGACATTCTCACAGGTTTCTCACTGTCATGTAATTGAGAGATTATATTTGGCGTTTTACTGATACAGGCTTGCCCTCGAGCTTGTATGTTTTCGACCATTAAAATCTTGATTATTTGCTTAAAATAATGGATTATTTTCCTGTGTATGAAATATAAGCCTAGCAGAAAAATTCAATGAGATGAAATACAGTATGACGTCTTTCTTACTCCAAAATCAAAAGTAGTCTGATACTCACTTAAGTGGTGCTTTTTCCCAAATTTTGGGAAAAACATGTACTTAAAGTTAGAATTCAGTGTTCTTAATGACTATATTGATTGTTACTGCAAAGTACACAGTAACAGTCACGTATTTTTTAAATGTAAGAAGCTTATTTACAAAGTGAACTAAGAGGTAAGAGCTATAGGTAAGGCGTCCATTGTTAAAATTAGGGTGGAGTTGGTTACCTGTGTTTCCAGTTACAGATATTTGTTTCTTTGGTATCTTTGCTCTTGAGTGCATGTCCATCAGCTCGCTATACACAGCTGTTTTAAAATTATATTTAAATAATAGAAATCTCAGAAAAGGAAATTACTAATTTGCAAATTGTTTTCTGACCTTCCTTAATTCAGAAGCCTGGTGCCTTGTAAGTCGCACAGGGACTGTCTCATGTTTCTGAGATGATCTCCCTCCATAACATAACTGCGCTTGTAATGCCAAAAAATATTTTGAATTGAAGGTTGGAGATTAATCCAATTCAAATAACAAATATACGTAGTTGTATTCACTGTAGTTTGGAGGTGGTGGTGCTCTGTTTCTGTGGACAACAGCAGCCCAAACCAACATCCTCAGTTCTGAACGTCCAACCCCAAGCCCCAACATCCAACCTTGCACAAAAGCATTTTCAGTGTGAATAAGTACAGTTAAAATAGCAAACATGTGTGCTATAACATGTATGCTATAACATGTTTCTAAAGAAAACTGCACAACAGTTTGGTTTTTTTTTTTATTATTTTTTTGCTGTTCTGTTTTGTTTAAATTGATTTGTATGCTGCTAGCTTCCATTAGTGCATAGAAATTGTTTTCTTTTGTGGAACAAAGGCCAACTTGTTTCACAGCAGTGCCTAAATAGATACTAAAAATTAATGGTGTTCCTCATGAAATGAGTGATGCTTCCTTCCAGCTGTTAGGTTATTAGCTAGTTTTGCTTCCAAGGTTTTTCAATGACAGTATGCTATGAAAGATTAGAGACAGGACTATTTTTTCTTTAAAAAGATTTAATAGTAACGCTAATAAAATATGCTTGAAAATTGTATCACTTCTTCATACCATTTTGGTGACACTTTACCCTAATATTTCACTTTCTTTAAGAATTCTGTGCTCTGTGCCAGATAATGTGTATCGCCACAAAGCATGGTGGTTCTTCTAAAAGAAAACCTTAAAAACCACGATACTAGATAGTCAAGCTGCTTTAAAGAAACTCTTAGTTATTTTTCTCATGTATCTCATATGTATTTACTTTGTGTTTTCTTTGATTTTATGCACCCATCCTGATTCTGACTTCTCACACTGTATTTTGGCCTCAGTTCACTTCCAGTCTCACTTATATTTTGTTTACTGTTTTATTTTTCTTAGTGTTCCAGCTGTGTTAAATACAACACACGTCTCATTTTTAGATCACTCCCTTCATGTTGGCTGTCTCCCCAACCTCCTGTGATCTAGTTGGGGGTGCCATCTGTTTTCAGGGCACTTCTCTCTCATGCACTAGCAAACACAATTCCATTCATTCACTTGAAAAATATTTATTTCTTACTACGATGCGAACCCATTTGATAAATGGAAATGAGGCATAAAGAACTTTCTGAGTACATTTCTTTGATGTTGCGTTTTGGCATTGTGCAAAGACAAGTTCAGATTTCAGAGATAATGAATCTGACAGTGCGTGCTTGATTTGCCTTTGTTTCAATGTATGTAGCGTTAGCGAATCAGCCTCTGCTTGAATGCCTGTCGAGGCACTGTAGTCACTGTGCATTTAAGCTATATAGATTCTACTGCTTCATTTTCTGGGA
The DNA here is from genome assembly GCF_951394365.1 of Tetrao urogallus. Classification (NCBI taxonomy): domain Eukaryota; kingdom Metazoa; phylum Chordata; class Aves; order Galliformes; family Phasianidae; genus Tetrao; species Tetrao urogallus. Next base: position 55,977,193 of record NC_136817.1, read on the forward strand.
AATCATGGAGTGGTTTGTACATGTATAACTTAAATAACATAAAATATTTTCTATTTCCACTCCATTTTTTGAATGCTCTGGCTAAAAGTCTCCTTGCTTTGTATCAAATGCAATGTATCAAGAATGCTTGTATGCTTTCTAAGGTATAGATTTGGACATCATTAATAGTTGTTTTCTTTAACAAGTCTGGTTTGCAGAACTTGTGTCAGGTAGGAGAATTCAAAAACAGACTGACAGCTCTCAGCCAATCAAGGAGATACACTGTGCTACGAAACCAGTATTGCTAATGATTAGAGAAGCATAACCCTGCAGCAACACTTGCACAGACATTTTACAGCATACAGATGCACAACATCTGATGGTAATCTCTGTCAGTTAGTGCTGAGAAGTCTCCTAACAGATAGCAATTATCCTAATGCCTACTTTTTCTGTGTGGCCTTCACATACAGTAGGCAGAGGTTAACTATACAAATGCATGCACTTCAGCTATCCAGACTATTTTAACTTTGTCATTTTCATACAATAGGTGTCATTTTCCTCTGGTTTTCTTCAGGAATGCAGTTTTAAACTGCAAAGAGAATAAAGAGCTCAAAGAATATTATTCTCTTTTGTGCTTGGCAGCCTATCATCTTAAACAGAATTGGTCTGAAGTGCCAGCAGTAAGAATCAGTATTACTGAAACTGGATGATTGGGTAAAACTGAAGTAACAAAAGAAAACTTCGGAAAGAAATACTTATATATTTAATGGAAACATAAATTGAAAGACCTTTCTATTTAATTCCTTTTTCCTTAACAATAGGTGGGAAATGTAGTGGGGAGAAAGTCCTTGTAGGTCCTGGCAGGCCTGGATACTTGGCCACATATAGGCTTTTCTGCATAGAGACGGCTGAGTAGACAGAACTTCAGAATCCAGCAGCATTAATTTAAATTGTCTTCTTTGATTTGTTAGAATAGCAAAGGCACTTGCTCTTGTCCCAGCAGATCTGAAAAAGGGAATTCAGAGGTGATTAGTAAAGGCAACTTGGGAATTGTTACAATTCATAAAATAAAAATCTTGTGGTATCCTCAGTGACAGCTTCCTAGAACCACTTGCTTCATGTACCACTGCTGCCAAAGAAAGCCAATGGGTCGTGAGGCATCCCCACCCTTCAGTGATGAGGCAGAGCGCTCTGTAGTGACACGCAGCACCCAGCTGCTCCTTCTGCTCCTTCCCCACTGCTTCACATGCACTCACTTCCTATATTCAGAGTTAGAAAACTTAAGGCTGCATGTGCGCCTCGCAGAGTGGTGCTGCAGCGCTCCATGTGAAGAAGCACCTGTATCCGACCTCCAAAACTTGCGTGCATGGAAGCTGAGCGACTGAGTCATTCTCACGTGGACTAAAAGAAAATAGATGATAATTGCTGTAATAGAAAACAGATGGCTTCAGAATTGGGAAACTTTAACCTTTTCAGAGACTGACATTTAAGATCAGTAAAATGTCTGTTTTTGTCAAGGCATTTCACCTAATGAAGTTAAAAGGAGCTCCATTCTCCACCCAGTGCACGCCTTCGAAGTGGAGGACACCAAAAGGATATAGAGAGGAGATAATGACCTACAACCCAATTCCAAGCTCCACCAAAATAGGCTTTGTAGCTTCTGGTAGCATCAGACTGTATCCCACAGTTCTTTCTAGCATAAGCATCACTGTACAAAGCATCTTTCTGACTAGAAATGTGTTATACACACTAACCTTTCATAAGCAGAACAGGATAAAATTTAGAGTAGAATATACTAATGGATCTGAGTGCAGAAATCCAACTGCTTCTATTTAATTTTTTAATTTAATTCCAGTATCTACTTAGAAATGATATTGAAATACACAATTGTCACACCTCCTATTACATCAACAGCTAGAAAATAAATCACTACAGGTAAAAGAACCAAAAGTGGGATGAAAGACTAGATTCACATTGCTTAGAAAATATATTAATGCAGCTCTCTAACTTTATTCTTTCCTTGCTTATATTAAGGTCCAACTCCTGGCTCCACACAAGACCACCTAAAAATCAAACCATACTTCTGAGAGCACTGTCCAAATGCTCGTCAGAGACCAGCACCTTGGGGCCCACTGCTCTGGGCAGCCTGTTCCACATCCCCAGGCTGTTCCTCCCCTCTGTTCGTCTGCTCTGGGCTGAATGAACCAAGGGAGTTCAGACACTGCTCGTACATCTTGCCATCTAGACCCTTCCCTGTTTTTGTAGTCCTCCTTTGGACACCCTAACAGTTCTATATCCTTGTATTGTAGCACCCAAACATGCAGCCAGTGCTCCATGTGAGGCCACCCAGCACAGAGCAGAGGACAATCCCTTCCCTCTCTTGACTGGCAGTGGTGGGCCTGATTCCAGGGGATGGTTGCCCTTTTGTCTGCCAGGGCACACTGCTGGCTTAGACTCTACTTGCTGTCATCCAGAAGCCCCAAGTCTCTTCCCAGACTCTCATTTCCCAGTCTGTAGAGGATTGCCCCATGGCAGGTACAGATTCTACCACTTGCCATTGTTGAACTTCATGCATTTGGTGATTGCCCAGCCCTTGAGTTTGCAAATTCTAGACTCCCACAGCATTTATGTTTTTTTCAGCTAACCAGGACAAAACAAACAAAGCCAAAAACTCCTGCGCTATCACTTCAATTAGCTGTTGAGTATTTCAGTTGGTTGCTCCCAGATGAAGTTTTAATACCAGGCCACGCCTGGAAGGCAGCAATACTTCAGAAGTCAGCCCTACTTCCTTCTCATACGTTCTTAATCCTGAGGCTTTGATTTTCCTCACAGCGAGAGGGCAAAGTCTCAAATCTGAAGAGGCTGTAAATGCAAAAATTTAACCCTACTGACTGATGTCTTTCTCTGTCGCTTCCAAAGAGCACTATGTGCTCTGTTTCCAATGGGAAAGAATTGATCAGAGTAACAAAAGCACGTGCAAACCTGAAACGCCATGAAGGAAAAAGGTGCAAAGGCGTAAATAATACAAAGGATCGCTCTGAAGAGTAAGGACAAACAAAATACTGACTGGGGGGCAGTACCCCATTTACAGAGGGTTAGGAATAAGGATTAGTAAATTAGAAGTGCTATGCACCTTCTTTGCATTATTACAAAGGCACAAAACTTTCCAGAGAGCTTGCATAAAAATGTAAAGCATGAAAATTGTGTTTTGAATGATCTGTGAAAAATATTAAATTGCCACTTCAGCTGTTAAACAAGCTGTAATTCCCTCTTGCCATCAAGAGAAAAAGTTTAATGTGAATCAGCCAATAGTACTTAAGTAATGCAAACCAGTACATCTCAGGGTAGAGTCTTACAACTACTTGGCATCCTCCTACTGTTCACCCATGTTATAATCAGTTTTGCTTAGGTCTTCACATATGCAACAAAGTTAATTGTATGGTTACATAATCAGGAACTAGAACTGCAGTGAACACTACATGCTGCAGCGCAGTCAGTCCTTGATAATCTGCACTTAAGCTCTGCGATAGACCTGGCTTCCTGAAATGCAGAAGGTGGGGCGTTCTGCTGCTTAAAGATTCCTTTAAAAGGAGCAAGAGGGTGCAGGTACTTTACTGCATGATTGTTAGCTCCTAACCTTCATTACGGTACATTGAATTTCATGTTTGCTATCTCAGTAATTAGGAATATTTCCCACTTTTTACCAGTCTTGCACTTCGAGAAGGATGGTGATGAACACTGTTGCACGTGGGACAAAGATCTCTGCAGTGAAATAGAGTAGGGATGGAGAGGTTTGAAATTCATTCCTTGAGGATTTTTTGAGGTTTTGATTTGATTTCGTTGTTTTTCTTTCATTAAGTGGCGGGACAGTATTCCAAACTCTGCCTTTTTCTTTCCTCACCTGAGCATGAACCACTACAGTGCTTTACATGGCAACATGGTTCAATCCACATTTACGTCCTGGTTTGCTTAGTGATCCCCACAGAGAACCGGGTTTCTTTTCCTTCTCCTGTTACTTACTGTCCTAGATTTGTCTCTATATTAGTCTTTTTATGGCTGTACAAAATAATGTCATTAAAGACAAAATAATTTCTGCCCATTTCCTGTTCTGTGGTTTTACAGTGGATTTGGATTAAGGAAGGCCAGGCTGCAGACTGCTGCTCCTGTGCAAAGGAATGTTGGTGGCAGGAGTCTCACCTAGCACAGTCTCTGCAAACGAACAAAATCAGCTGCTCCTACACAAACTAGCCCCATCCAGCTTTGCAGCATGGAGAGCCTAGCACAGTTACGTTCTGCTCTGCTGGTTCTGGTCTGTTTCCGGAACATACTGCAATAAAACAAAAAATCATAAACCAGTACAGGCAGCCTGCCACCACCTCGCCTTTATCAGTTTGCTTGTTTGCAGGGCAAAGAGGAAAGCATACTAAACTTTCTCTCATTTCTTTCTCCCCTCTCCGACCCCCACTTCTTTCCTCACAGCACGCTACAAGTGAAAGTCTCTGAGCCGCAGAATTCAATAGATGTGAACACAGAAAATGAACATTTGAAGTCCATAAAGATGTGCCTTAATCAGCCCACTGAGTGGAATCTGAGTTTTTCAACAGCATCTCTTGCCAGCTGTAAAGTTTTTAACCAAAATCTCAAAACTGAGGAGAACAAATAGATTGCAGCTGTTCTTGCACTATTATTTTGTACATTGTTCTTGATATTTTTTTTTTCTGCTGAATAATAAGCATTTATTACATTGATCATGAAATGATCTTGTGTGATTTGGCTTTATATTACTATTAGCATTATTCATTTTGATGTACTATTTTTTAAATATGAAATTTCACATCTCACTCTCATGGAATTCTTGCAGTACAGATTTATATCAGAATCAGATGTTCCCCTTCAATAGTATTGTGATTTTTCTATGTTCTCTAAGTTTAATTATTGTTTCCCAATTTTATTTTTGTGCACGAAAGTTAATATATTACGTAATTGTGGCATAAGTCACCATGTAACAATTTATGGTAATAACAATTCAAACAAATCTGTACCAGGTGGAGACTGACTACCTCGAAGCAAAGCTGTAACGAGAAGGTAAAGTATCCAAGATCTCCTTCATAAATGGATTGAAATGTACGAACAGCCAGTTTGTTTCTGCAGTAGGCTTTCATCTTCATTTATCTTGAGAACTTTTGTGTGGCAGTGTTTAATGACCGTAATGTCTCAGAGAAAGGCCAACCTTGCAGGAGAATCTCTTGAACGATTGTCATTCAGCAAATCTGTATCTGCACTTTTGGAGGTTTCCGCTGAACGGTCTTTCTTCCCCTTTTGTTTTAATGAATTTATGCCTGACACCAATTAAAATGGATGTAAATGCTCTTCCTATTTCTTTTTTTTTCTACTTGTACTTTGGAAATTCAATGTAATCATCAAAAAACTCTACTCAAAGAAGTAGTGAATGGTTGTAGCTGACTACATTGTAGACATTCCATGCCTAAATAAGCTTTAGCAAGGTTTATGTACTTTATTCATCCAAACTTGATTATTAATAGAGCTATAACGAGTGTTAGAATAAAACCATACAATACACTTCTCTTTGCTGGAGTCATACATTCAATAGCTAGAGTAGAGGTTTTTAAATTCACTGCATTGCCTTTATTTGCAGAGAACCAACCCAGAAGAAAATTTTTCCTTGGAAAATTCTGTATTTTATCTAACAAATCTTTTGAGTATTCACTTAAAAATATTGCAGTACTTAAGAAGATGATGCAACTCTTCTCTGCTGAAGCTTGTTTAATTACTGATTGCATTTGTAAGTAAGTTAAAAAAATGGTTGTGAATCACTGTAACTCTCAAGTTCCCTCAAGACCACTGAGTCCCTGAGCCATCAGAGCAGGACAAGGTACAGAATGAACATTCTTGATTGCACCCTCTAGATGGTCCTTATGTATCTTAAACAATTAATATATTTGGATTCTCTGGGAGATGAGAATAAAACTTCCTGAGAGAGAGACATTGGAGTTGACATCAGTGGAGCACCAACAAGGTACAACGAACTAAAAGGAATGGAGAAAGTCATAAAAGCAGTGGAACTGATGCATCCTGTCCTTATTCCTGTGTGTCTGAAGGAGGTACCATGCAGATTTCTCATCCTCTCAAATACCAGAATATCTGGTATCCAGATAGATATACCAAATACACAGCAGAACTTCTCCATTACAGAAGTGTCTCACTTCCAAGCATCTATTTCTGTGAACTTGTAAAAATTCAGATCCATTACTTTCTGTCAAATTGAGTTTCAATTCATTGATGGGTTCAGAAGCTTTCAGTTAGCAGTGAGGCATCCGCATAACACAAGCTCACTAACCACTTCAAAGGTACAAGAAACAACTAGAAAGAGAAATGCTCATGGTACAGCACTCATTCTTCACCTTAAGATAGCAGTTGGCCAAAGGAAACTCTCACCAGGAGAAAATGTTTTAGTTTTTATAGGCTTTGTAGAGTTTTTGATTCTGCAAGTAAACAATCAACCTCCATTATTGCTAGTGATTAGCTTTGAAAAGTACACCTAACCATACTGCCCTTGCAATTCAGCAAACACCTTTCTCAGAAGATGAGGTGGTTTTTTGACCGTGTGTTCTGTTGCATTGCAAACCCTTCCCTTGGCAGAGGAATAGCCCAGAAAGGGGACAGAAGTTTCCTCCTGGCTCCTGATGAAAGTTCCGGCCTGAAGGAACATCATGGGGTAATTCAGGTGGAGATGAACCCGAAGAGGTCCATAGCACAGCCACATGCCCAAAGCCAGGGCAACTGTGGGATCAGACCAGGTTGCTCAGGACTGCTGAGTCAGGTCTCAAAAACCTCCTAGGACTGACCCTGCACAGCCATTTCGTGCGACTTGTCCAATTGCCCATTCCTCCCTGTGTCTGCTCAGAGTTTTGACTTCAGTCCCGTTGTTTCTTGTCCTCTCATGAAGTGCAGCAACAAAGAGCCAAGCTCCACATCCTTGCAGGTAACTGGGGCCCAAGCCCAGCTCCCCCTCACAAGGGGAGCTCTCCAGCCCCAGCCAGGCTGAGGGCCTCCCTCAAACTCAGTCCGGTTTGTCGATGCCTTTGTTAGCACACACACCAGTGAAACCACATCCACAGCTGAGATCCACTGACTGACACTTCAGAGAAACCTGATCTTTCAGTACAGCATTCCTGAAGAGATTCCAGGGATGGGACCTGCATATGCGGCAAGGCAGGACAAAAGACAAAACTGAAGATCTTCAATTTATTCAGAAAAGCATTCACAGAAGCCTTTAAACATTTTTATTGGTTTTTTGTTGTTGTTTTTTTTTTTCTAGAAACTCATTTTAAGCAAAATAACAAAGGGATTACCAGCAGCTGCTGGTAGTGTATGAGTGGCAGAAGCATCAACCACTCATTCTCAGAGTGCATGCTTCATGTGAAACATACACACACACACACATATATTTAAAAAAGACAGTAGTATTTAAAGTGTGGGGGAAGCTTTGACTGACAAGCACCTGAAAAAATCTACAAGGTGTGTGTACCCTTTGAGCTCTGTTCAGGTAGCATTCAAGCCCACATCTTTGATCGCAAGTGGTTGCATGCTTGCAAACTCACCGGGGAACACTGTTTGATAGAGAACTATTAAAGCAAGAACTCAAAACTTCAAAATTCAGTTTGAAATGATGAATAAAAAAATAATTCATAGCTACATAAGCCTCTGAATAGCAAATATCACAGCACAAAAATGTGTTGTGGCATGTTGTGGTTTGAAAGATTTCCAACAAAAACTGAAAGGGATGAAAAGGAACATAGTCCTGTCTCTTCTGTATGCAAACTTGAAAACGGCATAGTAGCTGGAGCACCTTGCTTTGAGAATGCTACTTTTCACTTGTTTAGTCCTTAAGCCATTTCAGAGAAATACTGAAGATCATAGGCACATATGAAGCTATTTCAAACAAATTCATTGGAAAGTTGCATTGACACGTGCACAGTGAACAGTCAACCTAAGTTTTAACTGACTGCCCTGGAAATTAAATGGTAACACAGAAGGATACGATCGACAGAGTGTTTCCAAACCAAACCCCTAACATTTCCAGAATTAATGTGCTCAGCCAACAGTGAATATTTGGCACACTTTAAAGTTAATCTTCTATTGTCTCTGTACAACTTCTGACTATTCCTAAATATGTCATTAGAAAAACCTCTGTGATCTTCAGAGTCATAGAAATCACTTTTGTCCGCCACTTTAAACAGACGGTATGCAGAAGCTTATATTTTTTGCCCTTTCTATACCTTACTTAATTGGATACTTATTAGGTACTTCTTTTATGCTTTTCTAAAAGCACATTAGCAATTTTATATAACAAGGTCACAGAATGGTTTGGTTGGAAAGGACCTTGAAGCCCACTCAGTTCCATGCCCCACCCACAAGCTGCCCAGGGCCCCATCCAGCCTGGTCTTAACACTTCTAGGGAGGGAAGTGCTCCTCCTTTCCTGCCCCCCTCCGGTCGGTAGCAGGCTTCCAGGCTTTGATTTGTAGAGTTAATTGTGGCTTTGCCCTTTTGATGTCATTTAAAATAAAGCAGACATTTATCTCCAAGAAGCAGAATTCCCAATTAACACAAACCATAAAGGCCTCCTGAGAGACAGCAGATGCGCAGGCTAAGAAGGAAAGACAGTAGGTGTGTTAACAGTACAGCCAGAAGCGCTGCCATCACGCAACCACTCCAGGTCAAGCGTTCTCTCTGAATAACATTCAATACTAACATTTTGTTAAACAAAGTCTGAAAATTTATATTTGTAAGTAAAAAAAAAAAAAACTCCTTTTTTCTTCAGGTAATATTTTAATATGTTTTTATTACATCAATGATGTACTTCATAAGGGGAAGTTACTCAAAAGTTCCTAGAAAAGTATGGAGCTATAAATGATCAAATACTGAAAAAATTAAATGACACTAATGACAAGAGAAACCTTAATTTTTCAAGCCTGCTGTTAATAAGCAGCATTAGCAGGGGACATTTCCCCTCAGTTTGTCTTTATTCATCAGATTCCGTACGCAAAAGGGTCGAAAGGTTCATTCTTGTTTTTTCAAGTGCTGCTGTCTTTGCTCGTCTCGAAGGCCTTGAACTTGGCACTGGGACTGATTCTGGCATTTCATCATCGCTGAAATATAAAGTATTTTAAGATTAAGGCCCAAAAGACTAAACAAACGAAAGGGTTTGTTAATAGAAAACTTGAAATCACTGTACAGTAAATCCTTAACAAAAAAACCTCAAGTATAAAAAGTGTAATTGGTAACAAGAATTTATGAGTGTTTTCCAGGTGATACAGCAGCATCAGAAAAGATAATGGTAATGGGAGGACGGTTGGACTAGATGATCTTGTAGGTCCTTTCCAGCCTTGTGATTCTATGATTCTCTGATTGTAAGATAACCAAGGATCAGCAGTTGCAAAATAAGTAAAATCCCCAAAGCAAACACTGAACAGGCAAACTGCAATGGCTAACCCTGATCATCCTCGATCTGGGGGTTACTTGCTTGACGCAACTGATAATTATAGAGATAATTCAGTGTTTCTATCCTACAAGATCTGAAGGGAAGGAACACACTTTAGATTTTTTTTTTAAGTGTTGGAAGATAGGAAACAGAAATAGAAGCCAGAAATGTGGAGGGGAAAAAACACTGAATACTCAGAATCTTGCACAGAAATGGTATTAAAATGGTATTATAAAAAAGCAGATAAGTGGTCAGAAAAGAAATGCAATCGAAAAATGGAACTTCTGACAGACAAAACATATAAACGTATATTAATTCTATGCACAAAAGATCTAAAAAAAAAAAAATGTACCAGCTCTGAGGAATAATAGCATTTGAAATACAGCAGTAGGTTTGAAGACTTCCAAAGTATCAGCAGAAAAATACTTTTCTTAAGCATTAGGTTTGGGGAAAGAAAAATATTCCTTTCTAGGAGGGAATTAAGCTTCTTTCTAGAACGGACATCGTGCTTTTGAAGGCAGAGAGAAGTAGTATTTACCTTTCACTACCAGATCTCACAGCTGTGCCAGTTTTCCTTCTGCTCACAGATCTTGTTCCCACCGCTACTTTTCTTTGCCCTAAGCAGAAGCAAAAACCTCTTCACATCACTTTATTTCCTTTGTTAAACCAGTTTTGCGTCTTTCAATTAGTGATCAATGATGTATTGAAATGCATATAACATGCAGTCACAACACTGAGTGGAATGTTTTCTTCAAAACGTTAACAACTAAAAACCCACAGACAAGGTGACTTTTCACAGTAAACAACTGCGACCATCTTGAAACCTTGTAGGCAGAGAAGTTCTTTGGTTTTTTGGTTGCTTTTGTTGTTGATTGATTTCTCTGATTGCAAAAGGTTAATAGCAGAAAAGTTTTAAAAGCAGAAAAGTCTATTTTCATCCTTTAATACATTTTTTAAAAGCATATTATGAAGACTGCATTGTTTATATGAAAAAAGAGGTTCACAAAGAATCTTTGAATCAGCCGTTACAATAGCCAGAAAAACCCAATGCATACCTCTGCCAGTTTTGTTTCTCGTGGATTTCACTTTTGCAGTTTCTTTATTTTTCACTTCAGTAACTGGAGTATGAAGAACATCCTTACTATTTTCTGTTAAGCAGAATAATACGTGCAGAAGTCAGATAATCAGCTTTCAATTTACTGTAAATATCAGCACATTAACCAGTACCCAAAAAATCCATACAGTTTTAAATCCATTTTCCTTAAACTACAAATTTCCTTTAACTATGAATTAAATAATAAGGCCAGAAGGAGGTTTAAATTGTCACTCAGCTGTAACATCGCCCCATCATAGCTATAAAATACTCCCACAGTCACAAGTAAACTATCCCTGAGAACTACTTGCCCCCCATCCCTAGAATTACTGATGACTTCAGGAAATCCCTTTCTCCAGCAATTTATGCCACTGCTAGGAAGTTTTTTTTCTTAAGGTCAAAATTGTATCTCCTTTGCAGGAATCAAAGGACAAAAAGTAACTCATTTTGCTCTCATCCATCATTTGTGTATCTGAAGAACACCTCTTGACTTTCAGTGATCCAATCGTATTTTGAAAGAAAACAATGCTCTTGTCCTACAGCTTGCCTAAAGTTCTCAAAATCCCTCTTTTGAGAGAGATTCATCCCAAGATACCATTTGCTGTGAGCACAACATTTTATAAAGACGTACGAAGCTGCTTTAGAGTTCCAGCTTCCCGTCCAACAAATAAGCGTAGCAGATAATAACACAGAAGACACTTGATGCCTTCAGAAGCAGATTAAAGTCTTGGAGTAATCTACTAGGATATAAACAACATTCATTTTAAAATTAAGATTTTTTTTTTTTTTTTTTTAAGTGATATCCTGCTTAAAATAGCTGTGTGTCAGTCTTTGTGGAGGAAGCCAAGGAAGTCTGAGCACATTTCATCCAATTGCTTTTCAACTGAAACAGATTAGATTTCCTGTGCCACCAACACAACATACACTGCTAAGATGTGCACAACTGCATCAGCTGTGCTGACTGCGGAAAGTTTTCCAGCCTCTTCCACTATAAGCTCAAATAGCAATAAAAACAAACCTGGTTCAACGTACGGACTGGTAATAAGAGACCAATGTAAACAGTTCAGTGCACTGACTGTACATAACTGTAATACAGCCTGCCAGAAGTGCACCGTTACTCCATTGGAGTCCAAGTCCACTGGAGTCTTACTGAACTGCATTCTAAAGATGCAAGGAGTCACATGTCACTCCTTGTAAGACAGCACAAGGTTTGGCTGGCAGAGAAGTGCCAAGCAGCTTAAGAAAACATCAGAAGTTAATGTTGTCTTTTTTAAAAAGAAAGAACTATAGGGCAGACCTACAAAATACAGCACTGCTTACATTCAAGTAACAATAATAAGACACGTATTTGTTCTGAGTTACTTTCAACAGTACGCGTATTTATTTTTCCGCTTTTTTTTCCCCAACAGTAGACTTATTTAGTAGGGGAATAACCAAGACTTCTCATACAAATCCTTGCAGGACATTCAATTGCACATCTCCTATCTTACACTTCTCCTGAATTACCTTCCTCATTTTGAATAGAATCTGCAGATAATGTCTTGCCATTTTCCAGTGTCTTTTCAGAGACTCCCCTTTCCTCCGTGCCTTCAGAGTGATCTTTGCTCACATTTGTACTTTTGGTCAAGTTCTTCTTGATCCTCTCAATAGCTCTTTGGCACAATTTATCTCTCACTTTCTGGGAAGAGACACTAAACATTAATAGCTACTTAATTTTACAACTATTTTATTAAGTATACCAACTACAAGCATTAGTTGGATTTACTGTTAAGAACGACAAAAAGCATCACATGAAGCTGATTATTCTGGTTGAAAGGAGAAAGATTTTCTCCATCACCACCAGGCCCCACAACCCCAAAAGACTTATTATTTTTAAAGAGGCAATCTGAGGAGATAATAAAGTTACAGGACCTCTCAAGGTGAGATGGAATGTTGCTACTTCTTGATGGCATCCCTGTAGGGGAGCAGGACTCTTCAACGTTTCACATAGCTTTATCTTTCTCTGTCAGATTCAGATTTTTGTAAATGCCTCTTTAACCAATTTTTGAGAAATTCATTTTTAATGAAAAACTTCAGTCGGGTTATCGTAATAAACAGCAGGCACTTCATTTTTAAGTACATCACAATGTTAGACTGCTTTTGGCATTAGAAAGAGCCATGTTATCTATATACTACCTCCAGAATCTCATCAAGCAGAAGCAGAAGATTCTCTGTGGAAGAACTACTGATTTCCAACAAACTTAACGCTCTCGCATAAACACGAACATCGGGCACAGTTGGGTCCATCAGGATCTCATTACAAATTTTCAGTGCTAAATTATCATGCACTGTTAAGTCCTGTGAAAGAAAGAAATCAAATACGTGGAATTTCTCAGTAAATTATTTACAAATTACAACAACTACATCATTCTAATTTAGACAGCTTATAATTTTGCATAGCAAATATCTTATTTTTTTAAATGCAGAATTTTGGGTACATTCACTAACTGATTTTCAAAGCTGCTTTTCCCAGTATGGATCAGTAAGGATGGTGCAAATTCCTTTTAATATTACCGAAGTGTAAGAGTGAAAGAAAAATATTTAATAGCCTGAACAGTCACTTGCTTAATCAGTGCTCTGAATCTAGGAATCCCTGACAAACAACTAGCAGTGACTGCAGGGGTCAGTTCTTCAACTACAAGTAATGCTTTCTTCCAGTTCAACCCACTGTATACCTGATACTCTTGAGACTTCTTGGCCTGAGGTCTCAGTCCACTGGGTCTGGTCAGATCCACCAACAGCTCAGAAACATTACTGATGTCTATTTCGGCCAAGGGTGAAGTTGCAGGAGCGTTTAACAGCGTCCGCAGAGTTGGAAGATAAGCTTCCTCAAAGCATTCCTGGTTGGATCTGTTTCAGTTGAATCGAGCATTAGGAGCATAATGAGACAGAATTAAGTCTTTTCTTCTACAATTGAAGTTTTCAACTTCATATATTTCAGCTGTCAGAGGACAGGCCAATCTTACCAGAGACAGGCAGCAGGATCACAAAACCTGCCTTGTAGAACCAACTCCTTTAAAGCTTTAGCTCACTGGGCTTTTTCCTAGGAAATGTTACGTAACACTCCCTACTTCTGCACCTAACCACTTACCACAGAAAGCCTAACTGATATATACACACAGATTCTCTTCGAGGGACAGAAACACACTTCCCTATATCTTCATTTTTCTTCTGCTCATTCCTCCTTTCTGCTAGTAATTCTCTTTGGGCATACATCTCATTGTAAGAAAGCAATGAAGCCTGGCAAAAAAAACGTGGTGATCAACAGCACTCTGAAAGAAATATTTGTGTTTTCTTGAACTCAGAAGAGTTCAGGACCCCTGCCAAGCAAGCCTATGACCCACACAGTTGCACAGGGTTTTGTGGCAAGGTGTAGCTCCACAACACGGATCAAAACAATTTAAAAGGTACTGTGCCAAATCATATGAAGTACTGGCGAGGGAAGCAAAGCCCTTTTGGCTTGTTTGGTGTTTTTGTTTATTTGCTTTTTTAATCTCAGATACTTGCTCACCTTCTATTTGAACCCAATTAACCGGGGGACAAAACTGATGAGATAAATAACTTAAAAACACTAGATTGTTTGCTTCTGGATCATTGACTCAAATGTGCACTTTTTGTGCACAAGACTTTTTGTGCACTATAAGTGGGGCAGGAACGTACAGAAGCAAGAACTCTCCCACTTAATGATTTGTGCTTTAAGTTGGGTGAAACACAGCTGACGTATCCAGATTATTTCCTACAAGCTAGAAAAACAACATTTTTAAGATATACTGTAGTACATACACACAAGGCTGCCAAGGAAATTATTACTCTGTAATAAACATTTCAGAATTAAGAATTGTTCACTGATTGCAGGACACTGTCCGTGCCATTAATGCACCACGCCATTCTAATGATGCAACAGAATATTATGCATAAAAGCCATCAACATTTTGTAAACATTTCAAAAATTAAGCCTCTGGACTACAGCTGTGATCAGATGGGAACATCTGGACAACACACACAAAACATACTGAATTTAAATTTCAGTGATAGATCAGCACCAAAATTAGGCACAAAACTCTGCACAACTCACACATTTACCTCCCCATTCTGAGTGGCAACTTTGCAGACTGCTCTGAATCAGCTGCCACACAGGGTAATAAATATCTGTCCACTACCAAAAGATTTTGAATCTGTTGTGCCTTTACTTTGGCACACACTTCAGTTAATAAAACAAACAAAAATATCCAGTTTCTCTGCTACCTACTGGGAGCTGTCCATTCTATTTTAACCTTTCCTGATAGCATCTATTAAAGTAGTATTCAAGAACATAAAGGACATCTTTTAAATTATTTTTTGAATTTAATATACAGAAAAACTCTTTCAAAGAGTCTTAGGAAAGAAAAAAAATAGGTCAGAGAAGAGGGAATTTATAGAAAGTTTTTAGAATGGCCATAGATTGAGTCTGCATATATTCAAAAGTAATTTGCATAGAAGGTTAAACTAAGCAGGTCTAACAAGCATTTATGCCATTTTGAAAAGGGCTGCAAAGCTGCTTGATCAGCATACATCATCACATAATGTTTAATATGAAGCCATACCTATTTGCATAAGCATATAAAGGGAAGAAAACTCCCAGACAATGTCTAAGTTGAGCGTCCTCTTCAGTCACAGGATTGTACCACAACAAAACAAGACGTGAGAGAAGTTTGGCACTTGTCAGCCTCCCACAAAACATCAGTTTGGCTATGCCTTCTGCAGCTTCTGTTCTGAGTTCTGAAAACTGACGAGAGTTGATCTCAGAGACAAAACACCAACCGCAGTGATTTTCACTAATACTTTATTGCATTGTATAGTCTACATCTAATTCTGAAAATCAGTTCTCTACATTTCAGTATCTGCACCTGCAGGAAATGCTTAACTGGCTCAGAAGTCACACTTACTTGTATCAGTGGCAGTTATTTTCTAGGGCAACTAAGTATTTTAACATGAGACTACGTAACACACATCCTGTAAAGTTCAAACGCAACCCAGCAGAAGGGTAAGCCTTCTGCAGAAATTATTTTAGAAGGAAAACGAGGCAAGATTTATAATATTTCTTACCTCACTGTCTAAGAAACCATAAAGAAGCTGCAGGAAGCTGTGAATTGTAGCACTCCCTTCTTTCTTCTCCGTTGTTTCACCTTCTTCCTCACAACTTTCAGTTCCAACACGCACTTCTTCACTTTGAGGCTCACTGTCTCTTCTAGCTTTGAATGGCTCAATCCCAAACAGCATCAACTGATCAAAGACTGCCCTTAAAGCACTGAGCTTTACCTTTATATTATCTATTTGTAAAACCTAGGTTAAATAAAGAAAATACAAACAATGTTATAGCAGAGCAGCGCTGCTTAATATTAGAATAATAGAAGTGGATAGTTTTTTCTTTAGTAAGATTGTCCCAGGATCTATGCATCTATACACGAAGTTTCATATAAAAGTTTCCCAAGTAAAACAAACTTCAGACAGAAGGTGGGATGTGAGCTGAAGCCTAAGCAACTTGAAATTATAATATTCTAAGAAATAATCTATTAAATTTTCTATGCGATCTCCATTAATAAGGAAAAAAAATCCAGCTTCACTCACTGTATGCACGTATGAGACGTAATCTTACCTTTCAACCTCTAAACATCTAACAAACAAAAGCTATTTATCTGTACTAAGTCCATAGTGCTAGGCACTACAGAAAAACGTGTAAGACAATCCTTGCTCTGAAAGACCATGTAGCTTAACTAAAATAAACATTATGCAAATTACACCATGGGAACTAAGAGGTAAGTTCATGAAGATCTATAGTTTACGTGCATTATGCTTCAAATTAACATCCAAATCAAAAAGAGATGTGGTGGGTTAGCCTCGAGAGTGAGCCTTCATCAGTTCAGCCCAACACTACTTCTGACAGCAGCCTACATAAAGAATAAGGGCTTTAATTGCTCATAGACATCAGAAATATCTACATGAAAATACATACATATATACATACTCCTGAACTTCAGGAAGTCAGGAATTGCTGGTACTCGAGCACCAGAACTACGTATGATACAAGGTGGTTTTATTTTTTGTCACATGACCACCTGTATGGGAACTGCTGAATCACAGCCTGAGCCTCTGATTGATCACCTGAGGCGAGCACTGAGTCAGCCACAGGAGCACAGCTGAAGGCAATTCTCCTGTGGTGCCAGAAGGGGTGGAGCCTGGCTGCACCTCTCCTACACCCATTTAAGAGCTGACTGCCACCAGGAAAAGATTTCTTCTGGAGATCCCTCCTTTGGAGTTTTGCAGGGAGCCCAGGATGCAGGTAAGCATTGTATCTGTTCTCTTCTTGTTACTATAATCTGCTCTGCCCAACTCTCTTGTTTATTTCATAATTATAACATCCTTATATTTATTGACTGTACACCACCATTCCATCTTCCAATAGAAATTTTACCTGCAACAACAATGCAAGATGCTGTCGAGCAAATTCTTTGCTTTGAAGGGAACAACAACCCAAGCATAGAACTGCCATGTTTCTCACAGCTGGGTGGACATTGGTTACACCAGGAAGTATCTGGAAAAAAACAATACTCAGTTTGTCATTGAAATATGCAAGTCAAAAATAGGGAATTGTCTGTATTGTTTAACACTTGCTTACTCTGAAACTAGAAATAACAGTGTGATGCAAAACCAGAAAGTCGTAACTACTCCATTTATCTCGATATAAACAGAATCAGATTTTTGAGTATGTAAAATAATAGTAGAACCACCAGCACTTTGCCCAGTATTTGCTTTAATAGACTTTATTTTCTGACAGAATAGTTGACCACTACTGAAACAAAAAACAAACCTGCACAGTTCTTCACGTAAATACATTGACATTCTTGCAAAGAAATGGTACACAGTTCTAAATTGTAGAATACTGACACTACTTTCTTTACCTGTAATAGTTTTAAGAAGTCACCATAAGAATCCACGTGAAAGAAAAGCCAGATTGCATACAGGATGCATGCTATCATGATATCAATCTATATTTTTGTGTTCAATGAAGAAAGAAAGCTTAAAAACAGCACGACAACCCTAACATAAGAAAACCCAGCAAGAAAAACAATATAAAAGCAGGATGTTGAAAATATAGAAGTGGAATAAACAACAAACATGGAAATTAAAGAACTAATTAAAAAAATTATGATGAACACAACAAAACTACTTATGATTTGTTAGAACACTGTTCTACATCTGAAAGAAATCAGGTGTTGTTCACAGTATTGAAGCTACTCTGAACTGGTGTTAAAGTTCAAACTGGAAAGAAAATTGCCAAAATGCCCACACTGAGTCAGATCTTCTAGATCATTGCCCTGTTAACAATAAAGATCAAAACCAAATTCCTGGAGTGTTACATAAGCAGGCAAGGTAGATAGGTAGATACCTCCCCTGAATTGTTGTCAACATCCCAACAATGTGTAGCTGAGACACTCTAGAAATGTGAGGCTGTTCCTAGCTACCTAATTACTCCATAATATTTCTTTTTCATGAACTTACTCAGTTTCCTTGAATTTTATGCACGTTCTCAGCGTGCACACATCCTTTGACAAGGAATTCCATAGATTATGTATTAGAAGAATCAACTCATTCCATTTTTTTTAAGCCTGGTGATTGCCAGCTTTACCTTATGATTATACAATCCTCACTCACGTTCTCCATTACGCCCATGACTTCTGACCTGTCTCAGACCCTATCTTAAGTCCTCTCTCTTCAGGTTAAAAAAAAAAAAAGTCACTCATTTAGCCATTCTTCACCCAGAAACTGTTCCAATGCTTTTCCTTTCTGCCCTTCTCTTGACCACTTCCAATTCAAATATAACCTTTCTAGATAGGTGTGATAGAAACTGCACAATAGCATTTAGTTAGGAGTGTATCATGTGCCCACAGTAGCATACTGGGTTTTTTTTCTCCATTTTCCCCCCCCTCTGTTATCTGCAGAGGAGACTTAAAATCCTTTGAAGCAGCACACTCAACTACAGGGAGAGTCTCAGTTTATTTTGGTGACTCCCTGCTGCATTCAGTTCTGGTGTAGATTCTGAGCTCACAGCTGGGCTGCACTTGCATGATTTGGAACAGCTCAGAAGCACTAAGCCACACTACTGAAAATATAGAAAATGATTCTGAAACAATCACAAACCATCCTGCCTGTGAACTAAGATCAATTTTTATTATAACCTACAACAGTGTTTATTGCTACATACCAGAGACTCTATTATTTCATTAATGGTTGGATCAATTCCTTTAGAAAGGGCCATCATCTTGAGAAGCTCGTGACACATCAATAGACACTTCACCAGTGTTTCAGGATCATCCTTCAGGGTGAGTCAGGAAAAAAAGAAATTGTGTTACTAACAGTGGTGGCTGTGATGGTGAGAATAGGCACAGTAAGCCAAGTTATTTCATACCCAAGTAAACATTTCTTACCCACTACAGATTTGATAAGTGAGCAACTTAATTAATCTATAAACAATGAAAAATGATTCAGTTTCATGTTTTCAGTTAAGAGTAAATACAGCATAACTAAGCTCCTTTTAGAATTCTGCAGTTATTTAAGAACCAAAAGAGCAGTTTACTGTAATCCATCTTGAATAAACTAAAAACAATCAGCATTTGTGAACACAGAAAAGGAAAAAACTGAAACCTTCTCCACACGCATTTCTTTAATTTCACATTGCTCTGCTGCTTTTATCAGATCACTTTTTGTGTGTTCCAACTCAGTTATTTTCTCTTTTAATACTGATGCTTTATTAAAATCCTGCAGAGTAATGCACTCTTCCAAAGCTGCTTTTGCTTCAAAAAGTTTCACTTTTATTTCAGCCAACTGAAACGTAAAGCAGAAAGAAAATAATTATTATAATTATGCAGGACTATAAAACCTATGTGGTATTAGCTATATAATTAGTGCATTAACAATGCACTACTGAGATCAGTTACTGATATACAACTATACAAAACTCTTACTTGATGGACAAGGATTATTTTTTTCCAGTTAGCTAAAACTAGCTTACCTTAATCTGTTGCTTTCTTATTTCAGCAGCATCAACAGGCTGGTCAACAGAAACAATTGGCTCACGAACCTCTGAGACAATTTCTGCAATCTATTACAAACAAAATGTTAGTGATTTCAGCCAGTGATTTCAGCTTAGATATCAGATACCAAGCATTAGTTTAACTTATCCAAATCTAAAATACCATCCTTCTGAAACTTCTGTGCAGCTTTCCTTAACCAATTCATCACTGCACTAAGTCCTCAAGGGGGACTGACTTAACAATGAGCAGCCTAATCACGAAAGTCTAGTCCTATCTGCAGTCAGCTAGTTAAGCAAGAAAACAGAACTGCTTATCCTCAAGTGAGTTGAACAGTTTCTCTGACAGTTCACAGGCACTGTCTTCTCTAGGTTTGAACACGCTTTAGAAAGACAGATTGGTAACACCAGTAAGGTTTTTCACCTGGTACTGCTGCAGTCAAAATACACCAATGCTGTCATTTCCAGCTCTATAAACTACATATGTAATACAGTGAGCCACACAAGTAACTTTATTCCAAGCCAAATACATGTGTGGAACTGGAAGCAGAATTATTCTGAGGGCTTTTCAGTTTGTTAAGGGAGTTCATTAAGGACAGGCCTGTTGTGTTAATAAGAAATGGGATGAAAAAAAGAAAACTAAAAGACACTGAGACGGGGATAGTTTCAGTTTGATTTGATTTATCTTGCATCAGATTTCCACAGTCAGCTTCCTCTTAGCCTCTCCCCAAACAGCAGAACATACTGAATCAGTGCATTTCACTTGTGTATTACTGAATCACACATTCTGTTGGTGTTGCACTACTGTAGTGCCAGGGTTACTACAGGTATTCCAAAATATCATGTAACAAACAGCCCAGCTTTACCTACTGGGCTGAGACTTTCCAGAACTGCTCTGTCCATAAAGTACAGAAATTACTTAAATTATTTCAGCAAAACCAAGAGTTTGTTTTTCATTAGACAAGTTGAAATAATCATTCCTCATATAGGAATATTCCTCATTCTCTGGGCAGCCTGATCTAATGGCTGGCAACCCTGCACATAGCAGGGGGTTGAAATTACATGATCATTGTGGCCCTTTTCAACTCAGCCCATTCTATGATACTACATAGGGACTTTACTATAAAAAGAATATTTTTCTTATTAACATTTGAGGTCTTTTCTCAGCAGAAAGGAGGAAAAAAAATCTGCAATCTGGAAATGTAAAGTATTCTCATTTTCTCATTTGAACATTCTACTTAAAAGTGTTTGGATCGAGTAAGACAAACAATTTTGAAACAGGCAGTTGAAGAGCAGTAATTTCCTAATTTGAGGATTACCTTTACAAAATCAGCAAAGTGCTCTGAAAACAGAGCTCTTCATCAAATATGCACAAAATGCAGCCGTGCTGAGGGGAAAAAACAAGGCAGAGGTGCATAGCACAGAACAACATAAATACTTCTCCAAACCAAAAACATTTTAATTCCTGATATTTCTGTTGCAATGCTTTCTAAACACTGTTTGTCATACAGGGAAAGCAGAACCCAGAAAACAGTAAGTCTTTGGAATTACTTACAACTTGAATCCTTCTGGCATCATCCTCAATGATCCTGAGTAATCTTTCCACAAGTGGAGATACAAGAGCTGTTGAAGTTGCAGGCAGAATAAGAATCCTTTTTAAAAGAACTAACAGATGCTTTCTGCATTAAGGTGGGGGGGAAAAAAAAAAACACAATTTGCATTGTTAGGCATTAAATTATTTTACCCAAATTGAGTTAATGTGATGAATACATTACAGGATAAGCTTCTCTGTAACTATTTTGTTCCTTAGTAGAGTTCATCTTCTCCTTATTTTACCTCATTTCTCTTGATTAGAAAATACTGTTTTTATTTTTAATCAGTTTTGACTGTTGCTTAAAAGTCATTCCAGCAAAAAATATCTTGACAGGCTGCCATTGCATATTAGGCTCTGATGGGATGAAAATGACAACCTGATAGTACTAGCATAACTGTCCTGTTTCAGAAAATGCCCATGATGGGATAAGCTTCCAAATTTATTCTTACTACTTCACAGGAAAATGTTACTCAAACTATAGGAGGCTTGTTTGAATGACTCAGTTAATGCATTCCAATTCAGTCTGAAATCTAAACTCTCTCCTTTTTAGGCCTTAGCAAGTTAGCAAATTCAAGATACTCATAGGCTACCCTCTACAAGTCACCTGTGAAGAAATCATCCA
Organism: Tetrao urogallus; assembly: GCF_951394365.1. Classification (NCBI taxonomy): domain Eukaryota; kingdom Metazoa; phylum Chordata; class Aves; order Galliformes; family Phasianidae; genus Tetrao; species Tetrao urogallus. The sequence continues at coordinate 55,999,090 of NC_136817.1, forward strand.
CTTATCTCCTTAATTTTTGGTATACTGAGCTCTAAATTAACAGTCTTGTATACGCATGAAACTTTTTCCATAAAAGCAAGCAGGCAGCATTTCACACACTCTTGGGCACAATTCCATTAAAGAGATGGTGTTGGGTTGGTTGTTTTTTTGCCATTTAGCAGAGACTCACATGTCATGTTTGATCAGGTCATTTTCCCAACAGAGGCCTTATGTCTGTGGACTGGCATAAGTGCCATCCACTCAATAGCAGATTTTCTACCCAAGTTTACCTTCCTCCCTCTTCAGTGGTGTCCATGCAGTCTATAATAAGAATCAGTTGCTGGCCTATAAATTCCTTTGTCATCAGGTTTTCAAAACAAGCGAAGTCTTCTCTTTGTTCTTCTCCAAGAACTGGCATATTTTGTATGTAACTGAATCCAAATAGAACAGATCATCATTCAGAATCAAGGTTGCAATGAAAAAAACAACAAAAAACAAAGCAACAACAGCAAAACAAAAACACTTCCCTGACATGTATAAATAAGCCAGTTACCTTGCCTACAAGGCCTAAATTTTTCTTAATGCTCTCCTTTTCATAGATGAATATTTCCAATAATGCTCATAGATAAATACTACCAATAATGTACAGTTTGAGAACACTGCACTTCATTAAAAACTAATCCCCTGTTTGAGAATGCAAAAAAAGAAATGCCTAAATAAAACATACAATCCTGTATTTGTTGTTAAGGGTCAGCAACTTGCAGTTTCTAACTTCTCTTAAGTGATGCTGTCATAGCACACATACATCAAAGATTTCACTAGACTCCCAAATCTTAACTGAACCAACTGATGGGACTACTCGCCAACAAGCAGCTTTATTGCCAATACTGCAATCACGTATCAGCACCTACTTAATTAATTTTACTCAGCCTTTTCCTTAAGGGGAGGATTACTGAAGGCCTACTGAACAAGATTGGATGGAACAGCTTTTTAATTTTTTTTCTGAGAAGAAATATTGTATGAACTGTCAAACCAATTATGAATTCATAAAGTTACACTCACTAGACTGGACCCATATTTCTATATTAAGTGTTCATGACTCTTTACTTCTGTTTAAGAAACACATCAGCACACCAAACACTGGAAAGTAGCAATGATTTGTACAGCATTTTTCACTCAGAGGGTGGTGATGCACTGGAACAGGTTGCCCAAGTAGGCTGTGGATGCCCCATCCCTGGAGGCATTCAAGGCCAGGCTGGATGTGGCTCTGGCAGCCTGGTCTGGTGGCTGGTGACCCTGCACATAGCAGGGGGTTGAAACTCAATGATTGTTGTGGTCCTTTTCAACCCAGGCCATTCTATGACTGATACAAGTATGCTACTCTACTGAAGAGAAACAAAGAATATGCATACTTTTAATTGGAAATATCTCTACAAACACTTTCTTCAGCAGATCTGATTTATCTGTATTTTAGCAATCTTCACTACATAGCTTACAAGTGCAGTACATCAATTAAGGTTTCCTAGCATTCTCCGCGCTCACAGAATTTGGACAGAATATTCATTAATGTGAAGACTGAAAGCTTTTCTCTGAGTATCTCACCAAGAAAAAAAAAAGTCTTTTTCTTCACTTAGGTAGAAGATTGACTTAACAAAACATTCACTGTTTCTCCTTCATTAAACCAGCCTGTAACTGCCTCCCATGGCAGTTCTACTACTAGCTGAGAACATAAGTTTTTGTGAAGCATGCCCTCGTACCAGGGAGAAAGACAGGAACAGCAGCCAAATTTTACTTTATTTTCACAAGTTACCACAATGAAAAATGTGCCAGTTTCTGCAGGCTCTTTACCAAACAGCAACCAGGGAACTAACAGACAGCCAAAAGAGCTGCATGTTACAGAACAATCATTCTAGTAGTTTTAATGACACAGAATTATATACAGTTCATCTTCAAGTCCATCTTGCTCGTAATGAGTAACATGAAAACAACATTTTGAAATATTCCATTACCTTTTAGGCTTTTTTGCTTTAAAAAAGATTGAAAATTCTTTATTCTAAAAAAACAAAAAAAAAACAAAAAAAAACCCCAGATCTTTGGCTTTGAAAGAAATCTCAATAGCTGAAGCACAGAAATATGATCTACCTTTTCAAAAATAATTACTTTGGTGGAAGACAAAAAACGTGTTTTAAATGCAATGTACCTTAATAAGTAATCTGCATATATGGCTGGTTCTGGCAACATCTGTTCCAGCAAATCTTCACCTTCTTCACCTTTTGACTTCAGATGTTCACAAAGACATCTCCAGTGCAACACATTCTCAGCTGTTAAGTTTTCCAAAGGAATCAATTTTCTTAACAACAAGAAATAAACAGAAATGAAGAAAATATACAAATGCACAGAAATACATTATTTCCTAAGAAGAAAAATCCTGTCAAAGATATTCTCCACAGCCACACTTATGGACTGACAAAAATAACTTCGTAAACAAGGACGTGGAGTCGCAAGAGCTTCTGACTACACTGAGCTCTTCAGTATTTTACACCAAGACAGTTTGTGTTGGGTATTCTATATGAAAGCGTTATATTTGCAGAAGAGAATCTGCTGAGCCTTTCAGATCTCCAAAAGTAATCACGCATGCTAAACTTGCACTCTATGAAACATTGCCATGACTACAACTGGGGAAGATTGAACTCCACTAATCTGTAGAAATATAATTGCATTATTTTTCAGCTTCTGTTCATAAACTATTTGTTCTGCTCTTGACTGCAGCATTTCACGTAATGTTCTATAAAACTTTTTGCTCCCCCCAAGCAAAACTAAAGCACATTCAAACCCTAATAACATGTAAATGAAACCACAAGGTGTAATCAGAAGTGTCATGAAAGAAAAGCTAAGTGCTTTGCATAAATCAAATAACCTCATTACAAGTTGAATCATTTCACTTGCTTCCCAAGGTACCATTAGCCCAACAGATCCACTTCTTCATAAACGTTACTTACAATTCTCAGTTAACCCAATCTTTTAGAAAGGAGCCTTTGTTTTGTGCAGGATCAAAGTCAGATCGACAAGTCTAGAAGGATTTTTCCTTTGAACTTTAGAAACTGGCACATTTCCAAAAGCTGTGAGAATGTTATTTCCCCCTTATCGTGCTTTTAAAATCCAAACAGGCCTGCACCTGTAGCTTTGAAGTACAATATATCATCTGCTGGTTTCAAAACATAGGTCACAAGCTACTACTAGAAGGCAAAACATTTTGTAAGACGGAATTACATTTTTTTTTCCCTCCAAAATACAGAATAACCTTGTTTGCATTTTGTAATCAGTGACTACTCGTCATTTAAGTTTATCACGAGATGAGACTTAGATAATCATTCCACTGCGGTTTCTTTGATTAAATCAAAATATTTCTTACCTCCCTTAGCAATTTCCTATAGTTTCTATTTTTTCCCTTCCTCCTTTCATTTTATTGTTGAAATGTAATATATTTATATCACATTCTCTTCACTGTGGATTAGAACTCACCTAAACAAATTCTAACAAAAATTAATGCAGGAAAAGAAGCTTCTAAGCTCCATCAAGCTTCCTTTAACAACTAAAACAGACTGAAACAAAGGCTGAAAAACAAGCCAACAGACTGCCTAAACAGTACATGAATAACTGAAACTCAAATTGTGCTGCCCCTAAGCCAGCAAAAGGGATTGAGGGAAGCCAAGGCAAAGAGAAAAAACAAAAAGAAAGAAAAAAAAAAAGTCAATAATGAGGGGGAAGAAGAGACAAAAGGCAATATCCAGAATCTGAAAATGTGATACAGAATCTGTGATACTTATTCTTTTAATCAGTTATCACAGATTAAAACAAGAGATTACAGTTTTGCAGGTGTAAACTAAAGCACTGGAGACAGCACAGGGAAATGAAAGAAATTACGTCCTATTGCTCATAGCAGAGCTTGCTTTATTGATGAGTTTACTCTCCCCTGTGATTTTCACAATCATTTTCAGTTACCAAACACATTAGAAATACAAACAAACAAAATGTAACCAAAACACTTCAGGATACAAACACCAGGGATACATCACAGCTTACATGAAAATATCACAGCCTTCTCATAAGCAACAGACAAGAAAGCTCATCTCCATACCTGTTGTCAAGGTATTTGCAGTTCTGAATGCAGTCGTTAAGCGAGGACAATGAAAACACAGCATTCAGTACTGGGACGGCCACTTCTGGGCAGTTCTCTACATCCAGTCGATGAAGCAATTCTAAAACATTGCCTTCGGTAAATTGTAACCAAGCTTGAAGCAATTTCTTCTTCATTACTTCCTTAACAGCATCTAATAATACAGAAATTGAAACAGTTGATAATGTTAGAGCACATCAAAAAAAACACGTTTTCAACACACCAGTCACTGTTCCATAAAGTTATTATACAGTTGAACTTGGCCTTTTTTTTTTTTTTTTTTTTTTTTTTTTTAAAGCAGCACAACAGTTAAATAAGAACTGCGTATGGAAAACTAGCACTTGTATGAGGGAGCATCATTTTTCCCCTATAAGGAATAAAGGCTCTTTAACCAAAACCAGCTACATCTACAACCAACACGTCACCCCAGAAAACACATCAGTCATGACCTCTTTTATTAAAGCCATGGAACATTCTAGGGAAGCATGTCTATCCAGGTGCCCTCTTTCAGGCATTTATAATTGGCCACTGCTGAGGAAGGAGACAGATGCACAGACTTTTACTCTGATTTGCCACATAGAATTGTTGCGTTAATTCAATTATCCAACTGTGTGTTTCAGAATCCAAAGTAAATCCCTCCAGTACCTCCTCCCTATTGAGGCAAACAAATAACTTCAGGATCAGCAGAGTAAGCTTTATCAAGGAAGAAGGTATTTATGGAAACACCGAGTATACATCTAGATTTCAGCGAGGAAGAAAGGTTAACAGCCTGGTGGAAGGAAAAGGATAACTACAGAGTGACTGAAGTATGCTCTTAGGAAGCTTAGAAAACAATAGCCAATACAAGGGAAACAGTGACAACATTCACCTTCCTACTCTATATAACCCACGATAATAGAAGACAGCACTCCCTGAATTCTAAAAGATGCTGAAGATCTGTTAAACAAAAAACAATAAACAACAAAAAAAAAAAAACAACCAACCCACTAAATTTAGGTTCTAAGAACGAGAAGCATCTCCAAGAAGTGAAAGGCATAAACCATCAGAATGTAGCAGTGTGAAAGAAAGCAAGTGGAGAACTGACAGCTGAATTGGTTTTGCACCCTGCAAAGTAGAATTTGGCAAAATCTGGATTATGCCTTCTAGATCTGGTTTAATTATAAACCCTGCCTCTGAAGCCAATAAGAAAGACATTCCAGCCTAGCAACCTTTAATGAACAAGTTCCTCTTTGTTAGCACATGAGCAAATTCAATAAAAGATACCCATATTCAAGGTTACAGTTTGCAAAAAGATCAAAATGAGAGGAAACTAGTGGGTGTATATATAAGTACAGACTTCATGGAACATAAACCTCTTTTGCCTAGTGAAGAGCATACAGCATCAGTGAAGCTGTCTACCTTGGCAGATACACAGAGGTTAAAAAAAAAAACAAAAAACAAAAAACACCACCAAAACACAGAACAAGTTCTCAGTAGTTGGGATGACGAATCATCCTAAGGAAAAGAGACACCAGCTAAGGAAATATCTTCCCCGCATAAATGAAGAAGGCAGCTCTCTGCCAAACACTTCAAGGTCACCAAAACATAAGCCACATAGAAAGTCTGTACCTCCTCAGTAAGGAAATGAAGCTAATCCTTGTTCCTGACAGATGAAGGACCACAGGAAAAAAGAAAAAAAGAAAAAGAAAAAAAAGCTAGTGAAGGTAGCTTTCTCCTCTGGTTTGCAAAGCTTACTAAAACAGAAACGCATTCATGCAAAGACAAGAGAGCTATCAGTTGAGATTAAGTACTATTCTTTTTTAGTAGGGAGGAAAAGTGAAGAAGAATTGCCTGATTATGTCAAACTGCACACACTAGTATACAGATAAGAAAAAAAATAGCAGTCCAGAATATTCTTTTCCAGTGCTAGAATTCAGAAACAGAACTTGAGAAATCTCACTAAGTTACTATACAGTAACTGAGAGTAGGTGGGAAAAACACTAACTAAAACTTATCATGCAGAAAAATGACTTCTCTGTGAGTACAGTTCAATACAGCACAAGAGAGCTCAGCTGATTCCAACTTCTGCTTCGACCAAGAAGCTCATATGGTCCCCAGCTCAGATTACATTCATATATGATGCACTTTGAAGAGCTTCCGTTGGCAGTTAGCAACGTACTTCTTTTGCTCTCTGAAGGCACACAGCCACATCGGTCACAATTCACACAACTCACAGGCAGTACATCACTACAGAAAACATTCAGAGTAACACCTAACAAGGCTTCACACAGGCTTCCCAAAGTGTGCGAATCACACTGCCACACTTAAACTGGCAGTTTTTATGATGGAATTCCATGTCATGCTATTGCTGGAAAGAAAAGTCACTTTCTGTGTAGGCAAACCTCTCTCAGACGCACGTGGCCTTGTGATGTTTTGATGACAGAGCGCACAGAAATACTGGCACGTTCTGAACAGCTCTTCATGAAAATGAGACAGCACAGAAGATTTCAAAAACAATAAAGCCACTTCACAGTGAAATGAATGAGTCGATCAAAAATGCATTAAGTAATATTCATGCCAGTTAAATGACAAACAAACAAAAATTTCTCTCAGGACTTACATGGGAAACATTTTAAAACAATTTTCAGCCTGATACTAAATTCTTTGATAAATGCAACAGTCAAAGATATTTGGAATGAAGCATCTTTTTTTCAAAAATACATGTAATTAAATGACTACATTTCTCCTACTTCTGTGTTTAATAACATTATTTTTGAGGGTTTTTTTGTTATTTTTTTCCTAGCTTTAATTTTAATGGCATTCATTCTTATTTTAGAGCTCAACGGCTTTCCTGTTTTTTGAAAATGCAATTCTCTTCTGGTTCATCCACTAGCAGATGACTGGAAGAACAGAAGCAGTAAGCAGGATTTCTTGTGCTTAAACATTTCTCAGCATTTCCCTTTGAGCTCCTTGTTATTGCCATCACGGCTTCCACATCAGTAACCTCCACTGCGTTAGAAGATATTCTCCCAAATACTGGTATTAAGATATTTTTAAATGATCACTTACCAGATCTGTCATTAAGTCCTTGTTGCAGCAGTTTTACTCTCTGTGCTATTGATAGAGCTCTCAGGTGAACTTTTTCTGCCAAAACCTTCAGAAAAAAGAAGATATTAAAAAACATTTCTACACATTTTAGTGAACTTGTGAGCTATCTGTGAATCCAAGCTCTCAGTTTTATCCAATCCACAGAAACTTTAAGTCAGTAAAAGCCTATAATACCTGTATCATCAGCATTCTATCAACTAGTAAGCTGATTCCTGTTCATGGAAGAAAAATGAAACTTAGATTAAGTTAAGCAAGAAGAGAATATGTGTGGCTGTGCTACATTTTGCTTGAAGATCCTGTTCTGTGATTTTTAAGGCACTTGAACAAGAAATGTCTATGGTAGCAACCTTCTTTCCTTTTACCTCTACATGTAAAAATAAACAGCAGTTGATACTTCACAAAGAGAGAATGTGAAAACTATGCATAATTTTACACTAGTATGGCTGTGATCCTAATATTAGTTACTTATTTGTAGTATAAAACAGAAGAAAAATTGTTTCACTAACCTCACAAATGGGCATAGAAGATTACGGACTGTATAAACAACCTTGAAGAATTGAATTATATTAGAAATGCAATTTCTATCAGGCAAGTTCTTGCATACTTGAAAACACCCCACCAAAGTTCTGGTAAGTGAGAAATCTTACAGTTTAACCAATGAAATATGATAGAAGATTTAAAGCCTTTTCTTAAGCCACTGTTGGAAATTAATTATAAATGGTGCACTTTACCTCATATGCTAGCTTCCTGACAGCTTCCTTCACATCCATTGTACGCCCTACAATTTTTGGCAAGGTCCTTGCTGATGGAGCAATACATGACAGCACAGCACGCCTCACTTCTGAATTTGAATCATTTTCAAGCAACACGTTGTAAACTGAAAGCAAAATAGTCAGCTTTTGTAAGGCTGTAAGGCATTCACATTACTGAAAAAAGGACAATACTCAAGGTGAGCAGGCATTATTGAAACCTCTCCCCTTTTGCACAATGCTAATATAAACACAGGGATCAGGTTAGGGTCACAGCCCCAAGATTTTAAGGCAACTGTACATAGAACTGAAGTCAAATGCAAGAATAGTTATTTGTTATTATTAGGATCTTCAGTTAATTAAACAGCTACTCTAGATCCTCCCTATAAAATAACCACTTTGTCATTAACTGGACAAAAAAGTATCCAAACGTTGGACCTCTATTCACTGGAAATACATCCTTACCACCTTTGAGGAGAATCCTCAGTTTTTCCTAACAACTGAAGATTGACAACTGCATTAAGCCTACCAAAATACATTATTATCCTCATGTAATTGTTATTTTCCTTGCCTCTTTTTCAAAGTTAAAAGTGACAACATAAGATTTGATCAGAGAATACTTGTCTTTTCCTTTTTGATCTGCAACTCGTTATGAAATTTTTGTTCCTAAATAAGAAACATATAAACAGACTTTCAGATAACAATTTCAAAAAAGGCATCTTAACAAGAAAAAGAACTAAGCTAATAATACACTATAATAGTCCATCTACCATTGTCTTTTGAAGCAAGAAGAGTAAGGTCTAATATAAAAGCATACCATCCAAAATGAAGTTCACAAGTTGGTACAAAACAGCATAAGGAAAACTGGGTTTCAGCAGTACTAATCTCTTACATGGAACTGATTGCCACATCCCTGGTGGCATTCAAGGCCAGGCTGGATGTGGCCTGGGCAGCCTGGTTTAGTGGTTGGTGACCCTGCAGATAGATGGTCATTGTGGTCCTTTTCAACCCAGGCCATCCTATGATGCTATGATTTATGAGCAAGGTGAGATTTGCACAGGAGGGGGGGAAAAAAAAAAAAAAAAAAAAAAAAAAAAAAAAAAGGCTCAAAACACATAGAGGTCAACAGTGCTAGTAACCAGGTGCATCGCTGATACAGAAGGCAGATGTCGTTTTGGACAAAATCAGCCTTTGTATTACCATTTCTACTCCTCTGAACGTTTTTGCACAGATTCAACTCAGTTGTACAAAAGCAGCCTAAGAGGGTCTGAACAGAGCAAGCACGTATCCTTCCTCCATCCCAGTTTGCAACACTATCTTTCTCACCATCCCACAACTGCACTGAGTTCACAGAACAGAGTGATCAATCATTTAATTCCCAGTGGATCTCTCATTCAACAAGTTCTGTTCTGTTCTTTCCCCCTGAACATACACCAGCCCTACCTATACAAGCTCCATTGACTAGGAGCCCCACCACTGCTCTAACAATTGCACGAAGAACACCCGCTAAGAAAGCGTTACTCGAAGCTTCAAAAAATGTTTCAAAGCAAACTAACATAAGTCAACAAACCTTTTACAAAAAGAAAATAAGAGCTACTTACTATTAACAACAGGACAGTTTTCATCCTTAGGATCTTGAAGCCTTGACAGGGCCAAGACAGCTTGAATTCTCACATTTGAAAACTTATCTTTAAGTCTAATCAGCATAGCTTCATTAATTTTATCAAATAATTCGTCATCAATCTGAGCATTCTCTGGCATGTTTCTCAAAATCTTATTAACAAGCTGGCATGTTCGAAACCTAACTGCATGGCTGTTTGCATCGTGAGACTGCAGGGAAGTGGAGCGGGGTGGGAAGGGAGAGAAAAAAAAAGTATTCTTTCTTATTTTCATTGTAAGATCATCAATATGCATATGTAAGTAGTTAGCACTCCATACAGAAGATAAAATACACACTTTCATATCTCAGAAGCTCTTCCTATTCTTTAGTAAGACTAAAAACTCACAGAATTGAAAAATATTTATAGCTCATCATTTGTATCAGCACCACACTGTACACAATTAGCAATGCCCTCAGAAAGGAAGAAAACTACACCACTAATCAGAAGACATGAGCTAGCTTCCTCCTGTCCCCATAAAACATTAAAAGAGAAAGAAAATAGGGATGATGACTAGCTAGTGCTCTTGGCATTACTGATAACTTTTCATGACAAAACATTAATTTAAAAGAATTTAATTTTACTTGTGATCTCACACTATCAGAATTGACAGTCTTCTTTCTATACATAAACTCCTGGAACAAGCAGGAATTAATAACACAAATGCCAATCATATGTGTGAAAAGCGTTTTATTATTTTTACTTGTCAGTGAAGCAGTATAAATTAATGTCATGTATACAAACGCACAGTGAAACATTTAATGACATGCTTGATAGTCAAATAAGAAAACAATTTATATTTTCCTCACAGACCTAATTTCTAAAATCTGTTTTGCTTTGGGTTTTTGTGGTTGTCATAATCATAAGAATCATAAAATCATTAAGGTTGGAAAAGCCCTCTGTGATCATCTACTCCAACCATTCATCTAACACCAACACCGCCCACCAATGACTACCTGCTCATTTCTGTGTGCTTTTTGTACGCATTGTTTTGGTTTTAGTTTTTGAAATCATAAAGCTTTGCCTTGCTTTCACTTTTAAGCTTCCAGGTTGTAGATAATGCAAGTTTTCCCTACAGTGTATAAACAGAATCACAGAACGGTTTGAGTTGGAAGGGATCTTAAAGCCTATTCCAAGCCCCTGCCGTGGGCAGGGCTGCCACCCACCAGCTAGCTCAGGCTGCCTAAGGCCATCCAACTCGGCCTTAGTACCTCAAAGGACAAGGCGTACACAGCTTCTCTGGGCAGCCTGTACCACTAAGTAAAGCTTCCACTTTACAGTTAAAGATTTAACAGCAAGTATTACTGTACCTCAAGCAGAAAGTTAAACACATAATTCAGAAGCGAATTGTCTTCTTCTCCTTCCTCACTACCCTCCTCTTTCTCCGTTTGATAAAACGAAGTCACAAACTTAGCCACAAAATCGACCAGTTGCTCCACGGCTGGCTCCCGCTTGTAGACGATCATAACATACTTCAGGAAATGAACGAACTTCTCATGGAAGTCTTCCTTATCTTGTAACTGAAAGAAGCACCAAACCAAAGTAATCGATAACCTTTCAGAAGCAGTCCCACAGTTTTCCCCTCAGACGCTCAGGCCGTCAACCTACCTGGCTGTAGGCGCTCTTCAAAGCCACAACGAGCTTCGCGGGGTTCTGGTGGGGCTTCTGGGCCAGCCGGAACGCCTCTTGTATCTGCAGCGGTTTCTTCGCCGGACACATGGCTGCGAACAGGGCGCTCGCACAGCAGCCGCCTTTCCCGCGCGGAGCACAGCGAAGCGCAGGCGGAGCGCAGCCAGGCACCCCTGCAACGGCCGCCAGCTTCAAAAACGGCGCGAGTGCCGCCCCCAAGTCTCGCGAGAAAAGGTGGGAGTGCGCGCATGGTCGCGACTGAGCGCGGCTGCCAGGCTGGGAAATGGCGGGCGGACCGGGGCGATGAGAGATTGGGGGGTGTAGCCATCTTTCTGTGAGGAGTGCGGAGCTGGAGGATTTTTCTGTATAGTCAGTAATAAGCTGGAATTAAAACGATACGGGACGCCTTAATAGTCTAAATACAAGCTAAGCGCCGAGAAGAGTGCTTAATGGCACATGTAGCTGAGTAAGCGCTGAGCTTTCATGCTGCCCACAGCAGCTGCCCCAAAGCCCTCCCAGCTGCGATGCGGAAGGACGGGCAGAGCGGCGGCTTTGCAGTGGGAGCCTCAGGCCGAGCAAGCGGGGTGGCAAAGCAAGGCAGGCCGGCTTGTGTCCAGACGTAATGAAAATCCTTTGGGAAGTGATCATTAAGTGAGACAAACTAAAAGCGCTCATCTATCTGGAGCAACGTGGTTTTTACCATATTTAAAGTTTATTTTCACCTTTTGTAAAGAGCTGAGTAACAAGGGGAATCAAGTTCACTTGGTACAGTTGGTGTCTGTGTAGTTGTCTGGGTAGACTGTCAAAGCTTAAAAGAAGTTGCAGGCTACTGAAACACCGTTCTGTCTTTTGTCAGCTCTGAGGGGGCATAAAAGGACTGTAACTGTGTCAGTGGAAAGGGTACAACTGCCTCCTAGATTGCATCTTTTACTGGTGTGAGTTTCCCCCCAGATTTTTAAGCATTTGTTGTAAGCATCGTTTTTTCAAAGAAATCCTTTAATTAAACATGAGAATAAATTCTGTGTCTTACTCAGTTTCTCCTTTAGTCTGGAGGACTCTTAGGAGACCTCATTGCTTCCTACAACTCTCTGCAAAGACCTTGTGGTGAGGTGGGTGTCTGCCTCTTCTCCCAGGTAATTGGGTGAGAAGTAATGGCCTTACACTGTGCCAAGGAAGGTTCTGGTTGGATAGTAGGAAAATTTTCTTCTCAAAAAGAGCAGTGAGGCATTGGAACAGGCTGCCCAGGGGAGTGGGAAGTCAGTGTCCTCAGATTCCTTCAAGGAATGTGGAGACATGGCACTGAGGGGGCCAAGGTGGGCATGGTGAGGATGGACTGATGGTTGGACTAGGTGATCTTAGTGTTTTTTTCCAACCTAAATGATTCTACGTTTCTTACTGAAACATCTTTCTAATTTGTTTCAGCTGTAATGGGGCAAAAAAGGTCTTACCTGCCTTGTTGCAAAGAATATTTCTGCTCTCCAGATTGCATCTTTTACTAATGTGAGTAAAAGATTTTTTTTTTCTCCACTAAATTGTCAAGCTATTTGTTATGAAACCTAATATTTTCACAGAAGTTATTTAACAGGAGAATAAATTTTGTGTCTTGTTAAGAAGCGGAGAGTTAGCTAAGCTGAAACTTCAGACTTGCTGTTCACAGCACATGCTATCAGACAGGAGATGATAGTTTACAAGCAGCGAAATAGTGGATGATCAGTTGAGAGGAAACGTTCTCAGTGCTTATTAATTTTAAACAGAAAGCATTTAAAAATGTGAACCACAGTATTGAACTGTGGACAGTAGGAGCTTAGGGTCGCTGATGTCTATCTGCATTTGGGCTTGAGAAACATGTCTGATTAACCTCTAGTGACAGCAGTTATTTAGTAGGGATGGATGATATACCATCATGAATAAAAATGCATGAAATATGCAGAACCCATCCTAAAGAAAAGTTGCTTTTTGTTTGAGAAGAAAAAAATCCAACGAATAAAACAGGTAAGCACTAGGGGTCAGTATTGTTTCATATATGGATTGTCACAATGTTTCTTTAAATAGTAGATTTTTATCAACGAAATAATGGAATGATTTTGCCTTTACAAATGTGTCAAGGATTATATGAGTATGTGTGGAGAATGGAGGATGGCACAGGGAAAAAAATAGATAAAAATAATTTTTAAATGATTTATACATGTGGCACATATAAATGTACTGCTATATGTTAATGTAGATATCTTCTTTATTAGATGAGTAATTTGTAGTTTGTATTAACTTGTCACTTCTACCATTCTGGACTAATCCTCTTCTGCTCCTAGGGAGAAGGAAATAAGTTTCTATATGTTCAAGTATAATAATGATAACACAGAATCCTGTACATTAAAGAAAACTTTTTCCTTTTTTTTTTTTTTAATGTCAGAGAAACAGTTACACTATAAAAATATGATAATCAACAGCAAATCCTCACTGTGGGTTTTTTGTTCCTTTTTGGATTGCATGTGTTTGTTTTGATTATAAGTTCATTTTTTTAGGACAATATTAATGTAATCATCTTTCCATTTAAGATATTTATACCAGAAAATTGAATTTATCCAGCTTTTTTCCAATACAGAAGTCTAGTTATGGAGAGCAAGATTGAAATAGGAAGAAAAGAGCAGGTAAAATTGTGTGATTCTGGTGGCTTTAAAACCCAGGATTTTTATTTTAAATTAAATGAAGAATGCAAACTGAATTACTTTAGATTCATGATGTCTGCCTGCATCTCAGAATCTCAGATGGACAAATAGAGATTTTCCCTTGTGAATACCTTGTTGTTCCTTATGATCGATTTCATCCAAGACGTGAGATTTATTTCTTCAGTCTGCTTTAAATATTTCTGCAAGGCTTTTTATTTCGGGATTGAAATGGAAGTCAGGCTTCTGTTGTGACAAATTGAAGCCTAGTCTGGTTAGACATAGTGTCTTTCAGGGTAAATATGCCCCAGGCATCCAGATTCCCATAAGCGTAAATGTGTCCTTGTGATACTAGCTTCCTTGTTTAACTTATGGAGAGATTTGGTTTCAGAATTTTTGCAAGTTATGGTTTAGAGCCCCAGGTGCACTAATGTGGCCCTGATTAGCATCCCCAGGGCCTCCAGCCATGTCCTACCCATAGGCCCATGTTCCTCACTTCAGCTCACCCTTTGGGATTCACTCCCATCTGAGCTAAATGTCAGACCTCAGCGAGAGCCAGCTGCTTCCTGAGGGAGGAGGAGCTGAGTGGGGGGACAAAACAGGCATTGAAGTAACAACCACAGCAGCTTGAGCTCAGACCATAGTCCTGCAGAGCCTGAGTGAGGTGGGCAGAGCAGGCCAAGAGGTAGCGAAGAGGGAAGATGAAAATCAGAACCTCAGATGCTGCACCAGGCTTTGGAGGGAAGAGTGATGAAGATTTTCTCCTTGTCCCTCTGCGTAGTCACCTCATCTGTTATGCTGTCTCTTTCTGGTTGTCTCTCCCTCTTCTGGTGTCACTGTTTTAGATCCTTTATCTTCCTTTGTCGGTCATGTGTGAACAAATACAGAATGACACAGGGTAAACCAGACTTGCTGCGTGCCATTCACTCTGTAGTAATTTCAGTTGTAGGTCACTGGGTAAAGAACAGCATAAAAAAGGAAAGTTGATGCTATCCTATTTCCTCTGTTTGCCAGGGCTCGTATAACTGATGCATCTGGTTGATTCCTGTTTCAATTTCCATATTAAAAAATACACACAGTAATATTTCATTCATAATAGAGCCATCATTATGCAGTAGTAATTAGAGATTCTGTTCCTCCATAGCTTGTGTTTGTCAGCTATAAAACTGTATACACATTTTCAAATAGTTCCTATTTTTAGTCAGTGAGGAAATTAGCACCACTTCCGGTGTATTTTGAATTGGGCTCTCAAATGCTGTTTGCTTTATGAGAGGGGGGGGGGGGAAGAAAAATTGTAAAGTAGTTATATAATCCCACCATTGAAATTACCGGTGGCTGAACTACTTGTCCTTTTTCTGTCATTCAACCTCTAGACAAGCTTTATAGGAAATAGGATAGTGAACTAAATGGGGAAGGATAGCTGTTATTATGGGTCTTCTGGACACTTTTACCTCTCTTTACAGTGTTTTGTTTGGTTTGTTTTTCCTTGATAAAAGGAAAAAAACATCCCCGAATTTTTTATTAAGGATCAAGATGAATTTAAATAGAGACTAATAATGAGGATAGTGAGTTATGCATTAAATTGGAATCTCACTTAGGGATGCATCTTCCTCTGCTGAGACACTGACTTGAGAAGTTGTAAGTCTGTTTTACTGATACTGTCATTTGAAATGTATCATGACAGTTAATGACTACTTGTATTGTACCATTTTCAAATGAAAATTTTATTGAGCTGGAAAACAGAAATACAGTCTAACCTGAGGTATCAGTTTAATTTTACCATCACATAAAAAATCCTGCTGACTTCAGTGAAACTTGCATAGTGGCAGAGTAGGGCTCTGTATTAACGGTGGTTTGTGAAAGCTACTTGTAATACACTAAACAAAGGACCAAGCTTATGCATTAAACATGTGCAGCAGAGCTATCTTCTTCATGTCTTAGAATTTGGGATTTGTGGATCTTATTTTGCATATGACACATAGATTTGTGTAGGCAGTAAATAATGATGAATTGATTGACTTTGGTTTCAATTGAGATAGTGAGGTAAAGTGGATGAGTTTTATGACCTTATTTTAATTATACTGATGTTTATATCACACAAGGTGTTAAGAATTAGAAAGGTGTATTACAAAAGCCTTCCTGACATGTGATTCAGCTATGTGAGCAAAAAGCTAATATGCTTGGTGGGAAGGATTTTATAAAAATATGCAGAATTGCACCTTCTCCCATTTGCTAACTCTGACCAGAGAATCAGAGAATGGCTTGTGTTGGAAGGGACCTTGAGGATCATCAAGTTCTAACCCCCCTGCCACAGGCAGGATTGCCAACCTGTAGATCAAGTAGAAGATCACATTGCCCAGGGCCCCATTCAACCTGGCCTTGAACACCTCCACGGATGAGGTATCTACAACCTTTCTGGACAGCCTGTTCCAGAACTTCACCACACTCTTGGTCAAAAACTTTCCTCAACATCTAATATAATTCTTCCCTCCTTTAGTTTAAAACCATTCCCCCCTTGTCCTATCACTATCTGCCAGTGTAAAAAGTTGATTTCCCTTTAAATATTGGAAGGCTGTAATGATGCCTTCCTGCAGTCTCTCTTCTCCAGACTGAATGAGCCCTGTTCATTCAGCCTATCTTCATAGCAGAGGTTCTCCAGCCCTCTGATCCTCTTCATGGCCCTTCTCTGGACCCTCTCCAAAAGCTCAGCATCCTTCCTGTGTTGTTGTCCCCACATCTAAACACAGTGCTCCAGATTGGGCCTCACAAGGGCAGAGTAGAGAAGGACAGTCACCTCCCTTGTCCTGTGACATCCTATCTTCTTATGCAGCCCAGGATAGCATTGGCCTCCTGGGCTGCTAGCATACAGTACTGGCTCACGTTAAGTTTTTCATCTATCAGTGTCCCTAAGTCCTTCTCAGCAGGGCTGCTCTCGAGGAGCTCTCCCATACATATCTGGGATTGTCCTGACCAAAATATAAAACCTTGCACTTTGCTTTGTTGAGCTTAATTAGGTTCACGTGGGCCCACCTTTCAAGTTTGTCAAAGCCCCTCCAGGTGGCATTCCTTCTTTCTGCTATATCAACTGCTCAGCTTGGTGTCATCAGCAATATCACTGAGGGTGCACTTGGTCCCATCATTTAAGTCATTGATGAAGTTGTTAAAGAGTATCAATCCCAAGACAGACCCCTGGGGACGCTGCTTGTCACCAGCCTCTACTTGGACATGAGCCATTGACTATAACCCTCTGGCTGCAAGTTTCCAACCAATTTTGTATCCAGCAAATGGTCCACCTTTCAAATCCACATCTTTCCAACTTAGACATCAGGATGTGGTGGGGGACCATGTATAAGGCCTCGCAGAAGTCCAAGCAGATAAAATCAGTTTCCTTCTCTTTGTCCACCGGTGCTATTACTCCATCATAGAAGGCCACTAAATTGATCAGGCACAACCTTCCCCTGATGAAGCTGTGCTGGCTGTTTCAGATCATCTGCTTGACCCTCATGTGTTTTAACATGTCTTCCAGGAGGATCTGTACCATAGTCATCCCAGGCATAGAGGGGAAGCTCGCTGGCCTGTAGTGCCCCAGGTCTTCCTTTATCCCTTTCTTATAAATACGAGTGTTGATTCCCTTTTTCCAATCATTGGCGTCTTTGCCTGACAGCCATGTCTCAGATATGATAGAATGGCTTGGCAGCCACATCAGCCACGTCTCTTAGGACCCTGGGGTGCACCATAGACATTCAGTCTCATGAGGTGACCTTGGACCTGCTCTGCCCTTATAGTGGGGGCAGGTTTGCTCCCTCCATTCCCACCAAGAGTTCAGGGCTGTGCGAAATAGGAGAATCCTGGCTGCCAGTGAAGACAGAGGCAAAGAATTCACTGAGTATCTCACCATTCTCCATATCTGTTGTAGACAGTTCTCCTTTCTCATTTTTCAAAGGAGGTATGCTCTCTTTGCCCTATCTCTTCTTATCAGTGTACCTATAGAACCACTTCTTGTGGTTTTTAACATCCCTCACCAAGTTCAGTTCCATCTGTGCCTTGGATTTCCTAATCCCATCTCTGCATGTCTGGACAGAATCCCTGTATTCTTCCCAGGTCCTTGTTTCCACTGCCTGTGCAGGCCCTTTTCCCTCAGTTTGACCAGCAGATCCTTTCCAAGCCATGCCTATTTCCTGCCTCCTCTGCATGCTTTCTTATTCTGAGGGATGGAGAGTTCTTGCTTTCTCAGAAAGGCATCCTTGAAGAGTAGCCAGCTTTGTTCCACTCCTTTGTCTCTAAGGACAGCTTCTAAGATCTTGTCCAACAATTCCTTAAACAGCCTTTCCTGAAGTTCAGGGTGCTAATTTCACTCTTTGCCAGGTCCACATTCCTCTAGATCACAAACTCACCCAGGGCATGGTTGCTGCAGCACAGGCTGCCTAATCTAAATGTCTATAATGACCTCCTTCACTGGTGAGCACCAGCAACACTCCACCTCCAATCAATCTGTCCTGAACCACAAAGTTAGCATCTATAGGTTCCTGGAGTCTCCTGGACCGCTTGCAGCTCACCACGTTGTTTTCCCAGCAGGTATCTGGATGGCTGAAATCAGGATGAGAGCCCAATGATGTCAACTTAGGGCTTTTTGCTTATTGATATATTCACTGAAATTGACTGATCAACTATCAGAGAACGTTTCTGACATCTGAGTCACTGTTATAATCTAAATACGTGACAGGACAAGGTGGAATTCTTAACTGAGCGATGTCAAATTGCTTTGGTAGCACAGTGAAAGGATGAGAACTCAAAAGTTACTTACATTGCATTCAGGTTTTGTTCTAAATTTTTAATCGTTTCGGTTTTTGTTTTTTTTTTCTTCAGACAGAAGAAGAAAGATATAAAAATATAATAGAAGGAGAACCTTTGTTTGGTTTTTTGCTTGTTTTCCTGCACATGCTTTTTAAAACAACAAGGAATGTGATTTTAAGTCAGAGCTCATCAGAAGTCCTACTGACTTCCATACGGAATGAGGATGGTAAATACTACCTCAATATTACGTTATGGAAAAAAAAAAAAAAAAAAAGACCTAACAAACTTTGGGAGAGTACAATGAGCAGAATGTTTTTGGTTTTTTTTTAATGCAGAATAGCCCAGTCTTCCATCAAAGTATGGGAAAGAACATCCTCTCATGTAATGATAGTCTATGTAATGTATTTTGCTAAACTCTAACATTGAGAAGACTGAAGCTTGTGGAACAAAAGTCTGTACAGTATGCAAACCACAGTTGGCTGAGTGAACAGAACTACAGAGGAGGATATAGATTTCAAAATCTGTACAGTCTGCTTTAGAACAAGCAGCAGGTACCAAAAGTGGAAGACAAACAGTTGTTTACTCCTAAAAGTAAATCAGTCCATGCACTTGAACAGCAAAGCTGTAAACCAAGGTTTCATAGGATGGTCTGGGTTGAAAAGGACCACAATGATCATTCAGTTTCAACCCCCCTGCTATGTGCAGGGTCACCAACCAGCAGACCAGGCTGCCCAGAGCCACATCCAGCCTGGCTTTGAATGCCTCCAGGGATGGGGCATCCACAGCCTCCTTGGGCAACCTGTTCCAGTGCATCACCATCTTCTGTGTGGAAAAACTTCCTCCTAATATCTAACCTAAACCTCCCCTGTCTCAGTTTAAGACCATTCCCCCTTGTCCTATCACTATCCACCCTCGTAAACAGTTGCATATACAGTTGCTCACAGACTTAGAGATGATAGTGTGATGACTATCTTCTCTCTCATAATGAATGTAAAACTAGTTCTACAATAATAATTCAAGCAGAAGTATGTTTTCTGTTTAAACTGCTCTAGTTTTTATTCTAAACTGTATCTTTGCCATATACAGCTCTAAGTTCAACAAAAATTTTCACGTTCGCTTATGTGTTCTGCAGTGTTCACATAAGGTCCACTTTTATATAGCACACACTTGAATGAACGCATTATGGCATCCTTGCTTTGTCTCAAGTCTCCATCCAGGCATGCATTCAGGTCCAGCCATAAATTCTGCTGTTTATCAAAAAAAAAAAGAGAGAATGAAAAAGAACAAAACAAAACAAACAAAAACAGAGGTTGCTATTTCTGTGTTAGAGCAATAACACAGGTAAGTTATTGTAAGTACTTTTAAAACACAATGCATTCTTCTTAAATAGTGTTCTATTTAATAGTGTTCTAGATGCTGTTATTGGAAAATCCAGAGAACTAATTAATAAGTTTGTCAATTTTATCAAATTTGTGCATATTTCTACCTTTTTCTTCCTTCAAATTGATGAGAAAGTTTGTGGAGAAGGTTTAACTGAATTAAACTTCAGCGTGAGTACACATCATATGAAATAGCAGACAATTGACGATGGAGTGTCCTTATGCCATAAGCATAGAACAAGTTCTATTCTCAAGCAGCAGTATGTTAGTCACTGATGAATGTCATTACTGTGTGCAAAGATTATATGTTTCTTGCCTTATGAATGTTCTGTCTGGGCTAAATTCTCCTCCCAGTTTAGTATCTCCCAATAAACTGTGATAATCTCCATTCTCCTTGGCCCTTATCTCCTATGACTTTCTCAGTCAGCCTTCATTTAAGGTCCCCCTTTTTTCTCCCAGCAATTAAAGGGTTTGGTTTCTGTGTCCGAAGTCCTCTCTTCCTATATCTTCTCACTCCTCCCTCCCTGCCCTGCTGCCTTCAGGCGTTCTTCTGCCCAATCTGTCTCCTCTTATGAGTGCTTATGCTTAGCAGTGCCTTATCTCTTTTTGCCCTCATTGAGGATTTCTCTTTTTCACAGATTCTTTTCCCAGTGCTCTTAGCTGAATTCGGATAATCCTCTTTTCCAATCCTGAGTGCCCTGAGGAAGCTCTGAAGCTCTTTTTCAAGCCCAGCACAAGCTTCTAGCCCAGGAGGAAGGAAGGCACTGCCAGGAGGTGAGTCTGGGGGCAGGAGTAGCCTCTGTTCCCTCGAGTGGCTGCGGGCCCCTTACCTTGCTCTGTGGGCTCTCTACTACTGGCTGCAGTGACAATCACAGGATGCTGAGCAACACTCAGCTTCCACTACCTGTTCTTTCTCCTTTTTCATCTTTACCTCTTTATTTTCACCCTACTTTGCTTTCTTCTCCTTTCCTAGACTTGTTTAAACGTGTTCACTAACCATTTTCTTCTTTAAAAAAAAAAAAAAAAGTTACTTTAGTATCTTGCATATTTCTGCTTTTTGCCTGCTTTTTTCAGCTTTTTTTTTTTTTTTTTTTTTTTTTTTCCTTATTTTTAAGTGTGGAATGCTTGGCCTTTTGAAGAGAGGGAATGGCTGCAGATGAAGACAAGTGAGCAGTGTCAGTTTTCTTCCTACATTTCCTATGCGAGCACAGGGCAGCCGAGGGGAGCTGGCAGCCCAGGGGAGCTGGCAGGCCCACCAGGGCTCAGCTGCGGGGTGGATGTGGAAGCACCGCTTCATTCTGCTTTCAGCAGAGCAGCAAAAATTGATCAAGATTTTCTTTGCCACTTTATTGGTCCACCCGGACTTCCAAAGGGTTGCCAACTAACAGAGCTGATGAAAGGTGCCCGAATTATCCTCTCAGATGATCCCTGCAGCAGCCCAAAAAGGCAACGCGATTTAATCTGCAGACAGCCTCTCTATCGGATCCCCAGCGACGTCTGTGCCGCTGCTCGGCGCGTCCTGTGGGGAAAGCGTAGCATCCAGCCGCTGGCATCTCCTGGCGGAAGCACCCTTGGAAGAGGAGAAGAAAAAGAACTCCCGCTCGTGAGGCTCGCACGTGCTGCTCGCTGCCTCGGCCGAGTGCTGTGCTGAAGGAGCGGGACATCTGCGCGCATGGGAGAAGCAGCTGCTCCAGCCCGGGGCCGGGGCTGAACTTCCTGCAGCGCTTCGGGCTTGGAGTGAGCGCAGAGGGAGGCGAGCAGCAGGACGGGAAAGCGCAGCCCGGAGCGTATAAGGACAGACTCGGTTAGAATATTTAAAGCTTAATGGCCTCCGGCATAAACAAGAGCCGGCAACCCGGGACTTGCAATGGATCTAAAGCCCCTCGCGGCATTTCGGCAGAAGGATACAATAAGGAAATTCACATGCAAATGTGCAAGAAGATCGCCCAGCTCACCAAGGTAAGTCGCTTCCGGGGGAGGTGAGGCTGCCCCGCGCTGGGGCTCAGCCGGCAGCCGGGGCTCCGGGAGGGACTGGGAGCCGCCGCCCCGCCGTGCCGCTGCTCTCTGACTTCGTTCCGAGCGGTTCGCCCCGGGCCGCTGCTGCTGTGCGGCTGGCAGTGCGCGGCTCACACCTAGCCGCTCTGATGAGCTTGGGACGGGAGGGAGGAGAACTCACTGTCTAACTGCCGTGCCGTGCGGCACTGCCACTTCTAGTCGATACCAGGTTGAGCTACGAAATATTTTGAATGCTTCCCACCCTACGTTAAGAAACGAGAGGAAATCTGTGGCAGGTGGCCCTTAACCTTTTAAGCTATTTTTGTGTTACGCTGTTGTCGGTCAGAAAAACCCAGCTTTACGTACTCTTTAACCTCACTGCAATTGATTGAGACGTTTTTGCAATGAAAGAACACTGGCTGCAAATGCAGGTCAAACGATAGGAAATCACTGAATTGTTGGAGTTAGAAATGCTAGCTAGTTATAATGTCGTTGTTCTCTCCTAACAATAACTATATCTGATAACATATATTGTGTATGAATGCATACACAGGAGCTGCCTGTACTTACATGTATGCTTAGCTGTATATTTTCAGTCTACTGTAATATGCCAATGCTTACTTACTGGTGCTTTGATTGTATGTTTTAATTTTATCTCTACTTTTTGCCCATGAATGTACATTACACTTTAAAGTACACTTTGATTCTGCAGTGATGGCAATCTGTTTTTCCAAATAAGTGAGCATTCCTTCAGTACTCTCACAGAGAAGAACTTTCTGTTCATTAACAGTTACTGATTTTTCAACTACAGTCAAGTGTGTGAAAGGCGACTGTAAATTGGATTAAGTTTTCTTCAGTTTCCTTGTTTTCAGTCCAGAACTCAGTTGCACATTAGGTAAAATACGTCTGTAACTATCACTCAAAAAGAAAAAAAAGAATTATCACATTATCCCTTTTTTCAACTGATAAGCAGCACCTGTGTTTCCATTAAATGGTAGCTGGTGGTGGGCTGCTCAGAGGTGGTGGAGTCACCAACCCTGGAGGTGTCCAGGGAACATTTAGACATTGTGTTGAGGGACATGGTTTAGTGAGAACTACTGGTGATGGGTGCACAGTTGGACTGGATGATCTTGTAGGTCTTTTCCAATCTTGGTGATTCTGTGATGGTACTTCACAGTAAAAGAGCTGACCGGTCACCAGTTTCCTCTTACTGAGTGTTGCATTTCTCAGCAGCAGACTGAGAACATAATGATGAGATCTGAAAAATGAAACCCTTGTTCAACTTTCCAAAGCTGCACTCATTTTCCATAGAGAGTTCTATGCCTTCCTTTTTATATAAAAATTCTTTTTGAAGTTTCTGCAAGCTCAACTGTATTTTTGAGGGGAATAAAATACATTATTCCTTTCTAAAACCTGTTATGTTACTTTATAGTCTTTGGCTTGGGGAAAAAAAAAAAAACTAGAAAGCTATTTTAGCAGCAAAAAGACAAAAAATTCACCTCAGTGCACAGCATTCTGGCATAATGTTAGGAAAGCCTTCATCAAATTGTATGTTCCTGCTGAATTTTTACTGTTAAAAAGTGAATGAGGCAATTTATTCTTTTAATTGAACTCCCCATCTGAATACTTCTAAGTCATTTGAAACAAAGATGCCTTATACTTGAAGCTCAGGAAGTTCTTCTGAAAAGCAGACTATTCTGTTTTGGAGTATAGCTTTTAAGTACCAATTTTCTCTGCTCCAGTGCCATGCTTACAGAGAACTTAGCACACAGCTGGAATTCTAATAATATGCTTTTCCTTCTATATTCTGAGTTAGATGTTTACTGTTCATATAGTAATAGTGTAAGAAGAAGGATCTGAGACTGCATTAGCTGAAAAATTGCTTTGTGGCACGTTTGGTATACTCATTTTTGGCCAAGGAACTTTGAGAGCTCCCTTTTGAATTACTCTCATTTATTGTCGATATTACAGTCAGGATGTATCATCATCATGAATTCTCCTTTGACTTTGGTTTGTTTGTAGTACTCTCCTCTTTCTAACGTAGCGTGAAATACTGCTGTCTTTTGATACACAGCTACGACTTTCTGTTCCAATTATGACAGGATTTCATTGATGGGGAAATAAAATCTGATTACTCATCCACTGTGCATTGTGCCAAGAGGAGAAATAAGTACACGATGTTTTTAATCAGGTGTATGATACAGAGACAGCCTTGTGTTCCATTTCTGTGTTGTACAAACAGCAGTGGCTGCCTCCTACTCAGGGGCAGAGGAGTAGTGTGCAGTCATCAGTAGCAGAACTGAACTGATTGAGATGATAGTTTCTATCCCTGCATGAAGTGCTGATCATGTTTTAAGACCTGTGTTGGTGCTGGGACCCTCTGTAAGTAATCCAAACACAGATCTTAAAAGCAGCTCTCATTGTACTGCCTTGCTATTTCTGCTTTTGGAGAAGTTAAGGAGAGTAAGTTTTTATAATTTTTGGAAGTGTAGTTTTTATACTTTCAGTCATGTTCTGTTTTTTCTGTACTGCAGAAAAAAATACAAACACAAATTTTACTTCAGACGGCAAACCACTGTTTTTTGTAGCCCATTAGGGGCCATTTAGCAGTGTTTTTAGATGCTTGACTTTTTCCACTGTTGATATTTCACTAAGCACACTTATTCTGTTGCATGTCCCAAGTGTTCAACTTTGACTGCATTGCATTTACTCTGTTCTGCCAAGCCAGCACAGGGTTCTCCTGGTACAGAAACTTAGGGCCTGGGAGTCTGAAATGAAATGTGCAGGTCTCAGATGGTGATAGCAGCAGTTGCTGACATGTACTCATTACTATATTTTATAGTTCATTGTACAGTTGAGTTTCTTCTTTTAAAGCATCAGCTCACAATGTTAAAGGAATAAGACCAAAACAAATATACTATATATATATATAAAAGAAGAAATTAAGAATTAAACCTGATATTTTTTTTTTTTTAATTATTATTCTCATGGATGCAAGAAAAAAATTTAAAAGACCTGGTAAAATTAGTGAGTTTGAATGACAAGAGGCCATGTCTTCTAGATTTTGACATTAAAACCGGGTTGCATTGCAGCTGTGTCCCAGTGAGCTGTGCTTTGAGTTTCGAGAAAAAAGCTCATGAGATTTAAGAACTAAAAGAGTTCAGACAAGGAATGTTTTGCTTCCAGATGGGAACGCACATCTGTAGTTGTCATTCTTATACACAGATCACACACTTATTTGGTGGATACCTTCTGCAGCACTTGTGCATTTGAATTACTTGAAGGTGGTGCATTTTCATGGTTGTAGCCGAATGCACAACTTTATGCCAGTAATTAAGTTTAGTCTCCTCCATCAGACACTGCACCCTTGGTATGCTCCTCTGTGCATGCCAATTTTTTGTATTTCTGGTATGTTTAGCAGTAATAGTGTTTAAAATATGTGGTGACTTTATAAGCATTGGGTTCCCTGCTGTCACAAGTTCTTCTAACATCCACTGTCTGTTCCAGGACTTTCATATGCTTACAGATTCAGGACAGTCCCAATTGCTTGAAATGGGATGAGAAATGCAAATGAATTCATGGAGAAGAGTGCTGAGGAGAGATCAGCTTTCACTGAAAAGGCAGTGTGGGCAGGGCCACAAGAACTGAATAATGAACAGATAACAGATATCCATGTTATTCAGGCTTCTTTTCAAACCTCTGCCAGAAGAGTTCAAATAAACTTAATGTTCTGAACTGTGCTTCTGGCACTAAGCCTAGCATAAAGAAGTAGGGATGGTGATCTTACCTGGTTAGCAGAGCTACTCTGTCATTTTCATTTTATAAACAATTTCCTGGACAACAATGGTGGAGTATTTTTAATGAGAAGAGATAGTTGCTCACTTTCCCTAGGGATTCGTGTGACTGACTGTATTGGGAAGTTGGGAGCCTTGATACAAGAAATATGTTTTAAATTTCAGTATTTCTGGTTAAGCAGATTGTTATTTTAAACCAGTCAAGTGGTCTGGCAAGAATTCTGTGTGTGCTGAATGCTATGGGCCTAAATGGAGGAACAGAGTGCCAATGCAGGGAAAAGTTAATTGCTGGTAAATTACAATAAGAACTCTTTTTTTTTTTCACCTGCAGGGGAAAGAAATGTCAAGTGGGAGAAAGCGTATTCCTTTTCTACAAGAAGCAGCATAGGCAGATGTTCTTTAATGGCTCTATGTGGAGCAGTTGAAAATGCAATGTACTCTGGCTGCTTATCACCACCAGTCGCCGGGGGGTTTGTTGCCCCTCTGCTCAGTCAGGAGAGTAGAAAATATGAACATTATTTAATAAGCTTCAGTGGGAAATCAACCAGATACGTAAAAACCATTTTCATTAGTTATATAAAGGAGAATGTCTAACTTGAGCATAAAAGTGTATGAATTACACTCTTTTATTGTTCAGCTCTGTGGAGGAGGATTGCAGCGGTACTGATGGACAAAAAGCCAGCAGTGTACGCTTGGAGCCTGGAAGGCCATATGGTATGGGACATTCCCTTGGCCATTTGGAGTCGGTTATCCTGGCTGTGTCCCTTCCCTGTTCCTTGTGTACCCGTAGCTCCTCACTGGCAGGGCAGTGCAAGAAGTAGAAGAGTTCTTGGCTCTGTGTGAGTACTGCTATCCATCAACTAAGACATATCAAAACTGTTTTCATCAAAAATCCCAAACA
Organism: Tetrao urogallus; assembly: GCF_951394365.1. NCBI lineage: Eukaryota > Metazoa > Chordata > Aves > Galliformes > Phasianidae > Tetrao > Tetrao urogallus. The sequence goes on from NC_136817.1 coordinate 56,025,895, forward strand.
TGGCACCATACAGGTATCTCTGAATGAAAATTAACAGTAACCCATGACAATCAGTTTTTTTTCTAGAGGTGTAAGATTCTGGAGAGAATTACCAAGTCATCTGGTGCGTGTGTGAGCACATCAGCTGTTTACACCACTTCAGTGTTTTGCAGCATATCAGATCATTTAATCTTTCCTGTTTTATGTATCATAAAAAGTGACTGATATATTTAGGTTGGAAACATGGTCAAATCCCAATGGTTTGCTCTGAAAGCATTTATCAGCTGAGCAACTTGTAGCTGTCTGAGCATTCCTTTTATCTACTCATGTTTCCAGTTGAAATATGTTGCTTTTCTTTGGAAATTTTGGCTAGGTTTGTTGACCTTATTTCTTATGATGTATTGATGATACTCAGTAACCAGCACTTTGGGTGACTCAGCTGTCGTGCATGTAGTTGGTGTGCTACCAGAGCTCTGCTGTGTGCTTGAGGCTTTTTGATGCCAGTACTCTGGAGTGGTATTCAGTACTCTACAGAAATGAAGCAAAATGGAACAGCGTAAAAATTAGGATCAGGCTTTTGGAGCAACAGTACTTTTGGGGCAAAGAATATAAACAAACTGCCTTCCACATAGGGAAAGAAAGAAAGAAGGAGAGAATCATTTTACAAAGCTGCTTACAATGGGTTCTAAAAAGATCCTTAGCTATCAATATCCCCATGTACTTTACTTGATGATTTATTCATTTTAATGATTTTTATGTACAATTTTCTATGAGAATTTCAAAGATATCATTATTTTTGACTATCAGCTGATGAAAATGTATAGACTACAATTTCTTTACCTGTCAGCACTATTATTTCCTTACAGAACTTGATGGGAACTCCTAGCTCATTCAGTCTATGTACAATATCATGTAATTGTGTTAATTGTGTTAAAAGCAGTACTAAAACCACCGTTTCCATTGGGAAATTACTCCAAACCTTATTATTTAGATGGATAGACATTACTGCTGAAATTAATAAAAGGTATAAGAATATCTTGGTATCGGGATTACCTTCTGTAGCAGAAATGCAAAGTCACAGCCTGAAGCAGTGATTGAGCACCTGCTGGGAAGGCAGGGCCAACCCAGGGGAGCTCAGGTGCATGCAATGAACCTGAGTAACCAGAAATGGTGGAGCCAGGATCCACCCGTTCCCAGACCTCATTCAAGGGTTGGCTTGAGAGGTGAAGAGGTCTTGCTGGAGGTTTCTCCCTACCTGAGGCCTTCTAAAGGTGAGCAATTGTTTTTTTGTTGTTTCTACATCTACAGCTGCTGTATTAGGGCTTGTTCTCATTTACTGCGGCCAGAGACTTTACCACCTTGCTATTATTGCTGTACTTTCCATCACATTATAGTGTTATATCTTCGTAACGTACAAATTTGTAACTGGTCATTTTGCAGAAAATGAACAACCTTAGTAATCAATAAGGAAAAGCTACTTTATAATAGAAACTGGATATTAAATTCAAGTTAGTATTTGAAGCAACCTTATATAAGCTACTTGTTTATAAACAAAATGTGTTTTATTAATAAATGTATTACAGGCAATGGGTAATAAAATATCTAGTGACCTACTGATTGCTAAGGGAAGAATTACGAAGTTATAGTTTTTCACATTTTATCTTCTCTTCATGGATGGGTACATTAAGTACAGTTCTCAGTGACATTGTATCTGTACCTTTCTACTAACAATTTCTGTAAGCAGTATGTGGAGGTCAACACTCTACAATGAAGATTTCACCTGAGTTAAAGGTCAGTTTAAGACATTCTCATTTAAATGTTCTAATGTTATACGTTTTAGGCTCCTCAACATTTAAAGATGCATGCATGCATCTACAGTCAGATCTTAATGACATTGGCTATCTCACCATAGCAGTTTACTTGCTTTTTCCTGAGTGTACACAACCAGGCAGTCTCTATTTGCTGCTGAAGACCACTTAACCTGTGCTTTCATTAGAAACAAGTAGACACTCGAGTTTTTCCTCACAGGTATTTAAAACCATCACAAAGTGTGTGAATTTAATTAGTCTAATGCCAAGATTGGGTCAATTCATCTTGTCTCCAAGTGGAGCACATTAGCTCAGGCAGGCCTGGTTGTGCTGGTTCTGTATATTCACTTGTCTTCTGGTGCTCATGGAAAGCAGAGCATCATGTAACCCTATTACTGAAGAAGCACTTCTTTTATTTTGTAAGGAAACTATAAAATTGTTTTCAAATAGGACTTTTTCTTAAGATAATGAACTCATTGCACCCTTTTAATATAATTGCTCAGAACTTTGTATGACTTAGTCTTTAAATACTTAAAGACAGTTCTAACTTAAAACAGATTGCTACCAGAGGAGTCTTCTATTATAATTGAATTTGGAAGTTACAGTGTTTGGTTGTGACTATATACTGATGGAGTGTTACCTTTAAATGTAATTATGAGATTACAGTTGAGTATCTTTCACTTTTCACTACTGGAATTTGATATTGGAGCTGTTTAAAGCAATAGCTGGTACCTGTAAATGCTATTGCTTAATTTTATTCTTACTATTTAGCTAGTATATTGAAAAATTTCATAAAAATAATGAAATGTCTCAAAACTACAGGGCAGGTGCTCTTGGCAGTGCTCCTTGCTGTTCTTATCCACGATTTTCTGGATGAGGAATGAAGCACAGTGCAGCTCTTTGCCCAGTCGTGCAGCCAGGCAGTGCAGTCTGGTCAGAGTTAGGGCAGTGCTTCCTGGGCCTGTAGTACAGTCACTGTTTCCAACATAAATACGACACAGTAAGTTTCTGCTGCTTGTATCTACAAGTTTTGAAAATGATGCATTTAAAGTAAGGAAATGTTTTGGAAAAGCAGAAATCAAATCCATGAAGTTCGTCTTTGATTTACTTCTTTTGTTGTAAAACTGGGCGACGTTGCATTGATCTGTACCAACATTGTTAAAGCTCTTTTGAAAAGCTGAAATTTCAGTTAGGTGCCTAGAATGATCAGCAAAACAGAACAAAAGCTAACAAGTCTTTAAAACAACTAAACATGTATCTACAATTTTAGACACCTTGAAGATTTGTAGCATAAAGAACCCAACAAAAAACATTCTCAGTGAGATACACGGAGATAAGGCCTTTTAATTCCTTTTCTTAGCATAGACCCTTTAACATTTGTACTGAAAATTCACCTGCACTACAGTGATCTTAAAGCAGACAGATGGGACAGATATAAAAGTGATTTTTTTTGAAGGCATCTGTTTCCTGCATATTAACTGTATGAAACAGTTTTGCAAGATGAACTTACCCAGAACTGTAAAAGCAAAAGATTTGTGGGGTAATTGAGGTCTTCAGGAGTTATGCAAGAATTTTCCCAAGATGGAGATTGCAGTAGGTGAATGGAAAATACTCTGAAATCTATTTGCTCCTAACCACTGCTTTTATGTGTATCTGTATATCAAACACATCAGTGGATTTATCGATGAAAAAGCATTTTAAAGCTTTTTTCAAAAAGCATTATTTTAAGAGTTTTCATCTAACCTGTGGATTTTAATTGACACAAATTTTGCCTACTTTTACTGAAAGATAATTATTCTCCATGGAAGCATTTGAATACTGCTCAACTTGATAAATAGTCCAGTTTAATATGATTCATCATGAGGGGAGCAAAGAAATAGAAATAAGTTTCATGTAAATGTCACGTGAACTGATTTTTCTTTCCGGCTTTTTAATTGCACTCAGAATCTAAAATTAAGGTGCTTTTGTTGTTTAAGTTTTGTAAAGTGATTTCAGAGTTACGTATGAAAGGATTTTGAGAGAGAAGATGCAACATGAATCAGGAACTGTAAAAAAAAAAAAAAGTTTATGATAACAGATTGTGGGAGGCAGAAGCTAAAATCATCTGCGTGTGAGCTCACCTTATTTCACAAATGAATTATCTGGAAGTAAAAACAAATAGCACACTAAATGTCTCAGGTGATACTAATTCAAGGAGAGTCATAAACACCAAAACAAGATTGAAAGAAAAAAAAAGAACAGAGATGGAAAGCAAAGGGAAGCTGCAAAAGGCTGACTTTTCCAAGATCCTGCATCAAAGTAGATTTGTACAGTATCTAAATGTTAAATGTTTTAGTTTGTAGGGCAACATGAAGTGGATGTGCAGACATAAAAATAGTGTGAAGTGACATTCTCTACAGCCTACAGAAACATCATAGAAGAAAGGGGCAGAGGAAAATGAAGTAGTTTCAGCTTTTAAGAATTCAAACTTGTCTCTTCCCTCTACGTATGATTTTTGTCTACAGAGAGAAAAAGTTGGGAATCTGGGACTGCAGAATTAAAAAAAAAAAAAAAAACAAAAACAAAACAAAAAAAAAAACATCAAAACCAGTCAAACACTAGGAAGAATTCATTTCACTTACATTACCTGTTCTAGCCAACTGCACTGGAAACAGGAATGTTGCCTTTTGGGGGCACCTGTCTTTCTCCTTTGATTAACCTGGATCAGATGTGTAATGATGGAAGGAGTGGTGTTAGGGGAGATTAATCCCATCTCTTGTATAGGAAACTTCCTTCTTATTATTTTCTTGCAGTAATTACTGGTGGCTGCCGTGGACCTTCTGTGGTAGCTGTGCTTTAAGGTAGTCGTCTGTTTCTTAGGGTTTCCATGTCAGAATGGAAGGAACAGTAATAAATGGATGTCCTGTTCCTGGAGGTTTCCAAGGACAGGTTGGATGGGACCCTGGGCAACCAGGTCTAGTATTAAATGTGGAGGTTGGTGGCCCTGGCTGTGGCTCTTTGCATCTCTGCCTTTGTTAATTTGTTAGCTGTGCCTATTACACAAGGATGGACGGAAGTTTGAGTGGTGGGAAATTTTGGAAAAATATTTTTAACTTGCTGCCAATTAAAAGCTTGAAATAAGGTATTTTTATTGGATTTTACAAGTGAAAATCAACCTCAATATGGTCTGTGTTGATTCAAGTAAATTTTAATGTACTATCACACTGAGTAGATAAAACAGTCATGAATTTCTTATGAAAATAATTGTATTTTATAGCATTTTTTTTCTCTTGAACGTGATGATAGTAAGCTATGTAATCTGAAAATTTACTGTAGAGATTTTGGTATTTCTACCTGCAAGTCCACTTTTAGAAAGCAAAGGTATTATACTAGCTTGGGTCCAAAGGACAACCTTCTGCAATCCTTTATTTGCTTCTTCTTATCGTCCTTATCTTCCATACCAAACTGCCTTGATTCTTATTCAGCTAATAAGGCAACCTGCTAGAACCGTTTTTTTTTAATTGTGGTAGTTAAGCTACTGTAGTAATAGTATTTGTTAATGCTATTGTAGGAATACAGAAGTCTTTCTGAGTTTGAATACTTTACCTTTGCTAATGAGGTAGAGCTGATTTTTATCTTTTGCTATTTTATTGCAGCATAAAGAAAAGCAGAAGTCTTGTACCACGTTAGTAAGCAGTGTGTGCACTGCAATGTGCAGGTGTTGAAATAATTTTTCAGTATTTTTCCTTACAGCAGAATGCACATAAACTCTCAGATTCATCTACACATAACTCTAGTCTCTTAAAATGAGGTGTCTGGAATAGGAATGCAGTTGCTATATTCAGTAGGGAGTGAAAGGCATTTGTGAGGGGCTTAAATTTCAGAAAGTACGTGCCAGCAGCCCTCTGGAAGTTAAATCTTTTAAGAAGGTTAAGATACTGAAGAATTGGTTTCAACAGTCAAGCCTGAATATTACATTGAAAGCCATGCATTTTCAAGTGAAAATTCTTCCTTGTGATTCTAGCCACTATTGAACAGATGGATAGGAATAACCGATAGAGCAGGGAGATGGGTTTCTTCCAGAGCTTTTAGATGACTAATTTAAGGTGTTGGTGATAACCATTATTGTAGAATGTCTCCAATTTGTTCTAATGCTCAGTGGAATTTGAGGAACTTTGACAATTAAGTCAGACTTTGGAGGAATCCAAATTCTACTGTCAGACCAAATATGACATAATATGAGGCAGGCGGATTTAGTAGATAAATTCATTGCTAAGGCTAGAAGTTTTTAAATCACAAAGGCTGGGTATTCTAGTGCTTATCTTTTGTTTTGCTGTTGAAATCAAATACAGAGATGCGATCACTAATTTAACCTAGTTAGTTGAAGAATTGCCTGAGATAATTACTGGTCATTCTAAAGCCACAGGCAAAATTCACATTTTCCTTGTTGTTTAAGTCTGTTTCCTGAGGAAGTTTAATTAAAAAAAAAAAAAAAAAAATTTTTGTAGTGGAATTTCAGTTACCATTTGTGGTGTGAAGGATTCTGCTTAGTATCCTGTAACTATTTCTGTTTCATAGAAAAAATTATCAAAAATAACAGAAGTATTTATAACATGTAATCTAAGGTCAAACAATACATGTGTTTAAGTGTAGACTATGACTTCTTGTCTGCTTGTATTCTGGAATATGATGTCATTACTGTCTTTTGCCACATTTATCCAGAAATATATCCAGACCATGTTTTGCATCTGTGATTCTTCACAGCTTCTATATTTGTGTCCAGTTCTGGGCTCCGCAGTTCAGAGAAGACAGGGATCTCCTAGGAGTCCACTGGAGGGTCACAAAGATGTTGAAGGGTCTGGAGCACCTCCCACATGAGGAAAGACTGAGTAATCTCAGGAAAAGAAGATTGTGGAGGATCTGATTTATGTAAATATCTGAAGGGAGATGGGAAGCAAATGGATGGGCCAGGTTCTTCTAGGTGGTGCGTAGTAATAGGACAAGGAGTAATGGCCTGAAACCTGACATAGGATGTTCTGTACAAACATGCAGAAGTACTTCTTTGTGGTAAGGGTGACAGCACTGGAACAGGTTGCCAAGAGAGGTTATGAAGTCTTCTATGGAGATATTCAAGACCTGTGCAACCTATTGCAGGGTGCCTGCTTTAGCAGTGGATTTGGACTTGATCTCTTGAGGTCCTTTCCAACCCCTGTGATTCTATGATTTATTTCATTATTGCAAAGGAGGAAGTAAATTTGCACAAGATGTGTTTGTTTGCTTTCATTTATGGATAACTGAAATGGAGCAAGTTATTCAGTGTATGAACAGCGCAAAAATGGTTAAATGCATCCAAGCAAATTCAATAATCCAGGAAAAACATTCAGGCTTTATACAACACAGACTGCAGACTTTTGCCTCTGTAGGTTCTCAGCACTAGATAATGCTAAAGGCAGTGTGGCAGAAGGTGCTGCTGGAATGAAGGTGAGATGAATTGAACTACTAATGTGGAGTCAGTCAGCTTGAGGAGGGGCTGTGTATGAAAGATTAAACCTGATGTATGAGGTAATAACTTTTCAAGGGGGAAAAAAAAAAAAAGCATTGTCTAAAAAAAAAAAAAAGTGTTTTAAAAAAAAAAAAAAGTTCTCACTGTATTGTCTTCCTTCCTTGCAAGGATTTGCAGTTTGTAATTATCCCTTCTGTTGCTAGTGAGGAAAAAAGGCAAAAAATATTTAATAGTAGTGTAATTCTTTTTATAAATATAGCAACTGGATTCATAACACTGTTGTTTACTAGATTCTATTATCTTCTGTTGCTCTTCTTCATGTTGTAGGTGATATATGCCCTGAACACTAAGAATGATGAACATGAAGATAGTATACAGGCTCTGAGAGAAGCTCATGAAGAAGAAGTTCAGCACATTCTTGCTGAGATGAAGGAAACCATTCTCCAGTACAAAAGTAAAGTTGAAGAAGAACAGTTGCTGAGAAAACATATTCAAGCCCTTGAAACTGCAGTAGAACAACACAGGAAACTAAAGGAAGAAGCCTTGGCAGAGTTAACGTTGTGCAAGAAGCAGGTGGAAGAGAGGGAACCAAGAGCAGAAGTAAAAGTCACACATGTGGCCCTTTCCACAGACACAATAGATACTAATGCAGACTTTGAAAACAAACTGACCAATGGACAACTAAATGAATGCAAACTATCTAGGAGAGAAAATTTAGATGAAGATATTTTTGCTGAAAAATTCAGCATGGAGGGACAAGTTCTAACAAATGAAATGGAAAACCTGAGGAGTGAGAACCAAGGAGCAATGAAAGAATATACGCAGAAAACAAACCAACTGCGAGCCTCCAGTGAGAGGGGAAGAGAGTCTTTGAAAAAGTCTATACAGCAATCAATGACAGAAACAAAGAATCATCATCAGCAAAGAGAAATGGAGCAAAGAAATTGCTCAGAGGCTGAGAAAGGTTTTTGGATGCAGCAGGTAAAGAAACTGGAGGCAGACCTAGAGGAGAAAAGTCAGAAGATAAATGAGAGGAAGAAACATTCCCAGAAGCTCAAAGAAAGAATACAGGTAAAGTATAAGACTGTGCTCCTTATCTCTGCCTATTAAAGTGCAAATTATAATTCTTTAAAATTTGGGGAAGGAGAAATCTAAGTTTCATTTTGATTTAAATGCTTTGTAAGCATTAGAGCAGTGCTTTAGACTTGGGGCAGAAATGGAAGGTTATAGTGCGGAGAGTTTTAAGGAATGACTGTAAACGATTAATTAGTACATAGCATTCATGAGAATTTAGGCATGTGATTTACTCTTTTGCTTAACAATGTAAGAGAAACAGTGTTTCAGGTATAAAAAAAGTCAGAATGCAGTAGAAACTGGAAATAAGCGGATGATGTCTTTGGTGATTTGATTTTTTACATTCAATATCAGCTAGATAAAACTGAAATCTTTTCTGATAGACATATACTCAACCTATGTACACTTCAGATCCTCTAAGACTGTGAAATGAGGCTGAATTATGACCAACTTAGAAATTGCCTTGAATCTTTAAAGCAGGGGTGTCCATCCCGTGCCACTTGCCCCTTGCCATCATAGCGGTGGCCAGTGGCTGACAAAACCCATCTCTCAGCAATGACCAAACATCAACGTGCTGTTAACCCTATCTGGTCTGAAACCAGGACATGGAGTGAGAACAGTGCAGAGTTAACTCAAGTGGTGGCAAATAATGGTAGGAATCTAGATACATTGGCTAACCACAGTTCTTTGAGCAGCAGAAAATATGCAGCTGTGCTTTCCGTTGTGATAATGGAATTTGAGAACAAGTTTCAAGATTGCAAAAAAGTTATCATTTTTCTTAGTATATTTGTGATTCCATTTTCAGCCAGCATAAATACTCCACCTGCAGATTTTCAAATGGAATGTATAGACATTCAATTCAAAAAATCTGAACGTGTCTCTCTACTGGACTTCTCTTTCTGTTAAAAAAGAGCTTATAAATATTCTTCACTTAATTGTCACATTTTATTCACATAATCACTGTTGGGCAGTGTGTATATTTGTGAGCAACTGTGTTCAAGGATGAAGGAAAAATAAAATTTCATCCAAAATCTCATTTGTTAACTTTTAGTACAGATTGTCAGGACATTAAAGGAGTTATGGCCTGTTACAAGTTTAGGATAATTATAGGCATATTTTAGACGGTAACTCTTTGGGTGTTCACCTTACAATGACGCCTGCTGAGGGAATGGCTCCATGTTACAAGTGTTCTGGCAGCAGAGTTAATTTAAGTGTATGGAAGAGAAGAAGGTTATTTTGAACAAGCTCTTTTGGTGAAAGATCATTATAAAGGAACTGCACCAAAAGAGGGAAAAAAAAAAAAACAATTATTTCAGATGACAAAAAATGAATGTATATAATGAAGCACAATACATGCTTTAGGATTTTGAAGTGTAGCTTAAGGGAATACAGCAGGAAATTCTGGGATCAAAAAAATGTGGAGGAAGATCTAAGTGTAGTAAAAGAGAGGAATATGCTTCAGCAGAAGGAAATCCTGCAAAAAGCAGGTGAAATGCTCGTTAATGTCATTCTGAATTATTTCCCTTGTTACTCATTCTCATTGGAAATTCCACAAGTTAGTTATGCTATTTGAAATGCAAATGTTGCTTCTGTAGAAGGTTGGGAAGCTTTATTGAATTCCCAGAGCAAAGCTGCAAATGAAGTAGATGAACTAAAGCATCAAATAATTCAACTGCAGCAAATGACTTCTACCAAACAAAGCCAAAACAAGAGGCTCTGAACACATGTGAGAGCTTAATCAGATGGTTTGCTCTTAAACACTCAAAGCCACAGCATGCAAAAATATACTGAAATCAATGGCATTTTTCTTGCAATGTTCCTTCTTGTTTTGGGGTTATTCTATAGAAATCAGTCTTGTAGGATTCTTAGACTTCCAACCTCATTCAATGGAACACTGACTCATGTTCATAACTTCAAGAGTTGCTCAGTGATAGCAAAGGAACTGTTGATATCCTTAAAGTGAAATTGATCTACACCAGGGTAGCATTCAACTTGTTTCCTTCCACTTCTTAGTTATACAAATCAGACTTTCTCTGTTGAGGTTCAATTGAAACACAAACTTTTAAAATTATTTTTTAGTAAAGAACAAAGTGTGTTCTTCTGAAAAGCTAAAAAGAAGTAATACCAGAAATAGTCAGTACGATGACTGGTTGTATCCTGAGAGCTCCCTCTGTACAACGTCTTCCCCTGTTGACTGTCCAGACACAAATCTTTTCTGTGTGAGGATGTATAGATAGATACAGAAATATATATTTAATTCCTAGAATTCTGTTAATGCTAGCGTTGTGTAAAATTAGAATTGCTATTGGAAATGTAACAAAAAACAAACAAACAAATCACCTCCTGTACTTTTCCAAAGAACTGAAGTTGTCCTTGAGGAAGCCTCCATACTTAAAAATGAGACACGCACCCAAAGCTGAAGCAAAATAGGAAACAAACAAAAAACAGCAACAACAACAAAACCCCAACCAGACCTAGACTGAAGATGAGTCATACAACCCTGCATGGTTATAGTTCAATATTGTTTACTGAAATACAGCACTTTTCAACAGAGAATACCCACTGAAGTAGAGTATTCCCTACAAGATGGGTAACGGTCCCCAGAATTCTACCTTGGTTTTGTCAAGTTATATAACGAATGTGATTTATAAATTATGAAAGGTATAGCTAATTAAAAAAGGTATGAATTAAAAGACACAAAGAACTTGCATTGTAAAGGCAACTATCAGTTCCATAAGGAGAAGACTTGTCTGAAGGAATGCTGTTAAATGGGTTGGAAGGTTCATAATGAAGCATATGAAGGTAATCAAGTTAATCTAAAACTTCAAGCAAGCTGCAAAAAGCAGGAGGTAGAAGTGTTCTATTTATAGAAGTTCTAATTCATCTGTTTTTAATCTTATTGGTCACAGTGACATCATTTGATTTATCCTTACTGGAGGCATTTTGAATCATAAAATGGAGGATTTTCTTGCTATGGTTTTACTAAGAGGAAAAGAAAAAAACGGAGAGGAAAAAATGTCAAGCTGATGTATTTTTGCATAAAGCTCCAGAGGCAGGAAGGTGACTTTATCCTTGATGTGACGAACTGCCTTCTTAGCAACACTTAGTATTACATGCTTTTCATGTGGCAGCTGGAGTGATTAATGTGAGTTCACTCCTGAAGAAATATGTATTGTGGGTGTATTCCAATTTCTGACTTCAATTTCCATGGATCTCTGCTATGAAATACTCAAATACTTTGATTTAATCAAAATTTGGCATTGTTTAGGCTGAGGAACTAGTTCTACAAAGTGTTAGTAAATGGGTTTGGAAGGCAGGTGTTCTTAGTGACACGACCACTAGTTACAAATGAAAACATGAGTGTGTATGCATGACCTTATTTAAGTTAAGTCACAAAGAATGATTGTCTTTGTGGATTCAGACAAGTATCCTGAGCAGTGCCCTCTCTCACTGTGTTGCAAATGGCTGAGCTTTAATTTTCTTATTGGTACACATTATCAACAATTGACTTAAGACATTCTTTAGAGAATTCCACCTTTGTGAGAAGTTCTGTGATAAATTCTGTTATCTTACCTAGCAGTCCTTTGTAGATTTGCACAGAAACATTACAGACTGCAGTAGGAACACCAGTGGGGGCAGAAATGCATTGAAATGTAGGGCAATGTGTTTAATTTTAAGCATGTGTTTTAATGTGCAGTGATGCTCACGCTCAGTGTGTGTTTAAGCAGTTTGCCAAACTAGAGTGTAAATTAAGGCCAGATCTATTCTTCATCTCCTACTGTATTTTGTGTGATGTGTTTCTCAGGATATTATTAGACAAAAGAAATAAACACATGTATTAGAGCAGACTGTAGAACTGAACAATCAGGCTGGCCAAGTGTTCTATAGACCTCTATTGTTGCTTTTTGTTTTTCTCGGTTTTAATGCTGCTGTACCTTTCCAAGTTCAACATCTCTTTGAGAATAATCAAAACTCTTGCAGATGAGTTCTGAAGTCATGGAAGGAGTTCTGTCACTTAATGCTATGTTTTGTAGTCCTTTCCAGATTCTGGAGGCTAGGAATTGTGTTTAGTGCTCTTCAGAAGAATTCGTTTCTGTTTATGAAACTGCTGAAGTTTGTGCATTTGTGCACTACCACTTCTCATAAAGTAATCTATGAGAGTAAATTATTTTATCTGGTTGTGAGAGATCTGTGTGTGAAGATACAGTGTTTCAAGAAACGTAGTTGCACTATGAAGTGTAAGCCTTACTAAAAGGACTTTGTCTGTTACATGCAGTATTGTTTTATGAGGATGGTTTTGTACAAGTTATACTTAAAATGATGTGACAAGCTCTTCACGCAAGTCAGATCAAACTTAAATGCTGATCATTTCATAATATAGTTTTTTTTTTTTTTTTTAAGTAGATGTTTATTACTTCTAGGCTACAAATATTATTGCTTATAATCATCTCTTCTTAGAGCATTGCAGAAAGTTACTAAGGAAATCTTAAGTAAATTGTGTACTCTTTTGTTTCTGGACTTAGGAACTCCAGACGCAGCTAGAGGAATTTAAAAGAAAATCTGAGTGTGAAATAAAGCAACTAGAGAAAGAAAAAGAAGTCCTAAATGGGAAACTTCAAAACTCTTCACTTGAGGTAAGCTTAGTCATAAATGTAAGTTAGTAATAAAAGGGCTTTTCATTTTTTCTTCTGGACGACTCTTGATTACATGTGTAACAGGTTGCCCACAGATGTAATGGATCCTTGATACCTTGATACCATCCTTGAAGGTATTCAAGATCAGGCTGGACCATGCTCTGTAAATATAAATGTCTCTGTTCACAGCAGGGAAGCTGGACTAGATGGCCTTTGTGGGTCCCTTCCAACTCAAACAATTCTATAATTCTGTGTAATCATATTTGCTGTCATTGTCATTCAAGAAAATATGCAAGGTAGAAATAACAAAAAACACTGTTCCTTAATGTCTATGAAGATTTTTGACATGCTTATTTATTTTGATAAATTTCATAATATACCAGTCTCTGGTGTTATATTATGGCTTTATGCTAAGGAATTTGGCTCTATCTGTGTTGTATGGTGACTCTGACTGTTCACCTATGGGGCTATGTGGATTTGAAATCTTCTGTTTGTTTTTGTTTGTGTGTGTAGATGTGTAAAAGGGCTTTCTTGTTTGCTTGCTCCCTTAAGCAAGAAAATTGAATGGTAAGAAAGATTGAGTGGCTCATTATTTTTGCTCTGCCTGCCTGATGAAGTAGCTGATGGGGTGACTGAAGCAGGTTAGAGCATGCGGTAGTTCATATATTAGCAATTATTTACGTGTCTATGTTCTCAAGATCAAAAATGAAGTAGAGAAAGCATCATGACTCCGAAGTAACTTTTAAGATTATGTACCTTATGTACTATTCCCTGTTCCAGTTATAGCTAAGTTGCAATAGAAATTTGCTAACATGTATTAATCTGGAAATGAGTACCTGAGATGTTCTGCTATTAGACTATCCACCTGTGGGTATAGTTAGGTGCAAGCCAAGCAATGCAAATTTTCCAGACTACTTTATCTGCCAAAATATTTGTACAATAAAATGTCATGATTTGAAAAGCCAATGCCTGCAGGTTGGATAATTTTCTGTAAACAAAACAGAACCCCTGTAAAGCAATTGCTTAACGAGGTAAAGAGTGCTTTTATCATGAGAAGTGTTTTCTACTTTTTTCTGCCAATCTGGGTTTTAAGAAGCCAAAATATTACCAAAGAAAACTAGAATATTCCCAAATACACAAAATCCTGTTTAGTTTAAAGTAATGGACAGCAACAGGAATTAGGTAGCTAACACTGCTGAACAAGTGAATTAGAGGTAACCGCTGTTGTTGTGACTGACTGACTGTAATTTCCATCACTTTGTATTTTCACTGCTTCTAAGCAGTTTCACTTCCAGGAAGTTCAGTAGGATCTTGCATAGCAAGAGATGAAACCCGAGATTTTTTTCTCAGCTGGCTTTTGTAATTTCTGAGTGGCTATCATAAGACCTCTTTTGGTGTTCAAAGACAGAGAAAGAACAGGTAGACCCATCGGGGGCCTAAGCAAGATGTTGTCCCACCTGCTTTCACTTTCCCCTTCCTCTTATACTGCTTGGCGTGTGGTATATTTCAGCAATCACGGCATTTGTTGTGGTCATTTACTATATAAAATCTGCTTTTCTCCCCAGTCAGCTGTGATAGTTCTGAATGAAATGTAGTCCTCTGCCTGTTCCAGTACCAAACAGTTGCATTCTGACTGTCTATCCATTACTCACTATTACAAATGCAGAATATAAATGTAGTTCTTAATGTTCTAAATTTCTGGCTAAGTCCTGGTTTTAGGTTTTATTACACATCTGCATGTCACTGTTTTCTACAGTGTTCTTCATTGGGAGAATTTCAGATCAATCCAACTTGTGTTGGCTACCCAAGTGACTTCTTTGCATCTAATGCAATGTGCAGGTTCTTAGAAATCAGTCATCTTTATTCTTTTCTAATCTTCCCTTAAGGGAAAAAAATATCCTTGTCTATTCAAAGCTGAAAACTTATTATGGTATGCTGGCATATGTAGTACCTGAAAGTTGTACTGATTTGAGGTATAAGGGAAAGAGATGGGCACTGTCCAACCTGATAATATTGCATACATTTATGCATATATGTTCCATTGGAAGGCCTCAAAGAAATCAAAAGGCTTATTTCATGAAATAATTATTGTTCAGGTTTTGCAGATGCAAAAAGTAAAGCAGTGAGCCATGAAATTACTTTTCTTGAAGTCATGAATTCAGGCCAGAGCAACAGGAGAGGAAGCCTGTTTCCTATCTGCTAGTCCTATGATACTGTGAGTTCATAGTAGATGCAAGGAATGCTGAGAAAATATTGTTGCTAACTACATAAAGCAAGTAATATAGTGTGCATCATATTGTATGTTATATTCACAACATCATGTGAGTATGAACAGATGCGCTAAAAAACAATCCAGTGCATCCTGCAGTCTAACAGTGGTGTGAAAATGGAAATGGTTCCTCTGAAGCAAAAATTTGCATTGTTGGTATTTTTTTTTACTTTCTGAACCAGTTACTTGGAGGTATTGCCTCTAAGCAATTGAAATTACTTCACCAGAGAAATGAAGTAGTTTCAACTGACAGTACTTTCCTTTTATAGATATTTGGCTGTTCACAGCCAACAAACAACCATTCACTGTATCACATTATGTTTCACACAGGGCAGATTCCCAGCTGGGAACTTTGCAGTGGCTCAGCCCAGAGCTTCCGCCTCAGAGACTAGGCAATGTGCTGTTACTAATCCAGTTCTAACCTGGATGATATTTCACATCTAAAAATAGCTTTCTTAGCAGTATAAGGCATATTTTTGGTTGGGCTGACATAGCTAGAGTACTGTGCAGAGTAGACAGAATCATGATAATTAGTCTTCTCTGGAGACTCACTTCAAAACTGCAATATTTCTATATCACTGACTTTTTTATTTTTTTCTTGATAAATAAGCCAGATTTGCACCTATTTGGTGCCTTGGAAGGAAAGATATAAAGTCTCGTGTGGACTGAATGCTAATTTATTGGAGTCCTCCAATCCCTTACTTTTGCACTGCAAGATCTGTTCAACAACTGTAAAGAGACTATTCTGGAATTACAAGGTACATAAAATAGAAGGGCAGGATTCATCAGAACCTTGGTGGCAGGCTTGTGAGTATCATCAAACAATTATAGCAGCTGTAGAGGTGTGCCTGTTGTGCTTGCTCCTGTCCCTGCAAGCAGGACTTGCCATCTTGGAAAGCTGTTAACTGTGAAGTTAACTGAGGTAACTGAAGTAAGCTTTAAGACAGCAATAAAATAGCATTCTGTTATTATGTTGTTACTACTTCTACTGTGTTACTGCTTTGATGTAGTAGCACCATAGTAAGAGTAAAACTGAGTAGCATTTGAGTACCTTATTTTGTCTGTCATTTTAAATAAAGAAATTAAGTTTCTAAATGAAAATGTTTCAAATGATGAATTCAAATTTTCCTGCTTAATACCATCGCTATGAAAAAAAAGCTTTTAAAATTTGCCTTTGAATATTTTCAGTTGGGTAACCATTCTGGATTGCTATATTGGCTATCTGGAAAAAATCACTTAGCTCCCTTCTTCAGTGAAGCAAGGGCTCATTGCATGAAACAAGCATCTTGCTATTTTTCACGGAGCATCACAAGATCATAGAATTTGCTCAGATTTACGTAATTCTTCTCCATTGTTAGTACAGCCATTAATCCTTTCCTGCTTTTCTGGAAGGTGGCTCAGCTGAGGCAAATATTAGACCAACAAGCAGATAATTTCAAGGAGTCACTGAAGAAACACAATCTGCAGTCCAGCAAAGAAAAGGAGAAGCTTTTGCAGGATCTTCAAAACACCATTAAAGAAAACCAGAACGTTAAACTGCAGCTGGAAGCATCACATCAAAAAGTTTTAAAAATGTTGGAGAAAAACAAAAAACAGGAACTCAAGGTCAGTTTATTACCTGTTACCTTAACTGTATGCTGCCACTGTGGCTCATAAGGAGCTATTCTGTGATTTTGAAACCTTGTTATCTTAAGGGTTGGGTTTTTTGTTGGTTTGTGGTGGTGGTGTTTTCATTTTAACTTCTTTTACTGAGATCACAGTATGAATGAAATTATTTCTATAAAATACTGTGTCCTAGTCTGTAGTTAGGCTAAGATGAATGCAAATTTATTTTTATACTATATATAAGCTCCTGTTTTATTAACAGGAGTCAGATGCTTTCAAGAAATGAATTCTATAGGTAGATAATGAAAGCTTCTAAAGGTTCAAGGGGATTTTTTTCAGTGACAAAATGTTAATGCAGTATAATGAGGTACTGAAGGAAATAGCTGTTCAAGTGGGGAAAAAAAAAAAGCTTAAAAGTCTACATGCACTTGTAGCATGGATTTAGTATGTCTCTTTTCTGTATTACATACGTTAGGGAAAACCTTTTTAAATGCATTTGGTAAAGCCCCTATAAAAATGATTTAATGTTTTGTTTACATATTGAGAATCAAATCCCAGCTTTATCAAACCAAGCTGGAGGCAGTAGCTGATAAAAATGAAACTGGTAATAGGAGCTTGTTCTCAGAGCCACTACAGAGCAACTACTCCAGCAAGGTATCAGTAGCACTTCCAGTGACGACAAGAAGTTCTGTCCAAGAAAGACTGAATGAAAGATAGAAGCCTTTGTCTGACACAGTGTGATAAGAAAAGGTATTCAGGTCAAATCTGGGTCTCTGGTGAATGGTAAAAACATTTTTTTTAGTGCCAAATATGTCACTGTTGTTGCTTCATTTTACACAACAAATCTAATAGAAGATATTGTGATAGTTTATCTTGTCCATATTAAGTTTTCATTTTCATCTTCTGGTCATTTTTATTCTTATGTTGATGAAGTGTCACACAAAATGATGATGAAAATAATAAAAGTTCTGCAATGGAAGACCAGATTCATCCAGGTTTACAAGTAAACCAATAAGGTGATACATAGGCTCTGACTACTTTCTTTTTTTGGGGGGGGGGTGTTTGCTTACAGGAGGCAGAAGAGCGTTTGAAAAAGGAGTTTAATGAGACTTTCAAAATCCAACATCAGTCTCATAGGCTGGAAATGCAAACCTTGGAAGAGAGAGCAAAGAAAGAATTACAGGATGAACTCGAGCAGATACAGAAGCAGCAAACTCTGTTGCTAGGTATAATGCCTTATGCATACACAGCTCCTACTGCTTGATGATATGCTTTGAAGTGGTTGTATTCGACCCATTCATTTTCCGACCCATTCATTTTCCTTCCCATTTTCTGGATCATCTCCTTTCCCATACCCTACACTTCCAGCAATACATACTTAGCCTTTGTTTGTTGACCTCACTGTGCTGTCAGCAGCTTGTATACAGCATACAAGTATATATAAATGGATGTATTGAATAGGAAAATTGTAGTTAGTATATATATTCCCTCTTTTTTTCTATGTGGAGAATTATTATATGTGATTCAAGTCTTTCTGCTGAGTTCAGCAGTAAGATCTGTGGCTACATACGTATTCTTTATTCAGTTTACAAAGCTCCCTGAATAGTTCAGATCTAAACAGAACACTGCGGTATGAGAACGTGTAATATCTCCAGGCCTACATTCAGGTTATTAAAGCTCACTTATAAAATGCTTTTTAACTAAAGAAATAATAATTTAGAAATACCGCAAGAATAAAGAGGATCTGTTCTTGCTTTTTTTCAATCATTCAAATTTATTAGAAAGATTTCTTGCTCTCTAAAGTCATTCAATACATTCAATAGATAATTTATGTTCTGCTTCTTCAAGGAAAATTGTAAGAATGAGAGAAGCAAACAGCTTTTTCCTTGTACTTGATCCATCCTGGAACTTTTACACAGTCTACAAAATAGCAGTACACGACAGGTCTGCTTATTTAAGCGTTGCATTTCGATAACACAAACAGAGCTCTCAGCCTTCATTATGGCTTCTTATAAAACAGCAGTGGACTTTGCAATGAAGCTCAAGAGTGCTGCAGTTAAGTCCAAAGTTAGAAGAAGCAATTGCAGTGACACAGACCTTACTTCTCTGATTCTGACACTGAGTTGTTGCAGTTGTAGCTCTGCATCTTTGTGCTATTGCTTAGTTGAATTGTCTATTAATAGGTTTGGCTTTTACCAGTGAGGATGTGTTCCTTTTTTTTTTTTTTTTTTCTATTACTGTTTACTAATGGCAAAGGCACCAAGGGAGAAAGCAAAATGTAATGTATTAATGTTTGCATCAACATTGTCTATATCTACCTCCCCTGCCCACCTGGCCTCCAACTGCCCTAATTATTATCCCTCTGGTGTTATTAGGATCTCTAAGGGTAGAAATTTCTGAGCAACAGACATCATGCACTAATCTCAAAAAACAAATAGAAGAGCTCCAAATGGAGTTGAGGAGCGTGAGGACCTTGAAGAAGCAACAGGCAAGAATCCAGTTCCTACTTCATTATCTTATTATGTTTTCTGAAAGCAGTAATATCGCTTTTCTCTCCAAGCATAATATTCTCTTGCAGAAATACAGTCGGTTTCCTTTCTTCATGTCGTACTTAAAAATGTTAACCTTGCTTATCAGCTTTTCCCTACAGGCAGACTTTTTTTGATTTAAAGATTGAGTCTTCAACACAAGTAAATGAATGAGCATTACAAAAATGTGTGTTTTATGGAGAATATAATGCATGTTTGGGAAAATGTGATCACAGATTTTGTCACACACATAGAATTTCACGTGAATTTGATAAATCAGTTCACTCAAATTCAATGCATGCAAGTCCAATGAGGTCTTCAGGTTAAATCATGAGAGGCTATGAGTAAATATTTTTTTGTATTTTCTTAGGAAGGAAGCAGCCAGAACCAGATCAGATCTCTTCATGATGAACTGGAAAAATGTCAGAGTGAAATTTCTGAGCTCAAAAAAGAGAACTCACTTTTGAAGGACACAATGGAATTACTCAGTGCTGAGTTGGAGACACAGAAGCAAGAACCTGCACAGCTTCAGGATAAGGAGAGACAACACAAAAGGTTTGCCTTAATTTCACTTCACAGTGCTTTCTAGGGAGTGTTTTATTGAAGCTAGTATTAGAGATGTTCTAACTGTAATATTAGAATTTCTTTTTTTAAGTACTAATTTTACTTATAGATGCTGGGAGTTCTGCAAAACCAATAGTATCATATTCTTTTTTCCAACCATTCTGAAAAGCACTTGAAATAATTGTTCAGTTCTACATCACGGAGAAATTTGTCCAGTGTGGCCTCACAGGGGTGACCAGAAAAAAGCTGCATAACGCTGACTGAGTTTGAAAAGGATTGGAAACAGTAAATCCCAAAGTCATTCAAGACATATTAAAAAAATGTAGAAGTCTCTGAGAATAAACGTTAGCTTTTTAAACCCATTCTCTGTAGCTGAAAACAATGGTAAAAGCAACACCTGGGAACGCTGTATGTACTCTCTGTGATTCTACTCTGGCTGTAGCAGCCAGTTTTGCCCTGCAGGGTGAGGCAGTCAGAGCAGAAACTGACAGAGCCTCTGTGCTCACAAAAGTCTGGACCTGTAACATGCTGTCCGGGCACAGAAGGGCAAGCTCATAGTCCTGCCTGTCTTTCAGAAGGTGGACTGCATCCTGTTAGTATCCTGAGCCACAGGCTCAGAGCATGCATTGTGTTGCAGTAGTAGCAGTGTCCCCATGTCCTCACAGGAAACTGGAGTATTTACTTTTTACGTGGGAAACAAGATTGCAGTTGGCCGGTGCATTTCTATGGCCACTGAATCCTTTGAAGTTTCTGGGTCATAATATTTAACATGTTCTGTTTGCAAAGGGGTTGAGGGATCTGGCACAGGAATGCCTTTTAGTTCATTTCTGCAGCTGAGTGGAATGTATGTTCCCCACTACTCCATCTATATGTATAAGAGGAGCTTTTAAATTATGTGTTTCATAGTCTAGAGAAATGCACTCAAGGGATGTCTCTCTGCAGGCTGTCAGAGTGGCCAGAGTAATGCTATTGCTGTCTACCAGTTGGTGGATATTTAAAGAATGAGAGAGAGAGTTTTTTCCTCTGCATTCTTTGGAGAAATACTGAAAGCGTCTTTCATTTTAAGCTTTTGAAACAAGATCAACAGAAAGAATTGCAAGCAGAGTTTCATCAGTGCCCTCCAGCTGCCTTGGAGGAGTTGAGAACTTCTGTTCATGAAGAGAAGAATTAGTCACATGTCAGCAGCGAGGTCTGAAAGGCCTCAAAATGGTAATGCTGCTGGCTGGAGGATAATCTTTACAGGGGATAGATGGTCTAGCTCTACTGTAGTAAACAGAAGCAGCATTAATGGAAATTATGTAAGGAGAAATCTTTCAAATAGGAGGAGAAAATCAAAGAGCTCAAATGGTTGTAGGCATCTGATACAGCTGCTCTGAGGTTAACTGATAGAAAATGTGGAACATCAGCCTGCAGGTCTTATTTTGCTTTTGCAAGGCCAATAATTCAGGTAAGGCAATAGTTAAATTGGTGAGTGTATAAAAATAACAGCTTTTTACTGTAACCTTAACATCAGTCACCTTGTCTTCATTAATATATTTGTTTCTGCTGTTAAATTGTACAGTTGTTTCTACTCATTTTGGCTTTTTATCTGCAAAACTTGTCAAATCTTCGTAACTGATTATTTAAAATTAACACTGCTACTGTTGCCAAGTAAGTATAGCCAGTAATCTGCTTGAAGTAATCTTTTCTGTTCTCCTCAGTTGTGAGAATTCCACCTCAGGACAGAAACATTCTATAAGGGTTAGGATCAGAACAGTGTAAGGTTTTTTATGTTTGTTTGTTTTTAATGGGAAAGCAAATCCCCAAATGAAAAAGTTTCTCTAGGGTACGATGAAGCAGTAGCAAACAAAAGGCAGTAAGATAATATGATTCTTCAATAAATGTATTTTGTCTTGGGGGTTGGCATCAAAAAGCAATGTTATGGATGGACTCAAAAAAGTATTGGGCATTGTTTAGTTTTTGATTGATGGTGCTAATGAAATAATAGTATTTTTCAGAATGCATTGTCTGTTAAAGACAAACACTGTGAAGGCATTTCTGTAATGTTTCTTGCTATCTTTAGAATGGTGGTAGGCATTATTAACTATTTCTAATTGCTTGCTATGATGGGATCAAAGTATAGCATCAAAGTCTCATCTTAAAATCTCAGAGATTCCAATCTAATTTTACTTCATATTATATTAAATATATGAATCTACATTTTGTCACACTTGAGCATTAGGATTGATGTATAAACTAACCATAGACAGAATACCACTACTATCACATAAAAAACCCTCCACTTCCTGAAGGTTGAACAACGAGCGCTTCTTCTCCAAAGAACTTGGCTTTCTTACTGTTAGTATAGTTCAGCCTTGGACTGCAAGTGATGTGATGAAGTCAGATCATTCAGCAGAAGCCCCAGAGCTGTGCTGTTAGCTGCCTTTCTAGCCACTAAAAGACCTGAAAACTGCATGCTTTCATCAGTGATGATAAACTAGTATTAAAACATGAGAATTCAGAATTATTTTAATACTAATGAAAGGTTACTGGTAGCAGGCCTTAAAATGAAACATAAAAAAAGAACTAGATGTACTAAAACAAGATCACCAGAAGGAAAACAAAACTGTTATCTGATTTCAACAGCACTCAGGCACATCTCTAAGCAAAGAGCTTCTCCTTAGAAGCTGGGTATGTCATTTAAATAAGCTGTGACTCATACTGGCAGTGAGTTCTGTTTTAAATTATTATTATTCCTCCTGTGTATATATATATTTAAATTACTTATGGATAGAATATGATGAGCACTGAAATAGAAGTGTATAGGTTTTTCCTTTGCAAGCAAAAATAAAGATGCATTGTAATAAACTGATTACTGTTTAAAGGAAACCATTATACAGTTTTAGAATAATAAATTAAACACTGTGCTTGGCGTCTTACACTGTTATGATGTATAAAATCATCTTTGTCACAAATGCTTCCAGAGACCTTGATTGATCTTGCACTCAATTTTGTTCAGCACAGCAGCTGAACAAAATTAAAGTTAAGCTGCTCTTGCTCATTCTCACTCCCTTCAAATTTCTCAGGATATTCTTGAACTGCAACCCCCACTTTATCATGGAAGTAGATGCATTTTGCAGCCTTCTTTGGATGTAAGTAGTTCTGTGGTTCTTCAGGCTGTACATTAGAGGCCTCCCACAAATAGCCTTTGTTTTTGATGTTGTCATTTACTCAAATCTCAGCTGTGCAGCATAGTTTAGCTCCAGCAGAGACCTTCCTGCAAGTAGGCAGGTCTTTGAACATTTATATGTTCATATCTAAACTGTGAGATACACTAAATCAAAAGTGTAATATTGGGTTTTTCTCATTCAAATTTTTCCTCTCACCAAAAATAATAAAAAAAAAAGGTATTCTGTAATGAACTTCACTATACAGTGAAAGGAAATGAACTTCATGGCTCTCAGTTTCCTGAGCAGCAAAATTCATAAAATTGGCTGATGAAATAATCAGTTGCTTTTTCCATGTTTTAATCAAACATATGTTTCCACACCATCTTTAAGAAGGTGTAAATTCTAGTTTGAATCTTTTTCCTTGATTGAGGCGTTTAAAGAGCAGAAATCATACTACAGGCATTGCCTTAGAGGATTCACTAAAGCAGCAAACCATCCGAGCCTCTTTTTTAAATAAAAGTTATAGGAAGCTTGTATTTCTGAGACCTCAGTCAAATATGTTTGGAATTGGCCTGTAGACTCCAAAATTATTGGGTCAGAAAGAGAACAAGTAAATAGATGCAGATGTGAATAGACAGAGCAGTACAGATTTTTGTCATTAGTAAACTAGATAGGTAATATGATGTGCAAGCTTAATTAGTATTTTACTGGGGCTGGCTTTTACAGTGGGTAGGCAGTTTGGTTTGGAACTCCACAGTGTTCTGTGTTTATATATAGTCTATGTGCCCGTTTTTAAAAGTACTGTTCTACTGAAGACTCCTAATTATGTCCCCATGTTTTAGTTTTGGAATTTAAACTACAGCTCAAATATCTCTTGAACCTGGCCTAAGGAAAATTTTTGTTGGTCTGCATCCTTTCTTTGGCACAGACTTAAAAAATTAGAAGAAAACACAAGAAAACCAGAATCCAGACCAGAAGATATACACCTTATAAGCTGCCTGCAAGATAAACTAAGTGAGAGAGAAGAAATTATTAAGCAGCTGGTGGTAAGATATACTTTTACATGGTGGTACATATTTTGGCATCTGTTTGAAGGCGCTGTTCAGTGTTTTGCACATTGCTTCAGATTGATACTTTCTCTCTGCTCTGTAAGTATTTAACATAAATATGTTTACATACCAAAGAACATATAAATTTCTTTTCCCTCAGGAAGGAAGAAAATTTCAGCATTCACTTTTAGCCAGTACTGAATCTTACAGAAATCGATCTTTTTCTTTCACCCCTAATCCTGGGTGTTTGACTCCTATGAAGGTAAGATAGGTAATTCAATTAAAATTACAGATCATGATGTTTTGCCCCTATTTGAGTCATACAAATAACCAGAAAAGAAAAAGTCCTGTTAATTTCCTATAGTAATGTTATTCAGTAGAATTCTTTCCAATAGGCTCACCTGTGAGCAGGTTCTGAGTAAAACATAAACTCAGCAGAAGTGCATTGGTACAAGTTTTTAAGCAAATACAAAGCAGTGGATTCCCAAGCAGCTCAGTCTTCCACTGGATTAAGCACTGCTATCGATTGCAAGTAACTGGAAGCTACTTTGATGTTGTATGTATCAAGAAGGACTTTGAATTTTGATTTGTGCTACTTGCAGTTTGTCCCTGATCAGCACCTAACTGAGTTCTGTGTATATCTAAAACCTCAGAGTCAAATATACAAGTTGTTTTAATCAGACTACCAAACCCCATAGGTGCTTACAGCATACCCTGGAAAGAATGTATTCTAAATTAGAAAAAGATGGGAAACTTCATTTTTGCATGCTCCTCCCACATTGCCTAGGAATGAAGTGTTGTTTTTATAGTATAAGTGTGAAAAACGTGTGTGTGATAGTTCTCTTTTTTTTAAAGCAGCAGAAGAGACCAGTTGAGGTGCCCAGTCGTGTTGTCAGTGTACCAAATTTAGCTTCCTACGCAAAGAGCTTTTTGAGTGGTGACTTGAGATCAAAAAGAAATGTTCCTCAAATAACAAAATCAACAAGCTTAGACCAGAGTCCTGGATGCCTCAGAGTGGGCTCTCCAACAGCACAGACTTCAGACAGCAGCACTTCCATAAGGTATTTGTTTATTTTGATGTGGTTTCAAGGAATTTCAGTGAATTTGTATTCTGAATCTTGTAGACATCCAAGCACATTACAGGTCTGGAAATAAACAGCGATGCAAGATTCCTGTCTCTTAGTGAATTCCATGTGATCAATTTTCTCTAGATAGACCCAGAATTTAACTGCAAGTGTAGACTAATAACTGCCAGCAGAGCTTATCATTACAAGCGTGCCAGATACAAAGGGAGAAGCACTGGAAATATTGGAGTGGTTAATAATGAATGTGGCTGTTTAAAGCTTTGAGTCCCTATCAGTAATTCTGTTGAAGATGTATTTCTTACTTTTGTCTCCTTGTTTTGCACCCAGTTGATGTACATGAACTTTTATATTAGGAGACATTTGAATGACCCTAGGCTAATCATTTGGCAAAGGGTTTGGAGACTTAAAAACTGATTAGCAGATACTTAGTGGTCTCTCAGTGTCACATCAAGATCTTTTGCTGTTCTTGATTTCAAACAACTTAGTTTAGTGGGTTTGTGCTGAAAAGCTTGTTTTTTCTTCAAATTTATGAGCTATTATTTAAAGGTTTAAGATTTTCCAAATGTAAATTAACTCTAGGAAAGAGTTAAAAATATATGTAGGTAGTACTATATATAGGTACAATTATACTTACATGTAAAAAATTACCAGTATACTTCAGGACAAAAGCCAGCCTTCCCAACTACATCCTAGTGGACAGTAATTACCCTGTACATTGAATACCGTGGAGTTATTTCCTGGAAGGCAGATGGTGCTGACTCCTGCCAAAGACAGTAACACAGAGTGCTGGCTTGAATCCAGCTTGGCAATTCCTACATCTTAGAGTTGAAAGCATTGTGTCATGCCAGATGACTGCCATGGCAAATCAGATTTGTATTTTATAGAGTAATACATAGGGACATTAAGAGTAGCTTGACTGCTGCTTATTCTTTTAAATCCATCAGTCATAAAATGGCTTGGCAGGATGACATGGGATAAAACATTAGAGGGAAGAGGGGCCCTAGAAAGCTGGTCAGTATTTTCAAGGATCATGTCCTATAAGCCCAGGAGCAGCACATCTCAAGAAAGAGGAAGGTAGGCAAGAATACCAGGAGGCCTCCATGGATCAACAAGGGACTCCTGGACTGACTTTGTCATAAAAAGGAAGTGTATAGGCAGTGAAAGCAGGAACAGGTTATCTAGGATAACTACCAAGAAGTCTGAGCAGCCAGGGATCAGGTGAGGAAAGCTAAAACCCAGGTAGAATTAGATCTAGCCAGAGACATAAAGGGGAAAAAGAAGAAATTCTACAGGTTTACCAGTGATAAAAGGAAGGCCAGGGAAGATGTGGACCCTTTCTGGAAGGAAACTGGAGACGTGATCACGAGAGATATGGAGAAAGCTGATGTACTCAATGACTTCTTTGCCTCAGTCTTCACCAGCAAAGGCTCTATCCACACTGCCCAGGTTGCAGAAAGCAAACGTAAAAACTGGGAAGGATCTGCCCACTGTAAAAGAAGATTGACCACCTAAAGTGCACAAGTCCATGGGACCTGATGAGATTCATCCACAGGTTCTAAGGGAAACTGGCAGATGAAGCTGCCTAACTGCTGTCCATCTTATTTGAAAGGTCATGGCACTCTGAAGTTCCCACTAGCTGGAGAAAAGGAAAAATAACCCCAATTTTCAAGAAGGGGAAAAAAAAGAAGATCCAGGGAACTACAGGCCAGTCAGTCTTACCTCTGTGCCTGGCAAGATCATGGAGCAGATTTTCCAGGCCTTACTAGGGTATATGGAAAATAAAGATGATGTGATTAGTGGTAACCAATATGACTTTGGGAGTGTCAACTGATGAAAGATTGAAGATGAACTAGCAATGTGCAGTTGCAGCCCAGAAGACCAACCGTATCCTGGGTTACATCAAGAGAATTGTCACCAGCAGGTCGATGGAGATGATTGCTCCTCTGCTCTGCTCTTATGAGTCTCCACCTGGAGTACTGCATCCAGTTCTGGGGCCTCAAACAGAAGGACATGGAGTTGTTGGAGTGGATTCAGAGGAGGGCCACTAAGATCATCAGAGGGCTGGAACACCTCCCCTGCAAGGATAGAGCTGGGGCTTTTCAGATTGTAGAAGTAAAAGGCTCCTGTGATACCTTACAGTGAGCTGCTGGTACCTGAAGAGGGCCTACAAGAAAGCTGGAGAGGGGCTTTTTAGGAGGGCATGGAGCAACAGGATGAAGGGAAATGGCTTCATAGTGCAAGAGAGTAGATTTAGATTAGATATTAGGAAGAAATTCTTTACTGTGAGGGTGGTGAGACACTGGAGCAGGTTGCCCAGCATGGTTGTGGATGCCCCTTCACTGGAGGCATTCAAGGACAGGCTGGGTGGGGCTTTGAGCAACCTGGTCAGTAGGAGGTGTCCCTGCCTATAGCAGGGTGGTTGGGATTAGATAACATGAACTATGATATGAACTCATATGTGCTACCGTAAACTAAGTGAAATTAACACAAGTGTATTAAAAGCATCTTGAATCCTGAAAATTTGGGGATCATGTAATAGGATCAGTTAGAGACCAATTAACGTTAAAATAAAATGTTCAGTTCTAAATAAAACTTCTGTCCAATTTTCATGCACCAACTGTATATTTTAAGTGAATTGCAGCTGCCATTTTGTTTTTCAAAACTTCCTATTATTATACTTCTGAGATGTCAAGAGTTACTTTCAAACATTCCTCTGTTGCTGCTTAGCTCCTTTTCACACTCTCCTTGTCTTACTTCCAGTGCTCTTAGCCCAGTTTTTGTCTAGCTGGCACGGATCCCACAGTTATGTGAACACAGATCTGTTCATTGGATTTTAATGTTTTTCTGAAAAAAAAAAAAAAAAAAAAAAAAAAAAACTACATACTAAATATTGTTAAGATTGTAAGCAACGCTAACGTTTATTTGTTTGCACAGGATGCATGGCAGTGAATCACCACAAACCAAAGATGACCAAATACAAGACCCTGAGCATCAAGAGTGGTTTACTAAATACTTTTCTTTTTAAAGCAGATAATTTACATACTCCTCAGATTTACCAGAAAAGCTGTTCGTTTTCTGCTAGGGAATGTTAATCTAATAAGTTCTGCAACAAAAGGTGTCGAAATAATTTCCAAGGATATTGTTAGGAACAACAGCACTCTCTTACATCTAATTATAATGGAATTACAGGCATAGATTTCAGCAAAATGCATTTTTTTAATAACCTCTGTTTTAAAAAAAAAAAAAAAAAAAAAAAAAAAATTCTTAATACTGCTATGTAAAATTACTTTTTACTCAAATGTATCATTCCACAATTACATTAAATATTCATTTTGTCCTCTAATGTCCTGCTACAGACTCCAGATCAAGATATTACTTCTAAGTGATTTCTCTAGGTTTATATGCTTGCTTCATCAGCTGTTTTTGCATAGTAATGTAATTTTGTTTTAAATTGGTTTCTTGTAAAGTTGTTTTATGCTGAGCAGCATGTGATACACATCTAAGAATAGCAAGTTTACAGCAAGCTGTTTTAAAAATGTTTTCTGCTTAGCTTAATGGACTGTTTTGTATAGCGTTGTCATGTAATGTTCCTGGTGCACTTCAACTTGTGTAACAGTCAGCCTGATGAATCAGGATAGTGTGTAAGTACGAACATTAAAACTTGCTTGTAAGTGACCAACTTTCACGGCTTGCAAAATAGTGCTGTTATGCTGAAGTGTGAGTCGGACTGAGGCACAGACTTCCAGATTTATGGGAACTGCATACATTGTCCCCATATTGCTCTGACACCCAGCAAAATGCCTCGTGGGTGAACGACTGAATTTATCAAGCCACACCAACCACCTTATTGCTGGAAGGAATGGTGCTATTCACAAAAAGGCACCTGTAAATAAAATAACATTCAGGTAATTCTTCAACAAACACAGGGAGAGGGAATTGTCCAACTAGCACTCTAGTGTTATACATTGGATAGCTCATCTCCAACTGCTGGGGGATTTGAATCCCATTTTACTCCTCAGCTACATGAAGAAATTAAGCACTTGTAGAGAGACATCCATCCATCCTAACAAGAACCTTTGTGCATATTTGCATCATACTAGCAAGATACAATCAGGGGAAAGCTAGGACCATCCTTTCCAGAAAGAACAGGATGTATTGTGGAAAGTACACTTCTACCAGAAAGCATTCTGAACAGGAACTCCGTATGCTTTCAATTTAAATATAAAACCAAAGTGTTTTTTTTCCTCCAAAAAAAGAGTATTTATTTAACTTAATTCTATCTTATCTGTTTATATTTGTAGTACAAATTACATTATACAAAAAACAGATGAAGTAAAAAGACTATCAGGTTTTCATGTTTGCTTCATTGGAGCAGGAATATTAGCAGATGCCTGTTCCAGGTATGCTAAGGGACCTTGGGGCATTTCTGCAGGTTTTTTGTGCTGTACGCTGATATCTTCCAGGACTTGTTGCCAGTGCCGCAGTTTACTCAAATGCTTCTGAATTAATGCTTCTTTTCTTTGTAATTCATTTCTTAACTCTGAAACATCCTGTGGGTGAAAAAAATAGGTATTAGTAAACAGGCAGCAATGCTAGGAGTAATAAAGAACCTTGCTTAACATACATCAAATTTTTAAGCCTAGCTTTTCAAGCTAATCTTAAAGGGATGCTTAAAAGTCCTTAAGTGACAAGTTCCTGCACATGCACTAGGTTACCTATGTCAGAGCTTGGGAAGTAACCAGGAAGCACTTCTGTGCTGTGTGGGTGATAAAGGCTGCATAGTTTCCTTCTGTAGATTTACTCAAAAGGCCAATTGTGGGCTGTGTGCACCAGGGGACTCTGCTTGAACGGGGGTTGGACCTGAAAGTCTCCTGATGTCCCTTCCAACCAACCAACAGTTCTATGATCATTACTCTAGCAAAACCAAACTCATTTGTTTCTTCAGATGAATCAACATTATTTGCGCTCTGTTCTCCCCAGACCACCAGGCATCCTATCCCACTTGCTTAGATTTGTGCTGAGAGCTACACTGACAGCCAGGTTTTACCAACTTCAGGCACAGTGAGAAACCCGAAATTAGTGCAAATGAGGCAATTTACCTGCACTGCTGCGCACCATGTCTGGTCCAGCGCAACAAAGGTAAACCAATTTAGCATACCTCTTCAATTATAATTTAGCATACCTCTTTAATTACTTGTTCTGGTTTCTGGACAGAAAGCTGCAGTCTTTTTTGTAGAAAAAAGCATTCCGTTTGCCTTGCAACATCCAGAAATTTCTGGATGCACTGATCCACACCTACAGGTAGAACAGCAACAGGGAAAGACAGAAAAGATTCTCAGAAAGCCACCACAGGCCCATAGTGGCATTTGAGTGCATGCTGCTAAGTACACCTTTTGCTACACCATCTGGAATAAATCTTACGCTCTTCTGGATGGGATTTCTGGCACACGGCAATAGCACAAGGTGTGTATTAACTCTCTGCATCAAACACTGCTTCGCAAATTCTCAGCACTTACCTTAAAGGTGCAAGAAAACATTTTTTTTCCCCAGTAGTTTTATCATGTTTTCTATAATGATAAAGAGCGGTACAATAATCCGTGCACTGTGGCTGAACAAGAAACGTTCGCAGCAAGCCCAAGCGGCCGGCTCAGTGTAAGGCTCACAATACAGCGTACTGACAGGATGCTCCCCTTTCGCACCACGCCGCTACCAACGCTCTCCCACCCGCACACGTAACCCGAGCGCGCAGCCACAAAGCGGAGCTCGGCCACGCGCCGGGCCTCACCGGTGCGGATCTCCTCCTGGTCGGTGCCGTTCACGTAGTCCTGGCTGACCAGCGAGGCGAAGCAGGCCTGCGGGGAGGGAAGCGCAGAGGTGAGGGCGCGGCGCTGGACGGACCCCCGCCCCCCTCCTTTTCCCCCTCCTTCCCCTCCCCCCCCCACCCCCCCCGGCACCTCGAAAGACGCTTCCAGCTCGTCCACCAGCGTGTTGTTGGGATTGCGGGGCCCCGTCGGAGGCGGGATGAGGCCGGCCGGCCCGACCCCGCCGGGAGGTCCGGGCGGCGGGGGTCCCGGCGGCTGGTTGGCGAACATCCCGCCCAGCGCGCCCGCCATGGCGCACGGCTGCTGGCTGAGGACCGCGCGTGCGCGCCGAGGCCGACGGCGGAGGCGGGCGGCGCCTCAGGGGCGTTCCTCGGACCCAGGCGGAGACAGGAGGAAGCGAAGGCGGGCCTGCACGGCGGGAGTTCGCGCCCCCGGCCCTGCCTTCCCCAGGTCCACAGGTAAGTGGCGGCTTTTTCGCCACTTTTCGCGTTTGAGTTTTGGTTTCCTCCCTGACGGCACCTCCCCCTTTCTCGAAACCAAAACCGCTATCCTACATCACGCCCAGTCTGCGTGACGCACCGCTGGTTCTGCAAGCATTGCCACAGCTCACAGGAGCACAACCACAGGTGAGGGCACCCCCAACACGCACAGCTCCGCTTCCCCCCCCCCCATCAGTTCTCTCTTAATCAAAACACACTCTGCAAGATTTATTGTTTACAAGAACTGTGCTTACTTCATACATACAGCATTTCCCATGGTCACAGTCTGGTATTAAATACCTCAGGTAGGTCCAGCAGCGTATTTTTACTTTAAAGCTGTATAACAGAGGAAGAAAAGTCTCACAAATGAGATGTTCTTGATTTATAAAATGTGCAGTTCATCACTTCTGTGAAAGCATGTCTGGGGCACTCACTTATCCAGACTGCATTTTTTTTCCTTAAGGCAGAGCGGATGATTTTAGAATGAACGTATAAGCATTTTATTTGGGACTGTGACTGTCTTGGCTTAACCGAGCCGCAAACTCCACAAGCATCCTGGTGGGGCGCCCAGCCATGCCCTTCCGCAGGTATGGCACCTCGTCCTTGTTGGCCATCACACCAGCAATGTCCAGGTGAGCCCAGTGAGGGGCCGTCACAAACTCCTTCAGGAAGGCAGCAGCCGTGCACGCTCCTCCAGCTCTGCAGGAAGCAGAAAGAGGGATCGTTTCTAAAGCAACACCGGCAGCCCAAGCGCTGGGCTGCAGGCTGTGAGGACAGGGTGCGAGAGATGGTGCAGCATTACCTGCTGTACTTCCCAATGTTACTCAGGTCTGCGAGAGGGCAGTCTGTTACTTGTTTTGCGTAATGTTCAAAAAGAGGCATTCTCCACACTCGGTCTCCTGTCACGATGCTGGCCTGAAAAAGAAAAGGTGGCACTGGGCAAAGTTCACTGCTCATTTTTGTGTGAGTGGGTTGCTGTTTTTTCCTCTCCCTCCCGTTTTTAAACTGCATTTATAAGCACCAGCATTGTGCATTTTTATCCTTTTCTAACTTTGACCACTCTGTAAAATTTTCTATGGTCCAAAATAATGTCAGCTATTTGGAAATACAGTGCAAACAAAACTGAATCCTATTTTGGTGGTGGTAATCAAAAAGCAAAATATAAAGAATACTTCTCTTCCCTATTAACATATTTTCCTGGTAATATACATTTTCACAGACCCTTCCCTTCAAAGACTCCCCATGTCCATCACACCTCAGGCACTTGCAAGGTGTGAATGTCTCTTTTGGTCTGGCTTTTAACAATACCAATTACCTTTTTAACAAAATCTAATCACTGTCAATAATCCAGAGCTTCTACAAGTGCAGTATGTTGTCAAAGGGTGCCAACACCACTCAAAATTACAATGCATGCTTTGTGCTGTGTGATATAAATCCAGGAGGCAGCAATTAAGGGTCTTAATTATGTATTTTTCAATTAAATACAATACTAACACATTCCTACGAGATTTCAAAATACAGTAACAATTAGATTTGTATCAGGTAAGACTTTCTTTAAAGAAAGTCACTAATTTTTTAGTAACAGCAGCTATTAACAAAATTATCATTTGATAATAATGCTGATGGCCTACCTCATAAAGGTGATTCCAAAGCCAAGATGAATTTGTGAACACTCCAGTTGCAGCAGACCCCAGTGCAACATCCATGGCACCTATAGAAAGACAGCTTGAAATTTATACAATGAGTGCAAAGGTGGACTTTGCAGTTATGTTAGTTAGACTTTGGAGTTATTACCCTGCATACAGACTCCTCACAGTACTTCCTTTTCTAATTCTCACTACCGATGATTTCTGAAGTCCACAAGACCTACAGATTTTAGTGAACTTTCCCTTATTTAAAAAAAAAAAAAATTAAAGTTGCTTAAAGGCTAAACTAACAGGACAAGAATTCATGAAAATTACATTCCAGATCTCATAAAATTTGACTGTTTTCAGCTTAATAGTAATATACCTAATCTAATGTATTCAGCAGTAAGTCTTTTCTCAAAATAAAATTAAAAAAAAAAAAAAAACCACTAAATGTTTACAGTTTCTACGTAGAAAATCAGACTTTTTTCAAGTTTATGAACTCATCCAATTTTCTATCTGGTACTTTTCCTTCTGTGAACTTCACCCACAGAGGTTGTTGCACAGCATACACAAATTTAATTTAAATGACAGTAATCACCATCAAAATAATAAACCACGCCTAAAGCAGAGATGGCATACACAGTTACTTTTTGGTTGTCACAGGTCTGCTTCTCTAACGCTGATGCTATTTCAGGCACTCAATCCCAGGGAGATTTAAAAAGCAAAATACTCAGTGTCAGAAATTTCTGCAGGAGCTGTCCTCCTTCCTGCCTGGTGCCAAAGGATCCCAAACAATAGCCTGCAGTGGGAGTAGCCCATTTCTCCTATCATGGAAATACTTTTACACAAGTCAACCATCGTAAAATCAACATTGCTTCTCTCTATAAACATTTTCCAAACATTTGAATGTGTTAAGCTTGAGGAACATGATTTAAAGCAGAGAGAGGTGATTATTTTTCTCAGCTTGTTTATTAAGCAAAACAGTGGACTCTTATTTGATCTGTTCTTCCATATTTGCTCACATTTCAGCAACAATCTGTCATACCTGAAGTGATTGTAGCTATGACAGATTGTTGCTGCAGTTCATGAGATGCATACACAGTGCTAATTTTTACATGTTTAAAATTATAACTCCATTCGCATGTAACTATTGAGAAGAAACAGAATGTTTTATGTTTGCGAATATGCAAAATGCACATGAAATAAGAGATGTTTCAGGGAGAAGTTCTTTACTATGAGAGTGGTGAGGTGCTGGAACAGGCTGCCCAGAGAGGCTGTGGATGCCTCGCCCCTGGAGGTGTTCAAGGCCAGGTTGGATGGGCCCTGGGCAGCCTGGTCTAGTATAAAATGGGGAGGCTGGTAGCCCTGCATGTGGCAGGGGGGTTGGAGATTCATGATCCTTGAGGTCTCTTCCAACCCTGGCCAATCTGTGATGTTTCACTGAAGTGACTTCCTGAGAAGATGGTATTGATTCTCCTATTAAGTAGGATCATGGAGATTGAGATAGCTCAGGTAATGGAAGAAGTGGTGCTGGGTAGGTCAGAACTCAGGCAACCAGGAGGCTGTTCACAAAGAAGCTGTTTTGGCTTCAGCATGGCTAGTGCCAGAACTAGCAAAGTTTTCCACAGCTTCACCAGTATCTCTGCACCACATAGCCATCTCTGGGGGTTGAATGTGCTTAGGCAAGATGTTGAGTGACATAATTGCCTGGAATCTACTATTAAGCTCAGCCAGAAACAGAAGCATGGGAAAACTTTGTGCAGAAACATTCAAGTCTGCATAAGTCCTCCTGGACTTTACCCTTTCCAGCTCAGCTGGGCCAGGCTCCACTCCATCTACATTGCTTACTATGCTCCATGCATGCCAATACCCCCAGTCTTGGAGACATGCTGCAGCTGTATAAGTTGTTAGAACAGAATTTGTGCAAGCTCTTGTCCTGCAGCATGCCAAGTCATCTCACCTGCTTTCAGCTTCAGGCTGTCTTTGTATGCATAGTACAACAAATTCACAGACCATTTAATATGAGAATATTTAATATGAGAATAACAAGAAGTTGGCTTCCAAAATGAAGCAGGGAAGGGCGATTGCTTACCTGTTAATGTTGCAGCATTCACAATAGCCCTTGCATTAAAATTGTGGGCGTAACAGAGAGCATCAGCTAATAGCAGTCTTCCTTCTGCATCTGTGTTATCAACCTCCAGGTGGAAAAAAATCAATAAAAAGAGATTAACTACTGAAAACACCCCATTAACCGACTTATTTTTCACACATTCTCTTAAACAGCTGTCAGATTGTGACTACACTGTCACAAGCCCAAGGAAATTAATCAAAATTTACTCAGAGAAATATGGCTCATAGAAACTGTGAAGGAGAGGGATCCACAAGAATGCACAATGTGTG
The DNA here is from genome assembly GCF_951394365.1 of Tetrao urogallus. Taxonomy (NCBI): domain Eukaryota; kingdom Metazoa; phylum Chordata; class Aves; order Galliformes; family Phasianidae; genus Tetrao; species Tetrao urogallus. Next base: position 56,061,450 of record NC_136817.1, read on the forward strand.
CCAGGAAGTGCTTCCTTGTGAAACTGCTTTGTCTTTGAATCTTGAAACTTTTTTCCTCTAAAGAAGAAAATAAAATCAGTAGCCCATGCATCTTTCTCATTTCAGAGAAAGCTTATAATGAAATCTGCAAGATCAATTGCATGCGCTCTGACCCACTAGCTATTTCTTCTAGAGTTCTCCTTGCAGGAGGAATATGCATGCAGTCTTCTCCCTCCAAGCTGAATGCCACCAAACTCAGTACTGCAGAGAGAACCTCAAGGTCAAAGCTTGAATCACAGAAATCCAGACAGAAATATTGAGTAAGCCATCTTCTTCTGCACAAAGTCAGCAGTCTACTGCACAGTAACTTTCTGCACCATTTAATATATTGAATTAGTATAGCTTGGATTAAATATGAAATAATAGTATGGCAGTGTGCTTTCAATTGACAGATCTTATGATCTTCTGCTTGTACAGAGCAGCTGGCATGGTAAAGACCTTAATTATATCAACAGGGAACTAATACACTTACATCTTACCTCCAGACAGCAGGTGACTGTCCTCAAAGGTGTGCCAGAAGCAAGTTGTGTTACTCATTCTGAGAGCCCATGTTTATAAGCATTGTTGCAGCCTCTTGAGCTGACAATATTTTCTAGCATGTTCATTGTTACCATACTTTCCAGTTTTTATTAGGGATTTGTAGAATATGTCTAACCTCTTCAAATATGTTTAAATATGTTTGAAAAAAGCCTGTGATTGCAATTCCTAATTAATAACATACATTTGTAAATAACTTACATTTGCATTGCATATCCTCTGACTACAGTCATGCAACCGATTGAACCAATTCACTCAGAGTACTCAAAAATCCAAGTTTCATAGGCATACCTGGATTGTTTTTCCATTCTTGGCTCTAACGACATCCCCAGGCTTGTTTGCCTTACCACTGGGCATGTTTTCACAGAGGGGTGCCAAACCTCAGAGAGAAAAAAAGTGCATTACTAGAATCTTTCTCAAAAGAGATTAAAAAAAATAGTTAGGAAACAAACAACAAACTTAAGAAAGCAGTAGGATTTTCACCTTGAATTGCTCAATATCTGAATTTTCCTGGTCACTGAAAGTCACATGGTCTGATTTTCAATCAGTGGGATTTCTCTGCATGTTGCACCAGAGCACCTACACCATTTTACCACTAGGATTTACTTCTCCTTCATATACTCAGGCAAGCAAAAGCAGAGGAGCTTTAAAATTCACCGAAGCTTCTGTCAAGAGGTACTACCTTATCTCTTCCATATATGAAGAACTAGTAATGTATAAAGGGAGTTATTTCTTTCTGAAAATCAGACTTCTGAACTCTGAGCTGTTCAAGCTCTCCTCGTTGTGTAATGTCAAGAGGGGTCCAAGGAATCGCCATAGAATGCCAACCATAAGAGCAAACACGAGCTCTCAGTCAATGTGAAAACAGTGAATGGGACAGTGGGATGAAAGACAGCCCCCATTCCCAGGGAGAACCTCCTCCTGTGTCCTGCCCAAAGCATGAAGCATTGAGAGAACTGCAAACTGCTGCTATTCACTGGAGTTAAGTACACAGATTTCTGCTCTGCAGATTTTTGCTTACTACTTCCCTTGGGATACTTGTAAGCATGAATCTTGTGAGGATGTGTGCTTCGCTGCCCTCTACTGGTTGAAGCACGTCAGCAACTAAAATATTACTTACCTGGAAGCTACAGTTTTCAAACATAAAACTTAACCTAGAACGGACTACATCTCATCAGGGAATGGTTTTTTAACAATTCCTGAATCAACTGATTTAATTCTAACTGTACAGCATTTCTGCAGAAGCAATAACCACTGTTCATAACTACAAACTAGTATCAGAAAGCTTATTCTGTTGTTTTAAAATTTCTGCTGAGACACGCTCCGAAGGAAAAAGCTGATGCACCATCCTCCTCAGCTTTGGCAAACAGAGGTAGCTCAGCTAACTCCTTTTCATTTCTAATGGCTTTTATAGGTATCCAAATTCCTTCTTGTAACAAAGCATCAGGACAAAACCCATTAAAAACAGGTTTATTAACAATCAAGTCACAGAATCATAGAATGGCCTGGGTTGTAAAGGACCACAGTGATCACCTAGTTTCAACCTCCCTGCTACGTGCAGGGTCACCAACCACCAGACCAGGCAGCCCAGAGCCACATCCAGCCTGGCCTTGAATGCCTCCAGGGATGGGGCATCCACAGCCTCCTTGGGCAACCTGTTCCAGTGCGTCACCACCCTGTGTGTGAAAAACTTCCTCCTAATGTCTAACCTAAACCTCCCCTGTCTCAGTTTAAAACCATTCCTCCTTGTCCTATCACTATCCACCCTCATAAACAGCCATTCCCCCTCCTGTTTACATGCTCCCTTTGAGTACTGGAAGGCTGCAGTGACATCTCCCCAGAGCCTTCCCTTCTCCAAGCTAAACAAGCTCAGTTCCCTCAACCTTTCTTCACAGGAGAGGTGCCCCGGTCCCTCTTCTAAATTCTAAAAATCATGCCTTAATTTTTTATTTTTTTTTTTTTAATTCTGCCTTGCATTATTATATTCGTGCAAAGGTAAGGATTTTTGATAAGCAAGTGAAAACAGAAGAGAGGCTGAGGTAGGGAATGAGAGAAGCAGGTCTGTAAGAGCCTGTGACAATTCTGTAAGACAGTGTCTTAAAAGTTATCACTGCTGATATAGAAAATGACTTTGTCTACAGAGAATCTTGTAGAACGAAAGCTTTCAGATTCTCACACTTACCAAGCACTTACCAATTATGTTAAGAGGCAGATTTAAAGCTGCTGCTGTCACAATGGCTGAACACACCGTTGCAGCCCCTCCCATATCTGCTCTCATCGCATCCATACCCGATGATGGCTTCAGTGAAATGCCACCACTGAAATAACAGAATAAATGTTATCCAGCTTGGAGATGTTAGACGTTACATACGTTAGTAAACACAAGCACTCTGTCCATCACTATGTTTTAGCATGGAAAAAATAAAATTAAAAAAATAAATAAATAAATAAAAAATCAGTAAATACTAGACTATGGTTTCTTCTTACAACACCCAAGTAGACTGGTTTTCAGCTAAAATACACCTAAATTACTTCCTCTGCACCATAAGAATTCAGGTAATCTGCAGTGGACTAACAAACCAGTTCTCATGTACTCTGCAGTCTTCATAATAGAGTACAAAAGAAGAATAGTAGATTTGGTAAAGTCAAGCATATGGAAGGAGAACAGACTGATAAATTCTTCAGTATGTGTAACTGCTTTTTCTGTCCCACATGAGAACCTGCTGCGAAGAACCAACTGTTTCTACTTGGCTTAAATGTGATCTATGTGTCCAGGGGCAGACTGCAATTTGAAGTATGTGAATTCTTCATCCCACGGTTTACTCAGATTTAAAAAAAAAAAAAAAAAGACAAAAAGTTTTGTTTCTTTCCCCTGGATTTCATTTTCCCTCACAAGCCAAAAGCACATCAGTTTTACACTGTTCAGTCACTGAAGATTGTTTTATTCCTGGGAAATGCAGCACAATCTGCTACATAGAGAGGGTTCACTGGAACAGCATTGAAAGATGTGCTGGGAAAAGAAAAAGCATCTTTGCATTCAACAGAACTAGTAGGAAGGTACAAGCAAGGCTTCACCTCTGTGTTTTACAGGATTACAGTTTGAAGTGCACATCTCTTGTCTGAGTTACGCACAGTCCATCTGAGCTCCACCCTTTAATAACTAAAGCATAGTTTCCCCTTGTCCCCAAACCAGTAGAATATCACCATACGTACCTGTCAAACGTAACTCCTTTTCCTACAAATACCAAGGGAGAGTCATTTGCATTAGCACCTCCTAAATAGTGAATCTCCAGAAAGATGGGAGGTTCAGCTGAACCCTTGGCTACACTCAGGAATGCTCCCATCTGCTGTGTTGCTATCCAAGACTCTGGCCTGGAACAGAAATATATATATATATATTTTTAATGGGATGCTGACCAAGGAGCTTTTGTTTCTTTTTGACAGACTATGATTCTCAAAGGCTTGTGCACAATTAATTCAATTTTAGTTACACCGGAAACCATCATTCAAATCCCACTGTTATTTCTTTTGTGAAACAGAAAAGTCCTGCCTCAAAGTTACTGTTTGGTTTTTTATTTTCAAAGAAGACCAGATCTGTACTTTCTGCATGAGAAGCGTTAAACTTCAACTTGCCTATCAGGCTGTGTCTTTGAAGGCACACGAAGTAACAGTGTTGCATCCCCTTCCTTTTTTGCTTTCTCCCATCAGAACAGATACTATGTGTACAGTTGATTTCCCTCAGTCTTTTCCCTTTCACTAGAACACCCTGCAGCACTTATTAATGCAACCAGCCATTTCTGCTGAAGGCCAGTAACTAGAAATTCAGGGACAAGAAGCATTAGCTGTGCAAATTCAATTGCAAAGGCTTTTAGGGCCCTATCTCAACATTTTAAAAACCAAAAAGCAAACAAAGAAAAAAAGCAATAAAGGATATTTAATTACCACATCCAAATAAACAAGAAAAAGAAAGGTATATATAACGATTGGGAACAAAAGAGGTGTAAAAAGGATCTGGTATCTGTAATTTATTCACTGATTCTTCACCAGGCTTCCTCCTTCACAGCCCTTGTGTCAATTAAGCAGATAACTGACAGCATGACTAATTGGCAGTTAATCATTTTGCTGTGTCACAGTATCTGCTTACTCTGCTCACCTAATTCTGAGAGCAGCCTGCAGTCTGGGCACCTTTAGGCCTTTTCAACAAAGACTTCACTTGCTTTTGTTATTTGAGATAGCAGAATGAAAATGAGAGCATGCTACTAATTTCAGTAACATGGAAGGGTTTTTTTACTCAATAGAAAAGCAGTGTCAAGGGATTTTACCTTATATGGACCTTCACATTGCTAGCAAAATTTCCAAGCTTCTGTTCAATATATTCAGCAAATTTGATTGGAGTTATATAATTAGCTGGAGCCTCCATAAGGTACCGAGCAAGGTTCTGACCCTCCGCATAGATAACACCTTTCTGCCAGGCTTCACTTCCAGCACTAAAGAGACAAAACAATGTGTAACAATCATGATCATCAACCTTTAAAAAAAGATGTCAGTGTTCATTTGTTCTCTCCTTCTCGAAAGTACATCAGCATTAATTTAAGGCAATTAAGAATGTTCCATTACCATGACTATGAGGAATTCTGGGCGAGATCCATGGTGCATCTAGTCTAGTTCTCATCTTTGCTTCAAGTGCTCCAGAGAAAGCTAGAAGAATCCTAGAGCAGGCAGGGGTGAAACTGCCTAATACATTTGGTCTTTTCCTAATCCTTACCATTCTGAAATTAAATCCTTAAACATAAGGTTTATATGCCTTCCAAAATTTGTAATCATGTTATGAAAGTTTTCATTTACCACATAAAGCCTTCAATTCTGTTTTTCACATTGCTGAAGTACGGTTACATGATAAGAGTAGAATTTGGATCTCATCTCACATTGCACTCAAGAATTTCACTAGCAAAAGACAGAGCTGACTGCATAGGAAATGGGAATGTCTGCTTTGTCCTCTCAAGCAACAGTGAGATCTACTTAGAAGCCAAGCTTTTCTCCTTGCATTTTATTCTGTGAATGCAAATATAACAAGTGAACTATGTAAAACGTATCTGTGGTCTGGTCTCAGACAGCATTTCCTGATTATTAAAAGGATTTATTCATTTACAGAGTTTGGGATAACTCTGCTCCACAATTTTGGCATGCAATACCAGTGCAAATCCTTTTACATCAGAACCATGTTTTAAGTAATTTTTGATTTTATTTTTATCCTTGCCCTTCTTTTATATGGAGCAGAATTTATTTACCCTTAGCCTCAGAACATGGCATACTAACAAAATGTATGAAACAAACACCATTAATATACCTGGAGTGTAAAATAATTAAGGAAATTCAAAGGATTAGGAGGAGATAAGAGAGAGATTGCTGCTGGGCCTGTTCTTTCAGTTTCATTTTTCTCATGAACAAGCATGCATAATTTAAGAAATAGACAAATGGATAAATATACAAGCAACTTTTCCTTTTGCCATCACCTTCCATGAAGCTGAGGAGTAACTACAGGTTTCTTTTTTTGCTTCAGCTCATTGTATTCATGCAATCCAAGGACAGCACCTTCTGCTGCTGCTTGAGCATCTCCACAAGGGTCCACTTCAACACAGGGGATTTCCAGGTCTTGGATCTGTCTACAACCAACTGAAAAATACAGTACAGGATGAGTAGGTCATATTGCACAGAAAAGCAAAACAGGTGTCTAATATGATCTATGTAACACCTCAAGGAAAAAAGTTTACTTATGATACCTAAGTTCATAAATAAATTAACTGAAATGAACACGTGGTAAAATAATTTTAAAAGCTGATTACCACATACTGACAAATCACGATGAAAAATGTAACTTGATAAATTCCAACAATTAGGCCCTAAACTTCTGATTCCTTTAAGCTTGGCCCATATCAAAGAAAGTCTCCATTATTCTGGAGTGTTATGGACTATGAGTATAGGTATCAGATATTTGCTGTGATTTAGTTTTTGCTAAGGCTCTGTAACTGTTCTTTTCTCACAAAATAGTTTATCCACGCTTTTATGAACAGTATAAAACAAACAAACAAAATCATAACCAAAACATATTCCATGTTCTTTTTTTGCACACAAAGAATTTACGTGTTTTGGCAGCTAGTGAGACAGTCTGGTCTAGCTCTCGGGACAGAGAGCCGTCATATGCGTGCGACTGACCTCTTGTCTCAGCTCATAACTTACGTGGTTATGATGGAACATGCGGCACCATTAAAAGACTTCTCTAGATGAAAGGCTTAAGAAAATTAGAAAAGTTAACCTGCAACAGCTGCACGGATATTTTCTTTGTCTTCATTCCAGTTTTCTTGGTCATTTATTCCAGCATTCTTCTTACCCAAACCAACTACAACCACGCTTGGAAAGTCCTACACAAAGTCAACACACGAATGGATTCCTCATTGTTACAGCCACAGCACAGGGTTGTTACAAAGACTATACTTCCCAAATCAAGCCAAACAGCATTAAAATACATTCTCTTTGTTACAGATTTTCTTCTTAAAAAGTGTGGTCACACCGTCTTCCACTCTCAGTCATTTGCCACAGGGATCCAAACAGTTGGGCACTGTTTACACTTAATTGTTGTAGCAGATATGGCTTTATGCTCACCATTCAGCAAAAGATACTTCTACGGGAAAGTCTAAAAACCTTAAAAACAAATCCAGCTTTTGCTGCAGAACAGAGGCCCTAAGAGCTGCCTAAGTGCAACCATTTTAGCTCAGTAGTACATTCAATCTAAAAAAGTCTCTTCAAAGCCTAAGCCTAGCAGTTCAGCTCAGGAGTGGAGCTGGCACAATTAGCCAGGTGCCAAACCAAAGCTGCACAGAATTCAGGCAAGCCATGTGCCTGACAAACCAGAAGTAGGAGGCAAAAAGGCAAAGATAACAAAGATGAAGGGAGACCTTTACGGATGAATTCAAATCTGTATAAAACCATACTCAAGGTTATGTATGTGAATAGGTTTTCCAGTAATTTAATCTTAGACTTTCCTTTTCGTTCCATTGCAAATAGTAGCTCTGTCACATTCTGTTGGCTTTCAAACTACGACACCACAAAGTGTCTTAATTCTCAAAATGTGGAACTAGTGCGAATTTCCCAGAAGATCAATGATTCAGGTTATCCTTTTTTAGCTGTTATTATCTTACACGCATGTACTTTATACACTTAGAAAAGTGCATAAAGTCACCTTCGACTGCATTCACCTGCAGAGATTTACTGCTTACTTCAGGGGTCATCCTGTATGTACAGCTGGGGCAATGGGACCTTCCAGGGGTCTTCCACGAATCCATGACAGCCTTTTATCTGGGTACATCACTCGTCTGCTGTGCACATGGGAACTTACAGGTGACAGGCAATAATTCCTACAACCTGATTTGTTTAAAATCTGTACATAGCCCTAACATACGATGCAATTACTCACACGGGGACACCTAGAGGCTGCCTAGCAGCACTCCGGCAAGGCACAAATCGTGTTCGTTAGCTCCGTGCAGAGGCATTAGATGTGCTGGGACCTCTCAAATGGCACCAAAAGCACACGTTGAAGCGGGTGATATGTCATATCTGTGATGCACACCAATGAACCAAGCTTAAAGTAAGCCATAAGGGCAAATCTCACACATCAGAAATACACATATGAAAACGCACTGCCCGTACCTGATGCAAACCATGGAATATGCGTGCTTTGCCTTTCTTCAGAGGGGCCCCGCATCTAGAACACAAGAAGCTTCTTCCAGTGAACAGGTCCGTACGGTAACAAAGTTAAGCTGCTGCGTTCAACCCACAGCCACACAGCTCCGCACACTGCGCCGGCTCATCCCGATAAAGAGCAGCCCCCACAGATACTTCGCATCTCTTCCCCAGGAGCTTCCCTCCAAGCCGCGCGGCCTGCGAAGGGTTACGTGCTTAAACGCTAACAAGGACCAAGCACACCGCCCCGCTCTTGCGGGCGTTTACAGGCGCTTCCATCTCCCCCAGCGCGGCACGCAGCACTCACGCGGCCAGCAGCTCGCGCAGCCTCCCGGACACGCGGCCGTCGAACGCGTCCCCCGCCGCGCTGAGCTGGGCGCCGCCGCCCTCCCGCTCGCTCGCGTAGGCTCCCAGCAGCAGGGCCTGCGGAAGAGCACGCGTTAGTGCTGGCAAGAGATTGGGACGGACGCTGTAGCGCAGAGCGACGCCGGTCGAGCAGGATGAACCGCCACAGATACAGCGTAATAAAGGAACGACCGCTTTGCGTCCCTACTAACGAAAATACTTCCGATTTGTAATTTACAAGCACACAGAGCTTTTCCTTCTCGGGGGCCCTCAGATCTCAGCCAGGATCCCCGAGCAGCGCGGCTCTCTCTCACCCCTCACCTTCCCGCCCGCCCCCTGGCTGTAGCCCCGCGGCAGGGCACTCCGCTGCGAGCAGCTGCACGCTAAGGGCAGAACCGGGGCCAGGCGGCGCGCGTCCGCCCGCCGCACCCACGGCAGCAGCATGGCACGCAGCTCCGCGCGGCGGGCCGACGGCTGATCCCGGCGCACCGCGCGCCTCATCAGCCCGCGCCGAGCGGGGCCGGGCCGGAGGGCGGGGAGCGGGGAGCGGGAGGCGGGGCTCTGAGAGCGAGCTTTGCTGCGAGGCCGGGACCGCGCGGGGACGTTAGGCCACGACGAGCAGGGTTGCTTGTATCAGGAGGCTACGTGCACAGGCTGGGCGTAAACCGGCGATGTGCCCTTGTAGCCCAGAAAGCCAACCGTATCCTGGGCTGCATAAAGAGAATTGTGGCCAGCGAGGCGAGGAAGGCGATACTGTCCCAATACTCTGTGCTGCTGAGACATCACCTGCAGTGCTGCATCTAGGTTGGAGTTCTCAGTACAAGAGAGACGTGGAGTTGTTGGTGTGCATCCAGAGGGCCACAGAAATGGTCCAAGGGCTGGAACACCTCTCCTATGAGGACAGGCTGAGAGCTGGGGCTGTTCAGCCTGGAGAACAGGAGGCTCCAGGGAGACCTGAATGCAACCTTTCAGTATCTGAAGGGGTTCTGTAAGAAAGGACAGATTCTTTAGCACGGTCTGTTGTGATAGAGCAAATGGTTTCAAACTAAAAGAGGCGAGATTTAGGTTGGATATAAGGAAGAAGTTTGTTATGATGAGGGTGGTGAGGCACTGGCACAGGTCACCCAGAGAGCTGGTCCTGCCCCATCCCTACACATACACCAGGTCGGGATGGACAGGGCTCTGAGCAACCTGATGCAGCTGCAGGTGTCCCTGTTCAGTGCAGGACACTTGGATTAGATGGCCTGTAAGGTTCCCTTCCAATTCAAATGATTCTGTGATAACATCTCAGCATGAGTTCATTAGGTTCTGAGAGAAAGCAGTTATAATCCCTGAATTAAACAACAACAAAATGCAACCCCAATCCTACCTCCCCCCCCCCCCCAAAAAAAAAAAAAAAAAAAGTGGTTATGTCAGAAAAATTCAGCTAGAAGTAGATGTATGTTTATCTAGCAAAATCACCACATGGAAAGTGTTGGGGTTTGCTGATATGCAGTATCATTGGTATGAGAGCCTTAGTAAGGCAATGTCACTCAGAAAATGACTGATGGAAATTGCATCCATTTTTAATGTTAAATCAGAACAGTAATAAAGAATCAAAGCAGGAGTTAGTTCTTATCTTTGTTTATTTTGGAGAGGTTCTTATAAACAAACAATAGTTTCTTTGTTCTTTGAGGAATGGCCCCTTAGCTTCCCTACCTCCTTCATGGAGTATCTCCATACTCTGCAGGGATATGAATGTTTTCAGAGCATTTGAAGTAGTCTTTAATTGTATGGAAGAACAGGATTTGATGTGTTACCTCTTTAAAGTTCTGGACGAATACTTCACAAATGGCAGATAACCTCATAAATTTACCCACTTGGGGTTTCAAATCTTCCAGAGTAAAAAGTCCCCCCAAAGAAGCCTTCATTTCCACACGTTGAGTATGCATGTGATTAGGGACATCTCTATTTGAAGTGTAGCTAATAGGTGTTGCTGATGTAAATCATTCTTTATATATCAAGTTCCAGCTTTTCTGAAAGTGTTTTAGGATGTAAAAGGGAAAGCAGTGGTAACACTGGCTGTTGCTTATCTTAAGGAGTGCTTTGTAATTATACAGCTTAACTATGTGTGATTGCATTTAACCATTTTTTTTTCCTCAACAGGGAACAAAAGGGCAAACATTCTATGTATTTTCCCATCAATATGTCTCAGCTGTGCTTAACTGTGACAACCTGTGCAGCTGAAATGTTAATTTAGCCTTGTTTATGTTCAATTCAGTTTGATTCATGCAAAGTAATACTTCTGTTCACTCTAAGAGAACTGAAAATACTGTTTTCTTACCAGCAGTAATTGGATGGTAATGCTATTTCATCATTCAGCTCAGGCAGCTGTAACATCCCACAGTAAGATTCAGAATTATTTCATAGATGTGGTGTCAGACATCTTTTGGACTAGTACTGCACAGCATGCTCCACTGTTGAGTAGATTCAAAACAAGATTCAAAAGCTGGTCAACATAGCTGTCCTTCTTTTCTTATGCAGCGCTCTCTCTTGGTTCTTTCACAGCTACTGCAACCTGCTAAGGAATCCAGTTCAACAGTCTAGCAATCTTGCCATTATCCAAGTAAGTAGTCCCACAGCTCTTATTCAGTAACAGTTTAAATGATAACTGTTGAGGACCCTTGGGGCATTAGATATTCCACTGGCAATAAGAAAAATGTCTGGGAGTATATACACACTCCTACTACTGAAAAGCATTGCCAAAGTTATCTTTCAGCACAGTGCACCTCTTAATCTGCTTCCTTTTCACTTCCTAGAGAGAATTACATTTAGTAGAGGCTAAGTTACAGGTCACAATATAATTATTTTTGTATAACAACTACTTCTGAATTATATGTACATAGAACGTTTACAAATAACAAGTATTTCATTTTCTGTTTGCTCAGTTATCTGTCAGTTCAAGGTCTTGCATTTCAGAGCCAATCTGAATTTTCTTGGGGGGGGAAGGTGGTGGTACCACAGAAGCACTGTGCAGTTAGCACCAAAGGCACCATCACAGAAGGGGTTAACCTGCTGCCTCCCCATGAACAGGGTATGGCACCATCCTCCTGCAGTTGTGACTTACTGTAGAGCTGGATGAAAACACCACTGAAATGAGAACACTGAAGTATGTGGTATAAATTAAGAATCTTTTTTTTTTTTTCTATTTTATCGAGTCCTCTTTATGCTAGAATTATAGGAAGTGCTTCAGACTTACCAAAACTTTGAAACTGCCTATTTATTTATTATTTATTTATTGTGCTCCTAAAAAAAAAGGATGGCTAACACTGCAGTGAAGAGATTATAAATACCTGTTGCAACAGCAGGTTCACAAAGTTCTCCTCTCATAATCCTGCTGACCTTGTAGGGCCAAAACCAGAGATGGTATAGCACACAGTAACAGAGAGACTGCTTAGTACGGCTATAGATTGACTTTGGCTTATGACATTTTCTTTGAAGCTGTGATATTGCCTTTCCAAATGCCTGCTGGTCATACTGAGTATGTGCTGAAGATTAATTGAATCATTTTAATTTCTTACCTCACACAGAGCATGCACATAAACTGCTGCAGCATTCAGTGGCTTGAGTCTGCTGTGTACAGTAGCAAAATGTATTTTATAAAAATACCAACTAAAAGTAGAATTTTCTTCATAAGACAGCTTTTTCATTGGTCTTTAGATGTAAACATAGTAAAAAGAGGGAGGACAGTAAGTATCTGGGTCAGAGATGTTAAACTCATTGACTTAAGCTGAGTTATCCTCATTTAAATATCTACATAAGCAGTTTAGTCAGCAAAAATGTTCAATATCAGCTTATTCTGGTAACTTGCTTTACTGAGGGTTCTACACAGTTCAGTGATGAAACTAGTTATTTGGGTACATAAAACACAGTGTTAGGCACTACTGAAAATGACCCTTACAATACTATTTTTGTGAAGAGTTGTTTTCAACTGAAAAAATAATTTGTTTTTTTTAATATCTTGAGATGTTTTAAAAACACTTTGAATCCTACAAACGTTACTATTTTTTACAAAGAACTTGTCACAAGAGTGGAGTCACACAACTGACTACAAAATAATTCATTGACATCAACTTAGATAATATCTTCTTTCATTCATTCAAAGAAATTCATAAGTTATCTGTAGTTCCTATTGCTAAAAAGGTAGTATATGTTCACTACAGTAATTAAAGGGGGAAAAAAGGACATGTTTAATGGTATGTTCTTTTCAGAGAAATATTAATTATTTGTGGTGCAAGAGCTGCTTATACGCTTGTCAGAACTAGGGTACTTCCTGGTGCCTTCCATCCATTTTTATTCATTTTTGTCCTCTTTCATCATATATTTATTTTGCTTGATTTCAGACAGAAGCAGGTTGAAGACCACTAACGTTACACTTTTCAGAGTATCTAAAAGCACTGTTACTTAGATTCTATTTACTTTACTTCCAGAACTTGCATTGAAACCTCCATCATGCAGCTAGTTGTTTATTCGTAGCCTACCAGCATCCCATAAACTTTACTCTTCTCACTTCTTTACATTGTGGAGTTTGATGAAATTTCTATTTTTAAACACTATCACACAGTCTTAGTGCTCTAAGTCTCTGTGCTCCCCCCTAAGTTTAGCCCCACAGATAGTGAGGTCTCCTTCAAATCAGTTTACCATCATCAAATATGTCCTTGATGGCTCTCTTAAACATTTCCAGATAGTTCTGAGAAGGTAATTGGCAAACATCCAGTCTTTTTATTCTGTAATTATCCTATGTTTTCAAAGGTTTATGCTTGAACGTATTTTCTTTCTAAATAAAAGAAGACATTTGGTTTAGGTGAAATTACTCTTCACCTTATTTTTCTAAAGTATTTAAAATGTAAGTTTTATCAAAACTGTCAGCAGCATATATTGCACATACAGCTCATTTTTGACAATAATGTTTGTAGCATTTGTTCATCCTACTTTCCCATGTGTGCTAATTGCTGGTACTGTAGACTGACCTTAAAAAATACTGCAGAATTGCACACCAGGCATCTTTACTCATGTCTAAACCAAAACTCTCCATCCAAGCCAGAAGCAGAAAAGCCAAGAAGCCATTTCTGAATGACAGTTCTCTTCACCAAAGAAATCTTATGTAGATTTATTAGTACATGATATCTTCAGCTGTAACATTTGCCTCTTCTGTTTTAGTCTTAATTTTAGGGAAATTGATACAACTAATGGGTATTAGCAGCAAATTCACTGCATGTGCTGAGGCGCTCGCCACACAAATCCAAAAACAATCTTCAAACTGTTCTTCTAAGATAACAAATTGAAAGACATTTTCCCGAAAATTGGCAATCCTTTCTGTGAGGCGGTGAAGTTTTACAGCTGCCATAAAGCCAGTGACTGCAAGAGCTACGAATCCACCTGCAACGAAACAAAAGAAGCATTCACCATTGCTGTCAAAACATTTTGGTTGTGCTTCAGAGAGACTTACTAAATACAAAAGTGAGCAAAATGAGGTAGACTTGGGCATGGCTTAAACATCTTCAAAATGCTTAGCCTTTATTGTTTGGCCAAGCATTATACCAGTGTTTGCAACAAAGTCCCTTTATCAGTGATTGCAAAGACCAACATTTGCAGCTCCTATAATAAGCTGACTAGGTACAATAAGCTGAAATGCTGTCTGACACATCTGTTTCGGTAGATGAGAGTTAACTGCAACTTCATTTTATTCACAAATATTTAATATATATATCAATATATATAATATATAATATATATCAAGGAGATATTTAGTAAAGCAAGTGGAGTTTTGCTGTTAACATTTTTATTTTTTTTTTAACAAATGTGACCTGATGAAAAATACTGGTAAATCATTTTACCTGCAAGGAAATTCCAAAGGCATATTCCTGCCGGACCCTTAATAGCACGGTAAGGAACTTTTATTGCGTTAAGGATGCAGAATCCAAAACTGACCAGACAAAAGGAAATGGCCACACAAAGGAACATTATTATCATCACATGCAGGCCTGTATTCAGTTTCTTCACCATATGTGGGAAAACTGGCAAGAAAAAAATAATCTATTCAGTGTGTAATTTTTCTTGACAACAATAAAAACAGCACACTATGCTCATACAACAAACTCAAATTATACCTAAGCAAGGCTGTTTTTAAAGAAGCAATCGGTTGGTTACCCTAATCATAGTTCATTATGCTTTATTTCTCACTGTTCAGACAAACAGGATATATTCTGCCACAGGAAAAATCCTTCACAAAGGACCTGTGAGTAAGGATTCAGGGTTAAGTATTGTTTTATTTAACTTGTTTAGTTAATGTTTAAATCACCTTCATTTTTTTGCTCCAAACTCCTCTTTTCCAGTCTCCCATTTCTGTCCCATGCTTTTAATTTCATCCCTTAGAAGTACAGAAGTCCCAGTTTCCTTATCCAGTTCTTTGCTGCCTGAAAAAGTGTTGCTCCTGTCTAATTTATTTTTTCATGTGATTCTTTCTCTCTCTTCCTATGGGCTCCAGTGAAATCTACTCTGAATTCGTATTTCCTAATTCCACGGGTTTTACATTCCAAATTCCCTTCTTGGTTTCACAACATAATTCTGTGATTCTGTGAAATAAGAAGCCAAAAACTGGCTTACTTTCTCACAGGAAAAAAAAAAAAACTGGCAGTAAAAAAGCAAAGTATTTAGCTTTATTATAAACCAGCATCAGGGTAGTTGTAAGGATTCTGTTGCTTCTCTTCCAAATCCATGAGCAGTAAGCCTGGTTTAAAAAAGAAGAAAGAATCTTCAGGAAGAACATTGCCGTGAGGGCTGCTGGCACATTCCAGCTGTGTCTGCCATGCACACAGACAAATGTCTGCTTCCCCAGCTCGTTCCCAGGGCTCAATTCAGATGTCAAAACATAAGCATCTCACACAAATTTATGTGCCTTAGGACTTCCAGAAAAACCACATGGGTCTCATATAGATGACGCAGTGCGAATGGAAACACCCCCGGGAGGAGGTGAGTCTAACAGCTCTGTAGGACTACCACGATTTTGATGCCAGTGCTGCAAAGTTTTCAACCTTTATAGAGCGATTAAAGTATTTAAAAGGGAAAATCTCTTGCACATTTGTTTTCCTAACCACATAGCTGTGTCCATTGCAGTTAATGACCCAATTTTATAGTTCTAACTGGGAAAATTCTTATTAGCATAAGTGAGAGCTTTGTTTGTCCGAGAAGGATAGGATCACATCCTCCAGATATGTATCAATACACTCCATAGTGATGGTGGAATGCTAGGCCTTCCTCTCAGCTTACACTGTAATTAATCAGGAAGTATACTAATGAGTCCAGAAAGTTGGAGAAAGATTGAAAAGGGTATTGGCTACCTTGTTTTATCATTTTGTGTCATTGCTGCAGATAGAGTGACAGAAATGGGACTGTATTTCTGTATGTCTTGCAAAGAAACAGCAGCTAAGCACAGCAAGAACAACTTTGCCCTGCTTTCCTATTTGCCAGTCACTTTGGTTACTGAAATGTGACTAATCCACATTCAGCAATGATTTTTTGTCTTCAGAGTTACCAGAAAAGAAGTTACAAACTTCTAAAACATGTTAACAAAGTTAGGAGGATCTGCAATGGAAAATGTCTGCATTGGGACAGATGGAGAAATGCATTAGTGTGGACAGTTAAATACATCTCCACTTCTTAAAAGGAAAAAAAAAACCACAAGCACACAAAGAAAGTGAGGAGCTCAACAAAGAAGGCAACATTAGAGAAGGCACAGAAATACTGAAGAGCAACACTCATCAGAGGAAAGCTTCAGTTAAGGGGATAGTGTGACTTACAGGGTCACCTTGAATGTACTTCCTTCTATAGCTCAGCCTGGAACACAAGCAGTAACTTTCACTCACTTTTCAAGACTAAATGGGAAACCCTCAATCGAGCCCTAGGGGTTTTGTTTCTTGATTCCAGGATTATGGAACATAACCAGAGAAAAAAAACTAGCATGAAATGGTAGAGGGTTTACATACCCACCCAAATCCCAAACCATACAGAACACAAGAAAGCCAGTTTAATAATAATGAATTGCATGCTGCAAGCTCTGCAAACAAAACTGAGTGCCTTTAGAGTTGAACTACAGACATCCAAGTTAGGGATTCATCTACAATTGCACTTACCTGAGAATTTGGAGCGTCGCCCGCCCAGCCCACACTGACGTACTTTGCCGCCTCGAAAGAGTCCATAGTAAATTTCTCCAATGAACTTGACCAGCTCTGGATCTGTGGCATTGACTAATTCAGCTCCTGTTTTGCACAGGATCTTCCCGGTCATCCACTTCGGGGTCCCCATTGCAACAACAATCAAGATAAAAGATGCAAAACTTATTGCAGAAGCCAAGGCAAATAAAGTCTTTTTAAAACAGCCAGGCATCCTAGTGGTCTCAGGGAGTCATCGCCAAGGCCTCTCTGCAGCAATTAAACACATTCCCAATTTTTTCTGATGCTCCAAAACCCACAACTGAACAGCAGGTATTTTGAAATACATTTCATTATATTTTGAAGCTCCAGAAATTAAACTGCACGGTTAAAAATCAAGTAAAAAAATACATCTTGCTACGACAGCATCCTGAGATGGTTGCAAACATCGGCTTCATTACCCTGCAGCGCCGCGGTGCTTCTTTCTGCCGAAAGTAATCTTATATCTATTGCAAAGCTAATGTTTCACCAGAGGTTTAATTGTCTTGCTCAAATGACATTGAGATCTATACCATAACCACATGGGAAGAAAATGAGGACTAGAATTGTATTTATTTAAGATTATTAAAAGCATAATTAGCTACAAAGCACTACAAGCATGGAAATCGACAGCAGAGTTTTGCTAACGTCTCTGCTGCGTGCTCCTCCTGGTGCTTACTCTGTGCCAGCCTAAATGTCACTGCTGCCAGAGCTCACGGGACTGCTAATGTGGCAGAGCACAGGTCTGATGAGGAGCAGCTGAGGGAGCTGGGATTGTTCCGCCTGGAGAAGGGGAGGCTCACAGGAGACCTTATTGCCCTACATCTCCCTGAAAGGAGGTTGTGGGCAGGTGGGGGTAGGCCTCTTCTCCCAGGTAACGGCGGCAGGATGAGAGGGAATGGCCTTAATTTGTGCCAGGGGAGGTTCAGGTTGGAAAATAACAAAGAAAAAAATAATTGTCCTCAGGAAGGGTGGTGATGCATTGGCACAGGCTGCAAGGGAGGTGGGGGGGTCACCGACCCTGGAGGTGTTCGAGAAACGTGGAGGTGTGGCACTGAGGGACCTGGTCGGCAGGCACGGTGCTGATAGGCTGGCGTTGGACTAAGTGATCTTACAGGTCTTTTCCAGCCGCAATGGTTCTGTGATTGTGCGTGCCCCACCCGCACACAGCCACGGCGGGGCCGGCTTCTACGATTACTGCTACACAAGCCCCATAGATCCACTGGTCGATTAATTAATGAATGAAACCTCCCAACGTCCCCGAGGGCAGTAACACAACCCGCCGCTGGGATGTGCACACGCGGGTCCTTCCTCCGAGCTGTCGGAGGCGGGCGGAGCTCTTCCACGACAGGACCTGGCTCCGCTCCGCATGCGCAGGCGGCGCCGGGCGGCGGGGAGGGCCGGGCTGTGCTGTGCTGCGTTGCCGGGCGGCGGCAGGTTGCTGGCGGCGAGCATGGCTGTGGCGGGCAGGGTGCTGGTGTACGGCGGTAGAGGGGCCCTGGGGTCCCAGTGCGTGCAGTACTTCAAGTCCAGGAACTGGGTGCGCGCCGGGCGGGAGCGGGACGGGGTGCGGGGAGGCGGCGGCTGGGCGGCGGGGCGCTGCGTGCCCCGGGACCGGCGCTAACGGCTCTCTTGCCGCGCAGTGGGTCGCCAGCATCGACCTGTCCGAGAACGAGGAGGCCAGCGCCAGCGTGGTGGTGAGAGCCGCAGAGTCCTTCACCGAGCAGGCCGAGCAGGTGGGAGCGCGCGGGGACGGTGCCGCGGTTGCGGGCTGCAGTGGGGTCCCGTTTCCCCGCGGCGCAGGAATTACAACCAATCGCGTTACCGGCTGTGGAGGAAAAGGTGCTGTGCATCCATCAGCCTCCGCCTCGGGTGCGGTGGTGCGATGCACGGCTCGTGTGGTTAAGGCAGAAGCGGCGGGAAGGCAAATATTCAGTTGTTCTTTCCTTGTGCCGTCATCAGAATTGTTGTGGAAGCGGCTCTGCAGATCTGGAGCTTTTTGTCCCATGTGCTTAAACGGGACAGTGTGCAGAGAGGTACCTTCGAAAAGAAATGTCTAATAATAATTTAAAAAGATGGTTTACGATGTAGGTAAGGTTGGATCTCTTGATCCTGCTCAAATCAGTTATTTCCAGTGACATCACACACTGTATGATGTGACTGTCATCTTTGGTTATGTGGTTATTCCGAGTTAATGGATCCTCTTAGTTTTCTGCAGTTGTTTAAATTGTTTTGTGCTGTATTTTTTTCCTCTGGTTACATAGTTGAGTAACTTTAAAGCAATCTTGATATTTACTTCTTTACATTGGCATTTACTCCTTTATCTTCACAGTGGCTTCAGAGTGTTTTTATTCTGTGTTTTAAAGGTGACAGCAGAGGTTGGAAAGCTGCTTGGTGAAGAGAAGGTGGATGCGATCTTATGTGTAGCAGGAGGATGGGCTGGAGGCAGTGCCAAAGCTAAATGTAAGCCTGTGCATGTCAGTTGATATGGGAATGAAATCTCAGAGGAGTTGTTAAAAATCGTGGTTATAAAAGTCTGAGATCGTCTTTCTTCTAGAGTCTGGAAGAGGATGCTAGCCTAACAGTACAAAAGAGCTCAATCACAATGCATCTTAGCTCGTTTCTGAATTATTGGGGCCTGTTACATTTTCACTGTTCTCAGAAGAGGTTTTTTTAATGCACCGTTTTCTACTGGTGAATCTTGATGCACCATATAAAGGAGTGCAGTGTTATTATCTGTGAACTAACTTTTGACAAGGCAGGCAGCTTCCGTAAGATAGCTACTGATAAAGCTGCAGTTGCTTGCTGCAGCTCTCTGAGCTGTTACTATATAATCCAGAGCTGATAACAACTCAACACCACTCTAGAGGACAAAAAAAAGTCCACAGATTTACAAAACTTTTAAACATGTAATATTCAGAGAGTAATTTTTTGCTTTTCCTACTAGTACAGAAAATAATAATAGTAGAAAATGTATTTTCCTCCCATTTCTCAGCTCAGACATTATAGGCAAAATTTTCACCTATGAAGAGAATGTGAGACGGCATACACAGTTTAATCAAAGTGAATGCATTTCCACAATTACATTATATTGGGTTGTAATAAATATGCACAGTATTGGAAATAAGGTGGTTGGTCATAACCCTGATTTATAGTAGTTCTTCTGGTGGGATAGCAGGGTATCTTGGAATCAAGTGGTCAGCTTACCTCACTGCGTTGCTCATACTTGTTTGTGCTGTGTTCTGAAAAGGATTCTTTCTGAACGGTGGCTAGGCACTTTTGCAGTACCTGCATGGAAAGGAGAAAAAACAATGATGAGTGCTTGAATTTTGTTTGCTTGTGAAGTTCTCCCTGGTCCTAATGGGCTGCTGAAGTAGAATTTGCTCTGTGGTATATAGAGGCACTAGGATGCACGCTTGGTATAGTATAGATTAATAGATTAGTACATTTATGCCAACAGATTACTTTCACGTGTGTTGTTCTTGATTTGTGATATAACCTGGTGATAAGAAATATTTTTGTTTAACTCTTTTGTCTCTTGGAGTCTTCTTTCTGCATTCTAGTGGAAGTAACTGTATGCAGCCAGTGGGGAAGTTATGGAAAGAGAAATCATGCTGCTACAGAGTGAGAAGGAATTAATGTGTGAATTTTCAGATCCTTGGCATAGATTAAAGCAGTCCTTACAAAAATTTGAAAAATTTGGAAGTCTTTGAACTGAGTATAAGCATTAATGGTGGAACTATCCAATGGTTATATATAGTATTTTTTACTTTTTATAGAAAGCAGGTAATTGCCTAGAATACATGCTGTAGAGCTGGGGTTTGACACCCAGAGATGTAAAAGATATAAATTGATATTTTACTCAATGTGTAAGTGAAAAATATCCTTTCAGATATCATTATAGTACTTTGTGTAATACTGTTACACTATGTGTGATAGGAAGGAAACAGAATTGAGGATCCTTTTTCTTATGGTTACTGTAACTAATTATCTTTCTAATCAGCTTTGTACAAAAACTGTGATCTGATGTGGAAACAAAGTGTTTGGACCTCCACTATTTCCAGTCACCTAGCCACAAAACATCTGAAAGAAGGAGGTCTCTTGACTTTGACAGGAGCTCAAGCTGCTTTATCTGGAACTCCAGGTAAAATGCCGTCGTGTGTGGTAACTGCTGAGACATGAGTAGTTCTACCTCTGTGCTAATCTCAGCAATGTTGCTCATGAAGAGTAGTTTCACTCGCCAGTTTCTTGACATCCATTACAAATGGAAATTTGCTGCTGAAATGCTTAATGTAGGTATAATTTTACAGGTGGCAACACTGAATTTCTTGAAGCTGGAGCACAAACAGAATCAGTATTTAATTAATAGTTGATATGCATTGGTGAAATGAACTTGGCTAATATAGGATACGGTAAAAAATAATTTGGAAAATAGTGAAGAATAAAAGTACGCAGCAAGCTGTAAGTATAGTGCTTAAAGAAAAGTTAAATCTCTTATTTGCTTTCTAAAAAGTAAAGTCCCTCGCTGCCCACTTTTTCTACTAGTGATGACTCAGCTGATTCTATTAGATGTGTTTGTCCTGTTCATGTTCTGATTCCAGTCCACCTTCTCTTCAGGCACAGATAAGCTTGTTGACCTTTAGCTTTGCCCTCCAACCTATTTAGAACAAACTTTTCTAAGTTTTTTTTTTTTTAAATCTCACTCCCATCTGCGTGGGGAAAGAAATCTGGGAACATTTTAAAAGAAAAAGGCACACAAGTCCACAGGCAAGGAAAGTTTTTTGAGACAAATGCTTCTATTTCCCAATTTACTAGTGAGACCTAACAATACTTTGATGAGACATGGCTGCTAATGCTGTAAAGCACATCATAAAATTAATGAATATTCCTGAAAGCCACGTCTAAAGTGGTTCAGGAGAAATACGCTGTGTTTTCTAGTTAATGATTTACCTTCTAAGTTTACAGCTGCATCTGGTATGGTCTGAAGACAAAAGGCTTATTTTATGTGAATAAACAGATGCATTATTTACTGTCTACTACTGACTGACCATCTACAAATGAAATCTTGTGAACTTTGGCAAACTTTCATGTCTTTTGGGTCTTTTTGGGAGGTAGGGACCACAACAGAAGAATCAGTGATTTGCTTTCATGTTTTCAACTAGCAGTTTTCAATGAGTCTGGATTAAAAACAAAACAAAACAAAACCACAAAAAACGAAAAACACAGCAGTGCTTTGGGCAAACACATGCAGCTTATTAACTTCAGGAAGAATTGGGAAAGAATTGTTACTCAACTTTTGCAAATATGACTTGCTGGCTTGTTGTTTCCAGCCATTAAGAAAAGAATCCTCTTTTTCTTGTTTGCTCTTCCTGTGATTTTTCTTTTTCTGTGTGAGAATGTTGACTTATTCAATGCAAATTGAAGAAAACTGAAAATAATACAATAGCTACAGTAAGTAGTTCAACAGTGATGGTTAAGAAACATAGAAAAGGTTTAAGAAGACTTGGTATTTGGTTTACAGAAGAGGGGAATATGATAGAAGTGTAAATATTTTACAATAAAATAAAATGAGATAGCTACTCAGCTCAGCTACTGCTGAGTGTGATTCCTCCTAATAAATGTGGATATTATACAGTGTATCTAATTGAATATAACGGAAACATTTATGTAATGCAAAATTATCTTTGTACCTTCATTGCAGAATGCTTCCTCAGGTACTTTGGAAAGGAGTTGTACAAAGATGTAGAAAGTCATCCAGTTGCAGTAGACAGAATACATTTATCTTTTTCCTGTGTGCTTAATCATGTCATGTCTAGGCTGCTTGGCAGGTGTGTACCATGAGACAGCTGAGATCTGAGATAAGGAGCTGAGTAGCTCCTTATTGTCCAGCTCTTGTACTTGAGCAGTACGCTGCAGCATGCTCTCATTCCCATACATCTTACACTGCTGAGTACTGGCTGTCTAAAAAGCAGCAGTGCTCCCGAAGAAGCTGGATTTACATGCAGGTTGTTTAGTTGCATTCTTTCAGGACTGGGTTTTCTGCTTGTTAGTTTTTTGTAGCTTTGTCCAGAGGGCCCGTCAGAATTAAGATGCTGCTGCAGTGAATTACTGTTCTGGAGAGAAGTGTGCTGTATCTGCTCAGGTCCAAACCTGTAAATGCTTCAATCTTGTGCTCAAAGCTAACAGGTGATTGCTTGATTAAAGTCATTGAGTCTCTTCACACTTAGAAAACAGCAAAACTAAACTAGTAAGGTTAACTCTGTTGGTCCTTCAGGGTATGTTCTGAAGTGTTAATTAAATATGTTGAAAGCAATGAGGTTGTCAGTTCTGTAATGCTCAAAGCTTCTTTGTTGTTCCTGGATGTCTATTAGGATTTGGGTTGGGTTTGTTTTTCTTTAATTATATTTCTTTATGTTTTAAATCTGATTCTGTTCTGGCTATGGTAAGTGATTTAAAACTTATTATTAATTAAATGATGTGAGTTTGTGTCATACTACTGATGGCATTGAGAACTGTGCTTTAGTTTTCCTGTTTTTTGTTGCTAGGGATGGTTGGCTATGGCATGGCTAAAGGAGCAGTGCACCAGCTGTGTCAGAGTTTGGCTGGTGCCAATAGCGGTTTGCCATCTGGCTCTGCTGCTGTTGCTATTTTACCGTAAGTGCTTGAATAGTTACCTCTGCCTGCATGGTTTGATTACTGCTGTAACCTGGTGTTCCACTGGTGTGGTTGTGATGTCCTGTCCCCGCTACTCCAATAGCTTAGACTGAGAAGTGTCTTGAACATACGAAAGTAGCAGTCCGCAAGTTGTCCTAACAGTGAATAACTTTTTTTCTGTTGCTGTGCAAAACAGTAGTGGGTGTTGGGGTTAAAATTTGATTCAGCTTTAAACATTCTAAGGGTAGCCAGCTATTAACGTGTAACTTTTTCAGTACAGTCAGAAGATGAAAAGGACTGTTCAGCACAATTTTAGACTGAATTGTGTGATTATAGCAAAGAAAGGATTACTGGACAAGTTTTTGCTTGGATGAAGATATGAACATTTTCTGCAGAAGCACCTGGGATTGATCAGTATTGAGGTTCTGCAAGAAAAAGAAATCTAGCTTGTATTTGCCTGTCATAGCTATCTTTTTGATGCTTTGAGAAAAGTTAGTAAAAAATGAGTGGACCGGTAGGTCTTCACCATATCAAAGTCCATTGGTATTGCTGCAAGAATTATTTATCTTGCCAGGTTCATACCTGGAGCCAAAACTTAAGACTAAACAGTTCCGTATGGGCATTTGGAATGTTGCCCAAAATCTAGCAGCATGTTTTCTTCATACGCTTACTGTTATGCACACTCCTTCAGGTCAGAAAGCAACAGTTCTGAGAGTGCTGGGATCACTAACGCAGTGTTCTGCAGAGCTTTGCAGACAGGCAGACACCAAGAACACTGCACTTTTGGCCATTCTGGATTTGCATAGGTCTCGTGTGAAACCCTACGCTTGAGTGAGTTCTTGAGAGTAATTATACCCTGTGTTGTCCCCAGCATAGCAGTAAGACAGTTCTGAAGACTTCAGCCTTTAATGTCATGAAAGTCAAAAGTTACTGGTCCTGTGCATTCACTTGAGCGAGCTGCAAGTGCAGAGATTGAGGGCAATAGCAGTAGGGCGCGTGCCGTGTGATACACATGGGCAAGAATATTACTGCTACGGACTGCATGAGAGAGGCTGGGAGGGAGCTGTGTGCAAGGTTATAGGCCTGGTGGGCTGGATGTCATCAGCAAGGCAGGGAGCTAAGGGTTGTAGGCTCTAGCCTTTGATCTACACTGAAACTGATAGTTATATGCTGTTAACATGTAGAGAAAACAAGGGAGATCTGTACTGCGTAGTATAAAATTCAAGCATATGTTACAACATTGAAAAGAAGCAGGTGGCTCTTATCAGAAACATGATGAATAAATAAAGGTTTATCTTGTTTTAATCACAGAGTTACCTTGGATACACCAGCGAACAGGAAATCAATGCCTGATGCAGATTTCAGCTCTTGGACATCCTTAGACTTCATCGCTGAGTGAGTATGCTTGTGATAACTAAGCAATTCTTACTGTCACTTTTGCTGTTGCATCTTCCTGCCTGCTCTTTCTAAATGGCTGTCATGGGTTTGGGCATTTTTTCCCATAATTTCCCTGATTCTGTAGGTCTCCAGATGACGTTGGGCCTGCAAGCTTCCTTAAATGGAAAAAATTAGCCCAGCTCCATCAACTTCAGCGTCTCTACGTCAGTTACTATGATAAGAGAGCCTTAAGCAGTTGAAATCCAAAGTAAAGGCTCTAGACAAATTAAATTGCAGATGCAGGAGTCAGTAGTTTAGCTTAAAGGTAAACTGCAAATAAGCATGTAAACTTCAATGTTGTTTATTTGTTTTGATATTTTTTATTGCCCACTTTCTGGTGTGCTAATCCACTTCTTAAAGCTGGAAAAATTCCTAATTTTGTTCAGCATGATTCAGTCAGAGGTTTTTTCTGTTTTTTT
Organism: Tetrao urogallus; assembly: GCF_951394365.1. Classification (NCBI taxonomy): domain Eukaryota; kingdom Metazoa; phylum Chordata; class Aves; order Galliformes; family Phasianidae; genus Tetrao; species Tetrao urogallus. The sequence continues at coordinate 56,086,846 of NC_136817.1, forward strand.
TGTTTGTTTGTTTGTTTCTTCTGTTATCCACAAAGGCTGGTCCTGCATAATGTTGCAAAATGCAGAAATTTCAGCTGTAGCTTATTGGACAACAGGCTGAGACTAAAAGACTTACTGTGTCTAATTGCTCTCAGAGAAGTACTGCCTTCTGTGAGGTGATGGGGGGTAGCAAACATTCTGCTGAGGTTGGTCACATAAAAGCAGAAAAGCACGGACGCAGTTGTCTTGCCTTTTTGAGGACAGATGTATCTGCCTTCACATACTGTAGAGGACAATGTGTCTTTACTCTTATAAATTTAAAAGCTTTTAAAACTGGCACTGAAATAACATTCACCTTATCACCTTATGCTGATTGCTCAGAGAGTAGTTTAGTGTTGGCATTTGATTTCTTTGTGATGTGAGGTTTTTTTTTTCAGTTGCATGTCAGAGTGGAAAATAGTTTTTGGTGCAAGAAGCCCGTGCAGCTGTTCAATGTGGCTGTCTACAAGGGTCCAATCAGTTGATTTCAATTAGTTTAAAAATGTTCCAAAAAGTTCTGTATTCTAAAAGCCCTAACATCTGTCTATGTACAAATTAACTTTTGACTTCTAAAGATCATTTTGCTTGTGGGACAATTAGGTTGAATTTTCTGCTTTTTTTAGCTTCTAATTCTCTTAATTTTAAATCTAGCTTTGAAAACTGACAGTTTCACTGGTGTTGGAGACAATAATTCCAGTGGTGTTAAACACTGGTACCATTTTCATCTCAGGAAGGATGTTTCTCGTATCGTGTTTGCATTTTGAGGTCTGCTGTATCCTGGAAACTACTCTGTCAGATGGCAGGATGTTCCAAAATGGTAGCTACTAAGTCTGCAATGACGGAAAGGTTGATGGACCTGAAAAATATTTTTTTAATTAATTTTGCTAAGAAGTGCTCTGGTGTGCTGTCCAGAATGAGCCCATCTCACTTGGCGTATTTTGGGTATCTTAAACTTTCTGTGCTTCTGCCAAGACTTCTTTTCACACTTAAGACGCCTTGTTGGCAGAATAATGGGTTAAGAAAGAAGAACTTGAGAAGAAAGGGTACTTGCATAGGCTGAAAAGTAAGGGATGCGTGAGGAGAGAATAGGAATAGAATACAGAGATATGGGGACGAAAAACCAATCATTTAATCTGCAACTTTTAACAGCTCCAAGGTTTACCAACCCTATTTTAGCCATAAGTCTGTGTTCATGATGTATGCTATAAAGGCAACTTCTGTAGCTCCTGCCTCCCCCTTTCAGTGTATTTACTTTTTCAACTTGGGCAAACCTTTGATATTTTAAACACCTGGCCTTTTCCTTTGAGATGTTCTGAAAATCCTGTGTGTGCTCTGTAGGGCTTCTGATTTCTCCAGATCCCCATCTGACTGAAGTTCTGAATCTGATGATCACATTGGCAGCGTTTGATGTAATGTAGAAATTGCTACAGGGGAAAAAAAAAAAAAAAAGGAAAATAATTGGGCCTTTATTTTATACTTCCTGTCGATGTGTCTGATAGTGTTTTTTCTTTTTATTTTTATCCTCCCCATCCTATTTTATCTGTTTATTTAAAAATAGAACCTTTTATGACTGGATAACAGGAAAGAATCGACCAAACTCAGGGAGTCTAATCCAGGTGATAACTGCCAAAGGGAAGACTGAACTCGTTCCAGCACATCTTTGATGTCGGATGCTTAAGACTGGAACTTCAGCAAAGGAGAAGCTATGGAAAGTCTGTCTGCCAGCATAATTTGAGTGCTCATGTGTATCCAGTGATTGTAACGATGTCATTATTGGAATCAAATTTCAAGTAATATTTCTGTGCTGTCCATTGTGAGCTCTCTGTGCTTATTTACCAGAAAGTATCAAGCATTTGTCTCTAAATTGAAGCTGCAGGCTTTGGAGTCTGTAGATGTCCTAAATCCTGAGCATTATATGGTCATTTCTCTGAAATGGGAATTGCATTAATGTTGTGTGATCTCATATGTAATGTTGGTTACTTTTCTCAGTCAGTGTTTCTAGCAATTTACTGTGAATCTGTCAGTTGTCTTTTCTTTCTCTGTCTGGGAATATAGCTCTACCCCTGCTATTATGTTGGCTGTAGTTATAGGAAACACTGTGATCGTATGTCCTAGTCTTCTAACACTTTTCTTCTGTATGTTCTGCTGGAGTTAGTGGAACTGTGTAGGGATTACTAACTTGAGGAGTTCCTAATTTGCCTTACAGTTTATAAACTGCTGTCAGGCCTACAGTTGTAGGATGAAACAGCAGTTTTCCCAAATGCCTTTGTGTTAGTACATAAATACTAGGAAAAAGTGTACACTTCTATTTGAACATGAATATTTTGTGCTAAATAAATATATATTGTTTTACATATTGAACTGTAATCCAAACATTTGTAATATTTTGTTAGCTGAATTTACAGTTCAGAAATGGCAAAGGAATTCATATTTGTCTTGCTTCCTTCCAATCATGCTGCGTAAAGTAGGCTTGTGTGTGATGTAGTAGGGATGCAGAAGGTCTGCTAATCATGCACAGGGGCAGGCCTTCAGATGGAGAAAATGTGTTTCTTAATCCAGCTACATTATGTGGGAAGTTTGATTGCAGAATGAAAGTATTGCTGCTGCTTCTGAGCACAGGCTTTCATGGAACCAACATGAAGTTTTTTTTGGGAACATCTTGAAAAATGAACACATGAAGTTGTATCAAACTCTATCTATGTGCTTAAAAAAAAAAAAAGTTTATTTATTGCATTCTGGGTTGTGTTGAGCATAGATCTACTGCCATCTATCAGGAAACATTTCCCCACTTCCCAACAGAAAAAAACTTACATGTGTCCATGCCAGTTTCAGCAGATCGGACGGCTGTGTGATTGCCTCTTATTGTATGACAGTCCCTTTACTCCTTTTGTTTTTCTGGAGAGCATGGAGGGGAAATCTGATGTCCTGTCAAATCAGTAAAGAACTGTCAAATGATGAAGCTGCTTTTGTTCTTAACTGGATTTCTAGCAACCATTCTGTTTGACTTGCAATTTCTTCAGGCTCAGAGTGCAGATAAAAATGGCAAGGCACTGATGAGGAATGAAACATAAGGTGTTAGATACTATTCTGGGGAACTGAAGAGTTATCATACTACACACTTACGTCATTTGAAGGCTTCTCTTTGCTAGCTAAATTTCCAAGTTGCTTTCAGTTTGCTTGTGTTGCCTTCTTGCAAATTTACTGAATTGGGTCTCAGAAGTTCCCTCAAAGAACAGATCAAACTTTGAATTGGAAACACAGCTGGGTTCAGGTGTTTTTGTAGAACATGCTGTGAGAGGAGACAGTAATGCGGTGAATGGGACTTAAGACATGAACAGAGAACCTTTTATTTGCTAGAGGCTACAAGGGCTCTTCAAGCATCTTTGAATTACAAACACATACCTTTACCTTAATGTTGTTATTAACCTGGTGAAAAAAGGCAATGGATTTTTGTCATGTGGCAATAGAATTTGAAGGTCTTAAATAACCGACCCTGAGATTATACAGGGGGAGAGATGGAAATTGTCTTGTTTTGCTGAAGAGATCAAAATATCAAAAAAAGAAAATGATATGGGATCCATTGCACAGATTATTTTCTCCATTGGAAAGATCTGGTAGTCTTGATAGGAAAACCTGGAGCAAATCTGTTGTTTATCCTTAGCTGCTTCAGGTGCCAGTGTCAGAGCTTGGAAAATGAGTGGTGTGTACACTATGCTAGGGAGAGGGTTGCTAAGCCTGTGGGAAGGAAACCCATCAGCTGCCTCTCCCCCACACCAAGGTGTATGAATGGACAAGCGTGGGTCTAGAAGATGAACAGCTGTGTCAGGATAGCATTCAAAATGAAGTGTCACTAGCCCCTGGAGCTTCCAGTGCAGAGCCCTGAATCCATCAGGCACTGAACCAGCTACGTGTACTGCTTTCTTTCCTAGCTAATTAAATGAGAGGTCCCAGTTACTGTAAGATTATCTGTGTAAGCTCATGAGATGCAATAAATCCTTTTTGAACGTGAATGTAACAACAGGTACATCTGCAACAGAGCTTCCCTTCTTTCACTCTTGCTTTAAGGAGGAAGAATGGTAGAAGATGCCTGTTGTACAAAAGGCGTCCACCTCGGTGTCCTCACTCAGCTTGTGCTGAGTAAGAAGTGGTGATACATCTAATAGGAAAATACAGTATGTTGGCTGTAGCAATGGGAGAGTGGTGAAATATGCTAACTGAAATGCTTGTATTAAGCAGATTAATATACCAGTTTTATATTTAGCATAATACAGCTGGTGTCATGTTCAAAAATTCACGTGTGTAGAGCTGGTTTAGTAAGGCACATTTTTATACAATCTTATGATGATGCATAGTAATACTTATTGAAGAAGTGAAGTCTGGAGAAAAGTAAAACCCAAATAATACCATGCAGATCAGTCCTGCTCTTATGCTCTAAGCCTCTTCATTCTTGTCCTACAGATGTAGCAATCTACCCCTTGTTCTCAGAAAAAGAATGTTTACAGACCTGAGCCAAGGTGCCTTTAAAAAGGTGAGGCAATTACATGGTGCCTTCAGGTATGCACAGGTGGGTTACTCTGAATTGTAGCAAGCTTTGACACAGTAGCACTGGGTGTAGATATACCTCTAAAAGTGTAACTTCTCCTGAATTCCTTGACAGCAGGGACAGGTCCAATCTACGTAAATCTTTTTCTCCTACAGGTTTAGAAAATATCAACTTTAATAAAGAACAAGTGCAAAATAAGATTGTATGGAAGAGCATCACTGAAAATCAAAGTATCTGAGAATACTGAATAATAAGCTGTTTTAAACATTTCTAGATGAGAGGGTGAGAACTTGAGCTGCTGTTCAGGCTGAGCCCTCCATCTTGTGAACCATGATCCACGTACAGACCAGTTGCTTTACAGAAGCTTTGGATCACTGCAGGGCTGCATCTGCAATGCTTTCATGTTTCACTATGAAGTCAGTCAGTGATAAAGACCATTCAGAATTCACTTATCAACAGGTTTAACTAGTTTTCCAAGGTGTATTTTTATGACAAAATCAGCTTTCTGCAAATTGGCTAACAACAATTGCCACAAAGTGAAGATTTAAAATTATGCTTTGCACACAAATAAATGATCCCCCCTCAACATCATGAAATGGTTTTGAATATGATGGTATCTGAGTGAGTTAGCAGGTGCAGTTCTAAATTAACCTAAAATTGCACAGTGAAATCATTTGTTTAAATAATACATTATACTAAACCAGCACTTTTTCTTTTCCTTCCAGTAGTGAAATGGAAAAATGGAAACCCCCACCTTAATAAAAAGTAGCACTTATTTTTGTATTTGTTCTTCCCTTCAATGGCTGCGTGGAAAAAAACAGATGGAGACTATAATGGTATGCAAAGATGCATCAGTCTAACCTTCGTGGTGCTGAACAATGTGAGAAAAGTAGACAGACATCTGAAAAGCATTGCAGAAGTGAGTACAGGTGTCAGCTGAGATTTAGATCCCTGTCAGACACTGTCATTCCTACAGTTCCTGAAGCACCATGCTTTAAAGGATTTGCTTCATAAATACAGCCGGTCTCCATCACAGTCTGTGATGACTCTTCTGGGTTACGATCGCAGACTACCACAGCTGGGTTGAGACTGATCTTCAAGAATGCCAGTAGAGGGCAGAAACTTCCAATACATCGGGGATATTTCTTTACTGAACATGCAACACGTTCTTTTTGTCAGGATATTAATTGTGCTACAATCTCTATTGAGGGGCTCATCTTCCTTTCTTGCTTTATTGCCCAAACATCATGGCCTTCTGTACACTTCAGTACAAGTAGGAATGTTACATGTCCTGCATCCAGAAATTCTGAAAAGCATTCCTTCTGTTTAAAAACAAACAAGCAAACAGAAAAACCCTCAGTGATTGCTGTTCTTCCGTCCCAAGAAGACAGACAAGAGGCCCAGGCGGTGAAAGGGGTCCCACATCAGAGTGGAGCATTACTGTTGATGTGTTATCAGCAAGTGCATTGTCAGTCAATAATCTGATACGTAGCTTCAAGGGCTTGAACAGAGGAAGAGAAAGTGATAAAATCCTGTGCTGGGCTTAAGGATTATAAGAAGCCATGAAATTTTCTATTTATCTCCTATTCCCTAAATCTGACTTCTTTTCACACAAGACCAGTATTAAACAGGTGGAACTTGCAAACAAAAAGTTAATTAGTATACGGTTTTAAATGTAAAAGTTTTAACTCCTCTACCTGCAGAATGAAAGAATAGATAGGATTAAAAAAAAAGTAGCAAGCCATATGACTGTCATTTCTATAGTTGAATATTCATTATTCAGTGTCTCATGTAGATAAATGAACTACACTGCTAATCATAGTACTTTTCATCTATGAATTTCCTCTTAAATACAGTTACTAAATAGGTACTTCAGAATTCTTACAAATGAGAAGGATACCCAGAGACTGGGGTCCCTCAATTCTGTTCCTGCTCTGGCTACTGGTCTGCAGGAAGATTTCAAACACATCTTTAAATCTGTACCTGTTGCTTTATCTCCCAGACATATAAAAGATGATTTTAAAGTGCTTTGAGATCCACAGATGAAAACTTGGACGTATGAATGAAATACAATTCTTTCTTCACAATTGCAATACCAGAAGTTGAAATTCTCAGCAAGATGTGGCTGAGTAAATAACAGAAATGCAGCCCACGCTAGATGCTTGATCCACACAACGTAACATGAAAGTTAGGTTTTTCATGTAAGACTGTACAAAAACAGCACATGGAAGAAAGGGACCTCTTTGACCTCCAAGTAAGTAAATTTTCCAGCTCATTCTTGCATGCTCAGACTCCCAGTTTTTTTTCCTGCACTTTTCATGTGAAGAGTGACCAGACTCTTAAAAATGCCAGCTGTTAGTCACCTACATCTGTGTTATCCCAGACATCAGGGAACAGCCACATACACCTAAAATAAATGCCAAGGAGAGCATATGCTCTTATCACGGATTTGTATGTGTTGGAAGGGACCCTTAATTACCACCTCGTCCAACTCCCCTGCAATAAACAGGGACACCTACAAACAGATAAGTTGCTCAGAGCCCTGCTCAGCCTGACCCCGTGTGCCCTCAAAAACAGGGCACCCACCACCTCTCTAGGCAGCCCATGCCGGTCTTTCCCCATCTTCCTTTATCATAAAAACCATTTTCCTTGTAGCCAATCAAAATCTCTTTGAGTTTGAAACACTCTCCCCCTGTCCTATCACAACAGATCTTACTAAAGAGCCCACCTCCTTTCTTGCAGCACTTCTTTAGATACTGAAAGGCTGCAATAGTAGCCTTATGTGTACACTGCACTAACAAAGTAGATCATCCAGCCGGCACAGAAGAACTACTTCATGCACATTACCTGAAAAAAAATGGCTTTAATTTTTATGAATAACAACTTTTTGTTATTATTCTTGTTTAGTATCCCCAAAACCCCCAAACTTCCTGTTTGCAGGCCCATCTTCAACCAAAGCGTTATCCCACTAACCTTAACACAATCTGTGGAGTTTGTGAGTGTGGAGATCATGCTATTAGCAATATGATGCTACATAAAAGCATAAAGATGTGTGTTCTCCCCAGTCTCAGCCTTCCTGTTTTTGCTGCTACACTATCTCAGCCCAGATTGGTTGAGTGCACCATCAGGGCCACAGCTGCACTCCCCTCACAGCTGCCCCTTCCCTACACAGGGCAGTAGCAGCCCCTCAGGTGCTGAGGCAGCTGTTCTCCTCGTGAAAACCTGCGTTGGATTTTGATATCCCTTCTGGGGGAGGTTGCTACCAGGATCTTTCTTAACAAGGTTTGGGCCTGGAGGTTTGTTTCCAGCAGTGCTTGAGTTGGCTGGAAGGGGTTGCAGCCTGCCCCAGCCAGCTCCCTAACGTGGCTGCCATGCCCTACTGCTCTATACCTTTCCATGCTGCAGAGGCAGGGAAGAATACCACAGGAAATGGTTAAAAAAGGACTGCTTTGGGAGCCTCGTGAGAAACCAGCAAGGTGAGTTTTTATTGATTTTTTTCTTCTGGTCACAGGATGAGTTAAAGATGAAATGGGGCTTACAGTGTATGCACCACATTACTGGTGTAGGACATTGCTGTGCTGGTGCAGGGGAGGGTGTGAGTCACACATCACAGAAATATTCTGAATGCTGGATAAAGGATCTGAAAGTCATGTGGAAGACATGCAGAGAGGAAAGTAGGCATGCAGTTATGTATTCTCTCACAATGCTTTTTCTTATGTTTATCAGTAAGTGGAATACTGTGTGGGCTCCAGTAGCCACCAGGTGATGCAAACCGTGTGTGGAGGCACTCAGATGGCTGCGAGCTCTGACCGTAGGCCAATGCCACCAGGGTGGTGAGAGGGTTTTTTGAGAGAGGAGGAGTGGAGTTCTCAGGCATGGCAACAATTAATTTCCTTGTGAACGTCTGATATCTTGATATCTCATGCGTTTTGAAATGCTGTTTCAATTTGAAAAACTCAAAAACTCAAAAACAAAACAAAACAAAAAAAGCAGAAATTGTCACCCTTGAAATGCTCACGCTTCAGTTTCAGTGTGGGCTGAATTTTCAAGTGAGTATTTTTTTTGTTATTCCTCATACTTAAAATCATAGACTCATTTGGGCTGGGAAAGCCTCCATGGTCAAGTCCAGCCGTCAAATTCCAAGTTTCTAACTTGCCAGAACCACTGCACTTTGGCAAATTACTTCCTTCCAGTTAGCAAATGACCAAAAACACTGGACTTCCAATGGGGGAGGGAGGGCACCTCATGTTCTTCTGGATCAGGAGTTAAGTGGTTCCAGTTGATACTTCCCATTTGCAGAGATATCAGTTGCAGCAGCTACAATACAGTGACTTGGGTGGGCACCTTCTGGAAGACAAACTTCTGAACACTGCAGCAGATGTGAGTTATGTTCCATAGTTAAAATCATTAATTTCATCTGTTCCATGGGGAACAGACTACAACAGAGCAGTTGCTTTGCGCAGTGCTGCATTCTGAGTTTCATGCAGGGACTGAATCTAACTAAACGTGCTGTGATTAGGAGAATTCTTAGTGTTTAGAGGTGTATTTTTTTTCTGCTTAATGATTTTCACTGAGGGTGGCATTCACAGGGTAATTTTTAAGTTCAGCAGGTAAAAAAGGGTGTGATCTTAAGTAGTTTTGTTCCACTTGCTTATTGTTAAACCTATTATTCTTTGTTACGTTAACTTTTTTTATTTTTATTTTTAAATCTCATTCAAAAACATTTTATGTGAGACGTGATTCCAACTGCTGTGATTGTAGGTTGCTTTGGGTTGCTGAGCAAAGTGAAACTGCTTACAACAGAAGGTCCCTGGTGTGGGTGGCCTAACATGAGTACATTAAAGCACAGCTTATTCTAATGCAGAACAAATGTGAGTAGTACAAGGAGGTGGTGATGATACTGCATACGAGGGTAAAGCAGATAACAGAACTGAGAAAATCAAACAGATATGAGGAAGAAGGGGGCTAATCTTCAAATCAAAGTTAGAAGTGTAACACAAGTTAGAAGTATTACACAAACACCAGTGTAATACAAGAAGCTGAGCTGTGTAACACCTCTGTTCTCCTATTGAAAAACAGAGTTCTTAAAGTTGCACTTGCAGTAAATGGCACGTTTTTGTGAGAAAGTTAATAGTCGTCATACAGAGGGTTCTATATAAAGATCTAAAAAATCTGAACTCAAGATCAAGAGGGGGAAGAAAGCTTGGAAGAGGTAATTTTTGAGTTAGGAGTCAGATGAAACAGGCATGAATTTTAACGAGGTGTTTTATTGTCTTTATTCTTTCTGGGTTAAGGAACCAAGACTCCAGGTGTTCTTAATACAAATATGAAAATATCACATAGCTTGGTGTAGGGTGGCCTGAATGACTGAGCACCAGGTGGGAAGGCTGGGCCAACCTTCGGGAGCTCAGGTGCATGCAGTGCACCTAAATGATTGAAAGGGTTGGAGCCAGGATGCACCCCTTGCCTGACCTCATTTAAAGGTTGGAAGTAGAGACAAAGGTATCTTGCTGCTGACCCCTGTGTACCTGAAGCTTTCCAAAGGTGAGCAGTCTCTTTCCTTTGTGTCTGTGCCCACAGCTGTTGCGTTTGAGTATGTCCTTACTTGCTGTAGGACCTTGCTACTCTGCTTTCATCGCTGCGCTTTTCATTGTGTTACAGTTGATCGCTCTCGCAGAGTAAGTTATTATCAGACAGAAGATAGAAGTAGTGTACTTGTGACAATTAAAAAAAGAACATAATAACCCTGGATTTTTATTTCCTGAATAAACTAGGCTATTGTATGTTGTTAACTTGCCTCTTGTAGTAACACAAAGCTACCTGTAGTTTGTGTGGGAGCAAGACAGTACACTGTCTTTACACTGTACACGGTTTGATGGGAATGTTCTCCCCTGTACAAAAAATGAGTATGAGTCTTGTGCTCACTGTAGATTTTCATACTCATTTTCTCTCCAGCATGTCTTGATCTTTTCCAAAGTATGTGGTTTTTTTTTAAAACTCTGTTTCTTACTTTTTCACTACCCATCTTCTGTGCAAAAGCTCCGAGGCAGCCATGCTTTTGTGAAAATAGACTTCAGTGTTGAAAGCTGCACTGTAGGAGACTGCTGCTCCCTTATGTAACATTTGGCTAAATCACACACTAAAGCTTTTTTCTTTTAAGGCGAAGAGAATGTGAGAAATATGGTGAAACAAAAGGCTTTGAAGATAAGTTACAGATAATAAGTTGCAGATTGAGGGTGGTCTTTGCTTTTGTTCTCTGCCTGGGTGGTGAGAGTACAGGTTTGCTAAATCCCCAGCGGGTTTTCTCCCTTTCTATCATTTTTCTGGTGTTCACATATTCTGCCCAGCCTGAGCACATTCAGTTTTTGCTAGGAAAACGTTCAAGTTTCCTTTCCGAAAGAAGGCTCTGCCCATCTCAGCTCATAGCAATCAAGGTAAGGTAAAAAAATAGTCTTTCTAATTAAGTTTAAAGTATCTATGTATTAGGCTGCAAAGAAATGTGTGGTGAGCATGTCTCTTGTGATGATGTAGTTGAGTGAGATGACCCCGGCTGTTTCTCATCCAACTGAAACCAGGGCAAACAAATGCCTTTGAATTCCACATCCTTTTGCTCACGTTGGGAGTTGGAATACCTATAACATCACTACAGAGATTGAAATGGGGTTCTTTTGACTATTGGCATCTTCCCTGCTTTCCCAAACAGTTATTATTGCTGTGAAGATATTAGAGGTGCAAGGAAGAGTTAGAGAAAGGAATGGGGAGAGAAAGGGAGGGAATGACCGTGACTGAGATGCTGGTATCTGAAGAATTATTTGGCTAATGGGAAGAGGCATTGAAAATGGAAGATAAAGTCCACAATCAATCTGCAGCCGTAAGATAAATTCTCCTCTACAGTTTTCCACCATAGCCCTCTTCTTCCTGTATTCTTTGTTACTTCCAGACCTGTTTTAATGACAACACCCCCCTTTTACATCTCTTACAGCTTCTCAGTTCCCTCTGCCTCTCTTTTATTTTAAGGATGTAAGAGATGAAGTTCAGCCTGCATTTTGTTCTTCCCACTGTTCTGAAGGCACGCAGATAACAGAACCAGAATGAAATATCACACAGAGAATGGTTCTGAATGCAGCTATCAGTGCTTGCAGTGGTGATGAAACTGTCATTTTGTTCGTGTCCTAAGAAGAATGTTCTCCATTGCTCCTAGCTTGATAACAACATGATATTGTGAAAAGCTTTGCAGCAAGTGCAGTGAAAATGAAAATGTCCAATTTGTTGCTGCAAGCTGATCTTATCAGATTCAGATCTGTTGTTATTTGGAATTTTTATTCAAATGCTCCCATTCATTGAAAAATCAGTTTTGGAGAAACTGAACTTGAAACTAATTTTTGGCTAATCAGGCATTTCTTGTTAAGTCAGATGACGTATGATAAAGTAGATCTCATGGGTTTTGAAACAGATTCTAATACTGGTAGTGTCACATCTAAACAACACGAAGTTGAGGAAGTCAACCTAAAACATTTTTTCAAAGTGTATCTGTTTATATCTGAAGACCCTACAGGTCCTGACAAAACTGAGTACAGCTTTGCGGCCTCTACTGTCTCCCAGTCCATGTTTCAGACTGGAACACAGACTAGTTTTAAAGTAACCCAGATATGATGATACAGGAGTCAGAGGTCAAGGTTCAGACTGGGCTATTTACTTCATTAGTTTGTTTTAACCTTTTCTAAGTAATAATGCACCTATAATCTTCTTCCCTACAATGTTTCTCAGATGCTTAAACTGGTCAGCAAGGAGTAGGACCAAAGAAATTCTGCTTTTGTTCACTTCATTTTTCTTTCAGTTACAGTTTCAAAGAGCATTTCAAGTTAGCATGCCTATTTTTGTTTTGTATCTCTTGGTCTTTTAGTATTTCATGCTTAATTTTTTCCCCTAAAATTTTTTTTTTCTCCTATACTGCCTGCTCTTGGATACAGTGAGCCGAAACATACAGACTTGATTTTTGGTTTATTATGTATACTTACAACTAACTACTGTTGGAAATAATCCAAGTAATTTTGTCAGGACGGTATCTCTGATAAAAGCAGATTTTATTCGCGATTGCAATGGCGGGCGTCCCACAAGCAGGAGCGCGCCTATGGACACAACATGACAGCCTTTATGCCCTGTTTTCTCCCCCTTGCCTCCCCCCTCCCCTGTTTCCCCACTGGCTGGGTACTCCAGGTTCACAATCTTATCAGAAGGTTTACATTTGCTATTTACTTGTTAATTTATTTGTTATCTGGTGCCAGTCAGTAGTCATCCTGTTGTTTCCAAGATGTCTCGGTGCTCTCCTTGTCCTACTGATATGGTGATTTTCTTTAAAGTCATCATCGTTAAACAAAGAGCACTGGGGGATGATGTCAGGCCTTCCCAATGTCTCTTCAGGCGCTTCCTCGGGCATGCCATGACTTGTTCTCCGGTTTGCTCTCGTGCAGGATATTCTTGCAGTGTGTGTGACAAAATATACATATATACACCTATATACAGAGTATGCGTTCCTGGGAAGGTTCGTCTATAAAATAAGTGATGTAAACTTATCAGAGATCTTCCCCAAGTTAAGTAGAGGGACTCCCAGAAAGAACTATGATAGCGGAGATCATAAAATAAAAATAATATTATACAATTCTAATGCAGAAACAACACTTGATTCTCACACTACTGAGCTGCCTAGAAATTAGAATAAGGCTTCACTCATTAGAACAACAAGGTTTTTGGAATGGCCATCTCAGTGGGACTAGAGAAGGGCAAAACATAACCCTAGCTTCAAGATGGTGCATGTTAAATTTCTGAGGAGTATTGCATGTTGCAGTCATGTGTGACACAAGGTGCAAGGCTTCCTAATCCTAGGAGCTTTCTGCTTACATCAAAACAAAACAAAGCAACATTTGCTCCTTAAGAGTCTCTTTTCATCTCTGTCAATAAGGATTAAGGCTGTTTATAGACGATAAGTTCTGGCAGTGGAGATGGCTACAACCTGCCCCCCTGTTGAGGATAAACCAGGACGATATATGTGTCTGATAGCAGATGTCAAGAGTCATGAAATTACAAATTAAAAATCATTTATGTAGGAAAGAGGTTTTGCATCTTACAACTTCTATTCTGAAAGTGTGTCACGTGAATCTACCATCATCTAAATGCATCGTGGGAGTCAGTGAGATGGGAAAGGCTGCGTGCTGACAGTGACCTACATCCTGGGGCACGCCAAAGCCACAGCCACGTCAGGCAGGATCTTCAGCTTGGCCATTTAGCTGTCAGCCACACGATCTGCAGCTGTATGAAGCAGGGGCTAAATGCCGCTGTTTCCATCCCTACGCAGAAATTCAGACACTTCAATGTAGGGGAAAAGAACAGAAAATTCAGCAGCGCAGAAGTCTTTATTCAGATCGTAAGCTGAAAATGGCAAATTCTCACTACTACCGTCTGCTTCTCCAACTGTTTGTTAAGAATGGGCATTTTTTCACCTCTTCAGGAGGTGTGGATATGAAACTCAGGTTCAAAATATATGATGAATAAGAGGAACAATGTGCCTGTGGAGTAAGCAGCAGAGCTGAGTTCAGGTGGCGTGTCTGATGCCCTGTGTGGTTAACTGGATGGGTTTCTGAGGGTAGGGATGAGATGCAGAGGAAAGAAGAGGAGAAAAGCTGCTGTTAGAAAAACCTGATATTTAGCAAATCTTTTGCTGGAGTTAAGAATGATGGCTTACAATCATGTAAAAAACAATTTCACTTCAGATGATTAGATAACAGGTGAAGAACATCAAAGATCTCCACCTCTAGGCCTTCAGATTACAAGCTTCTCTGTTACTTTGTCAGTAATTCTTTAATCGCTGCTCCTATTATCTATAGCTCAGGAGGTGAGCAGCAGCATCTCCTTGCCCTGCCATGCATGGCCTCGTTACACTTGGAGAAATGTAAATTAGAGCCTGTTTTATGGAGGTGAAAATGCCCTCTAGCCCAGCCTCTGAGGCTTAGTTTTCCCTCTCAAACCAGGATCCCTAAAGCATGTGAATGGACATGAAATTGCTGCAGTGACAAAGCCACCGTTACAAACAGCCTTCTAATGTAACAGTCTGCAAACCTTGCTCATCACTTCTGCAGGTGAATGGAACTGGTGGTAGTGAGGAGACAGGAGGAAGCAGTTGGAGGATGCAATGAATTAAAGAAATGCAGATGACAGCACCAGCAGCCCTTCTGTTTGGTTCTAGCCTCTGGTTCTTCCCATTGCACGCAGCAGTAACTCACTGCCTTGATCCAGACTGATCTTTTATAAAACTGCTTGGTGGGAAAGGATGGGGCTGCTTATCTGGGAGTGGCTAGATTTTTTTTTTTTATTTGTTTCTTAGAGTCCTAACAGTCTTTGTGATTTCATTCACCTCATTATTTTTTTTCTAGTTGTACTTCAGTTTCTTCTTCTTGTGCTTTGCAGTATTTGCATGAACACAGTTTTGGTTCTAGACCTTCTCAAAATGATTCAGAGAAGTCAAATCCTACTTGGATGCTACTGCTTTTAGGGAAACTCAATTTTTTCATTGCCTTGTTATCTTTATACTTAAATAAGCTGTTGTGCTCCTTATTTGGTTTTGGCAGGAATATGCTGGGGCTGCTGAATGCTGGGGCTTCTGTTATGCTACTGTGCAGTCTAGTTGCCAACAATCAGACCAACCTAACTGTTATCCTATAGGTATGCCTTGTTAATGCAAAAAAGAGGCATAGATTTATGTATTGTGTGGCACTAATAGTATGTAGAGAGGCAAACAAATCAAGATCAGAGTACTCAGAAAATGTTAAGTGGAAACTTAATTTATGTAACCTAAGGTGTATGTACTGTATTTCAAAGCAACAGTTGATGGCTGCAAACCAAAGCAAGAAGTTTTCTTTAAGGTCTCATAGAAGTTCAAGTCTGAGACAGAAGTCTTGGGCAGTGACATGATAAAATAAATGCTTGAGCAAGGAAGTTCTACTGTAGCTATAGAAGTAAGATCACTGTTTGCCATATAAGCAGGCATTCTCTAAATAATTTCAATAGGATAAAACAAAGGAAGGGAACAGAAAACAGTAAGAAAGTAACTCAGGAATGATAGCTGCACACACTTGTCTTTTTTTTTTTGTGACTGAAATAATATTGTTTTTCTATAAGAAACATATATGGAAATACTCCCACTTTTTTGCCAAGAAGTGCTGAAACTTATCTGTTGAGCTAGTTATTGATTCTGAGATAGCCTTGTTATACACGTGCACATACACACACACATACACACACATATATATTTATTTCTTTGTTTTAAAAGATTAATGATCATTAGGGTGAGATTCCCCTCCCTTCATGGCACAGGAGGAAAACAATGATAGTGATTTATATACTGACATAGGATCTAAGTTCTTGTCTAGTCTATAATTTCTTCAGAAATACACTCTATCTGAATTTTGATAAGCAAAACTCTCTGAAATTGGAAGTAAGTCAATATTCACAAGTAGAGAGTAGGGGATTCTGGAGCTGGTTTGTTCTGTTATTTCTCAGTTTGTTCATTTGTTTTTCTGTTGCCCATTTGGTTCTTTTCCTTCGTGGAAAATGAAAAAATTCTTTCTTCATAGAAAGTTTGCTCTTGCTTTGTGAAGACTGTAAGTGTAGGGAGATGGAGATGAAGACAATAAGTCCTAAATGCTGAAAACATTTTTTTTCTTTCAGAGCTTTCCCTAAAAATATGAAAGAAATGAAAGCAGTAGATATGATATAGTTCCCAAATAACTATTAAGCAACTTTTTTTTGTGAAGCTAGGCTGCAACGTGGGCAGATGTTGCTCTTCTCCCAGGCAACAAACAGGACCTGAGGAAATGGCTGCAAGTTGTGCCAGAGGAGGTTTAGGTTGGATGTGAAGAAAAACCTTTTCTCTCAGAGGGTAGTCAGGCACTGGAATGGCTGCCCAGGGAGGTGATGGAGTCCCCATCCCTGGCAGTGTTCAAGAGTCTGGATGAGGAGCTATGAGACGTGGTTTAGTGCTTGTGGTGGCAATGGTAATGGGAGGACAGTTGGACTGGGTGATCTTGTAGATCCTTTCCAACCTTGCGATTCTATGATTCTATGTTAATTTTTGCACTGCACCGAGTGCAAAGTTTAACTTGCTCTTAAGAAACTGGAAGTATGCAGAAATGGAAGAAGCTCAGTCACCATGTACCTGCTAAGGATTCCTTGGATTTCTGTAGAAAAACTCCTCTATATAAATTCAAGATACACGGAGTTTCTCAGGTTTCAGCAGCAGAACTATTGCACTCATAATGCAAAAGGACCACAGCTCTCTGTGTGGGTGTAGCAATGCTGACAAAATAGCTCTGCATCTCTTGTTGGCACTGAACTTGGAGGTGGCAGCAGTGCCTGCTGCAGGAGTTGCTACCAGAGGCATTACTATCGAGCTTCTTTGTCTTCTACAGTAGCCTCTGGGGCAGGTTATCCAGCATGTGCTGTGCCTTCTGGCACTCTTACTGGGGACAATTGCACTGAAGTGTGCAGGAGGGAGGGACAGACCCAGAGAGAGCATCAGCAGTACCTCTGCTTGGCTGCTACCTTTATGAATGCCTCAAACCTTCTTCCCTTCATTTGTCCTTCAGCATTCCAGATTTACTGCGCGTTTGTTGAGTAAATGTGGAATTTATATCTGTTCTGCCCCTAAAAAGGAAAAAGGTCTGCTTTGTAGTTTACTGTGCACACACTTAGGCAATGTTCCTGAAAGCAAACTATTGGAAATTGCTTCCCTGAGTAGAAATGAGTGTATACAGGAGGTCTGTAACCTGAATTAAAAGGTCTGTGGAGCTTATAGTGAGAAAGGAAGCTTAAATGTGTCTGTAGCAATTAATAAATTGTGGAACATAAATATTAATCTGGGTTAGCAGCCCTCACGATTGTGCTCTCAGGTAATTGTGCCTTTTTTGTTGCTGTTGGTTCTGTCTGCTTAGCATGCAATAAGCAATACGCAAACCTGCTGATGTCACTTAAGCTCAACTGAATTTGAGATTGTGCACTTTGAAATTTATAGAAAAAAAAAAAAAACCCAACCCAATTAATAAGCATCAATCTTGTCACCACAAAAGATGATGCATTTTACTTGTCTACATAAACATTCTGTGGATGTAACTGTAGAAGTGTTATGATTCTTAATATGCTTTCTGGCTTTGAAATGCCATCAAATGATGCTGTACCAGATGATTAATAATATGCCTCAAAGCAAATGTATATCAACCTGCTAAAAAAAATCTGAGAAATAAAGAAATGTCAGAAGCAATTTGTTAATTCAATAGGATGCCTTTCCAAACTCTTAATTGCATTTGTAGTCTGTTTATACCAAGGGAATAAAGTGACTGAATGCTGAGCACCTGTGAGCAAACACAGGGCAGTGAAGAAGCATAGCTGGTTTAGTAGCTGTAGGAAGTGTCAATCTTGTTTATTGTTTTTTTTTTGGCTACCACTTGGGCCAATGTGCTCCTTCCCTCAGTCCAGGAACCAGAAGCACCCTGAGCATTTACTTTGGAAAGTAAATCAATGAATAAAGGCTTAACACACTACATTTATGTGTGCTGTCAGTTTCCAGGCAATATAATTATTGTCAGTTTTCTGCCTCCAGCCACTTCTTTAGCTTCTGGAAATTATGAGAGGACATATTTGGCCACATAACATTATTTTGCCTTTGTAGAACTAGCCTCTTTTTTCTCTTTGGTGAATCTTGCATTTTAAAGAGCTCTCACACATTCCTGCTTGAGACTTCTGTACAATACCATGTGACAAAAATCATTTGACGGTGCTGTAGCTGAAGTGTCTCTCTGTATCACATAGAAAGCTGAGAAATCAGTGCTGAGCTTGGATCCACAGAAGCTCACTTAAATAAACAGGAAGTCAAAAGATGCAATAGCTCAGCTTTACAGAAAGCTGCAGAGGATATGATAGATGGATTGTTGAAGGCAAGGTGCTGTACGGTCAATCTGTCCTGACAATCACTTATTAGAGGCTTTCTTCTCTTTCTTGCTCATTATCCCCTCCTGACACCGCCGGCTCGGAATGATCCCAAATGCTGCAGTGAGAGTGGCTGTCCTGGCAGCAGCACTCTGAGCTGTGTGCTGGGAAGCCCAGGGTTTGTGCTGGTTTGTAGTCCTGGTCTCGATCAGGAGAACATGCATTTCCTGAACATCTATTCCGTGTTTCTTTTAAATTAAGCCATAGCAGGATTGGTCTTGTTTTGTAATTCTGTGGTGCTGTGCGAAATGACTGACTAAATCTGTGGCACTGTGATTTGTATGTGTGAAATCATAGAGCTTAAAGTAGTGCACAGCTTTCAGTATCATGTTTGTGTTTTGTCTTTTCTTCCTCATAGTGCCATGAACTTTGGATCAAAATACAGAAGTGTATTTTTTTAAGTAATAATGTATGTTTGTCTCAGAGATAATATTATAAAATTCTGGTGTGAGTGTTGTCAACTTGTAAGAAAGGAAAGGAGACTCATCTCTTGCAGTGTAGAGTTGGCTCACAGGAGGGGATATGCTCAGCAGTGCTGAGGTCAGACTGGCTGATGGTAGCAGAACTTGTGATCTGTGTTTCATGGGGAGGGAGGAGAGAAAATATCTCATGCTAAACTACAAGAAGACTACTGCTCGTCTATAGGAACCATAGCTAAGAGATTTTTTTTGCACTGATTCAGGCTTAATTTTTTCTTGTTTGTATGTAAAAGAGATTGAGCTGACCTCTTTAGTTCCTCCTAAGACAAAATTGGTTTTCACTATTGGGGAACTTCTGATTCAAAGTAGGAGTATAATGAACGTCTTCTGAGAAATGGAAATATCTTTTAAGTTTCCTCCAAAATTTACAAAAAAAAAAAAAAAAAAATTCTCCGTAAGATTTTTAATTTAATAATTAAGGGCTGAAATATTGACATTTGCTCTTATTTTTTGTGTTTTAGTAAGACCTGACTGGATCAAAATCAGGCAAAGTAACCCAAAGGCTTATTTAAAGTACCACGTTATCATTCTATGGGATAAATGTGCACAGAATTATGCAGGTAGTAGAAATAAAGCTTTATGCTTACAGACTAATTAGCCATATAATTTGTTCTATTTATGGTATTTCTGTAATCACTCACATTTAGGACACAAACACAGTGTCAGTAGGTCCCTAAAGTGATGGCAGCTTAACATAGGTTGTATAAATCTGCTGTGGTTCACAGAGGTGTTTGGTGTAGGTTACTGCACCAGAGGTTCTTCGTTCTCTTTCAGGCCTCCATAGAAGTGGAAAAGGCTTTGACTGAAGACACCTATTTCTGTATATTGGGAAGTCATCAGAATCATTAATAGGATTTCTTTTCTTTGGTAAAATGCTGTGTTAAACCAGGATTAAAATATGCTATATGGAGGTATTTTAAGATAT
The DNA here is from genome assembly GCF_951394365.1 of Tetrao urogallus. Lineage (NCBI taxonomy): Eukaryota > Metazoa > Chordata > Aves > Galliformes > Phasianidae > Tetrao > Tetrao urogallus. The sequence continues at coordinate 56,106,845 of NC_136817.1, forward strand.
TTGTGCAGTAGCTTCCGAGGCTGTTATTAAACATAATAAGATTAATAATAAAAGGATAAGCTTCATTTTTGTCAGCCACACAAGTTGAAGCTTAGTCTTGTGTGCTTTCATAAGAACAAGGGGTGATAAAGCAACATTGGGGTGGCTGCTGTAATGAGCAGTGGTAGCAAAGCGCTGGAGCAATCTCACCTGGGCAGAAGTTATTTCAGCAGCTCTGTGAGCTTGCTTGTCTGTGTGGGCAGTCTGCATTGGGAAGATGTTCTCAGAAGAGAAGGAAAAATGTCTTAAGAACATCCAAATTGCAAAATAACTTTCTTGGATATGAAATACATACTGTATTCTTATATTTCTTGAATATAGGAAAACTGAGAGTAGGATGCTTTTTTGAAGAGTTCGTAGTTAACTCTGATGTCATGAAGTTTTTCTTGCAGGCATTTTCACATGATATAAATAGCTGTTTTGTCAGGATTTCAGTTAAAGTACAAATTCAAGCAGATGCTTAAACTACTGAAAAACTATCTTATTGAATTTGAAGGAATACAAGCTTATGTTTAGGTTGTGTTCTGCACAATGACACCTCAGTAATGTCTGGAGTCATCTGGATTGTTTGTATCAGAGACCTCCATTTCATAATAGAAAAATTTGGCACAAGTACCAACCTGAGATATTCCCATTCTTGTGGCTTGCTCCTATGCAACACATGCCTTTGCTATAGACATGGCATACCAAGATTTTGTGGGCCTGGTCTAGTGTTGTCTCCTTCCATTTCCTTCAGGCTGGATCAGCTTCCTGATGTGGTTCCACACAGGGCCCTGAAGAAGCTGGTGCTGTCAGAATTGAGATACCCACAGTGCAGGACAAGAGGATTTAAAATCATTTTTGCAGCTCTGCTTTGAGGAAATGTTAGAGCAAGAGTTATAACAGTTGCCAGAAGAACTGTTTTCTATGACACACCAGACCAGGACAACCCCGTGAATTCTCACCGAGCTCCATAGAGTAACTTTAAGCTGCCAACAATACCTGGTAGGTTTTTTTTTTGTCTGCTCTGTCAGTAGTCAAAGGCCATCATACTAAACACAGATGCCTCTTGCTGAAATTGAAGATTTCATTTCAGTTCAGATTCAGACTGGAATAGTCTTATGCTAGGTTGTCTCAAATGCCATCAAGATCTAGTGTTTGAGGCTTGCTGTTTGAAGCAGAGGGCAACAGAAATGCTAATGGCAAACACAGAAGTTGATCAAGGCAGCAAATAAACTGAGCTTTGCTCAGAAACAAGCAGTCACTTCTCCCACATTCCCATAGCAGATGAATAATCCTATGACTGCCAAACATTCTAATTCTTCATCTCTTCTTTTAACATCTAACATTCTTAGCTACCATAACTGTTGGAGGAAAAAAATCTCAAATTTTGACATGAGTTGAGCTGATGCAAAATGGAGATGTCAGAAGGAAGCCTGGAATAGCAGGCCTGCATGTGAATTGCTCCGTGTCCCAGTCGGCTCTGCCTGTAGGAAGTACTCAGATCTGCTGGCAGTACTTTGGGGAAAATACAGCACAGGTTGCGGCACTGAGGAACTCATTTCTGCTGGTCTTGGGTGTGTCCTCAGAAATGGCTGAGCATTAAGGTCGCTGGCACGCTGCTTTTGTCCAGATTGCCTACTCCACAACAGCAGTTTATAAGGTTGCAAAAGACAGACAGCAGCCTAGGCTTCTCTGATGTAGGTGAAATTCAGATGGAGTTTTATTTCTCACTTTTTCCAATGAAACTATTTCCTGACTTTTCCATGTAGGTTTCATAGGGAAAGGTGTATGCTGTAGTATTTGATGGGAAGTGTCTATAAATTTTTCAAGCGAACTCGAACTTCAGAAAGTTCTTTAAATATCTGACAATGTTGTTTTCAATTGTTTTTGTAACAACAAAAAATTTGAAAGTTGTAAAATTCATTCTGATGAATAAAAATTAGTTTATTTTGTTTTGAAGATGAGAAATCTAGAAAGCAGAAGAGCCACAAATCTAATAATAATGAAGTGTCAAAGAAAACCTAGTTATGACATAGTCTTTACTAGCTTGAGATAGTTAAACATCCAAGTCTTCCAGAGCTCAGGAAGCCTTTAGGCAGTGCTCTCATACACATGGTTTGAGTTCTGGGTGGTCCTGTGTGCAGCCAGAACTTGGACTCAGTGATCCTTGTGGGTCCCTTCCAACTCAGGATATGCTGTGATTCTATGAAATTATTAATAATGCTGTAGAAAAAATAGAAATATGCAATAAGAGTTTCTGATGTGTAATTGGAGAGCCGTGTGTTTGCATTCCATGGGGATAAGAAAGTATTTTCCTGAGTGTAGATAATCACTAATGGATAAGCACTTTCAGAGTTGCAGATAATTTGTACCAAATAGCTTTAAAGGCCTATAAAAACATCTGACATGGCTGTAACTTTTAATAAATCTTGGTAAAAGGTAAAATTGAGAAGAGCACAACAGTGAACATGTAAATATTAAGAAGAAAAAGGGACAAACTGGATGAGTTACCAGTGGTGATGTGTTTAGGTGGATGATGGAGAAGCATGTACAGAAGTAGACAAATATTTATTTTTCTCTACATCATCAGGTAGAGAAATGGGAAACTGTAACTGGAAGTGGAAATTGGATAAATAATATTAGAAATAATTTTGTATACATGAAGGTATTCTATCATACCAAAACAGAGTCCACGTTCTGTGATGCAAAGACAAAATCATGCAGATTGGAATCGTGCAGTTCCGTGGGATGTGTGCTTGAGTCAGGCACACATTCTAGGTTTCACATGAAAGCTGATAGGTAGAATGCAGTGTTCTTTGCCTGGATCAAAACAGATGACATCATGCCCCTCCTGAGTTTTGACTTTAACCATAAATCAAGCCTCTCCACAGTATTTCAAGCTGGGAAATAGACTTGGGTAAACATTGTGTCTGCTTATTGTGAAGGTAACAAAGAGTTTATTTTAAAGTAAGTTACATCATACTCTTCTATGATATTTTTTCCAGATATTTATTGGCAGGCAAAAATATTTTTTTTTTTTTTGAAAATATCTAAATACGTATGTAGTTATTCACAGGAGGAAAAAAGGTTTTCGTAGGAGGTATTTCCTACTTCCTAGAGAGAGCTATCAAACACTGATGTGCAGGGTGTTGAAATATGACTTGAGTGCAGCCTTCCCTTTAAAGTGGAGCATTGGTGCCGTGTCTACATGCTGGAACAGTTTCAGGAAGGAAAGTGAGGCTCCTGTGAAGTTATAATATTTGGTGATTTTCATATGTGTGTTGTATGATGGGGAAAGTGGAAATCTTTTGATACGCATGGTAAGACCTAAATAAATGCTTGTTTGCCTGAAACCTTCTTATTTTCCAGCAGCACTGGATTTATAATGTATTGCCCTATAGTAATGTATAGTATATGGTTGCATAAAGTAATACTAGTTGTAATATAATGTATTACATATATAATATTTTAAATAGGAAATTGATCAGTTCTAAAAGGTACTATGTCTTCTCACAGTCACACTGCTCCTAAGCATGCATTCTGTAGGTATTAGAGCTCAAAAAAAGAGGAGTTAAAATGGGCAATATTTTACAGTGATCAAAGATCAAATTCCAGTGTAAGAAAACTAAAATTGTTTCAGTTGTGTTTTAGGTGAAAGCGTCCTTGCCTGCCTTTTTAGTTTAGTTTTGGCTTCTCTTTCATAACCCAACTGTTCTCCCTGGTTGTAAGATGTCAAGGTCAAAGAGAGGTGAAGCTGAATGGTGCTGGGAATCTGAGATGCAAATCAGTTGCAGATAATCCCTGTGATGCTGGAAGGCCATCCGGCCTCACCGAGCCATTAGCATTCAGGGACGCTCATTAGCACTCAGGCATCCAGTCAGTGTGCATTAGCAAAATGAGATGTGTTGATTAAAGCTACAAATTATTTGTTGAATGCACAGACTTTAAACCATAGTGGCTTCATGTTCATAAGATTGTAGTTGCGTGCTTACACATTTTAAAAAATGCAGAGACTGTAATCTTCAGTGCTTGTTTTGTGTATGTGGGTGTATTTGCATGTATTTGTGAGTATGGGGGGTGAAAGAAGTGAAGTGTGCATGGAAGGAAAGGCGAGAAGTTAAAATAATTTAAATATTTGATGGTTGATTTTCCAAGTATTAAAAAGAAAACTTACAGTTAGGACAGTTCAAAAACAAGCAAACAAAAAACGCAACAAACATTCTGGCCTATGCAGAAAAGGATTATCAGCATGTATTATCATATTATCTGGTAATTTCAAAGCCTTAAGTGAGATCTAGCTGAAACTAGAGGATTATGTGAAAAGCAATACCATCTTACTTTAATGTCTGTATTAATATTCCATTTTCTTACCACCAGTCATGCTTATATTACACAGGGCTATCTTGTATAAACACAATAAACAAGGGTACTGTCCTTAATGTTATGCTGTCAGCATTTTGGATAGTATTAGTGAAATGTATCTTTATTGTGCAAGGTGTGTAGTTGCAGATACATTTGAATAGTTATCTTAAGCAAGCATAGCATACCACTCTAGTTTCTAACAATGTCATCCTTCAGAACTGCCAAGATAAGTTGCATCACGCTGGGAGTTTCATCAGATATGCAGTTTTGTCCTGAAATACAGAATTTTCTTCTGGGTTCCTTCAGCTAAACCTTGTTCCTAATTGCTGTGTAGAAAAGAGCAGTGCAGAGCCTCAGCAGCCAGGCATGTGGGTCACCTGAGTCTTTGCTGGGAGTCCTCACAGCCTGAACTGAGTGGCAGGAAGGCTGCTGCTCCAGTCCTAATGCTTATTCTTACCCTCTTTGTGCCTTTGGTGATGGGTCTGGGAAGGCTGGTAGTTATGCAGATGACTGTTAGGCTGTGCAAGGCTGACATGAGGAAAGGTATTTCTTTACAGGACTAATTAGGAAGTGGTTTCTTTGATGTCCTTCTTGGATAACTGTCTCTAATGTCTGGTGCTGACAAGGCTCATGGGAGAGGTAATGACTCTGAGAATGACTCGGAAGAGGATTTCTTACTTTCTTCTAGTCTGAAATACATACTTGATTAGGTACAGTACATCCAGACTTCATTTTTAGGAAGAAAAGGGGGTCTCAGTGTTACTTAAAATGAAGGTCTTTTCGGGGGAGAGCTTTGCTATGTCAGTTCTGCTGGGTAGTATTACAGGGCAGTACGGGCTGTGAGTGCTGCTTCACATCCCTGCACCATTCCCTGGCTTTGCCAGTTTTGATTCTTTGACCTCCTCCTGCATTTCGCTTGTTGAACTCTGGGAATACAGTCAGCATTCACATTTTGCAGTTATGTGATGATTCCTCCTTGAAGTAGACTTTTATCTCCTATGTCTTGAATAACAATCTGTATACTGTTTGATACTTTGTTTTTGCATCCTTAATTTTAAATTGCACCTGTCTTGGTGGGGATGCTTTTTGCCAGTTGCACCTGCATTATTGAACTCCAGATTTTGTGCTTTAGAGAGGAAGATGTTTGTTTCAAACTGGCTTATTCCTAGAGTAGTGCAATGAGGATACCTGCCAACAAAGGATGCAGAGAACATAGTTAAAAGAATAGAAAATGTAGAGCAAGCCTGATATATTTTAATCAGTCCTTCTGAGCTGAAGGTTACATCTGTACCATGATATTTAATGGCTGTCAATAGATTACTTTCTTATTTTGTGTGATTTTTGACCTATTTTGGGCTCCATGACATCTTGTGACACTGACTTTCACAATATAATTCATCTTAATCATATTATATAAAAAAAAAAAAACAAAAAAAAAAAAACAAAAAAAAAAAACAAACCACCCAAAAAACCCCCACTTAACTCTTCTTATCGCTTTGAATCTTTTGTTCTGGTTCTATGTAGGTTGCTCCAAAAGTAATGCCTCCTATTTATTTCCATAGAAGTTACAACAGATGCAAAGAGCATAATGACACTACTTGATAGAACAAATTCTCAGCTACAAAACACTATTTTTCAAATATGCATAGCTAATGGTGGTGACTCTGATAGTGGTGAACATACCATGCTCATAAAAATATGTACTACTGGATGTGACCTGCTGTTGCCACTGCCTCACTGTGCTCGCATTCACTGTTTGGTCTCCATAAACACTCAGCAAGCATTGAGGAATGTCAACGAGTGCCATTTTTTCTGCATGGAGGGATTCAGTGACACACCTTCACTTTGAAAACGCTTCCATGTCAGATGCCATTCTGTGAGAATGCCCCTCTGCTGCCATCTGTTGTGTGGCAACAAAATGCAGTGAAATATTGGAGGGAAGGTTCAGCCTGTGTTGCTGTATCACCAGTTTCTTCCACTGAGGTAGTGGGGCAACAAAATGAAGCAGGAGGCATCACTTTCAGAGCAGCCCTCATACCTTAAGGAATAGTCGACTTTTGTTTTTTAGTCGTTTCTAAACATGAGAGATGGCTGTAACTCCTTCAGAAGAAATCATAGGTTGCTCTGTCAAACAATGACTGTGTTCAAAATCGTTAGAACCAAGACTTGTTTTGAATGAAATTCTTTACAGAGAGCGGTGTCCTTACAGCAGCAGGACCCCTCAGACATTTTCAGCTAGTTAGTGACTGAACTGATGAATTATACTCTTATGAAGTTAAAACCTGTATGTGAAGAGTTCCTTTCTGTACTGTGGAGTCCAAAATCAGTCATTTAAAAAACAAACAAACAAAAAAAAAAACTTGAAAATTTGATCACTGACACTTTAGGCTCATTTCAGATCTTTGAAGTTTGATTTCTGTTTTCATGGTCATTGGGATAAGCTTTGTAATTATTCCCAAATGAATGAGAAATAAAGCTATTACAGAGATGCATTATGATGAGCCTGTTAAGCATTTTTAACTCATTTCTAATTAAGTTGCTATTTTTCTGCTGTTTCCAGGCAGCAAAAGACTTTATTTCCACAATAAATCTACATGCAAAATTAGCAATAGGCCTTTTCCTGTAAGATTTCAGGCTAAATAGTCATCTGACTTTTCTCTGGTAGCAGGAATGCATGCTTGTAACTGAAGTAAGCAAAGCTGTGAATTGTCAGCATATTTATAAAATGTGTTTTCTTCAACCCAAACAGGATTCAGATGGTTTTCCAGGGTGTGTCAGTCTCAATGCAGTGTTCTGCAGTGAGGAAATGCCACGTTTGGAGTGAATGCCATTTGCTTCCCATCTCTGTAGAAAGAGATCGGCCACTGATGCAGGCAGAGTACAGGTAGGCCCTGTTGTGATAGCCATGGTGCTGCTGGTTGGAGCAGGATTTTTGACATCTGAAAATAAATAAAGTGGTCTTAATATAAGTTTGCTTTCTGGAACTTTTGAAATCATTTGGGAAATAAAACACATAAGGAATTTGTATCTCTCTCGGTCACTTTTTATAACATTTCAAATATAAGGAAACATTTAACGGCAAAAAAAAAACCACCATAAAGGTCACAAATGCTTTCATACTCTGAGTTCTGAGAGGTATATTTAAGCCTCGGCAGACTTTTAACCTTTTTTAGCTTACAATAAGTTTGCCATCCTTTTAGAACCCTTTGATTGTATGGCTTTTGTTCTCCTGAAAGGGAGACAGGGCTGCCTGGTTACTCAAGCAGATGCCAGGCTTCTGATTAGCATTTGATGAAAGCCACTTGTGAAAGCAGAATCAATGCTCAGATTTACAAACAGTAAACGTGGGTATTGGCTTGTCATTTCTTCCTAGGTTGTTGTCCTATAAAGCTGTTCAAGTTCCTCTCTTCGTCAGAACATCTTCCTGCTATCCCTGCTGCCATTATGTTAGATCGAGAAGAAGGGTGAGTAATTCTCTTTAGCTCCATTATCTGGATATTTTTTTTCATTTCATAGGAGGAAAAAAAGAGTGAAAATGCAAACACATTATAAGTTGATAAACCGTAATAACCAAACTGTGTGTCTGAAGGGGCCTCATTACAGAACACTGGAGGCACAAGGGGGAGCTTATTGTGGGCAACAAGATAGTGCTCTAATAATGCTGTCACTGTATTGAGTATAGCATCAAACATTAATCCATGTGGTTATATCCAGGTAGAGAATGGAACACATTCTGTTTAGAAAAAAAAGAGCAACAGAAATGAGTCTGAAAGGGTTATATAGCAGATCAAAGCTAGCAGGGAGAGAGAAATTATTTTGAATGGGGTTAACTGAAAGCAAAATGGCAGCACCTCTACAGTAAGAGTTTTTTTTTACTAGTCTGTGTAAACTCCCACTGACTGACGTATAAGGAGCGTGTGTATGTGTTGAGGAATAGATAAAGGAGTAAGAGAACTAGAAAAGATGGGTGTTTGAGGCAGTATCTATTATATGATGAGGTCAGCTCTTGTGGTTTATACCAAGACAAGTGCTCAGAAAGAAGAGCTGTGGGAGCATCTTTTCTTGTATTAAAGAGTGTCTGGGCTTTTCAGTTTAGACGAGTAGTGTAGTAGTATTGTTTTATGAGGCATCGTGACACAAAATGCAGGATCAGTAATATCACCTAACAAAAGGATTACCAATAAAAGTAGAGGTGTTGCCATTACCCCTCAATTTAACTTGGTTTGGCTTGGTGTCCTACCTCAACAGCCATGCTCAGTAAAGCCCTGTTTATTGTGGTAATATACAGCCATTCTGACAGAGAAGCTGGAAGTTTCGTGTGCACCAGATAACCTTTTTTATAGTGCAGAAGGTCAGATAGGAAACTTGCCCAAAAGCGACTGGGCTGAACATAAATCTCAAGATGCTCAAAGCTCGTTGCTTTGTCTCAGCTATTTCTGAACTGTATCGTGTGGGACAGTGTCCAGACTTATGAGCTAGATCTAAATGAACTGTTGCAAATGTTGGTATTACTGCAAGTAATGCTGTAGGTGGTAAAGAACCTCTAACATAGTTTTCCTCCTATGATACAGTTGCTCTGCTTAGTACAAGATAAATCAGCTTTAGCAGATTTGAAGTATAATAACATCACGCAGTTTCTTTCAGTGTCCGAGCTTTTTTGTCTATTGCCAGTTTTGATATCTCTCAGTGTAATTCTATTTTTTCTAATTCTAGACAGTTACGTGTGTAGCAAGTATTAAAGATTCGCAGATGGTGACTTGTTAACTTTTATTCTTAGTTTTATTTACCAAATTCACATGTCCATCAAATATTCCAAAATGTTTTTGAAATGTAATACTCAGGGATTCCCTTTGTAAGTGAACAAATACTTTTATATTATAAAGTGCTATCAGAATGTTATTATTTTTAATGCAAGTGTCTAATGCATCTATTTCATCAGAATCTTAGTTTCCCATTTTTAGTAAAAGATTACTGCTAACATCAGGCAGCTTTCCTTTTAAAAAAAAAAACAAACCTATCCTGAGTGCTTACTTCCCACTTTGTATACATTCAGTACTGTCTAGATGCCCACAGGTATCTGGCATATCCATAGATATCCGTGCAAACTACAGGCTTAAAGACTGCAGTTATTTGCACATAACTACACTGTTTTACACATATATAAATAAGTGAAAAATGAGAGGTGAGGTTGTGTTACTTTGACTCACGGATGCCTGGCTTTTAGTGCACAAGTACAGTTTTAGTCCAACAGGAATCAGACTGAGAGTTTGATGGGTTTAATCACATGGAACTTCATGATTTGCGTAAACTAAAAAGTTTTCAGCCTGAATTCAGTATTGTATCTATATCCATTTCAGTGTGGGAGTATGTGGCCTATTGTAATGAGGGCCAACTGAGATATATAGTGAGAATTGTCCTGATGTGCGGAAAGTTAACTGTTTATGTGTGAATATAAGTAGTTAATGTGAGTAGTTATAGTGGACCCTCTTCTCTTAAGCTGTTACATTTTTTTTTTTTCTCAAATGAGTTCTGAATTTACTGATGCTTGTTTATTTGAGGATCAGAGCAACCCTTGACTCAACTATTTATATCTGCTGATTTTTTTTTTTTTTTAAAGTTGTTTGTGTTCTTGAATATTTAGTATTGAAGACCAAAGTTTGAAACTGTCTCAGATTAATGCAAGTAACAGTAAGTAAATAAGGAGACACTTTAATGCAGATATATGATCAGGAGGCAGGGACAGGTAAGTGTTTTTCTAGGCAACCAGTTATCTGACAGTACTGCAGCTGTACCTCTCTATTCCCTTTTTCTGCTGTCTTCCACTTGCACCAAGTAGCTGAACTTTCTATTCACTTAACAGGTTTCCCACTTCTCTTCCTTTCCTGTCACTGAATCACAACTAAATAATTCTTAATTGCCTTCTGAAAGTAAGTTGTTTTTTTCTTGTTTCTGTCTTGCATACTCTGTCCATCTCTTCCAGCCTGTATCGTTCCTTATTTTATGCATTTCTTTGCGTGTGCCTCTTACCTGACCACTCCTTTGTAACTTGATTCATACAGGCCTACTGTTGAAAATAGTTGTTTCACTTTGGCACTGTTCACCTTTATCTTCAAATCTGTCATTCAGGGCATTTCTATTACCTTACCTCCCTTCTCTGTCTGTGCCCTAGTGCTGTCCAGTTCTTAGTGGTGTGTGAGCATCAGGAAACAGACAAGTACCTACAACTCAAAAAGAGAAAAAAAAAAACTGAAGACGTAACAGAACCTTAAAAACAAAAATCCTTCCAGAGCAGCCTATATGCTTCCTGCTGATTGCATCAGGAATTGTCATTTGTTCATTATTATCTTACTAAGATTCCAGACCTTCAGATCACAGACCTTACTTTTTGACTTTTCTGTAAATTGCAGTCTTTTTTCTGCACACTGAAAACTAACAGACTTGTTTTGTTGGGAACTCGGTTGTTTGTCTGTCTATTCAGAGAGTAAGAGTTCATTTTCTGTGATTCTTTTGTGCTTTGGATGGAACAGATGGCTCAGCAAAGTAAACATCTGTATGTGAACTGTAAAGTGTTCTTATGTTATTTTGTACCAGTGTAAAGTGAGATCCAGTCATCAATACTAATCAACAAACTGTTTCTGGAAGAAGACTAGGAAATTTTTGATTTAACACATAAATCAAGTAGAAAGTTGCTGACAACTAACTTAAGAAGAAATGGCTGGCTCTTTCTGTGACATCAGTAACATAATTGGCCCTATATCTTACAAAATCTAGCTGTAAACATCTCTGTTCTCACAGAGTTTCTCGTCTAATCCTTTTATGATAAGCATTCCTGTAAGCTAAGGCAAAGAAAATTCAAGGGCACTGTTACCTGTTGATGATTTGTTGTCCTTGCCTCTATCTTGCATGAGTAACAGTTGTGCTAATAGTTGCATTCTATGATATTTGTGTAGTTGTGACTGACCGAGAATTTGTTTTGTTCAATATTTGAGCTATGCTTTCTCTACTGAAATTGGACTTTTCAGCTCTACTTTGATTCTCTCCTCTCTTATTTAGGGAACAGTATATGCAGCATACAGTTATTTCAGTTATTCAGTTTTCTACAGAATTTCTACTGCTACTGCAATAAACATGGAGGTAACTTCTATTTAACACTAAGTAACATAGGCAAATATTAATAATAGAATCAGAGAATATCCTAAGTTGGAACGAGGCTCATAAAGTTAATTTAGTTCAACTCCTGTCTGTAAGGACAGGACAACCCAAAAGTCAAATTGTGCTTCTGAGAGCAGTGCCCAAATAATTCTTTAGCTGTCAGCTTGGTCTTGTGCCCTCTGCCCTGGGGAGCCTATTCTGAAATGCCTCTAAAGAATCATTTCCTGATACCCAACCTTGACACTTCCATGACACAGCTCCATGCTACTGCTTGTAGTGGAAGTTATTTCCTTGTTCTAAGCATGCTGGCAAGAACTGAAGTTCTTTGTTTTTTCTTTTTCCATCTTTTATTGTGAATGTAACTTGAGCTTCTATTCTGTTATCACAGAAATACTAGAGGACAATCTGCAAGCCTTCAAGTCTCTCCTCTCTGTTGTTTGATTTAACAGTAGATAAACACATTAATCAAAAGGGCTAGCAGAGAAAATACTGTAAGTTTTGTAATCTTGCTTTTTGGACTTTTAAGGTAAAACCATGTTATAATAGGTAGGGCAGCTAAAATTTCTTCTTCTTTCTTTCTATTCTACTGAAATTAACAGCGAAATCCCAAGTGATACCGATGGAGCTAGGAATGTGCTCAATTTCTGAGCTCAGTGACCAGTTTTTTAAGCATGGTTATATTTAAATGGGGCCCCCAGCACGAGAAAGTTTTACGTGCTTGTTTAATGATTAAATATATGTGTATTCTGAGCTGAATTTAAATGGAAGCATAACTTGTTTATTTCTTTTTGAGGCCAAGTTTTGTACTGAGACTGAATTTAGAAGTTGCTTTCATTGCAGACCTGTTCCTGCTTTTAATGTCAGCTGAGTCCGGTGGAGTTTTTCCAATGGTAATGGATCAGTGGAGTAAGATATTAAGATTTTTGTAACTTGGAGAATCAGAATGAAATGTAAAGATCTCAAGAGTTTTCTCTGCAAATAGGGTTCTTTTTAGTCATGCTTTTTGTTGCTGTTTAACTTTTCTTTGTCCTATTGTAGATCTTCAGTTTACTACAGTGGTGTTAACACTGTAATAAATCAGTCTTGACTTTCAGCATTGGATAATAAAGAACTAAGAGCTGTTAAACAACCTTAGATGTATTCATAATCCCAGAGCATCAAATTTCTGTTGCTGAAATTTCAATGCTTTAGTCCTCTTCTATTTGCCTTGAACTCACTTTGAGCTTTGCCTAATTGCATTGCTTGTAGGCCACACAGCTGCAGTGCTAGGAAGCACGTAAGTTCCATAAAGTAAAAATAACACAAAGGGTTCCTGTTTCATTTGACACCCCTTCCCAGCTATCAAAAATAAGAGTAAAGAATGCAAGAAGAAAAATAATAATAATAAAGTAACATTCTTATAGGTTCAGCTCTGTGGGACAAATCAATATTCATCATACTTTTACTTGAAATTGGAATGAAAAATAGCAATACAAAAGAAAAATAAATAAATGGAAGATAGTATTATTTTGAATAAATATGGATAAGTATGGGGTTAATTTCAATTTTTGAATAGGTTTGCTTTTGGTAACAATTTCTATTTCACTCTTTTGTATTTATTTTATCACACAATTTTTTCATTGTGCTCAATTGTATTTAGGATGGTGTCTCACTCCAATTTATAGGAGGGAGATGAGGTTCTTTTAATGTATGTATACACGGTGTGAGATCAAGAAACAATGGTTCAAGGGTTAGTCCAAGCAGTTTATTATAAATCCTAATCAGGGAGATGGGGAAGGGAAGGAGGGCGATAGAAAAGATAGGAAAGAAGCAATAATCGCGTGAAGCAGGAATAGACAGCACCAGGATCCAGCAGCGGTCCCATTGCACGGTGTTTTGAAGGTCTGAGGCAAAAGCAATGGGGGAGGAGAGCGGCAGCATGGCCGGCCTTGGGCAGCAAGCAGGTAGCAGGAAAAAGTCAACGTGGGAGGAAGCAGAGCCAACCTGGGAGGAAGAAGCAGGACTCAGGTAGCAGGCCCAGGAGAGTCCATCAGCACACAGGAATTCCATAGTGAGGAATCTGACTGCAGACACCTTTGTGTCGTGGTAGAGCGTAGAGCAAGTCCAGGAGAGAGAGAGGGAGGTTGGGAGGCTTCTCGTGGCAGAAACCTCTTCCTCTTCGTGAGGAATCTGTTGCCAGAAAACTTCAACTCTGTGGTTGTAGGTCCCCTTTTTATTCTTCTGCCAGTGTGGCATTCCTGGGCTCTTGGGTAAGAGTCATGTGCAGCACCTCCTGAGATGGCCATCTTCCTCGAAATAAGCCCACACAAAAGACTGCTTCGTGGCCATTAAGCTACAGCTTATCTCTCTCTCATTGCCCCTGGTCTTGTCCATCTTTGTCCCTCAGACAGAGGATTTCTCAACCCTTGCCCAGACTTGCTTGGACGTGTTCATCTGTGTCCCCAGCAAGCTTTTAGGCAGTTATGTAAAAGAATAATCTCTCACAGATGGTTATATATTACAAAAGTTACAGGAGCTAGGATTTGTCCAAAGTAACTTGGACATCATCTGGGAGCTGTGCTAGAAGCAGTTATGCAGAAGTCATGCAGTTATGCATTTTAAACATCACGAGACTTTCTTCCTCTTGAAAGGAGAACAAAGATCAGAATCGGGATCCAAATTTATCCTCAGTCTAAAACTGTTTGAATCTAAGGGTTGCAATCCTGAGGACTCTTTTGTCTCAGATATTTGAATGGATTACAGTGGTATAGCTAGCTGTTAACTACTGGCACAGAATTCTTCCAAACAAATCCAAGGCTACAGCAGATGTGAAAAGCACAAATGCCTTTTATGTGAGAATAAGATGATGAGAGCATCTGCAGAAGCTGGTGCTTCAGGTGGATGAGAGCAACATGTTGTAATCTGTAATTCCTGTAAGGAAGGAACAGATTCCTGAAGTCAGAACTGCAACTTAAAAGAGAAGTCTTGACCCCTCAAAGCAATCATTGGAGGAAAAAAGCTCACTCATCTTAAGGTATCTGTAGACAGATAAATGTCTTACTAGACCTTGATCAAGTTAATCTATTCATATTAAATACAGAAGCATTTCATAATTAGAAATACGGGGCAACTTTGTGGTTTCTTCCTGAAATTTCCTGAATTACTTACAAATTATATTATTTTAGAAGCAGGAAGTTAGCCCTTGTTGGAAGGCTATCTTTCATTTCATTGTGACTGTCCACTTCCACACAGGTGCTTTACTTTTAATCTGTGCAAAACACATTTGCTGGTATATTGATAGCAGTTCACTTTGAAACCTCATTACCCTTTCCAGTAGTTTTGCTGACATAGGTTAGTCAAAAGTGTTGATGCATTCACATCTAGCCAGGAGTGTCTGAAGCAAATGGTAAGGTATTCTGAAGATCTGGAAAATTCCAAGAATTTCTCTTGTCTCTATTTGAAAATAATGACTGTGTCAGTGCAAGGAGAAGATTTGAAGTTCTTTGAATGAAGAGGTCTTGGTACTCAGCTTTCCTCTAAGGAAATGCTAAGTATTTAGGTTTTGCTAGATATGACAGCCAAATGTCCATTTTGAAAGTCCCTGATGGAAGCTGGGCAGAATTGACCCATAAAAAGTAGAGATCTGCTTAGAGTGGAGCTGGAAAGGGCTGCTGCTAAGGAAAGGGGCTGCCAACAAAAGGTTTGCAGTGCAGAAGAACTTATCTCTGCAGGTTTTTCATGCAAACCTTTGCTGATGGGTTTGAGTGAAGAACCAGTCTTTGACAGTGCAAGTGTAATGATTTAGGCTGAGAGGGAAACTGTTCAGTACTGGTTCCAGTTTAACTGGAAATGAGCTGATGAGGGTCAGGTGTGGAAAAAGGGTATGGAAATAGAATTAATGTCTTTGCTATAATCCAAATGTATAGAATAATGGAATGATTGAACCATGTGAATTGGAAGAAACCATATAAAGGCCATCCAGACCAACATCCCTGCAATAAACAGGAATGCCTACATCTAGAGCAGGTCATTCAGAGCCCAGTTCAGCCTGACCTTTTGTGTCTCCAGGAATGGAGCATCCATCATCTCTTTGGGCAACCTGGTCTAGTGCTTCACTACACTTTTCTTAAAAATTTTTTATTGAATTGTCAATATTCAACATTTTTTGAATGTGTAAAGTGCTTTGAATTGGTTTTTAGAGTTTTCTCTGCCACAAACTATGTGGATATAACTTGATGTGGCACTTGAAACATAGACAATATTAGGGAATGAAAAATAATTGTCAATACTATTAGATACTGATTTAAGCTGTTCTGTATTATAATATTCTCTCATTTTGGCTCAAATTTAGTCCCCTCAGTAGTGTTTATGTGACCATTTGCAGGTTTATTGGAGCAGATCACCAAATCTGTGATGTGGCTCTCAGTCTAGTCCCATAAAGTATTGAGGTAGTTATGGGATAAAAGGTTAAGGCAGATTTGCTTAGTTTTTTTTTTTGCTGCTTAGAAGCATAGTCTTGGAATTTTGACTTTAAGCAACTTATCTTTTTTTTTTTTTTTTTTTTTTAAGACTCCTTGTTCATTGTTCTGCACACCAACCTGGGCAGCAACTTAAGCTTTTAGTGCATCAAATAAAAGATCTATAAGTGATTAACTGCCAAAAACAAAGCATGGCTTCTATTTTACTGGTGTCCTTGGCATTACTGTATCTCCAAGAAAATGTTTTTAAAAAGAATGTAATGATATTGAGTTCTGCCCCCAGCAGGCCAGTAATATTCTCCACAAGCCCATGAAATGTTTTTTTTTTTTGTTTGTTGTTGTTTTTTGTTTTGTTTACCTTTATAGCTAGGGACTATTAACAAACAGGAATTGACACAAAAAAGGATAACTGGCAAAAAAGACTGAACCATGATTAATGAAATGCATTCCTGAGTATGATCCTTTTCAGCCAGAAAGAAATGAATGCTCTACGTTTGCAATGCCACATGTTGAACTAAAGGAGTTATTATTTTATTGAGGGATCTCATCATTTTAGCCAGTTTTTTAGTTTAAGGCCTTTACTCCTCGTTAACAAGTTCAGCATTAGTTAAGTGCATTTTTCAGTACATTAAGCTTAATTTTGTTGAAGTTAGCAAGACAACCATTAGGCTAAACCATCTGGGTAACTAAGGGATAATGCAAATAAATGATTGATCTGTTTAAAAGGTCTGTTATGTTTCTAGGCATTCCACTCAATTTTGGGAAAAGTTAAACATTTTTTACGTGAAGATGGGTTTTCACATTAAATTATGCATATTTTATTTTACTATATTTTTATTAAATATTTAGAGGACCTCACTCCTCTCTCTAATGCAAGTGCACTTGATTTGGTGTGTTTTTTCAGTTTAGCTTTTCAGATGATAACTGCAAAATATCAAAGACAATTTTTTTCATAATCTTTGAATTATTTAGGATATTTCCACTGATACTGTAGAAGTAGTACAGTGCTGTGCCAAACACCTATTTAATACCAGCCAAGTTGGTATTACAACTATGCTGTAACATAAAGCAATAATTATTTTTTTTCTGATGTAATTAGAGCTAACAAGTGTGTGATCACCTCACTTCAGATGTAATCTGTAGTAATTATTTACAACGTAATTTATGTATTTACTAGGTATTGACATTTCTTTCACTCTTTTATAAAGAAAGCTACTCTACTAAAGGTGGAGTACAGATCTTGATTAAAATTAAGATATGAACAAGAGAAAATTTTGCAGCTGATTACGTCAGTGTCAGACAGGTCGAAACTCTCCCCAAGGTCTCAGTCAATCTGCACTGGAGATGGGACAACACTGAGAGCCTACCATTTTAAGGCAGTAGTTTTTGTTGTTCCTTTCTGTAGACTGCTGAAATTATTCAGATTCTTGGAGATATCAAATAATAGCTGTAGTTCACTTCCCATGGATTCCTTAGCAATACTACACAGACTCGGCAGTTTTCAATCTTGGCCTTTATTGAAGACCATGCACTTTGGTTTTCTCAAGTTCAGGAGCCTGTGCTCATGATCCCTTTGACAGAAGTCACCATCTTGCTGGCAGACTGAATCAACAAACACTTTTCTTCCTCCTCAGAGTTACCTACATCCTGCACGAACCAGGTGAAGGTAGCTGGCTACTGTCAGTAGTTATCTTCCTGGCACTCAGGAAAAAAATGGGTGCAGTATGGGACCTTTTCCTTTCTAAGATCTTGGTGCAGTACAGCTTGTACTGAGGGCTTTTCCAGGGCTATTTCACTGGGGTGATCAAATAAGTCTGCAAACTTTTCTTTTCTTTGAGGGGGCCTCAGCTGTGTTGTGGTACAAACAGGAGCACAAGTGAAGTCTGACAGGATAGTTATGAGACAAATTGCTTATAGCAGGCAGAGGCAACACAGCTGGATTTCTGGGTGTAACAAGTCACATATTTCTGACATGGTCACTGTGCTGGATGTTTTTTTTTTTTTTTTTTTTTTCCTCAAAGCTGCATTTTTCATTAGGGCAAAGTACTTCTCTGACATCAGTCCTCATGTCCCTTAACACAGAAATTCAAAGAGCCAAAATTTTCTTATTTCTGAACAAGTTTTTAATGCACCTGTCCTGAGTCCCCTCCAGGATCACAGGTAGCTCTTTTACTCTGTGGCTAATGGTCTCTTGCTGCTGCTGATGAAGGTCTTCCCTTCTACTCAGGCAAGGTTCTGTGTTCCTTTTCACCTGCTGTATGCATCTGCACTTTTAACTATTTTGTGCAATTATCCTTGCAAAAATCAGCACAGTTTCTTCAGGTTGGGTTCTCTATAGCACAGAGACCCAGAGTCACTTTCTCTGATGGGAAATGAATATAAAGTGAAGCTAGGAAGTGTCCACTGGTTCCCCTAATATGTAGAATCACTTCTATAAGTAAAATCTTAAGTATGTGACCGATGGAATTGGTGACTCTGCTTTTGGATTGTATATTTGTCTTTTGATTTGGAGGGTGCATCTCCTCATTTCTTTTATCTGTGGAGTTTGTCCAGATTTTTCTTCCTTGTTTCTATTTCAGCTAGTCTCTTCCTCTGTGAATTCTAATACTGCTGGAACTTCTCTTTGAATTTCCATCTTTACTTTGTCTCTCAGAGCATTTTTGCACATCTTAAAACTGAGTGAAAAACAGAAAAGTAAAAGTAATTTTCAGGAAGCAGCACATTTTCTCTATCAAAAGGGAAAGTCCCATCCGAAGTCCTGCCTTCATAAATAACCAGCACAACAACAGCATACCTGGCTTCTCCTGTGTTATGAAGTGAAGGTGGTTTACTGGTTGGAGCTGGCTACATATTTGGTGCACCTGTCTAGCTTATTCCTAGTCACTTGCTATAGAAAACATAGCACACTGGGCTAACTTTAGGAGAAGACTGCAGTCTTTTCAGCATTCCCCTGCGTTTGCAAGCCACTGATTCAGATATTGATCAGTAACCAAGTCATTTTTATTCTCAAGTAGTAGGTTATTCTGAAGTCCAGATGCAAAATGACTCTGGCATAGATCAAGTAGAATAACTTATTCTAATATAGCTAATGTCAGTCAGTCTTTCTTACATCAGCAAGAACTTGGGCCAGAATAAGCATAGCACTGGAGTGGCTGCACTCTGTTCTGGTAGTTACTCTTTTTGGATGAAAAACTGTGACTACAGCTAGGGAGTGTTCCCTGTCCTGTGGATATTCTTCACAAGTAGGAATGTTCTGCCCCGCACCTTCACCGATTTCACTGGGTGAACACATCCTGCTTGGCCAAATGGCTGCTTCCCTATTAGTGGCAAGTGTCCCTTCCTTTCTTTTGAACAGCGATGTAATATTGTTATAAAGCAAATGCAGTACTTCTATGTAAGATTAAACAATCCCACAGCTAATGTCGGTTCGTATTTATATCTTCGTGCCACACTCTAGAGTTATTGAGGTGTTGATTTTGCCGGCAGCCGGCAGTATTTTTTGTAATGAAATCCAGCACGTTATTGTAAAAATTGGCTCTCCAAACGCTGTTGTTTGATATCTGGTCACTAGGTGTCACTACTGATTTAGGAGAACAGCAAAGCTTTGTTTCCATTTTTGTTTCAAATTTGTACAAAGAAAGATCATTTGTATATAAGAACTTTTGTATTGTCTGTAAAAATTGATAGTCAAGGAACCTATATCACCATCAGTAGAGAGGCACAATGTTTTCTGGTTTTAGCAAGAAGCCTGCTAAGTAGTCACTTTCAACTGAAAAAAAAGAGACTTAGTCATGATTTTCAGTATGTTAGCTGCCCCTAGCACAGAATGATTTTAGCTGTTGTTCACATTAAGGAAGGTGGCTGCAAAAGAGAAAGTTTTTCAGTTTCTTTTTTTAATTGTTTTGAGATGAGGGTGGGGAGCAAGCAAAGAAACCTTTGGTTGCAAGAACAGATTAAGAAGTCAGACTATGTTAAAAAAAACAAACAAACAAACAACAAAACATCAAAGAAAACATTCTGCTTGGAACTTCTGGGATTCCTGGGTTCCTGCTTGTGTTAGAGTCTGTAGTTAGAAGGGTTAATCAGCCTACACCTGATAAATTGTGATCTCAAGCAAGGCTGGAAAATCATACTCAAAATCTGAGCAAGTACTGAATGGTATTCCCTTTTCCTATTGCATGTTGGAGAACTAAATTTGAATCTGGATATAAATCTTAATCTCTTGTTCACTGATATCTTAGCAAATGTGAGGCACCATTTTGGAATGTATGCTGCTATTCTAAGAAAATGAACTTTGGCCTTTTAGTGAAGGAAAACCTGCTTCCTTTGCTGCAGTGCTGTGTAAACATCTCCTACTCATGTCTGTTCTCTGCTCTTGGGATTCAACAGAGCTTAAGAAAAATATTTAAATGCAGACTGATTTCTAACACCTGCTGAACACCTCAAGAAATAAATGACTTATGATTATGTTCACATTTTTCTGTTCTAATCACTTAATGATCAGCAATTGACAGCAAAATGCCCCACTTGAAGGGAAAGACAAGGGGGGATGTTAAGTGATCCTTTCATGGAGGGAATGATGTGTTTTGTCATTCTCCCATTATTTTTTGAACAAAGCTAAAATCTACATGCCCAAGACACCTTGTGCTGATGAGTTCAAGGAGATTGGGTGAGCTATCAGAGGTTTCATTTTCTCTACCTAGAAGCAGCAAGTATTTAAACAGAGACAAGTGATGGTTTAGCTCTGCCTGTTGCAGATGCTTTTGAATACAAAGGTATTTCTATGGAACATGGGAAAGAGCTCAGTTTTCTGCTTACCGTGCTGTACCTTCAGTATATAGGTATTATGCTTCTCTTTCTTTCTTTCCCTCCCCCCCACGCCCTTGCTATTTAGGAAAACTATCCCCAAATACTTCTGAAGCAGTATTCAAGATTGTTTTGTGTAAAATCTTACCAGAAGAGGAATGCCATGTTTGCCCTGCTGCTTTGTCACCCATCTGACGACTGCTTAACAGACTTGTGATTATACTGTTAATATAACAATTTCTGTGTAAAAAGTTGCCTGGCTTGTGTCTGAGGAAATCCATGAGCACCAGACAGGTATGCTTGCTTGCTGTGTGTGGACTCTGCTGATTTATTATAGAGGACATCACCCAACTTCCCTATTATGACATGGAAGCTGGGAAGAATGACTTAGCACTACATCTTTTCCAGTGTTAAAATGCAGAGTTTCTAGATTCGTGAGCCTGTGCCCCAGGAGGATGGCTCAGACCCTTTGCTGAGCATTAGGGAAATCTTTGTGTCAGGCTCCTGAAAGTAACCATACCAGAAGTTGTGTGTCCTTACCAAGTGCCCTCTGAATTTCTCTATGAGAGTAGCAGTGCTTTCTTCCTCTGTGTCCTTCTCCCAGTAATGAACAGTATTTAGAAATGTGGCTGCCACGCTGCGTGGTGGTCCTACAAGAATTCTCGGGTAATGCCACAACCTTCAAGGTAACATCTGCCCTTGTGTCATGCAGGTACTGAGAAGGGAAGAAGTTGGTCTGATCTGCCAGAAAGGGAGGGAAACAAAAGTGTGTAAGAACAGTCACAGAATGATTTTATGAATTGCAGTCTGTGGAGCTGCGGTTAGATCACACGCCAATAGTTCCAGAGTTATGTTCTCTTACATGTATTCGCTTCACTTTTTCCTCCTCTAGCTTTCACATGTCCTATGCACATAGAAAACTCTGAATTCCCTCCCCAAGGAGCCAAGAAAATGTTTTCTTTAAATCTGTGGCAGCAATAGTACTGTTGTCCATGTGTTTAATAAGAGCAGAATTACAGTCATGTTCCTGTTCCATGTGAGCAAATATAGTAAGTATTTTCACAATGGCTACAACTGGGATTTTGGAATGCTCACTGCTTTAACCAGTTTAAATAAAGCAAGGCGAGCCTAAACCTAAACCCCCCTATCAGATTTGCTAAACAAGTTCTGTCCTGACTCTTTGTGTACATCCTAAATCTTTCTCTAGCTGTTAGTCAAAACAAATACATAATTAAGGAGAACTATCCCCTTATTACTGTTTAATTTCCTGATAAAGACATTAAATTAAATTAAAAGGAATTTCCCCAAAAGCCCCCCTTCCAGACTGAATCCCTGCACTGACAAGCTATTGGATTTTCTGCAAAACAGAATAACAAACAAAAAAAAATCTACTTTCAGTCTTTTAGATTTGTGCAGTTTAATTGTTGGTCTATTTCCCTGATAAGGTGAGACTAGTCCCATGTCACTGGGGGAATGGTATCCTGCTGTGTTTTTCCATCCTCATTTACAATGATTATGTTATCAGGCTAGCCAGGCAAAAGGGTGGAGCAACTATAATTTCAAAGCAGGATTAGGTTGAAATAACGAGGTCACCAAGTTGTGGTTGTCATGGCAACGTCACATCTAAGAATATGGGATGCTTCTAGGAGATGAGGCAAGCCTGGAGTCTCTCCCTTTGCACAAAATCCCAGACTATTTCTGTAAAATTGCTTAATTGCTTTTAAACATTTTTTTTTTTTCAGAGTGGCTTTTGCCACAACAATGAATCCAAATTGCACTTATTTTATTGACAGTGTCTTATCTTTGATCTGCTTTTGATCCTGTTTTCCTGTTATCTTCTGAGTATTTATTTTGTTTGTCTCTAGAAGATCTTTTGTTTAAAATATATAACAGAATCTTGAGGTAATACAGCCAGCACTCCGATGTTTTGATTGTCCTAGAGACTTCACAAAGGTGAAACAGCGTTCTGTCATGTCATGCATTGCCCTGGAACCTCTCCCACACTAACAAATAAGGGTCAGTGTTTTGCTGTTAGCTCCTGAATTTTTCTGCTAGAGATATCTCTTTCTATCTCTTTTTTAGTTTTTTATAATGGTTTTTATGTATGTGCTAAAATCCTTCTTTTTTTTAATTTTAATATGGTGCCTAAAATTATTATTTTTAAACGTGTTTGTCATTGTTTCAAAATATGTTGGATAACATGAAGCTGAAGAGGCTTACTTCACCATGTCACTGCTTTTGTGGGTGCTTTGTGATACAAACTTCTGACAAACAAAGTAGGAAGCAGCTGCGCTGTATGGGGCTTTATTTTATCACCTGAAATCTCACCCAAAATACTTTCTTCTCTTTTCTCAGCTACTAACTGTGCTTTAATGTCACCAATGCATTACGGTACAAACCTCTCAAGACCCAGTTCCAATGAAAGTTGCTTGACTTTGTACTTTTTCCTTGCTGAATATCTACAGCTGTCAGTATAAGATTGCATTTGGGTTTGCAGGGCTAACAGATTTGTGGAGTAAAGGAGTAAGTTACAAACACTGTAAGGGAGATGGGGTAGGCTGTAATGGTAGGCTATGGGTGACTCTGAAGAAGCACAAGTTGTACCCAGAATTGTCAGAGTTCTTACTGTCCAGGGCACTTCTGCTCTGGGCATCTGAGCTCCATACCTGATGCAGTCTGTGAGTATATCAGTATGTGAGATTGTCTTCTCAATGGTACAATTTTCATTCTGTTCTTTATATATTAGCCTGGTTGTAAGAAACTTGCAGATGGACCACCTAGAGACCATTACCCTTCCTCAATTTTTTTGTTGAAAGGAGCAAGCGAGCATTCAGACAAACTTGTATGATCATGTAAGGTAAATTGTCATGGCTTATGTGAAACCATAGAATAAGAGTTTCTACAGATAGGGAACAGTTAAAATTTTTTTTTTTTTTTCATGCTATGAGAAAATGGTCAAACTTGAAATGTATCTGACTTCTGTGTGGCTCTTGGTTTTAAAAAATTAAAGAAAGCACACAGAAAATACCATGTTCAACACCTTGTTTCAAGGGCATGAAATGCAAGGTTGGAAAGTGAATGGTGTTATTAGACAATCTCACTTCTGGCTGACCTAAGATAGTCTTCATGGTAAGTGTAGACATTTTCTGTTTATTTTCCTCCTGTTCTTCACTGTCCAGTTAGAACTTGTGGAGAGTGTGGCATCTTGCACTTTGCTGACATGGTAGGAAATAGGGACTGCACAAGGTGAATGGTTTCCATCAGTAATGAGACTAATAGCTGAGTTCTGAGAGTAAAAGGAAAAAGAGGTTTCAGCTTTGGTGTGAGGCACACTGATCAACCATCTGGTAGCAGAGCGGTATTTTCTCTCTGACCTTGTTCAGAGGGAGCCAATCTGTTATATTCCACAATGGATGGGATCCTTGCACAGCAGCCTGGAATGCTTATTGATATTGTCCAGTATGATGAATAAATTCTGTGTTTAACAGGTTTGCCACCTATGATGGTGAATGAAAATAGGAATTTTCCCCCTATTTATTCAGGTTTGTCTCTTGTCCTGAGAAGAAGATTTGTATTACTGTTGAACAGCTTGAATGTGTTTATTCTGTGACATTATGATCTAATATTCTTCAGTGAGCTGAGAAACTATGTGGTAACTAAAGATAAATTTAAAACCAAATTGTCAGTGGGTATATCCACCAGATGGTGATGTTCTACCAAATTATTTGCACACTGATTTTGCAGTAAAAAACTTGTGTTTTGGAGGGAATTGTGATTATTTCTTAAATTTCAGATGAACGAGTCTTTCTGTTGCTTCACTGATAATTAGGCTTGGAAAGACAACACATTTTGACCCATGCTGAAGAGTCCACCTTGTTTGTGTCCAGTGTCCAGGACAAACAACACACTGAGGAATGGAGAAAAAATCTGTAGCTTTTACCACACTGAAACTGGGTAACTGCTAGGGTTTTAGAAGCAAGCTTTACATGGCTGCTTTACAATTGTGGAGAACCATTAATCTGACAGACTTGTTTACCAGTTGGATGGTTTGTTTCTGTGAGAAATAAGGCACCAGGATGACAAGGGTGAGGAGGGTTGTGCTGTGATATTGTTCCATGGTTCCTCTTTCCATAGCCCAGTGGATTGTGTGGATGAATGCCAAGTTTGGTTTGCTGGGTGGGGCCTCATCTGCATCTGAAGCTGGAAAGGAATGGGTCTGCTACATTCATCCTCCCTTTTCTTTGGCTTGCTTGCTGAGTTGAACAGCCCTCAGGAAAACTGTGTTATGGAAAGTTACACAATTTAAAGTCTAGCTTTTCCATCCTCGTATACAATAAACATCCCTGCAGTTTATGCACATGAACTGCAGCCACTCAGATGGAAGAGCTCTGCTATTAAAAATTGTTAGAATTATTGATTTAGTTTGAGGAGGAACTGCCAGTAAAATTAGATCCTTCAGAAGTCTTCAGCCACTTTACCTAACATAATAAAAAATTCTCAGGGAACAAAAATAATGTTTTTGTTTAGTCTAACCTACAATAAGAAAAAATGGAAATGATAATTTGTTGTTCTCTCTTATAGTTCCCTCTTTCTTATTGTCAGCTCTGCACACAGATTTAGCTATTCTATAGGATCATAATCACTTGTACATACAAACCGTGTCGTATTTGATGGAAAAATGTAACAAGAGGGCCAGCTAATATACCTGCAGAATTCACAACTGCAAATGGGAATGCTCTTTTAAAGATAGAATATTGGTGAAAGTAATAGGGTTGCCTCTCCTAATTAAAAAACAAAACAAAACAAAAAAACCCCTCACTAATATAATGTGATACTTCCTACATAAAATAACAAATTCAAGTAAGGTTTGTTTCTTCTAATGAATTCTAATTTATGAGGATGCTCTGCCTTTTCCCACACAAATGTCCTCATTTTGGTTTCAGCAGCACCACTAGGGCAAGTTAGAATGTGGTAATACTGATACTAATGATATTGGTATGGTTCCTGTATCCGGATTCAGCTCTGTTCTTCACCACAAACTTACTGGTAGAGATGGAGGATGTGAGCCAAAAGTGAATTGAAATGAAATGGGATGATGTTCCTTTCCGTCTGGATGACATTAATTGTGTGCTGCTAATGCTGGCCACCTCCCTCAAACTGCTAATCTAGTTCTCTTCGTGTTCTTAGCCATAACAGCTGGCCCTGGCGTTGTGTGGTTATGCAATACCATGGTAGATCTCCCGTCCCTACCTACAGCTCAGTGCTTTTGTAGAGTCTGTGTATGCTTGTTGTTTTGTGGACTTTGTTTTGTTGTGAAGCTGAAAAGGTAAGCCATTGTCCTCTCTCCTGACCAGTATGCAATGGTCACTTTGACTTACTGTCACCCTGTTTGGAAACCAGCCTGTATTTTGTCATTCCATTCTGCACTGGCATTTGTTGAGTCAGAAAAACGGCTCATGTTGCTACCACTGATCTTCATAGTACAATGTGTCTCTGTCTGAATGTTCTTAATGGTGTAATTTGATAAGCAGCCATATTGGTGAAGTGACGTGAGGTATTTAGACTGAACCATACCTGCCAGGAGAAACTGTATCATACAAGCTTTTTGTTCATTTTGTCTAAGTCCATGAGTGACTTGCTCATTGAATTACTTTTTTTTTCCCAGAGCCCAGTGTTTGATGGACAGTACTGAACATTCAGGAAAGTATGAGAGCACTTACATGGATTTTCCAAGTTTTTTTAACATTCATTAGGAAATTACTGAGGAACTCATGTAATCTGAAAAATCCAACAGATAATTCCAGTGCACTTTTGCTATGTGTAGGAGGATGGCACTGTGCTTGCTGTGAGCCACAGCTGAGAGTGTGCCACCAATATATTCTGCTACACACACTGGGAATTTGAGCTGTGGCCAGAAACATTTGTAAACTTTTTGGGATTCTTCAGTATTTGTTTTCGGGTATAGAAATGTGTTCAAGCTCAAAGATGGCAGATTTAGGTAGGATATAAGGATGAAGTATTTTACCATGAAGGTGGTGAGGCACTGGAACAGGTTGCCTGGAGATGTGATTGATGCCCTGTCCATGGAGATTTTCAAGGAGAGGCTGGATAAGGCACTGGGCGACCTGACATAGCTGTGCAAGCCCCTGTTCATTGCAGGGGAGTTGGACTAGATGATCTTTAAAGGTCCCTTCTAACTCTAAGGATTCTATGAATTGGTTTGGTCACATCTGTTGACAAGAAGTGCAAGCAAATCAAGCTGTTCTATGAGCAACTATCCTCTTTGTTATGGATTTGATAGTTGCTTTCTACTATCAGTGAAGTTCTGACAGTAAATTTTCCTACACAGTGCTCACCTGTGTAGATTTTCAGTTGTCTGATAAATGTTTAGGTCACACAGATGAAATTCCCTTAGTAAACCACTCTTCTATCTTGCCATTTATTTTAATGAAATGTATAGGAAAACAATAACTTTGAAACCATTGCCTTTCTGTCAGATCAGGTTGAGGTTTGCCAAACTTCTGTAGGAGAGAAAAGGGCAGACTGACAGATGAGGAGTCATGCTGTGATTGCCTAATCTTGTTTCCTATGAAACCAGGAAGATGGGGAAAATATTAGGAGGCTAGTCTTCAAACTTGTCCCAGACAAGAAATCAAGGAAATGGTGCTTGTAGTGTAATAGAGACTATCTTTGTGAAACGTATGCTGGTTTGGCACCTAGGCTTTAGTGAAACTGCCCAACTAAATTGTTAGTGGGAGCTGTGCCATCTGAACAGATGGGCATGTGTAGGCAGTCAGTAGTCATGTTTGTTCTTCATTTATGGGAATTTAGTCCAGGATTTGAAATATCGTGAAGCATAAAAAGCAAGATGTCTATGTAGACTATCCTCAGGATTACATCCAAACCAGGTACCTTGGCATTTGCCCTATTGAGGGGGGGCATCCTCTCAGTAAGCTAGTCAATCAGAAGACATCTGATAAATAGTTTTTGGCTTGAATACTTCACTCATCGATATATTAATCTTTCTCAATTCATTCTGTCCCACTAACCCAGTCCATTTTCCCCTTTAACTGTGGTATTTTTGCTTTTGAATACTTTTAACGACTTTCCCATATCACATTCAGTTCCAGTTTCCTTGCAGTCATAACTGTGAGTGATTCCAGCTGTGCCTGGAATTCTGCACACTTCTTTTCACATCATCTTCTTGTTCATTTGCTGAGGTAAAGTTACTTATTAAAGCATGTAGGTAAATACACAAATTGCTATGATATAGATGAAGTTGGAAACCTAAAGTGTGCCAACTACTCCCATAACTATCTGACTGCATTTGCTTATCTGGCTATAAGTCATTTTCCCCCCAGACTCTTACCCTTGTAAGCATGTAAATTATTGAGTCTGACCAGACATAGAAGTAGTTATTGAGGGGTAGTTATCACATTATATGTAACCTTATGATAATTTCCATGTATATTCCATCCAAGCTTTTTCCAAAATATTTATGCCCTACTTCCAGATTTGTAGATGATGTTCAGAGCAGTTTTAGGTATTACGTACATTAGGAATTTTTTGCTGCGTTGTTGTGGTAGCAAAACCTTTGGAAAGTGACAGGTTATGCAAACAAAGCAGTTCCTTGTCTATATTAGTCTATACCTGTTCATCAAATAAAATTAGCTAAATCACAAAGAGATGTTTTTGCTGTTGATTTTGTTTCCCCTGTGCTAAAGCTTAGGCAGAATGATTATGTCAAATGATTTTTCTCGCTTTCCTTCTTGTTGTAAGTAAGCTAAGAATATCTTTACGCTCACACCTGGCCTTACTGAAAGCACACATGTTCAGTAACAATGTTAGATAATAGTGGGGTCGAGTAATGAAATTTTGAGCCTGGTCCTTTGTCTGTTTGTGCTGTGTAGTATTGCTTTGAATGCCTGCACTAAGCATTCTGTCTCACTTTAACGTAAGCCTCACGAGGTAGGGACCTTGTCTCTTCTCAAGAATTGCGCAGTCTCAGATACCTTAATGACACTCAAGAAATAATAAAAAATTTAGACCAATGCTTTTGAGAGATCGATCACGTGTGGAGTGTTTCTGGCCTATTTGAAGCAGAGGAAATTCTGTGCAGGAAGTCAAAGGGGTGGTGAATGTCGGACTCGGGGCTCACAGAGTCTCTGGCAACTTTCTTAGGCACGCGTTAAAACAAGTGTTCCTCTGATCCAAGGGGAAGCCAACAGGCAGTGTGTGTCTGCTGCTGCAGACCTACATGCATATAGCTCTTTTTCCAGATTTGGTCTTTCTGCATATGTATGTGTTTACTTATTTGGAAGCTTTCTCTTTAGTTTATGCAAAATCATATTAACACAGGGGATAGCCATGTGTTTTGTAACTTTAGAGGGTCCTAAATAAACATGATTTTCTTGGTTCCTTGTTAATGAATGAATGCACACTTGCACAAATGCAGTACATGTACAAAACATCTGCTCTACAAGTAGATGGAGGGTGAAAAAAGTCCAGATGTCCAGACTGGGATAGTCTAAGTAGTCAGTCAACAGCCTTCATTGTTTGTTAGGCAGGAACAACTTGAGAGCTGCCAGAATAACTGTCTGTGAATCTCGCCAAGAAGCCAAATATCCTGGCTGAGACTGTAAAATACAGGCTGGCATCTGGGCTCTCTGATTGTCATCAGTCCCTGAGCATGAAAGAAGAGGAAGTGGATAATAGTAATTGAAAAGCTCACTGCAGCATTTTTAAATTAATTATTTCAAATATTTTCATTAAAAAAATAACACTACTGGGAAAATAATTAAACATGGATTTTAAGAGAGGGGAAAGGCAGAGCTGTCAAAGCAATGCAAGACTCCTTTTAAGGAACTGTTGCTTAAATGGCTTTATATTTTTTTACTTTGCCTAGATTTTTCACTCCACACTGCACTCCTACCACTAGGCACCAAGATAATATCTGTTTATTCCTGTAGGCTAGGTAATTGCTGTCTGTACAAAAAGAGGTGCAATATAGTCAAGATGAACTGTGGAAGTGCGTGACTGCACCTTGGTTTTCTCCTATATGCCCGGAAATACTTTCATGCTGCAAAGCATGAAAGAATGTTAGTACAGATTATTATTTTTTTCCCATTAATTTGAAAGTTCTGAGATGTCAATCTGATCAGCTCATCAGTGTCCAACACTTTACTTTGGATTGTATACTCTTCAGAAGTGAGAGCACCTCTTGTGTTCTCAGTGCCTGATTCACTTGGGTCAATTAGTAAGAGCTTTTGTAGCAGAATGCTAAATCACTGCTCATTAGAATCTGTGAGAAGTGGTAGCAGGTCGACATGTCAACATTGGAGTAGCTGGTTTGGGAGAGATCAAAACTCTGTGGACCATGTATCCACATGTTAAAAATTTGGATTCATAGTAGGATTTTTGAGTCTCTGATTTTCTTGTGTTCCCAAAGCGGGTTAAAAGGAGACTTCATCACTCCCTACTGCACCTTAATGAGTATGTACATAAATCAGATTTTTCAGTCCTGGCTGAACATAGGGAATAAATAGAATTCTCCCTTCTATTCCTTTCCTTTTTTGATATAAAATTAATTTTTACCTTCTTTCTCAAAAGCACGTTAGATTAGCTAGACAAATAGCTCTGGATGAGTTGTACTGTTGTAGCTTAAAGTACTAAAAACATCCCATGTTTGCAGTTACTAAATAACTTCTCCCCACAGCAGGTTGGCTTGGGACTATGCAGGGTGTTTTGCCTTCGTTCTCCAAGGAAATTAGGTAGGATACTGTACATTTTCACTGAAGATATTCCTTGCAATTGTAACAGACTGTAAGATTGAATGTCCTACGTCATTATATTGTTGTATGAGACTTTCATTATTTTTGTTAATTTTCAGAGAGGAAGGTGGGGAGTATTGTGAGTTCAGTTAGTGGCAAGATGCACGTATTCATGGATTTTTCTGAACTAAAGATCTGTTGCATGGTTAACTGTCATACTGGGGACCTGGATTTAGCAATGTAGACGTTCTAGATTTCTAATAAGCTATATGTATTTTCATCTCAGATTTTTCTGAGCCTGATTTTTTTCACGTTTTTTCAGATGGCAGCACCAGGAGGCATTCATCTTTGTTCTTTGGATTATTAAATGTTTCTTCAGGCACTTAGCTCTGACTTTGCAGCTCTATAGGAGGAAAGACTTCAGTTCATGCTGTTCCATACTGGCTGCTTCTGCCAATCTATTCCAAAACTTTGGCCACTGTATTTCCCTAGGCAGCTGTTCATCTTTCAGCCTCTAAAAGGCTTCTTATCAAGTTTGTCTCCGCAGAATGAGAAAGCAATTCATTCCATAGTAAGCACTATTGCTAACTTTCTGTCCTTTCCTATCTGAGAAGTTGGAAGGTTTTATCTTCTGGGAAACTCTAGATCTTCTGATTCAGGTAAAATCTGGCATGATTTCACAGATTTTTTACTGTCACTAAGGGTTTGCTTTTTTCATTCCTGAGAAGAAACAACCTCCTCCAGGTAGTAACTGTGTTTTGCAGAATGGCGACAGGAGCATCCATGGAATGTGAAGGACAGGCACGGTGTGAGGTTTTTCACTAATGGAATGGGATGTATAACAAAGGCAGTAGTTGAAAGAATAGGCCAGAGTGAAGAAGAGAGTATATCTCATTTTCAACAATAGAAATACAAGCCATTTTCAGATGTGGGAGAATTCTGTACTTCTATACTGTGTTCTGTATTTTACCTCCACAAAATTAACTTTTGAGCCTGTCTGGGTCTGGGAATGTGCTGCCATAACAAATGATGGCATGTGGAAAACAAACTCTTTCAACTGGCTCTGAGATTCTTTAAAACATTAGGTGAGGTACTACTTGGCGTTCAGCCAGCTTCCTTTGGCATAAATCCTGGCACAAATGCCTGGCACTAGGATGTCTGCTGGGAGGAAAGGTTATAGCAGTACAGAACGGCTGCAGTGTACATTCTGCCAAAGGCTGTTCCAAGAGGTGTCTGCAACTGAAAGGTGGACTATTTTAAAGGCAAGCTCTCTCAGACTTTCCTCCTATGAGAAATGCTCCAAATACTGAAATACCTTTGTGGTCCTTCACTGGAATCTCTATTGCATGTCCATGTTTCTCTAGCAGTATGGAGCCAGAAGTGGACCTATTACTCTACGTGTGGCCTCACGAGTGTTGAATAGAAAGGAATGATCACCTCCCTGCATGTGCTGGAAGTACTTTGCCTAATGCATTTGAGGATACCACTAGCCTTTTTTGCTGTATGGGGCACTGCTGGCTCATGTTCAACTTAGTGGTCACCAGGACTCCCTTGTCCTTTACAGCCAAGTTCTTTCCAGATAATTGGCTCCTACCATGCTGTAGATCTTACTAGCATGGCTCTGCTGAAACACCAAAGTTCTCATATATCTATTTAGCCTGACACACAGCATGAGTGAGATGCATCATTGATATGGCTACTCTAATCTCAGGGCCACAAGAGCACTGCTGGTGGGTGTTGCAATTCCCTTCTCAGTGAACTGACTTTAGTAAAGCCAGCATTCACCATACTTCCATGTTAGAAATGTATCCTTAGTAGTCTATGTAGACCATGCAATGATTAAGGATTGGAGTCCTTTTACCCTTGCTGGATACACTACTTGGCAGATGGCCCCATGGAATCCTGAATCTTAGACCTAAAGATGATATGGATGGTTGCAATGTCTAGGGCAAACAACAGAAACAAGATCAACAAGCCTCCATTCTGTTGCCAAGCACAGAAATTAAAGGTAATGCAGTCTCTAGGAGAAGAATGAGTAACAACATAGATCATGACGTGGAAACATGAGTGGTCTTTTCTAATGCACAATAAAATGGACCTTTGCAGAGATGGTACAATCTGACAGAAATGGAGAAACTCTCTTGTAAAGCCTGCATGGAGATTTTGTTAGGAATCTTTATGCTAAATCAGAGAGAATTTGAATCTGTGTCATTCCTGGGTAGAGGCCTACACTTGAGATTGTCTGAGGTACCAAAAGTCCAGTTCAGCTTTTACCCACGGCAACAAAAAGAGTTTTGTGACTATGGCTGTGTGATCATTAATAACAGATCTGTGTTCTGAGGAGTCATGCAGCAAAACAAATTAGATCCAGTTCAGGTACAAGCACAAAATTGTATTTCTGTCTACTTAATCAGAACATGGTATGAAGTTTGCACCAACATTTTTACTTTTACACTAATTTTATGCTGGTTGTAGAAAGATAGGAGATACTTGATCCAGAATCAAGTCTGGCAGTATGAATGTTTTTGAACAAATATGACCTGTCAGATTGAGTTTAAACTCTTATGTAAGTGCTGTAGATACAGCATTTTTATTTGGTTACTTAGAAATCCTTAGGTTATGTTTATTATCTCATGAAACCACAGCATGAGTTTTCTCAAACCAAAAGTACTACTGGCAGTGCCTACACACGGCATTGCATAAATTTCTGGTAAACAGAACTGTGCCTTCTCTTAGCACTGCTCTGCCTGGCACATTCTTTTTTTCCTATGACTGTATGCAGACAAGCAGAGAGCACCAGGACTGCTAGAACTGCCAGACTGAGCTGGGAGGGCTTACTCACCACCACTGCACCTTACTGTTGAGTTTGCTTATTACTAACTGCTCCAAAGAGCAGCCATTGTGGCTATACAAAAGATCTTAGCTAGAAGAAGCACTTTTGCAATGGTATTTAGTTCTCCTATTATCGCTGTTTTTTTTTTTTTTCTTTTTTTTTTCTTAACCTTTAACCCCACTCTCTTCTTTTCTTTGCCCTCTGTTTTGACATTTGTGGCTAAAAAGGAATTTTTCTGACACTGCTGTGAAGTCATAATTTAGAAGGTAACTAAAAGCAATGTCTTAAGCAGGTTGATGTTGGCACGGGTCACTCAAGTCTCCCTGATAAAACCTTGTGCAGCGTCTGACTTTCGCAGTAGGGAAGCTGTCAACAAAAACTGCATTTCAGCCTCTGCTCTTTACTTTTCTTTTGCCTTACCTTTTGGTGTACGTTTGTCTTGTTTTGTTTTTAAGGAAGCAGTGCTGAACTTTAACAGCAATTCCCACACATGCCAACTGCTGCTAAAAGGATGGTTCTTACCATCTTTGATATCACCTGAAGGATTAACAGGACTGGTTCACTTTAAAAATGTCTCTACAAGTAAAGGGCAAAGGAACAAGTGTTAGTTAATATGAAAGCGTGAGTTAAAACTTTACAGTTTCAGTGCTTTGACTGTTTTTCTGTTTTATCTTTAAGAAAAGGTTAAAGTGATTCTTGATAGTTCCTGTTGCCAGGGGACTAAGAAGTTAAAGATCAGAATCTTCTTTACTTGGTTCTAGATGGTGGCAAAATTTTGCAGTGCCCAGGCCAAATTCTTCTGGAGGATTTAGCATGAAGTAATTTCTCTCAACACTGGATTCCAAGGCATGAGCAAGATAGGATCTCCTTGTTCCACATTCTCAATGTGTACCCAGAAGCGTGTTTGATCAAACATAGCTTTGATCAAAATCAAATAAAAATAAAAGGTTTTTATTTAACCTGAAATGATTGTCTTAATTAAAAAGAAAAAAAAAATCCCTGCAATTCTGGCTTCAGGTTGGCCTGGTGATTTTTTTTTTCTTTTAGTTTGGTCTATGTAACAAAACCTGTTTGCACTTTTCAAAAACATAAACAAAGATCCAACCACTTAATACTTCAGCTGTATTGCAGTTGACAACAAAACGTCTTGCAGGAATTGTATTTTTCCTCCTTGAAGATAGGGAAAAGCAGAAGAGAGAAAATAAAAAATAAAAGTGAGCAGCCTTAACATTAGTTGTGTACCTGTAACTAGCTTGTGTTGATTTGTCAGCGTTAGTTAGCCCTGTTCTGATTCTTGTCATGTTGGCACGGTAACTGGAAGACAGAACCCACCTAATGAAACACCAGAGAGGTGGTTAATGCTTATGGTTACCGCCTTGCATTAGCCTAAACGTAGTGGAAGTGCAATAAAATATAAACTGCCTTGCTATCAATATTTTATTTTATTACAAGAAATATAAACAGAGATGCAATCCTGACACTGGGAGGCAGTTTACAGAATGAAATTCCTGGGAAAACAAAAAAAAGAAGAACTTTTCTAGAAAGTTTACACTAGAAAAAGAGTATATGTTATGCAGATGTATACCTTGGTAGAAATTAAATAGAAATTTAATTGCCTGATAACTAAGTGCCAATCTTCTGTCTTTTATACCTATTTATTCCTAGATTTTGTAGGTTGAGCTCTGTTAAGGAAATCCTGAACTCTCATGCTTTTTCTTTTTTCTCCTTTCCTCCCTCTTCTTTCTCTATTTTTCTCTTTTTCTTTTTCTCTATTTTTCCTCTTAAAATAGGCCTCTGGTACCATCCTCTGGTCGTTTAAGGGAGAAAAAAGGTTGTCTTCATGTTAGAAGTGCTTGGTCTACCTTGGATTTACAGAACACATTGATAGAAATCCTTAGGGTAAATTGATCAAGCTGTGCCAAATTCTGCAGCTAGCAGCACATGAGAACGGACTTACCAGCAGAATCATTCAACAGAGGGCGATTTGTGGATAATAGCCCAAAGGGAGATACCCTTTCACTCTTGGATAGACTGAATCTGGGCAGTGCTGTGTTCCTTACCTGTCTTAAATGCTTGGCCTATGTTTATCACGAGGTACCTAACCAGAAATGAAGTGTTGAATATTTAACAAAGATGTCATTTATCCCAAACATTCACTTGTTAGTGTAGACAAGTAGGTGCTAATAAGTACCAGAAAAAAACCAATAGTTTAAATAGTATTAGCAAATATCCCTTCCTTCCTTAATTGGTGTATGCTACATAGGAATTCAATTTTGAATGTACAACCAAATGTCGCAAGTTGTTTCCAAGCCTTACTCTCTTCGAAATGAGACATCAAACTGTTGTCACCCAATCCTTTTTACTTCATTTTTTAGTTCAATACTTTGATCATTCCCCTCTGACATGGTTCCTGCTGTACCAGATTAGCTAGCAGCAAGTTGCTAGCTAGATGAAAAAAACCCTTTAATGGGGTCTGTTTAGTTCTTCATCTGTAAATCATTTATGTAAAGAAAGTGTAACTAAGTCACAAATTGGCAGATAATTTCTTAGATATTTGTGTTGCTTATGAAATTATTACCCCCTATCCCTTCTGTCTATTAAATGCTCTTTAGAATGTTAGTATAAACTTTTTTTTTTTTTTTTTAATGAAAACATGCAGAAGAAGATTACAAGAAACTAAACAAGTGCTTTTCTTCGAGAAAATTAAACAGCTCCTAAACAAGGAAATGCAGTTCCTCTAATCCGCCGGGACTCAGTAATGCAAAAGATAGAGTGCAATGAGGAAAAAGACTATTAAAATGGTGTCCTAGTTTTGGATGGGACAGAGTTAATTTTATTCGTATAGGCTTGTCTAATGCTGTATTTTGGATTTTTGATGAGAATAATGATGATAGCACATTGATGTTTCATTTGCTGCTGATCAGTGCTCACACAGAGCCAAGGACTTTGTCAGCTCCTCCTGCTGCCCTGCCAATAAGGAGCTGGGCTTGAACAAGGAGCAGGGAAGAGACACAGCCAAGACAACTGCCCCCAGCAGAACCAAAGAGATGGCCCATACCCTATGTTGTTATGCTGAGCAATAACGGCTTTGCAGAAAAAATGAGGGGAGAAGTGTTCAGAGCGATGGTGTTTGTCTTCCCAAGAAACCATGATGGGAAGCAACAAATCAATTTCTTGTTTTGCTTTTCTTGTATATGCAGCTTTTGCTTTACTAGGTAAACTGCCTTTATCTCAATCCGTGAGCTGTCACACTTTTACCTCCCCAATTCTCTTCCCCATCCCATTTAGGAGAGAGTGAGAGGCTATGTGGGGCTGAGCTGCCTGTGAGATTAAACCATTCCAATCAGAAAGGAAGGAATAGGTATAAGGCATGTATAGCAGCACTGGAACTGCTTAGAGGAGAAAAAGTGGAGAGAGGGCCCAGGAAAATTATCACACTGTAGAAAGAGATATTTAAAGCCAAGGAAAATCCAAAAGAACATCTTCTGGAACAGTAAGGATTTAGGGCTTGCAGAACTTCATGGCCAGTAGGGCGGAAGCAAGTGGTAAAGACAGAGTGGGCAAGCAAGTACTTTTAAGATACTCAACCTGAACTTCTGAGATCCCCAGTGAGAGGGGAAAGTTGCTGGTGGTGGCCAGGCTGACCTGCTCTCCTGTGCTAGGAACTACGGCTGGGGATGGAGAACTGGACTGGGCTTTATTTGGAGGGGTGCAAGGGAGGATTCCTCTGACAGTTCTTGGAGGTTTCACTCTGGTTACAATCTAAACAACATGTGAGAGCCTTGCTATAGATCTCTAGATGAAAGCATAGGAGGATGCAGAACTTCACAGGCTGCAGAGTATTTGGGTAGGTTCTTAGCAGTCAGAGGAGTTGTGATTCATGGATCAGGGTGATTTGGTTCACAAAATGGCGGGGAAGTAGTTCCAATAAGTGCTTTGAACTTGGTGGGTTGGAAGATTGAAGCTCAAAAAGTTTCCCTTGTTTACGTGGCTTATGTATATATTTCTATTCCTCATGTATCCACTGACAATGTCGTGTTTCTATTCAGAAAGTATTTTGTATCTTCTGTGGTTTTGACTGCTTAGTAGATATACTTGATTTTCTGAATTTTTTCAACTCTGTGTTGTGTTGTTATGAATGCCTATTTTGTTTCTATGGCTTTCATTGAGTAAATAACACCATGTGCAGCAGCTCAAAATGGAGATGTTTCATAAATTAAAAACACGAAATTTAATTTGGACTTTTTTTATGTGTCCCAGTCTTCAATGTATCCATGCCTTGCTACAGCCCTAAACATTCCTTTCTATCATTTTATTCCTGCTCTTGATATTTATACCTTTCAAAGAATTTTGCTGTCTGAAACATTTTTGTCAATGTTGCAGTTGACGTGTTACTGCTGGGGAATGAAAGACATTTTCACATCTTTCAGATTTGCAGATGATGTGGTGCCAAAAGATTTTCACTATTTTATAAATGTACAGATCCCAGTGGTTGCCATAGGATTGCCTAAAAGTGTGTATTTTAGTCTATATAAATATTCTCATTTGAATTGAGATGTTGATGATTTTGTTAGTCACTAGGGATGCCTACCTGGAGAGCTAAACGTAAACTGTGCTTCATGTAAAAAAAAAAAAAATCTGTTTATGTGCAACTTGCAGGATAACAATTCCAGTGCTAATTGAGTTGTAACTAGCTAAGAAATGTTCTAGATTTGTTGAGTGCATGATACATGATGGACTTGTGCTGGCACGGCTCTGAGCCAGGTATGTTGAGTTCTGCTATCTGATTCTACTCAGGCTCACATGCCTGGACTTTTCTGAAATGAGACAAGGTACTTCTACCTTTAATGTTTTGTGCTATCCAATTGCTATAGGTGAGCAAAGGCAGCAGAAAGTAACATGCATTTTTGCTATGGGTGTTCCAGTTTACATTCTGGTGTATTTACTTAAACTGCTAGTGAAGACAGACCTGTGTTAATAGAGTCAGCTGCAGATTGGAGATGCTTGTTTTTGTTGTCTCTGCTGTCCAGACAGTTACCTCTGGCAGGTGGGTAACGTAAACAAGTACAGACAGTAATATCTTGTACCATTGAGCAGTTTCCTTTGCCTGAGAGCCAGTCTGCTATATCTGAAAACTATTTTTATTGCTTCTACTTGCTTAACTACTGTAAGGACAAAGCTTTTCTAAATTAGTATAAAGCTTTAGCTTGTCAATATTTCAACATCTACTATGGCATTACACTCATATAGAACATATACTTTGGAAAGTATGCAGACACGTAACTTTTTTAATCACAGGAATGCAGTATCTAGATAGATACAGTCTTACTGATGTGTAGACGTGACCTAGTTGGAATGGCTGCATTGTGGCTCACCCATGTTGTGAGAGAAGGGATTATGCTTTATTGATTGGATTACTTCTCACTTTAATTATTTTTAGTCTTATGAGTTGTGAGATATTAATTCTGTCTTAAAATCTCTGG
Organism: Tetrao urogallus; assembly: GCF_951394365.1. NCBI lineage: Eukaryota > Metazoa > Chordata > Aves > Galliformes > Phasianidae > Tetrao > Tetrao urogallus. The sequence goes on from NC_136817.1 coordinate 56,145,729, forward strand.
GCTCTATTTCACATAATTCCTCCTGTTTCTGCAGCCAGAAAAGGTGGAACACTCTTAAATAAATGTTTATACAGTGTGCTTGGAGACCAAAAAATCTTGGAATAAATGTCAAAATATTGGGTAGAAAGATAATTAAAAAAAAAAAAAAAAAAAAAAAAGCTGCACGCTTTTCTGATTCTTGTGAAACTACTTTGTGTCATGTGAGAAGAAGAAACAGATCACTATTATTATGTCTCTGCTTCGAAGGGCTACTCGTCTGCATTAGCTTTCTGTAGAAATGTATGGGTGCTGTACCTGGATGGTCATGGCAGCTCACACTAAGGCTCAGCCTTGAAGTACTAGCTAAATGAGGAGGACAGTGATGCCACGTTCTGCTGCTGAATCTACATAACCAGTGGCACTTGAACGAGGTAGTTTTAATCTTGCTCGTGGCTGCTTGTATGAGCTGCAGTCACTACAAAGCAGTCAGAGCTCGAGTCAGGCTGCGGGGTAAGTCTGAGAGTTGGGCGAACTGTCTCTTTCCGCAGCACACCCTTGCAAAGAAAACCAGAAAGGTGTACAAATTTTGCCTTTAAATGCCATTAAATTCCAGGATTTTTAGATGTTTTGGCACTGTTCTAGGATACACACCTTCCAGCCTCAGGATACAGCAGTGAAGGTCTGATTGCGCTGATCTGATCTACGTCAGAACACAGAGGCTTCTTTGGAGCAGTCACCCTCCTCTCCATGCCGGTCTGTTTTCTGCCCTAGTATTGAAATGAAGCTCTGGTTGTTTGGCTTGAGAACAGGCACTGGGTGCGGGGACCTGAAACAATAGCTCTGATACATGTGATGGGCCCATTCATTTCAGCAGTATTAATGCTGATACTGTAAATGTCAATGCTGTTCACTGTTTCACTGCTCATCAGAAACATGCTAGAGACAGATTTTAAACAGCTGCAAAACCTCTTTAGAGACAGAGCTCATGGGGTGCCACTGGTGCCAAGGTGAAAGATAAGCCACAACTTTACTTCAATCAAGAAACATCCCATTATGCCACTGAGGCAGTAAGTCTTTCTGCTTTTGCTTTCTCCTCTTTCCCATCAGTTGTCATCATTTCCTTTTAGCGAACAAGGGTAAATAAATGCTTTGAGACATACATCTTTATTAAGATTTTGAAATGAGGATCCCATAAAGTTGCTGAGATAATAATGCCCAATTGGTGGGAACCTGAGAACGTGGAGCCCATGTCATATTGAGAATCTCTGCGCTAGAAATAGCATGTGACTTCTACAGTAGCAGAAGAGATTATACTGCAGCCAAAACCTGAAAGGGTAATGTTTTGTTCTGATACTGGTGAGTGCTTGCAGCACAAGAAAATGGCCCTGCCCCTGGGGAAGTGCCTAGCAGGAAAAAGAAGCCGGGAATAAACAACATCTGCATAGCTGAATTCTTTATAGAAAAGTTGAGTGATTGCTAAAGCAAGTCGCAACTAGATGTTGTTGGCTTGTTACAGTATACAGCATAGGATTAAATTTACAAATTGTATCACTCTATGTTTTCCACTAAGCTTTCAAGTGTAATGATAAACCATACAATGCTGTTGTTTCCTTTTGGTTCCCCTTATTTGTAACATGAAAATACAAGCCCTTTTTCTATTTTTCATGGTGCCATTTAGTAATGCCTATTTTGAAAGGTCTCCCAGTAATGCAACACAGGCACTGCACTGATCATTTCTTCCCTTGGAAGAGGAGTTGCTTTATTGCTTCTTAAGTATGTGGGTATCAGTGGGAAAACTCATTACTGGCCGTGAATCGTAGTACTTGTCTCCTTTCAGTTTTGTTTCTTATCTGGTTATTTATGATCAGTGTTTAATTTTCTTTCTTAATTGATGCACTTGTAATACCAGGAAGATTCATGTGGACCCCTTCCCCTTTTGATAAACCAGGAATAAAGAAGTAAAGTTACTAAATACGTACAGTGTCAAAGTTGTAAGGCATGTAGTTTTAATTAAGTTTTAACTAATTCCCTTTATCTTGTCAAAGTAATTATGACTGTACAAGTTATGTCACATTAATATGTGAAAGCAGCACTTTGGCATGGCTGGTCAAGGAACAAAGCCTTTATGACCTGCCTTGTTAAATTAAACTAGAGAGACTGATCAACTTGTATTTTGTTACCTTCTTTGATAATTTATGTTAAAGGTGAAGAAAAGAGCTACAGGGCCAGCACACATTGGTGCTAAATAATGCCAAGCTACGGCAGCAAACAAATTGAGGGGGAGAGATCTTGGAGACCTTTGAAATTTATGCTCCAGGATTTGTTAGTGAAAAATGAAATGACATGTAGCAAGTAAGTAGTTTAAGTGGACTGATAAAGTCTGAACAAATCTAAACTTTATGCTTTTTTTGTATGATCGGGTTGAATACTCTGAAGTTACTACTCATTTTTCCATTTTCTGTTTAGACGGGGTATCTGTTACACAGAATATAACTGAAGTTAGTTAGGGATTCCCAGTATACGAGCTATTCTTTACTACCAAATCATCTAGGTACTTACTGAGAAGAGCAAGTGCAGTGTAGTCTTCTCTACCTTTAGTAGGGCATAAGGTCTTTTCCACTTAAGGTAAGCTGCTTTCACCTTTCAGCTTCACAAAGTGTATGGTATAAATTTGTGTCCTAGCTCACCTAGCATTAATTTCCTATCTGGGCAAGCTCTATTGGCAACCTTTTAGCCTAGGCAAGTACTGAATTATGATTTCTTTACTGACACCTGTACTGATTTGTGTAAATTTGAACTGTACCACAATAGTAGTTCATCTTGTTACAGTGCAAAGTCACACTCAGAAAAACTCCCAAAAGAATGAATATATATTATATTGTGCTAAGTTCTTCCTGTGGACCGTCTGCTTCAGACTCTCACCCCCACCTCCCACGTTCACTTTGAAGGAGCAGAGAAATTTGCTTTTCTATGCTCTGCCAGGAACTTCTGGAGAGGCTCCTCCCAACCCCTTTGACTGTTATGTCAATTTCTATCTTTTTGAGACATTTTCCATTAGAAATAACTATGCTACATGAGTCTGCTGTTTTTTGCATGAAGCTGCTGTAGGGACAATTTCTGAAGATTCCTGGCTGGATTCTAAGCTGGGGTCTGTGCCCTTTTCATAGCAGAGACTTTAATCAGTTTAGAAATTCAATCCGTTCCAGGAGGAATATGCTGAGTAATAACAGCATATCATTGTCACAACAGCTTGCAGGCAGATTCAGGAAGACAGCCCTATTTTCTTTTCACATATTTGCATATATTTCTCTCCGGTATCTTGGGAGGAAAAGGAAAAAAGTATATACCTTTCCAAACAAAGATTTGTAGGAAAGGGTATGCTTTAGGCCCTTATATCTGTACAAATCTAAACAGTCTTGGTGGATGGTATGCTTTGAAAAAGAAAATAGAATGTGTAGGAAATTACAGTGGGGTTCCATTTTGCTCCATACAGATTTCAACATTATTCACTTAGGTTCGTGAACCTCTTCAAACAGAAGTCAGCATTGAGGACAGAGGTGGGTGGTCTGACCTTGGAAAGTAAATAACAAGAAAAATAAGAACTAAGGGCTCTTAAGCAGTCTGGAAAAGAAGTTGGAGGGAGCCACTGTTCCTGCACACCAACACTTGCCTCTAAAATGAAACATAGCAAAAAAAAGAATCTTTGGAGACCCTCAGAGTTTTCAAGACTTGCAAGATTGTCTCATTAGGAAACACAGTGAGGGCCATAGAAATCAAACGGAGGAAAATATGTTAATTTGGAGATGCTTGCATTAAGCTTTTCACAGGTTACGAGAAACCAGGTGCCTGGCATCAACGTCAAAAAGTTTCTATGTTCCTGAACATTTCAGTCAGCTTTCCAATAGCATTAGATATTAAGTATCTTTCAGCTGCAAAGCAGGCACCAAAGTATGATCTTGAAATTGTGTTTTACTAAACTAATTATATGGGAAAGTAAGCATACGCGTACTTTGATAAGAGACTTACTTTGTAAGCATAGGGATATTGGGTATGGACCTATTTAAAAACTGCTCAGAAAACACTTAATATGACTGTCCTATGTTTCCTGCATAACTCATTCTGAAGCTAAAAGGCCCAAGGGTGGCTTAACAGTAGTCAGAACAGTTACTGAGTATTTTTTTGTGAATTAGCTCTAGGTTCAGATATTTTCCACCACTGCCAAATATAATCATAACTCTTTACAAAGTTTTCAGAACAATGTACATAAATAACATTCTTTTTTTTTCCTCTCAGACCTGTTGTCTACATTCCTGACTAGCACGACATAACTTGCTAGTATGCTAACTTGCATACTTGCTGATGTTGCTGTTTATTGCTCCACAATCTGCAAACAGGAAGCACCTGGGAGATTAAATCTTTGAGTGGGTTGTTAAAAGGGCAAGAAATCTGAGAGCTTAGGAGGCAGAAGGAGAATATTGATATACTCAGATTATATGAAGTATCATGAATCAAGACACTGATTAGCAAGTTTCCTTCTTGAATGAAGAAGTGAGAAGAAGTGGTAACTCAAAATGCAGGAGTTCTACCTCAGCTGGTGGATAGGGAATGGTTTGACCACATCCTGGATGTTTATTAGAACACTGTTGGACTTTCATAAATCAAGCTTTGAATGTTTTTGTACTTGCTTATTGTTAATTGTGGTGGAAAGGTATGGGAGGTATCTCCTGATCTCCAGATAATTATCTTGCACTAATTATTGAAACACGAAGATTTTTGTATAGAACGTAGACACCCACGTGTCTTTTTTACTGTTGGGGAGAAAAATACATGTTAGGAGAGTTTTCAACTTATCCATAGGATTGTTAGAATTCCTGTTACAGAATTTGAATGTTTGTTTTTGTGCTTGAGTTGTTAGTAAATAAACTTCTTAGTTTTGTTTCAGCTTACTTTCTATTAAAGGTTTTTCACCAGCTGACCATGCATGAATCTAAGTAATGAAAGACTTTAATCAGATGCTGCAATGTGCCTGTTTCCTCCAGGCTTCTAACTTGAATTGGAACCTGCTGGAAACAGAAGCTGACTTTCTCAGTAAATCATTGTTCAAAATTAGTGGATCTCGGGAGTGGCACCTTTTATTAAGGAACTGAACCCCTGCTTCAGTAGAGGGGAAAAAAAAGAAAAGAAAAAGAAAAAAGAAAGAAAAAAAGAAAGAAAAAGAAACAAGTTAAGAAAAATGTACAAAAAGTGAGAGTGAAATCAAAGGTTAAGGAAATACAGCCTGAAAATGAGAAGGTGAGAAAGGGAGTGGGAAAGGGTATTTATGAAGGATCTAATGGAGCCTTCTCTGCAGAATCATGCTTTCTTACTTCAGGAATTCCTGCCTGCTTGCAGAGCTTGCCAGCATAGAGAGGGTCTGCAGTGAAAGATGCACTGCCCTTCTTCTCCGTTGGCAGCCAAAATCCATTGTTTGCCATAATATTAATCTTGTTTCCATCACAGGGCACCTAATTGTTGATCAGCCTAGCCTATTCCCTAGAAAGTTATTCAATTCAACATCAAAGTCAACCAGAGAAACCTAGATCCATTTTTGGAAGTTAAAAAGTCTGAATCTTGAGTAATCTAAATTTTAATCAGCATTAGTTCACGGTACTTAACGTTCTCGGCCCACTCCCCATAAAATGAGGGATTTTTCTTTTTTTCCATCTTGTATTCAAAGATGAAAATCTGTACTTTGGAGGATTTCCTGACCTAGTGGTGTTATATTTTTTTCTTCTGGAAGAGGAGAACACAGCTTTACCCCAGTGTATTTCCCTGGTCCTCAAAAGAAAAAAGATTTGCATTTCCACTCCCTAGCTTGAAGTAGGGTTTACAGCTTGGAGAATAAGACATAAAATACACACAGCCGAGCCTAACCGGCATGAGATAAAAACAGTGTAACCAAGTGTAAGAGATACAAAAATAACACTTGTGTCTATGCTTTTAGTAGAAGGAAAACAGCAATAATATTCTAATGGTAAGATATTTCTTTTTAATTTGTAAGTGTTAGCACTGAAGCTGGTCAAAAACCAGCCTAGCCAATGTCCCTCCTTGCATGTCCTGCTTACTCAGCTCAGTGCAGCAGCTGTTCCAATAAGCAGTCTGATGTTTAGCACCTGAGAATTTGCTCTGTCCTTTAACCAAGATTGCAAACTCAACAAAATGTATAAAAGCATGAAGTTTCATAACTCTTTCTCCCTAATGTGACAGCCAAAGGAAATCTGAGTTATAGTGCAGTCATTAGCTTTCTAGTAAAAGTAATTTTTATATTTTGAGGCTTTCTTTTTTTGAACACAACACAAACCTCTTCTACCCAAAAATAACAATTTAAAAGTGAAAGAAGGAATGAAATAAGTGTATGAAAGAGAGGTGGTACTAAATCTTACCTTTAAGTGGCTTGCTAAAGAAATACATTATTTATTTGTAGCCTGCAATCAGGCTACTAATATTTATGGATAAACATGATGAAATAGAAAATTTCTCTTTACCATCTTGTTTTGATTTATTTAAAAAAAAAACTAAACTGATTGTTGCTTGTTTTCTTAGAACTTTGAACCCACATAAATTATATTCGCTCTTGAGTGGACATCTCCCCAAATTGTTAGGTTTAGTCTTCCATTTTTGTCAGTTATAGCACCTTCCACACATGAATCTCAAATTCCTGGAATCATGGATCTTGTTGTTGTTGCTTTCTCGTTACTGCAGCAGAAAGGTTGCCTCAAGTGTACCTTATGGTTTCAGGAACAAGAACCAAAAAAAAAAAAAAAAATCAGTATCCGTTTCTGGTAAAATTCAAACAGTAAAAGTATAAAGCTGATGAGGATAAGACATACTTCTGATCTTTGTCTGTATTTCATTCTTTCTCCACAAAAATGACATTGTTTCCTTAGGGCTAGATAGATATAGGAACAGAAAAGGAAGGGAAATTAATAAAAATGATAAAAGAATATACACAAAACAAGTGATGCATGATGCAGTTGCTCACCACCTGCTGACCCATCCAGTCGCTGAGAAGTGGCACCCTGAGCCCCCTCCCCCAGGTTTACGACACGTTATGCTATGGGACATCCCTTTGGCCACTTAAGGTCGGCTGTCCTGGCTCTGTCCCCTCCCAGCTCTTTGTGCAACCAACTCCTCGCTGGCAGGGCAGCATGAGGATGTGAAACATCTCTGGCTCTGTGTAAGCGCTGCTTTGCACCAAACAAAGCGTCAGCACGTTGCCACCACTATTTATTTTAAATTTATTTTAAATTCCAAAATACAGCACCATGCCAGCTACTAGGAAGAAAATTAACTCTATTCCATCATAAACAAGGACGACGTTTATTTTAAAGTGGATGTTCTAGTGATTCTGAGCATAAAAGCAAACTCTGGGAATGAGATTTGTTGCCAAGCGTTGAATATCTGCAGGATGGTCAGCACCTGAAGGAAGAGAACTGTGGATTTGATGGGGCAGAGGACTGTAGTAAAAATGATCTCTCACTGAGTGCAGCAGTTAATTGTCAAATATTGCATTTCTTTTTTTCTTAACTGCATAGCAGTCTCCAAAGCTACATAGTGATCCCATGCACAAATTCTGGTGGAGATGAGAGCATTAAATAATAATAATTAAAAAAGCAGTAATGAATCATCCATTTCATTTATGATTTACTGCTCAAAAGAAATATTTCAGGAGCTGTATGAGCAAGAAGACACTGCTGTCAGCTGTGTTGCTGTTGCTTTCAGAAAAATCTTGGTGAAAAATCTTTCCTCAGAAAATATCAAAGCAACCATATCCATGTGTTTGGACTTGCTAACTTGTTTACCACATTGCCAGGTGTTTCTAGGCCTATTTTCTATGAGGCTCTAGGGCACTGAGGAGAAAGGAGTTGACAGCTGAAGACAGGTTGTCAGTGATTGCTGGGCTGGGGCAAGTGGAGAATGGAAAAAAAGAAGGTGGGAAGTGACATGATGTTGCTACCGATGCGGGAGGGGTTTAACAGAAATTCCCCTCTCTCTAAAGGCAAATTAAGAGCTCTTCATTATCCTAGTGCCATGCAACATGGAAGGAAGATAATTTTACAAGATTATAGACTTTTCTAGTATGCAAGCAAATCTACACCTATTTTCTTGTGAAAAAAAAAGACGTCTAGTTTTTCATCAGAAATATATTGCAAAGTACATGTAAGGATTTCATCCTTCATTTTTATTGGTATTGGATCACAGATCTGTAATCTGTTTCAGGTTATTCTGTCTTCTTTTCCTCTATAGATTTCAGTAGTTGCTTTTTAGTTATTTTGGTCACAGCAGATACCTTCTGCAGTGCCTCACATACTAGAGGACTGCTGTCTGGACGGGGTATGAATCTGAGAGAGAATTTGGAACCTAATATTTTTCCCACTTGTCAGTTTTGGTTTTTTAGAACAAAAGGTCTGAATTTACAGAGAAAATTGTCTTCTGTATTTTTGGACTTTTAAATCAGATATTCCTAAGTGTTGTTGCTTGAAAGGGGGAAGATGGTCCTTAAACAAGAATCAGTAACAATGTGTGTTCACACGCTATTTATGTGTGTTGTGTTATCTGGATATTGGATAGAATAGAATTTGAAATACCCTGTCCTGTCTAACTCTGGGCATTCCATTTTCTTTTTGTTCTTCTTTCTCTTTTTTCCCTTTTGTCTTGTCTATTCTGACCACAGCTTTTTGGTGTAAGGGGATTATCTCGTATAATGATGATTGCACAGTGACGAAACTATCAGAAATCCAATTCTCTAGAGAGTTTTCTAGACAGTGCTGTTATGCGTGAAGTCATCTGGCATTCAGAAACAGTCTGATTTTACTTCTTCAGTGCCTTAAGAGACAAAAACATTTTGCAACTGCATGCAGGTAATAGCCTTGAAATATTTTTTGGATCTTATTAGTTCCATGGATGTGCACATTTGATCTGTACGTTCAGTGTTTTGTGATTGTGCTATGGTGTTAAAAATATGAACAGTTTTAGGGAGGGTTTTCAGGTGTGACAAGCAATTCAACCAGCGCAAGTGGTGCATTTGCGGAGGTTGGCAGATTCATTGTTTTGTGAAAGGGAAAAGATTTTATTTAGATGAGCTGAAAGAATAACCTGTTCAAAATGAACTGTGATTCAATGGGAATTTAAGTTGAATCAAAGGGCATTTAATGCCCTTAACTGACAAAGAAGTTTATGCAGAAATTTTCTCTGTTCTACGATTCCCAAGTACCATAACTGGCTGAATTTTCCAAAAATTAGTGTTTAAATGAACTCCAGTTTCACTTCTGCTGTAGAAAGCAATCACTCTTGTCTAAAAACTCATCAACTACACAAAATTCTAGTTGTGTTGCTTTTTAGCTTAGACATCTTCTTTTGCTTTTCTTGTTTTCCAATTTTGAACTTAAAGTTCTCTGCATGTACGTGTGGTGCTACCTGACACAGGTCGTATTTCAGCACAGTGGCAGCTAGCTTCTTTTGCAGGCCCTCTACTAATGATAGCCATTGATCCAGTAGTCCACACTGCTCAAAGGCAAGATCAGCTTCAATGCTTTTCCTTCTCCTGCCCTCTCATTTGTAGTAAATTTGCCCTTAGACACCATTTGCATGCTTCAGAATGAAACCTGCTTTTTTGGTGAAGGACCCCCATGCATTCATTTGTCAGGTTTTACTGCTACATTATTGCTAGGTGTCTGTAACTAGAACTTTCACAAGAAATATGTAATATGAGCTAAATATTCACAAGCACTGTTTGTAACTGGAATGGTGTTGCATAGAGTCAAGGTAGTTGTCAGCTCAATGTGGTAACTTCTATTAGCTAAAATAAGTTTTAGAGTATTATTAGAAAATTAAGACTGAGTAGTCAGGCTGTATAGCCTCTCAGTACTTCTACTGATTTCTGAATTATTAGAATATTAGAAATATTATAATTATTAGAATATTAAACTTTTATGAGCTCAGAAATATTTTGCTGAAGGGAGCTATAAATGAAATGATGACAGGCTTTTGAGGAATCCAGAGCTGTCCTAGGTAAACCAATAATCTTTGATTCCTCCTTTTCATGGAGCATATTAAAACCGAAAGGCAATGCTTGATTTGAAATTCCTTAGCTGTGTGTTGTGTATGTCATGTACAACATTGTTTGTGTATTATGCATACACAAATAAACGTATGCTTAATGAGTTTAAATAGAGACTGAACAAATTAATGGCAAAATCTATTCAACTTCATCATCAGTATGGGTAACCCTGTCTCTCAGTAATAAATACTGGGACTGAAGTACTTGGGGAAGTAATGCTATTTTTGTGCTGTTGGCTACAGATTCATCTAGTTGGTACTAGAACTAGTTATTATTCTAGAAGTCCTAATATGTCCCCTTTCCCCTGGTAGACAGAAAATAAATAGAAGTACTGTTTCCATTAAAATTTTCTTGCAGATGGAGAGGCAGAAGGCTCTACAATGTATAGGAATTTCAAGACATTCTCTGATTTGGACTAGGGTAGAAAATCTGATGATTTTTTTTTCCTCCTCTCCTTTCTTCAGTCTGCTTTCATTTTTGTCACCTCATGATGATGGGAAGTCTGTATGTAGTACTATGGAGGCAGAGGTGGTTACATATATAGTTAAGTAATTCAGAAACTAGTCACTACTGAGTAATTTTCATCTGCAATGCTTATTATGCAGCTTGAGATTTAAAAGATACAAACCATATTTTTGCTGCTTAGTCCTTCTGAATAACAAATGCTGTACATGATTTTTTTTTCTTTTTTTTTTTCTGAAAAGTCAGTATCAATCAAACAGTAATGAAACATTACCTGCTATTTTCAAATGGTTGCTCAGAACTGCCTGGAATGCAGTGTAACACCTGGAAATGCCTCTGATACCTGGGACCCGTATCTTCTTGGCACAAATACTCAAACAGTCATGGACTTTGTCTTGAAAGATATTTTTATGTATTAAATAAAAAAGGGAGAGAGAAGGAAGCTTGGCTGGAAATTTTGAGTGATTAATATGTAAGGCATGTCAAAATGTCCCATGGAGCCACACAGTGCCTTAACCAAGAATTAATTTATACTGAACCATAAACTAAAGATAAAATAAAATTGCTGTGAAATGCTAATAAAAATTCTTCTTCCAAAGCCACTCTATTGAGCAAATCTTAAAAGAAGAAAATGTTCCATGGCTCAAGACTGATTATAGGGCTAAAATGGAATGGAAGAATGAAAATCAAGAAAATCCAAAATAATGCACAAAAGAGAACTATCAATGCTGAGGATACTAAAAATCTTACTGCCAAATCACTGGATTGCAGGTCCTATGTACTCTGTAGGAAGTGCCTTTCTGTGAAGATAATGCCATTGACATAAATGGGATTCAGTCAAGGTAAGACAGGGGTAAATAATCTGATTGAGACTGAGAAGAAGGAAGCTTTGTTTTAACCAAGATTCAAATGAATAAAACTAGGACTTCACATGATGATAATTAACACCAGAAAAGGGACTCTCTCCTTCTGGGAAATGAGTAGAATAAACTCTGGCTGGAAATGATGGTCTCATGTTTTACTGGTGTGGAATAAATAAAATAGAAGGAAACAGAAAAGCCTCAAAATAATCGTTCTGGAGGGATAAAACTTCATTTATTAATGGGTGCACCAATGTGCCTAATACAAAAACTCAGCACTTATATGAAGTTCAGCTGTTGATTGTAAAAAGCAAGGAACACTTTCAGAGAATGGTTTCTGTTATTGCCTAAAAAAGGAAAAAAAAAGACAAACAGAGGCTAAACAAAAAACAAATTGGAAGGGCAAAAATTACCAGGAAATTTGTCATATCTGTAGTATTAAGTAATGCTGCTTGTATTTATTTGTCCTATAGGAACTGGATATAAAAACCCTCAGGAGAGAAAAATATGTATAAATGATAAATTTTCATGAAATTGCAGTGCAGGGATGTGGCCTTAATTCTTACCTTAAAGTCAAAGTTACTGTTATCTGTGTGACATTACAAGCTATACATTCCCAGCTATAGTTTAAACATCCATGTGTGTTTGTGGGGTTTGTAGTGTGCTTGCCCATTTGCTTTAGGAGACCAAATGAGAAATGGTAATAGATGATCTCAGCAAATGGTGACGTTACAATATATCTTGGCCTACACAAAATTGTGTTGGTGCTTGACCCCTATAATGTGATTTGGGCATAAAGTATTGCAGTAAACTAAAGAAAAGATAGCATTTGCTGTAGCAAAGTGAACTGCATTTGAAAACCATTAAAACTTACCAAGACTTGACTCAAAATACTGAGATCTCCTTGGGAGTACACGCTCCTTGGTGAGCTGAAGTCAAGGTGCTTATCCTTCAGCTGTTGACCTGAAATACAGCAAGCTTATTGTCTGAAAGTTTAATTACTTTCAATGAATGAAGTTCTTTTTTTTTTTTTCTTTTGAATTTCTAACATTCCTAAAAGCGAGAACCTTAATAAAGAAGACTGCAGTGAGTCCAGTCCATTTGAAAATGGACTCTCTGGCCCTGAAGAACTGGTGGGTTATAGCTGGGGCTGTGCAGGACAGTTTTTTGCTGTCAGAACAGAACGGCAAATTCTGAGGGGCAGAAGAAGGGAAGACTGCCAGCAGAGTCCTCCTTGTCAGCAAATCATTCACTTCCCTGTAGTAATTTGCTTCTTCATCTTTATCCCACATGTTAGGGTACTTAAGTTTTCAGGAAAACTGTGGGATCGAAGCAATTCCTTTGTGAATTCTCTTTTTGATGGAGAGGGGTAAGCAACTTTGTTCACCTTCCTATGTTAAAACCAAAACGTTTTTTAGACTAAGTTCAGCTGCTAAATATTCCTGTTTCTTAATTTTATAAAAAGGAGGCATTGCTGGTGCTTTGTGACATCAGGAGATGAGTGATTGCTGCATCTTCCTGGTTCCTGTACGCCAGCAAGGATTGGGCCTAGCAGCCTCTTTCAATTTCTTTCTTGTTCCCTGCTTAAATCAAATATCAGGTGATTTCACTGAGCTCCTGAAAATAGATTGTGCAGGAGAAAACAGGCTCTGCTGCAGTCAGCCTGTGGAAAATCAATGAGCTTCCTTGGCAATGCAGCAAAAAAACAAACAAACAAAAACAAAAAGCCAAAAAAACAACCCAAACAAAACAACAACAACAACAAAAAAACAACCAACCAAACAAAGCCAAGCCAAAAAACAGCCTGTGAGTTACTTTGAGTTTCACAGACTTTGCCCAGCTGGGCAGCCATATGGCAGAATTTGTAGCACCAAGTTTGGGAAAGGGCCAAGCACTGTGGCTGCTACTGAAGGAAAAACTTTGGGGGCATCCTCCACAGCTGCACAGTCAGGCCAGCAGTGTTAAAGACCTTTTAAAAAACGAACACAATATAGCTGCTTGACATATCATATCATGTACATTTCAAAAATACTGGATTGAAAAGAAAGATCTAGTGTGCCTGAATATTCAGGCTGTATTCATGGTGAAAAATACTGGGGCAAAAACTTCCCTACAGGAAGATTATATAAAAGGATTATTTAAAAAGTCAAACGATACAGTTCAGTAATGGAAATAAATTATACTGGTTAGCAAAAATGATTGCCTGAACTACAAAACTAAAAATGTCTTAATCTTAGCAAAATGATTTTTGATTTTGTAGAGATTCCAAATTACAGGTTTTTATTTTTTTTTATTTATTGGTTTGTTTTTGTTATTTGTTTATTTGTTTCCTTGGTTGTCTTTTGTTTTGTTTTAGTACAGAACATGGCAGATGCAGAAGGCCATGAAAAGGCTGGGGATAAAAGGTCTTGGCTGTGGAATGAACTTTCAGAAATTAGGTGAATTGAAACTCTGGCCATCTTCAAGAAAAGCTTTTAAACCTCTCCATCCGATACAGTTTTTCTGTCAAAACTAGAATGGCTCTCACAACGCCAACCACTCACACTTCTTAAATAATCATAGTTTTCTAAAATCTCAACCAGAACAGAGCATTTCCACAGCCTCAACAGACAGAAGGACCAGAAATTCCACATGGTTTACCAGAGACTTCATTAGCACTAATCTGTTTTATGTAGAAACATTCACATTCTCCAATGGCTGGTGACAGCACAAACACTGAGATGAGAGGAGGAGGATTTCTAATACATTAGAGAACTTCTTTTCTTTTTTCTTTTTCTTCTTTTTTTCTTAGCTTGCCTTTCAGTATAAATCCTGTAGGCTTTCACAAGTACTGATCACTTGCAGCATGAGGGGGGGCTGAAGCCTTGTGCTGGATGAAATCATTTTGAAATGTCTAACTGATACATGTAAAAAAGACAAGAAATCACATTCATGACTTTTTCATGGAATTATTTTAAATGGAATTATGTTTTCTTAAATATTTTATATCAGGAAAGTGAAACTGAATATAAAAAACACTTGGCTAAGTGCCAAGTTCTTTCTCCAGGGTCGTGCCTTTTGTAGCTAAACTTAATGTAGAATTATTTCACGGATGCTGGGAAAAAGAATCTTTCAACTTGCTGAACAGCAGCAACATTATCCTTTACTTGTAACCTCAAGTGTCTGCCGAGGCTCTGCAGGAGGTAACAACATGCACTGGACCTCCTCTTGTTCTCTCTTCACCCCACCTCAGCAAAAGATTTGCTGCAAAGAAAGTTCAAAAGAGGATAATGACGCAATTTTGCAGATGCTTAAAGGCACTCCTCCAAGTGTGAGCAGTCGCGTGGAAAAAATGCAGAGGTGTTTATTTTAAAATATATCAAATGGGGTAGGGTAGGCTAATTTAATGGATCATGTCCAGGTGCAGTCTCAGCTGTGAATGGAAGAATTTGGTGGTGGTGATGGAAGGCATGTATCATGTAGTATATCAAGTAAAGACTGAGAAAATATTGCGTAACGTTCTGATATCACATTGAAAATAATATGGCCTACCTTCTAAGTAAGCAGATTTATGAGAAGGAGGAGGTCCTCTGCAGGCTGTCCCTAAACAGAGTGATGAGTAACTTCATATTCATTTAACAGGTAATCCCATTAGCAGCAGAGGATGGCCAAATGCAAGGATTGGAAATCTTGAGGCAGACCTCAAAAGAGCTGCAATATGAGCACTAAGTGTTCTGGGCGTGCATGTGTGTACATAAATGTACACATGTACATTTATGTGTGAGAATATGAATTTATGTGTGTATGTTTCAAAAGTTTAGATATACTGGCGTATTTTAGTGGGCCTTTTGATTTTGAACTGCCCTGTGAAATTTCACCATATCGGTCTTCTGTTGTTTTGGACTGTCTGATATTTTGAGGCTTCCAAAATTACATAATTATCTCTGTGTCTCTTGGAACACAATCAGCATCTGTCTGTCCTTGATTCTAAAGCCTGCTCTGAGAGGGGAGTGAAGCTTCTCTTATTATGGTTAAATTATGTAGCTCCCATATCCGTTCTGCCTCTAGATGCAGAACATCCTAAATCTTCCTCTCCAGTACAGTATGAGGGCTGCTCCGAAAGTAATGCCTCCTATTTTTATGATGGTCCTCAAAATCAGAGGCAGATGTTGGTGGTATAGCAGTAGAGGCTGAACCTTCAAAAAAATATTCCATTGCATGCTGTTGCGGAGCAACAGATGGCAGTAGAGGGGCAGTCTGACAAAATGACGTGGAAGTGCATTTCAAGCTAAGTGTGGATGTGAATTACTCCATGCTGAAAAAGCTGCACCTATTGACATTCACTGACAATTGCTGAACATCTTGGAGACCAAACTGGGGATGTGAGCACAGTGAGGCAGTGGTGGTGCATTTTAGCAGTGGAGACAGAGGCAATGGATCATCTCTTCTGGTTCAGAGGTTGAGTGGTGTGGAGGTTCTTGTTCATTGCTGGTGAAAATGCATAGCTAATGGTGTCTTTGTTGAGAAATAGTATTTTGTAGCTGAGAGCGTGCTCTATCAAATAGCGTTGTTGTGAACTTTGTTGTAATTTTTTTTTTTTTTTTTCTGGATGGCTTTCTCCAGTTCCTAGAAGTGTTAAAGAAGTAGTTAGAGTCTCCAGCTTCTCTATAACGCCTAATGTTAGAGAAGGGAAGGCAGGAGAAAGGACCTGGTTTCTCAGTAGGAACCAGATAAAAGTGGGAAAAGGACCTTAAAATGCTGGGCTTTTTCTGCCTTCTTAGGCTTTGCTGTCACAAAGTTTGTTGAGGAAGTGAAACTACGCTAACTTTGCCTATAAAATCTGCTTCTTGACTTATAAAGAAATTCCCTTTGGCTGCTCCACTCATTTTTGATAGGTTTGGAATTTTTCTTCTCATCACTAGGTTAGCTTATCTCAGCATGCTTGCCTTGCACAGGAACTGTGGAATTTTTGAGCCTTTATAAGGTACAGGATCTGCTTGTTCACTGTTGGCTCTGTATTAATGCCCAGTAAAGCTTCTTTGTTGCATAGGGAATGGAAGAACAATCAAAATGGAGTTGCAGCTCAGGGACTGCTGTCAGTGTGGCATTTTGTTGATCATGAAGTTTGGGCTTCTACTAACTAGAGCAACCAAACCCTGTACTAGAGAGAATAGTTTATAAATGGCAATCAGTTTTGATCACTGCATTTTTGTTGTGTGTAAGAAGTACAATTACATTTGCATGAACAGATTCATTTCCCTTTCTGATACACAAAAAAGACATGAGCAAAGGAAAGATCGTTAGGTGACCCAATGTGTAAAGTAGGATTTGTTCATATACCATACTTCAGATGTATGCAGCAGGGGCGTAATGTGGTGTATTTAAGCAACAAGCATTGTCGCAAGACTGCTCACAGTAAAGAGGTTCAAGGATTCAAGAGATGCAGTAATATGAAATTGGATGAAAAGCTCAGTGGTTTACACATACGGAATAAAAAGTGATTGTAAGAGGAGCTATTTCAATTTAGGTAAAGTATTAAATGGGGTCCCTGGAGATCAATAACTTGAATTTGTACTGTTTTCTAATCTATAAAAATGCCCTGGGTTAAAAAAAAATAATAATAATAACTGCAAGTGCATTCAATTTGCTGTTGATATGTGGGATTGCATAGGAGAAGTTGGAGTACACAATAGTCAATGAGCAAATGTAACATTGAACTAGGTCAGCATATAGCAAAACAGACTCTCTTTAAGAATATATAACCAAGCAGATGGGATCTCAGAACTGGGTAAATCTGACAGGAATAGAACTGTACTTGTTTAAGAAAATTTTAGGATGGAACACAAATGAATTGTGGTGGAAGGCAGGAAGGATCGGTCCTGAAGGCATAATGAAATGCTGGAGACTCGGACTGAAAAGTATAGAATCAGAGAATAAATAATATTTCATCTCCAGCAAAGGAAAGGAGAAAGACTTGCACACTCCAGTCACTTTTGGAAAATTAATTTAAACATGAAACCTGATCCCTCTTACTCTGCACCCTGGAGAATGCTGGGGAAGTTTGAGATGAGTGCTGGCAAAATCTACTGCAGACCAATTTAGAAACCTCCAATGATCAGGCCCCTCAGCCTCAGCCAGAATCAGCCATATTCTGCAGCGCCTTTCAGTAAACTCCATCAAGGGCACTGGGAAGAAACTAAAGAAAGTGTCAGAATTTGCATCCCAACTTTTAAACGTAATTTGTAAACCACTTTTTCCTGTGGATTATTCATTTTAGCCCAGTTTGCTTATGTGTTCTACTAAGTGAATGCCTTTCCTATTTATTACTTTTGGTATACAGAATTTATACATTTGTCATTTTACTTTGTCTCAGTTGTAGATCTGCTAAAGATTGCTAGAGTTTTTAATTGTACTGTTCTGTAGACTTTCCCCCAGTTTGAAAAGTAATCTAAATAAACCAATGTACTGTTTAAGTATTTTCAAGTATTGAGATGTATTCAGATAGAATATTGATGACAGCAACTGGAATCTGCATGAATATACAAAAGATTGAAGGGTTTTTTGTTATTTCACATAGATATTAACTTTGTTTTACTTTTACTCTATTAGGACAACCTTTCACATCTCATGTGAAAAATATTTGGAATACATTATTTTTTCTACCAGTGTTCTTGTTTGGCAAGTGACAAAAATGCTCTCTTTTCGCATACCTGCTCCTTGCTATGTAACTTAGCAATAAATAAAATATGATCTCTGTCTTCTTTTTTTTTTTTTTTTTTTTATATAATTTATTTTCAAAGAATGCACATTGTGTGCGCTCACTCTTTTACCTGTTTCTCTCTTGTATGCCCAGAACAGTGTGCTTCCTGGACTCCTACACTGGCTTCTGTCATCAGGAAAAAGCAATGTGTACCCAGGTGATGGGATTAGGTGTATTCTGTTTTCTGGGGTGAATTATGTCTGAAAAAGATTGTTTCAGACTCTTTAATCATTTTAGTTTACCTGCTTGTTAAGACAGAGTGTTGAATGAAGTTTTAACATGATAACAGTTATGTCTTTTCTCTAGGTGTTAATATAGTTTCATTCTCACCCATGTGCTTAGTATCATCCCCAAACATTGCATTTTTTTCCTCTTTTGTTTTGTTTCTTCTTTCCACTCTTGCAGCTTACACAAATTGTTGTAGACAGTGCAAACTTTGGAACTCCACTAACCTTTTCCTTGACATCTTTCTTCTGCTAAGTGTGTGTAATAATGACTTCAGTGTCAGAGAATAGCTTAAGTTTCATAATCCCATAATCTTCGTTATGTATTGGACAGCTGTGGTTGTGTTGTAAATTCTAATTGCATAGTTCAGGGTTAATTCTGGCTTTTCCAGTGAACACTCAGTTTCTCATCCAGATCTCAATTACAATCTTATCTCATATCTGGTCCTAGTTAGACTTGCAAAATTGGCTTAGATTGATCACAACCCCCTCTGTAATTTCACGTTCCTCTATGCCCTGATTAAAAGCACATACTTCATGTGTTTCATTTTTACCAGGAATGCAGTGCTCCTCGAATTTCTGCTACAGTTTCATAGCTGGACTTCTGTGTCTAAGCTCAAAACTATTAAATTCTTGTGTTCTGAATCAGACAATGCCACAGGAAAAATCAAACCACCTTCTGTGTATCTTCTTATGTTTTGGCTCCTCTTGTTTGCAAGCTCATATGAAGTGTTGTGTGAACATGCTTAAGCTTTTTCTTTTTATAGATATTCCCATCTCTCTCATGTTTTTAGCTACTTCATTTGTCCTGTTCTTACGCAGTTCAAAAACAAAAATGTCATTACTGTGTCGGCCAAATTTATGGGCAGAGTTCAGAGCAGCCCAGCAGATGTGGCTGCAATTCACCACCTTCACAGAAGGTCTTGGTCTTAGCTTCGTGGTTGGGCTGTGCAGTCTTGCAGCTTCTGTATCAGCAGTGTGTAGCTGTGCAGTCAGACAGAGCTGCTGGCCAGTCTGACCAAAGCACAACCATGAAGTCTGGGTTTTCCTGTTAGATGAGTGAGATTGCCTGTTTGATTGAATGGGCAAAAGGAAGATGGGAATGTTTGTCTGGGGAGGAATGGAGAGGATACAGCTGCACCTTTCTGTACCAGCTTGCATCTGGATGAGCTTGGGCTATCCTTAAAACCCCACACAGAGAGCTGCGTCACCCTGTGTCTCAGTAACAGCTGCTTCTGTGTTCCATTGCTTGAGATGTAAGCTAGAAAATAGTTCCACACTGACGGCTGTTGGCTTTGCTTCCCAGTACCACATCATCTCTTTATTGGATGAACCTGGACTGTTACAAGAATGAGCACGGTTAACACTGAGAAGCTTTAATTTTCTTGCTTTTGAGCTCTTTTCTTTCTATTTTGTTGTTGTTGCTTGTTTGTTATTTTTTCTCTCTCTCTCTTTTTAAGCTGTAGATAGTATTTTTGTACTGGTATTTATCCAAGTAGGAAAATGGCTTTCACACTGAGAGCAGAGCTAATCATCATTACCTGTACATAATACAAGTTGGAGACACTTATTTGATTGGGCATTTTTAGAAGTAGGAGACTCTTAGAAATACAAAATCTTTCCCTTTTGTGATACTGTGATTCTCACAGTAGAGCTGAAGATATACATGATCCAATACTGAGGTGGGGTTTATTTTACGTGGTAAAGGAAATTAAATGGAAAAAGAACCTCTTTTTTCCAGCATTCACATTTCTGCTAAACATTGCTGAATTTACCCATGGAAGACACAGACTAAAGAATTCTACTGCTTCTGAATAGAATTTTAAATTTTAAAACTCTACTTTTTGCTATTCTCTTCATGAAGTTTAATGCAATTTGTAGAATAAACAAGAGTTAAATTGATGTGTTTAGGTGGGTATTTGAACTGAGAAAGGGAAAAGTAAAACAAATAATGGAAAATGTTTTTATTTTGAGCTACTTTTAATACGTATGAAACGTATCCCTTTCAAGGTTCTTTTCTCCTCAATCTTAAATAGCGTATCACTCAATATAGTTGGTAACCAGAGCCTGGTGGGAGGAACTGTGATGTGCAGTCACCAGTGCAGCTGGGGAAAGCAGTGTTTCTCATGAGACTGCTTTGAACACAGCACCCCAGCTGCCTCCTAGTAGCCTATTTCTGGGGCCAACATTTGAACCACGTCTGGTTAGCGATTTAAGTACCACTATTTGCCATAGAGAGTGCTGGAGGGAGAAGCCTCTGTACAGAACTGCGAACACAAAATTTGCCAGCATTGTGGCTGGGGCTGAGAAGGTGCAGATTCCCACTGATACCAGATCAGGGAGGTTCTTGAACAGCCTTGAGCAGTATTGAAGGAGCAAGAAACCTAACTGGTTTCAACATCAACTTTTATAAATTTATGAAAGTGATTACACGCTGTGATTAGGCAGTAGCAGGAGTAGGACTTAATGACTGAAGATCACCAAGAGTGAAGATGTTCCTACTAGTTTTAAATTCTAAAGCAAATAATAAATATATATGTATTTTTTCTCAATTAGAATATACAGGAACGGAGAGATAGGAAGTCAAATCCAACAACCTTCAGCACATCTGAATATGTTTCCTCATAGGCTTAGCTGAAGATTAACGCTGGAACATAATAATTATCCTGCAGTATTGATGGATACAGCAGTAACTGCTACAGAGTGCTCATATGCTGTCATCTTTAATCTGTCATGTCAGCCTGCGAACTAATGGTGTAATCTGCAACCAGATGACATGGCCAGAAACCTGCGATTCTGTAGTGGTGCACCTGTGGCAAGTGATGCACCGGCCTGCCCACTGCAAATTTGAGGGCAGGGGCAGTGGAAAGTAAACCGCGTGGAATGTAGCTGAAGAAAATTCACAGTAAATGGTCAGTTTTTATGTTTAATTAAAAAACTTCTTCTGTATGTGAGGCTAATACAGATTTTTTAGTTCTTGCAGTAGAATTCCATAAAAAAATCTGGAAATTGGGGTAGAAATGGTATCTTATTGGTGCCTTGAATAATAAATGTTTTTCATTAAAGGCTTTTCATCAGAAAATGAAGACATCAATTTTTGCCCTTGGTGGGAAAATTTACAATTAAGCCTCAAAGTATTTACCAAAAGGAGTGAAAGGTAGAAAGAGAAACTCAGTAAGTACCGTTTGGGCCACACTGAATTTAGAACTTGATTAGAAGTAGGCCAAATACTCATCTAGATATATAGTAAAAATATTCTGAAATATGTGTATAAAAACTTAGTTATTTTAAACCAACTGTAAACAGTATTTTAATTTGGCCAAATACTGTTAAAGCTTTCTTTTGAAAAATACTGTTTTACACTGAGCTTCTCTCAGAACAATACTTTGTATTAGATGCAGAAAGCTTCTAAAATGCTCTGATAGCAAGACTGTGAAGTGCAAGTTTACATGCAGTGCTGAAGATATTCATTAAAATTGTAATTAGACTCACGATTAAATTCAGCCACAGAAGAAACTTTGTGTGTAAGTGTTGCTACAGGAAGAAACCTCCAGTCTGAAAATTAGTTCAGCAGTCTGAGCTATTTTAATTATGCAGAGTTGATTATCATTGGAGAAAGGAACCTTTATTACCACACCAGAATGCTGATTCCCTTCCCCCCCATGTTTCCCTGCACCACACTGCCTGTTTTTCTGGGCTACAGCATAGTGTGTTTTGATAGCTTCATGATGTTCTGTGTAAATAAGTGGAAAGTTAATCTGAGTAAGTTCAATATCCTGATGCTAACATTATATTAGATGACCATTCAGATGGTCATTTAACGTAGCACCTGTATTGCTTGTCAAGATACAGTGGTAGCTTCTAGTTACACACAGAAACTTGGTCTTGTGGGGAGATGTTTTTAAATCTGCAGAATTTTGCAAAGCTGCATTCCAAAGCAACATCTTGTTTCCATTTTTGCAAACCCAAAGCTAGTGACAGAGATGCTGATGGATGGCTCTAACTTTCTCAAATGTCACAAATATACCTAAATTTGGCAAATCTGAGCATAGCAGAAGGAAATGTCCCTTCCCCCATTCATGTCTAATTTGACTATTGACAGAGTCCCCTATCTTAGCAGCAGATTTTATACATCAGTTTGAAGGAACCTGATTCCTCAATATGGAATCTGACTCTATTTAAAGTCAAAAAGCAGAGGGTGGAACACACAGATCCTTGGTAGCCCCTTTGTGTGCCGGTCCTAGAATGGTATGGAGGTGATAAGTAGTTGCACAAAGATTTTTGGGCACAGTAATCCACTTGCTGCACACCACCTTTCTGCCTGGAGGGCTTGTTTAGGATATGGTAGATAGAGAAGCAATGCAATTGTTGTGCTGTTGTTCCTCGGTCCACCCCCAAATTTTCATCTACTATTCCAGAATTTTATTTCCAAACTTCAAGCACAGAATAGCAGTGTGTTTGTTTTCTTCTTCAGATGCTTTGGGTGTACAAATTTAAGATTAGTCTATGTTTCTGAAGATGCTGCAACCTGGCTGTTTTTGTAATTACAGCTGTTTTCAGTAGTGCACTGTGGTATGCGCAGTCCACATATATTGCTGATGTTTATTAGGGATGTTCCTTTTCTGCACTTTGTCATAGAATCATAGAATGGCCTGGGTTGAAAAGGACCACAATGATCACCCAGTTTCAACCCCCTGCTCTGTGCAGGGTCACCAACCACCAGACCAGGCTGCCCAGAGCCACATTCAGCCTGGCCTTGAATGCCTCCAGGGATGGGGCATCCACAGCCTCCTTGGGCAACCTGTTCCAGTGCATCATCACCCTCTGTGTGAAAAACTTCCTCCTAATATCTAACCTAAACCTCCCCTGTCTCAGTTTAAGACCATTCCCCCTTGTCCTATCACTAACCACTCTCATAAACAACTCTTCCCCCTCCTTTTTACAGGCTGCCTTCAAGTACCTGAAGGCCACAATGAGGTCTCCCCGGAGCCTTCTCTTTGCCAAACTAAACAAACTCAGTTCCTTCAACCTTTCCTTATAGGAGAGGTGCTCCAGCCCTCAGATCATTTTAGTGGCCCTCCTCTGGAGCTCCAAGAGCTCCATGTCCTTCCTGTACTGGGGGCTGGGCCTGGGCACAGTACTCCAGATGGGGCCTCACAATCACCTCCCTCTCCCTGCTGGACACCCCTTTTTTAGTGCAGTCCTGTATGGGAACTACTGAGTCACGGCCTGAACCTCTGATTGATCACCTGAGGCGAGCCATGAGTCAGCCAGAGGAGCACAGGTGAAGGCAATTCACCTGTGCTGCCGGAAGGGGTGGGGCCAGGCTCCAGCCCTCCTAGACCTATTTAAGAGCTGGCTACCAGCAGGGAAGGATCTCGTCTGGAGATCTCTCCTTTTGGTGTTTTGTGGGTGAGCCTAGCGTAAGGGTAGGCCTTCCATTTATTCTCTTTTGTTATCATAGTCTACTTCATCTAACTCTCTTGTTTATTTGTGATTGTAGCATCTTAATACCCATTGATTATACAAGCCCAGAACACAGTTGGCTTTCTGGGCTGCAAGCTCACGCTGCTGGCTCATGTCTAGCTTCTCATCTACCAGGACCCCCAAGTCCTTCTCCACAGAGCTGCTCTCAAGGAGATCTTTCCCCCAGTTTTTATAAATACCTGGGATTGCCCTGACCCAAGTGCAGCACCCTTACTGAACCTCATTAGGTTTCCATGGGCCCACTCTCCAGCCTGTCCAGGTCCTTCTGGATGGTTTCCCTTCCTTCCAATGTATCAACTGCACTACTCATCTTGGTGTCATCTGCAAACTTGCTGAGGGTGCATTCAGTGCCATCATCTATGTCATAGATGAAGATGTTGTAGAGCACCGGTCCTGAGACAGCCCCCTGAGGGACACTTCATGGCTCATGACCAGCCTCCACCCTGACACAGAACCATTGATCGCAACTCTTCGGCTGCATCCAGCCAGCCAATTCCTAATCCATCGAACAGTCCATCCTTCAAATACGTACCTCTCCAATTTAGAAAGAAGGATGTGGTGAGGGACCATGTCAAAGACCTTGCAGAAGTCCAGGTAGATGACGTCCACCGTCCTTCCCCCATCCACCGAAGCTGTCACTCCAGCATTGTCCTTTGATAGGAGACAAATAGACCTACACTCCATGGCCTGAGTATAAGCTTGAGCAAGCATAAGCATCTAGACTAGTCAAACATAGTATTTGCTTGCAGTTTTTTACAGGGTTCATCATACTAGCTAGGTGTTCCTGATGCAAACAGACAAACGTAGATCTGTCTATTGGATATTGTATAAAATCCCCTGTATCACTTCACTGGTGTGAGGGGCTGGAGGAGAAAGGCAGAAGGCAATAACATTGCAAACCTTATTCCTGGCCTTGATGTGTTTTCTGAGGTGTTTTCAGACTTTGATCTTGGCTGTTTGCTACAGGCGTTTTAGTACCTTTTCTTTTAGTATCTTTTCTCCTGGTTTCTACCTGAATAAGTTTTACCTACATATATAGTTGAAGTGATACATGCAGTACAAACCTGTTTTTGTTTTTTTTTAAAATGATTTACAGATATATTTTTTTTCATATTAATTTCCCTCTTGCTGTTGGTATTAGAGAAGACAGTGATAATCTTGTGTTTGCTGTGCTTCTGCTGGTAGCCAGTTGTTACTGTTTTATCTTTTTATTACAATGGAAGCTCTCAGTCACATGTCATCTACTCAAGATGTTTTTTCATATACATAAGTTTTTCCTTTATTCTAGCAAATAAAGAATCCTCTGTGTTTGTAGTAATGTATAGTAATGTATATATCTTTCTCCATTGAATTACTCAATGCCACAAAAATTTGAGACTTAAGAAATATTAGTACAGCATGATAAATATGAACCTTACCAGGTTTGACAGTAACACAAGTGAAGATATACTTTGTCTTTTTGTCATCTTAAATAGCTCTGTGCAGAGCAGGGGGATGGATTGACATGAAAGTAATTTAAATAGCCATTTTTATTACTGATTTAAAAGCAGTGAAACTTGTTTTAAGTAACAGGCTTTTAAGAGCACTTTTTTTATTTATTTTTTTTTCCCCCTTACAATTTCTTTGCTGCCTTATGGAAGAAGAATTAGTTTTAATTAGTGAATGGTCAGTGGATTTGTATTTTAAAAACTGAAGTTACTTTTGAGTGTTGATTTGTTGCAAAATATTACTTTTACAATAGAGAAGGCGATTGCTGCATCTTAAATAATTCATATCTAGGGTATTCCTAAAGAAAAAACACCACCTGTTCAGATTATCTGAAGTTCAAGCACTGAACGTTTTAATGTTCTAGTATTTTGTATTTTGAACACCTTTTGGAGGCAGTTGGAAATCACTTACTAGATTTAAATAGTAATGCACATCAAGAAATTTGAACAATCTGAAAATTTAAGTAAATTTATCAAAATATGTTTCACACACAAAATAAAAATATTTAATAAAATAAGTATTTTCTGCAACTAAAGAACTGACATGGTGGCTTTTGGTGACTGACTCTGCCAGGACTTCAGAATTAATAGATCTCAATCACTAATGTCTAGTTCTAGCCCTAAAATTTGAGATTGAAAATAAGTTTGTATTTCTTCAAGATACAGACTGTTGCTTTGTTTCTTATTGCCAAATCGCTGAATTAGTTAAAATGGAGAAATAGAAGAAGTATCTACTCTCTCCTGCTCTTCAAGGACTACTGTTACAAATTCTGATTAAAACACAAACTGTAGTATTAAAATTTTAATGAGATACTTTAACCCTGCTTTAGGCCTTTCACGCAGTCTGCAGTAACTTCATTTTTTTAAGTGGGTTTATTATTTTTAATGAAATAATTATTTAATTTCAAAATGTGATTTTCACTTAAATTGTTTAAATATCACTTACTTATTTCTATTAATTTTAGTTTCTCCTATATAGACAAGGATGGTGCTCTTATTTACTGACTGGAGTGACTGATAAATTCACACACAAAAAAAAACAATAGAAATATGTGAGAAAAAATTCCTACCCACCTCTTAATTCCAGAAGGCAAAAGTGAACCCAGACCGGTGCCACAGATATTTTTTCATTCTATCACTTTGTCTGGACTGTGCTTCTTTCTGTCAGGATGCTAAGGTACATAAAATGAACTGAAGAGTTCATGGAAAATTAAAAATGATCACATACAGCTTTTATCCTCCAAACTCTGCTCTATGCACTGGAGAGTTTTCAGTCCCCATGTGTGCCAAATGTTACAAATAAAAATGATATGGATTTTGTTCAAAGGATCTTCCATCTTGGCTCCATGCTGATTAAATGGAAACGTGACTCGAGCCTTCTCATCTCATAGCAACAGTAGTGAAATGGCGTGTTGCAGTACCAGTGCCCAGTAGTAAGGGACTGTGATGGGAATGGGATTCAGTGTGACAGGTCACAAGTCACCTCCTCAAAAAATTTGTGATGCATGATTTCTGGGCACAGTTGTGATGTCAGTGAGAAACTCTTTCTCAAACCCCTGTGTTTTAGGTAAAACATGTTGCAATCTAAATATTTATTTATTTTTCTGGCTGAGCATCTTTACATTACTGAGAAGAAAAATTGCGTGTATGTGTTACAGAAGGAGATAAAAAGGCATCTAGGATTAAGGCCTCAGAGCTGTTTCACAGTACATATTAAAAGATCCTTTGCCTTTTTAATTTTTGATTTGCCTTTCAAGTTTTTTTGGGTACCTCAGTGGAATTGGAGAGAAAATTATTAACACAATAGTACAGCTTGCAGTTGCAAGGGAAGTGTATTTGCGCACCAGGCAGGTAGGCTGAAAATGGCTTAAGGGAGTAACAAATATTTTTAGTGTGTGTTTTAAGTGCTTGAGAGTGAAGATGTCTGAAAAGCATCGGGGGAAATAACGAAGCAGCGGAGCCCATCTGAATATTTATTTTTCCTCAGCCATGTTTGTGTACTAGCTGATTCACTTATTTATTTATTTTAAAACCACTGCACACCCAAAATAATCTTCTGAGTTGTTTCTCTTGCAGTTTTTCCCTTATGGGCCAAGTTTTACTTCTTGTCCTCATGTTACGAAGTGTGCTGTGATACCTGTGTAATTTTGTTTACCAAGGCCAAGAGCATGGTTGAAGGTGCCAGCATACAAATTTAACTCTCTGTGTGGAGTATCGTGACACATTGCTGTGAAACAAATGATTTAGGGAAAGGGAGGGCTGAGGATTTGCTTGCACTTGAGATTTCCCTTATGGAGACTGCAAGAAGGTGATGAAAAGAAGAGGTCTTGCTGCCTCTTTGCTTGCTGAGGAACTGCGTGCCAGGCCTGCTGCAGGGAAGCTGGGGGTCTGTGAGAGGAATCGAGTTTCCCTATTACACGTGTTCCTGTAAGTTTATGTTTCTAATCTACACGAGTTAGTGATATAATTTTCATGTGTTAGGTGAGAAGAAATACGTGCCAGAAGCAAACAATAACTTGGCTTTCTTATCTCAGCACTGTCAGGACTTGAGCTGACACTAAGTAGAGAGTGGAGTTTAAAAACCCTTGTGGTTTCCACCCAGCAACCCCCCACTCTAATGAGAGTGGTCACAAGCATCTGCAGACCACCAGGATTAAATTTAAGTGATTCTGGACATGGTATTGCTTGTCTGATTCCTTCCAGTTTAAGATTGAGACTCTGTAAATCATAGTAAAAGAGAGTCAGATTCTCCAAGCCAAAGACTCAATATCTTACGAGAGACTCACATGCCAATTCAGCTGTCTCATCTGACAATTCTTTTCTTCGGTTACTTACTACTATTATTTCACGTTCCAGTGTTATTATCTTCACTGGCAACCCTGCACTTACGTGTCCCATAACATTCATATTCTACTCAAGCTCTGATGAAAACTAGTAACCTAAAGGAGGAAAAAAAAAAGCAGACAAACTGTATGACTTAACAGTTCCTGCAAAAATTGTTTTCACTGAAGAAAAAATGTAAAAAACAGGTGTCTGGAGCCAATAAGCTCCCCCTGACACTTGTTGGAACGCTTAACTTTCTGTAAATATTATTTGACGTTTCTTCACCTGCGTTGAAGTAGGAGTGACAACTTGATCGATAGATGGAAGAACCTCATGGCTTACTGGCTGTCAGTGTGGTTCTTCCATATTTACATCACAAGTGCTGCTTTGTTACCATCTGAGGTGAACTCTCATAGAAATCAGATGAAGGAATGACTGTGGATCTGTGAGCATGTGTGAATATTCTTCTGGTGTGTATGTATAAATGGAAGTGTGTCGCTGTGGAGAAAAGTGGTGTTAGAAAGGGAAATAAAATTTACTGCTCAACAATCCTGAGCATGGGGCAAAACGTATCATGTTCTTCTGGAGTTTGCAAACAAGATTTATTCCTTTTAAAATTTAAATATAGAAAACAAAGTCATCCTGCTACTAAGAACCTCCTTTGCATGCACCCTACTTGCTTCTTTACCAGCCCTCTAAATACATGGTAACTCTTTAGACAAAAAAAAAACTAATAATTCATAGTCTTGCTGAATAAGTGGCCAAAAGGATTGCTTCTGTGGTGAAGCGATGATTTTGCAGTAGCCGGATATCACTGCAAAGCTGCCTCTGTGTTCTGTAAAGCTAAACTAGTAGGAGGAACTAAACCAGCATGTGTAAACGATGTAAACAGTTTGAATTTTTACCACCCTCTTTCTCTATAATTCAGGTAGTTTCAGAAGATTGGAAGGAAACAACAGAATTTTGTTTGATTACTTTCATATTGTCACAAAGGTGACAAGGTGTCACAAAGCAGTTTTGGAAGCAGAAAATAAAAATAAGCAAATAAGGTCTGAGTTCCAGCATTGTAATGGGAGATACAGCTATTCTTGATTGATATTACTGTGTTATGCATCTCAGCTTTCCTTTTTTTCAAGAAAAAAAAAAAAAAAAAGACTTTTTCTGTGCTAGAATCAATCTACTTTCCAATCAGATGATTTCTTAAAAAGAATCCTCCAGTTAGATTAGAAGAGTTTTTACCTCATGGTCTATGACATTTGTCAACTTTTGAAAGAGGATTTAATAGGATATTGCCCCATTAACCTCATAAATGTACTATTTCTTTCAAAGAAACCTACACTCATATTGGTCTCAGAACTTACTCATCTGTGGTGTAAAAAAACTAAAATAAAAATGTAATTATAAGCTAGTTAGGGAGAAACTGTTCACTGAAGTGTGCCGCAACGACTGGAATTGATATCTGAACCTTTCTGTCACTGCTATCACCAGGATAGTCAGTTCTGAATCATTCATTGTAATTTCTCCTGCAAACATAGAAAGCAGACTGAGATGCAAGATTGCCTCAAAAGATGTTTCACACGGTCAGATTGAAGCAACTAGTCTGGCAGCCTCTGACATTATGGGCATCACAAAGGTCCTTCTCAGTAAATGACAACATCATATTGATGTTGGGCCTTTGGGAAGGGAGAGTAATTGTTGCAGTTGTGCTGATGAGAAAGGTGCACTTCAAATTCCTTTCTTTTTTTGTTATGTTTAATTTTGGGGATGTATAATATCTTGTTTTCATTGCCTGAGTCCTTTCCAAAGAGATTTTGGAGATGCTTCTCAACATGACCAACAACAACAACAAAATTACCTCATTAGTAGTCATTAGATGAAGCTGCTTTTACTTTTTAGTAAATGGGCTAACTGGACAGAGACTCTTTCGATAAACTTTAGAAGAACAACATAATGAAGGAGCGTGATTAGGCCAGGAAATTTCTGTGTTGCTGAAACGTTAGAGAAATATTACAGAAAATTCCTCTGTACTTCACTGATCAGGATATGGTTTCACTTCAGTCTTTCTGCTGAATAGGGCAAAGCTGTGCTGAGCCATTCAGAATTTATATATTCTATTCTTCATCTGTTAATAGAACAGCAGTGATAGTTACAGTGACGTCCTCTGAATCTGAGGTATGGCAGGGTG
Organism: Tetrao urogallus; assembly: GCF_951394365.1. Lineage (NCBI taxonomy): Eukaryota > Metazoa > Chordata > Aves > Galliformes > Phasianidae > Tetrao > Tetrao urogallus. Next base: position 56,176,074 of record NC_136817.1, read on the forward strand.
CACAGGATTTGTGCATTTTATCAGCTTTGTGGGACAGTTGGCATGGAGTTTGTTCTGGTGATTCCTTAATGAAAGGGGAGAAATGATAATTATAAAGAGGAACCCAAATGTAAAGTTAATGGAGGAGGACTCATATAACAATCTCATTTGTTACCTGTTACAGAAAATGAAAGCTATGGTATAGTTAGCTGGCATCTCTTGTGCTTCACACCTGAATTCTCCTCCAACATCCCTACATTTGAGGCAACAGAGATAAATCAGGAGATACTAGACATGTTCCTGGACTTTAGCAATCTTGGATCAGCACTTCTGGAGGTAAAAAATGTTAAAATAGTGCATATACTCTGCTTCGCTTTGTATATTATGGACAGCTATGAGACTTTTAATCACATTAAACTAAGTTCCTGCCATCAAAATAGGAGTGATTTTAATGCAGTTTACTGTTAAATACCTTGTAAACATGACAGATCAAGAACCAAACCTGAACAGTTAATTAGAAGTTTCTAAACCAGGTTTTAAACTTACAGATCCATGAAAGATTAATCATAATTCATGAGAGGACATTGAAGAAAATATTTCTTAAAACAATTATTTTTGAAGCAATGAGGTTAGTAATGTCTCTGCTCTTATTTCTGAACAGACACGAGGATCTGGAATTTGGCAACATTCTTGTTTTTCTGTGAATATTCAAATAGCACAAAATGAGCTAGTGATATTTCCAGCAGTATATTTACATTTGTCCCATGATAGATCCTTGATTCCCAGTGTCTGTTCTCCTATTCTTCAACTCTTCTGTGTCCTGGGTGGAGCACAGACCTCGTGCTGATGGAGGCTGCTCTTGGTTAGTGGCATTGGAAACTAGAACTGTTCTTTCCCATAGGCTTCTGCTAGCGCAGTGGTTGCTCTCCTGAAATAATTCCTGTGAAAATTTTTTGGTGCAGAGTCATCACTGAAAATGTGGGCTAAGATTTTTTAAGACTTGTTGGAAGGGAATGGCTGCTCTGGAAGTTGTTCCTATAGAAGTTAGGATCCCTGCTTTCAGATAGAGTGGCTTCCCTTTTTACTTGAAGGTATATCTTTGTCCTAAATAAGATTTAAATTTCTATTCATAATTCCAATGGAAAAGAAGCAGAAACAGTACTAATTTAGGTAGTTGCCAGATGTCCTGTTTTTCAGCATCATTGTCCAAAAACAAAACTACAAGACTGGAGTAAAGTATGGCTCTTAATTATCGGCCTGTTTGGCTACTCACGTTTTTCACCTAGTTCTGAAAAGATAGAAACATCGCAGCTTTATTTTTAGGTCTTATTTGAAGTATCAAGAGTTGGCCATGAAGAAATAGTGTTATTCTCTGATGCTAACTGTTTTAAAAGTGAAGTTGCAAGACCTTTTGGAGCTGACTTTTTCAGCCTGTTCTGTGAAAAGTTTATCTTGCTGGAGTTGCTTAATTGAGTACTTGAAAAATCTCTAAATATATGTTTCTATCAGAGAAACAATTGGGAAGTGCTTTTAACCCCTAACTTTCAGCATATTATAATACTGGGAAATATTTTTACCATCAGGAACAAATCTCATAATGGCATTTAGATAAATGAAAGACATTTTTTAATTGAAAATATTCCAGTTACATAAACTAAAAAGTCTGTGATGAGGTAATGGTACAGAATACTTTTGTAAGTATTTTTGATATTGGTAGAAGTAGTCCTGACTTGCTTTATAAAAAATATGGGAGAATGTCACATGTTGCCAACAGCCTATAGAGATTTCCATAAAATAAGGTTTGCACATACAGAATTGTCAGAATGGAGACTGTTTTTAGTGAAACGTTCAAAATACGTTCTCTAATCCGTGCCACTAAATATCTTGTCCCCATAATGCTTGCATTATTTTTAATAGATTAGTAAACAGGCTGTAGTTGTAACTTAATTAATATTCATAGGAAAGAATTATCAAGGGAATTGGTTGATCTTGCAGTCTGAACAAAAGATAAAGTAGGTTTCTGATGGATTTTTTCAAATGCAAACTGCAAGCTTCTATTTTATTCTCCTCTTAAATTAAAAAACCAAACCAAATTGAAAAAAAAAAAAAAAAAAAGCTGAGAAAGATTCTGTCATACCAATAGTGCTACCAGCTGTCTAGACACATAAGTAATGGGAGGTGATGCTGAGATGGAGCAGTTTTCATTCTTCTCTTCCTCCTTGCAGTTAGACTTCATTATTAAGGAAAATGTATGTTCTCTGTTTAAGAATTTGCAGTTGGAAATAAAAAGGAGGATGCATTTCAGAGAGGGGAGGGATACTGTTGTTATGCAGAAAAGAAATTATTTACAATAATAACCTTTATGATAAATGAAAGTAAAGCAACAGAAGCTAAAGGAAGCTTTGTGGAACACTTGTATTGCTGTGCCTGTAAAATTTTTTTCTCCCTCTTTTCTTTCTCTCTAGAATGTTAAATAGAAACCCTAGCTTGAGAATCGATACTTCAATTAGATTATATGGGAGGTTTGTGGATGACTGTTAGCATAGCAGGAGATTACTTTTCTTGGATATTGGGACGAAGCTTCTCTGGAGTGGAAGCCTGTAACTGCACCTTTAGCTAGCCTGCACTGGGACAAAACAGCAGTAAAAAAAGAAAACAAGCTTATGGTTTTATATTATGCTTGCTGGATACCCAGGGACTAAAACGTGTTAGCTATCCCACATCCAGAAGGAATCAGAAACCATTTGCAATACATACAAGCAATGAAAGGAAGTATTAAGTCCTGGTCCCAAAAAGTATGCACTTAACTGCAAGTATGCAAATTGTTGCACTGGAGTCAGCAATACTGCCTAAATGCTTTAGTGTACTGTAACATTAGTGCCATAAAATGGCACTGCACAGACATTAAGAAACAGTTGCCTAGAAGACTTAATTTGAAAATAACAAAAATCATGTTGAATATTGATTCTCTGATTCTGTGATACTGGAGTTAAATTCAAACTGTAGTTTGCTTTTTATAATCTGTAATAAGTATAGATTTCTACAAATTACTCTGCCTAATAGCATCGCAAATATCTTGTTCAAGAGAGTAAATGCACTTTTGACCTCCTAAAATAAATGTTTGTAAATTCTCTTTTCCCCCAAAAAATCAACTGGAGTGTCTTTTGCTCTGTAACATCAACATCTGTGTGCACTGCACAGAGCCATTTTGAGTGTTTGTTGGATACCTAGCACTAAAATGTTTGAGTGTGGACTTTACTATGAGATTTTGTATAAATTGGACTACATTAAATAGGCTTTAGTTTGCAGTTTTCCTTCCTCATCACCCACGGACAAATATATTTCATTTGGGCAATCTTCTTTCTGAAGACTATTCCTATAAAAATGTTGCAAGGATTGGAGTAGAAATACGTATTTTTCTGTGTTAAATAATAGTGTGTCATTTAAAAACAAATGTCATCTAGGTGGTCTTCTGGTAAATTCATAAAATAGGAAGTAAGCCTGAATTGTTAATATGAAAAGGGCTAAACATTTCCATAAAGATGCTTTTTCTGAAAGCAACCTTTCACTGTTATAAAAGATCTATCTGTTCAGTAGTGTAGTAATATTGCAGGCATCCTCTGTGAAGCTCAGGCACTGCTCATTATCATAATATTTCCGGATGAGAGGTTTGAAAAGGTTAGTCTTTATTCCTCAAGTAACCAATTTAGAGAAGCTGTAACGAATCACAATTAGAAAAATCACAGATTTTATATTGATCAAACTCAAACTGTTCTCTCTCTCTCTCTCAAAAAAATAATAATTAGGAGGGAAGGAGGGAGTAAGAGCAGCAAAAGGTGCTAGGAAATTTTGAAGTACAGAGTGAAAAAAAGAGCCCTGGCATTTTGTGGAAAACTGACCGCTTATCTTCATGCATGGAGACTTTTTTCCTTTTTTTTTTTTTTTTTAATATATTTCCAAATGTGCTTTGAAACATAAGCTTTTTATAGAGCAATAAGGTTTGTAAAAGATGAGGAAGTGTACTATTGGTAGCTTCAGTTGCATGAGGGAGAAAGGAACTGCATCTCTGAAAGCAGAGCCAAGGGGAAGATAGGAACAATAGTGGTAGAAATGGGAAGGTCCAGAAGGACCTCTTTACCAGGGAAAAATGAACATGGGGACATATTACATTGGGGGTGAATAAAAGGAAGACACAAGCAGAAAAAGAGCAATACTAGCAGTATACATATACTGCTAACTATATATATATATATAGTGCTAACTAGTATATAGCTAACTATCACTACAAATAGAACAATCCTTTTCCTGACCTCAGCTAAGCTAAACATTACTGTGTAGATGCAATGCTGTATTTTTTCTGTTAACTGGTCAGAGAGAACTCTCTTCCTGCCTCATTCTCATCTCAGATAAACATATCATTGCATGAGAAGTAAAACCATTACCTAAAATCTAGCTACCAACCTTATGCACCCAGTATGGATAGCAATACTGCATTCAATGACAATTGCAAATGTTTTTATGGAAAACTTCCAAACCCTGCTTGACATTGCAGAGTCTCCGTAAGTGTCAGTTTCTGTTTTGATTGCACACCTTTTTACATTCATTGTTTCACCTCTACACTGGGACAGAAATCAAAGACAGTTTACATGGCAACAGCCCTGTAAATATAAATAGAAAGAATTGAGGTTGTTACATAGAGAAATGAGTTATCAGATGAGGTATGCTAAATGTTTCTGATCAAGTCTTATCAAAGTACATGGAATGTGTGTGAAAAAGTATCTGCTACCAAGCACTAGAGAGGAATGAGAGCCAAGAGTGGATGGAATAGCCAGACCTAAAGCAGATTTGCATGATTTAGAAGATGTGTTATGGGAGGAAATCCCAGAGGATCCTTTGAGCATTCCAAACATGTTTGAGTGTTGTATTTAGGCAGAGAATGTATCAGTGTTTTACTGTATTTCTCTGCATCTGCATATTCCTCATGCAAAAACTAGTCATGCTAGAAATCTCTGTAAAGACTTGGAGTTATACATTTAGACTAATATATATTCCTGAACATGAAAATTATAAAGAAATGGAAAAAAAGCTTTGTTTAAACTTCAAAATATGAACATGAAATGTGGTGGAGAGACAAAGAAAGGCTGAAGTGAGAGAAAGCTAAATTTCTACAAATGAGTGTGGTGGGACTCATACACCAGGCTCATCTGACCATGGAATCACAGTGAAAATGTTAGACATATATTTCACTGTATGGTTTGAAAGAACAAGAATAATTATTTGGTTTTCAGTAAAATAGAGAGAAAATAATCAAAAGGAGAGAGATTCTGGTTCATTCTTTAGTCCAATGTGTTTGAAGGTAATAAAAAAAAGGAATCTCTGTTTTTTTGGTTGCTATTTAAAATTACTTTCACAGCAAAGAAGAGATGAGCCATGGAAATAGAACTCAAGGTCTGAACTTACCTGAGATTGGGAGATATCTTTTTTCTTTGTCTATGTACTCGTGCATGGATACAGTAAGGGTTAGACCACAATTGTTCCATCTGTCTGTGATTGATAAGGAAAGACAAGTCTTGTTTTACCATTCTCCTAAGCATGTTAACTTGCATCAAAGATTAGTCTGGAAAAACTTTGAGAAAAATAAAATGGTAAAAATCCCACGAAGTAATAAGGCACTGCAACTCGTGAGGGTTAAAGCCTTGTGGGCTTTACAGACAATTCTTCTGGTTCACCAACCACACCTATTCAAGAGAGACTTGCTGCCTCCACTCCTACCCAGTGTCTGTCCAGCGTCACTGGGTTATTCTCCCTCAAGAAAACACCAGGTTCAAAACAACCTATTGTCAGTTCAGGGCTGCAGTGAGACTGAGAACCTGTCATGATGTGCAAAAATACCATTAATGACAAAAGATTTGATTCTCTTTCTTATTGTACCCTCCACTAAAAACTGTCCAAAGGCAAAGGTGCAGAGCTAGTGTACCAATGGGTATACTCAGGTATGGAATAAGTACCTTCAATGTGAATTACTATTTCAAGGACTGGTACAAATTGAGAATATCTCTTAAATAAAATTTTAGCCAATCTACACAATATACATGATTTGATTGTCTGCATCATATCTCTTTGGAAATGATTAATATTTTATTCTATTGAGGCTGCAAGTCAAACAAGGCACATTATTAAAGAAAGATCTAGAAGAAAGATAATACTTGTGATGAAACTCCAAGCTCAAATAATGGTATAAGAATAAAGGTTGATCATTTTCTTTTTAATCCAACACTTTCAAGGCATAAAATATCATGATCCCTCCAAGCTCTGAATGCAGTTTAGCAGCTGTTTTCTACATGTGTAGTTTATTTTTTTTTTTTTGCTGGCAAGATACAAATGTAAGCATGGCATCTGCTCCAGTAAAGCTATATGATATGAGGTAGATAAAACTTAGGTGTGGAAGGTACTTAAGAGATTATTAATGACATCAGATAGTCACAGCTGAAGCAAAATCATCTGTTCATGACCTTGTGTTTTCCTGGGAAAGAAGGGCTGTGTCTCACTCTTGCTTATGAAGTTACTTCCTTTCCTTTCTTTCTCACATGCTCTTGAACGTGTTGCTGTGTCATCTCTTCCAGTCTCCACAAGAGCTTTGGGTACTTCTTCCCATCCTTCACCCTTCCCCAAAAGGTAACAGAGCTCATGTTGGAATGCCTCTGCCCTCCTTCCATTCTTAGAACAGGAATCATGAGATCTGCTGCAGTTCCTTTTCCTGTTATTTTAGAGTCTGCAGGCAGTGCAAAAGAAGGAGGTGCTTTTTCTTTTTTTTTCTCCACTTCTTGTTCTTCTTTCACGTGTCATTTTCAGGAGCTGTGAAGCAGGTAGACACTGTAATGCTGTCCATGTAGCTGTTTTGCTCCAGATACAACGTTGTGGACTGCATTGATCTATCAGTTTTAACTTAGCCTGAAGCCTGCTTGTTGAGTATCATTGATTTGAAAATATTCCTTGTGGAAAAAAAGAAAAAAATAGATTGTTTTCCAAACTTCATCATAAGGCCATAGCAAGAAGTACATAGGCAGCCCACAAGACCACTGTCCTTTACTAGAGTTCTGAGCTGTGAGTCAGGGTATTTGGTGGTCTGCAAGAAACAGGGATTTTGCTAAGGATCCATCATTCAAAAGCTCTGCAAATCAAAGATGACACACTGCTGTTTGACAAGACTGAGATGCTGACACGTTCTTATAGATGTCAAGATAGATGTTGGTCATTAGACTAGGTTGAATATCGAAAGGATTTTCAAATATCCTGGGCATCTTGAAAGCAAGCCTGGAATCGCCAGTGGGGAATGGAAGGCTGGATGTGAGACTGGAGTTGTAGCCATGGCAACCAAGGCTGATTCACGGCACGGCTGTGTGGGCCTCAAGGAAAAGGCCATATCCGAGGGAAAGAGGTGGAGGTTCAAAATGTGGGGAGGGAATGCGATCAGAGGGAGCACAGATGTGTTTTACAATGTGCTGCACTTATGAACGGTATATGGAGACTTTTATGATGTGCGAGGAGGGTGTTGACTCTAAAAGGAGGGGAAAAAAGGAGCAGTACAAATGATGTTGAGGAAGAAGTATACTGGGTGATTCGATTTCAGTGTGCTGAAATGATTCCATTTCAGTGGGTATCCGTGATGTCTGAAGAGAATGTTGTAGTATTGATAGAGACACTACAGGATTTGGTATTGGGACTTAGAGGGGCCTGTGTTTTATCTAAGAGTTATGGCAGTTGGAAATGCTGGCTGGACACAAAGTGGTTGTGAGTGGACATGCAGCTCCGAGCTGTCAGCAGCACATTGGTGGCTGGAGCCCGTGCCTGGCCTCCCCTGCCAAGAGAAGTCAGCCAGGGAATGCAAAGGAAGAATAGATAGTTTGCTGCATAGCCGTGTGTCTGGATTCCATCTAAGCTCTGCATCTGTCCTGCTGTGTGACACTGGACAAGTTGTTTAATCTAAATTATCTGCATATGCAAAGTTTACTCCAACTGGACTCACTTTCAGTGGGGTCTTTTACATACTACCTTACTAAATTTACAAAATGAAAAATGAGACGATGTGAAAGAGTCTGTGGAGTTCTGCAGAATATGCCAGAGTCACCAACTGTCTGTCATGTATCTCTCACTGTTGATACTCGTTACATTGGGAAGAGTTTTCCTTCTGCCCCAGTGCTGGGATTTCCAACAGGCTTTTTCAGCTTGAAGAATGTTAGTGTTTTTAAGGTTTCCTGCCTCTAAAAATTCTGCTTGAGTCTAAAAGCATTCTAGATTTATTATATTTAATGATTAAACAATATTATTTGAAAAAAAAGTTTTTCTAATTGGTCTCTTCTAGAATAAATATTTATCTATTCTAGATAGTCTGAGCTTGATTTTCCTGATTGCAAGATAGAAAGTAAAGCTACTAATGAAAAAAAAGAAAAACACAACAACCAAAAAAGATAGATCTCTTGTTTATTTAACCAGTGAGTGTTCATCTGCTTTAGCATCCTGGCTAATTCTGGGGATGCTGACAGCTAAGTCTTTGTCATCTCAGTACCAGCTAGTATGTCTTGGGAATTTTCTTGAGGTTACACAGCCTCTGAGTTGTTTATCCAGTATTAAAGTAAGGCTGTGGCTAGTGCTTGGCATGTTTCAAACCCAGTATTTCTCATTACTTGTTAAACTTTGGTAAGTGGGTCTGGGCATTCTCTCTCTTTTTCTCTCTCTCTTTTGGTTACCTTAAGAAGCAGTAAGTTGGAGGGCTCTTCAGTAAGACATGGAACTACATAGAAAGTTTGACTAAGTCCTGCAGGAAAAGACCAGGACACGGATTCCAGCCCATGTGATGAAAGCACGCACTCCTGCCATGTAAGCAGGATCTGCTTCCCTCCCAGGAGTTACCTCCCAGAGATACATCCAGCCATCCTGGCCACTCATGTCATCTGCTAGACTACACCAGGCTGATGCATCTTTGTGCTGGCCTGTAATGTTTATTTTGTTTGTTTGTTTTTGTAGTACCCACAAATTCAGCTGTTGCTCAGAACACATCTTGCTATACTGTATGAATGCTGTACTTGTTTGATATCAGGTAGCAAAGTAATCTGGAAAATACATTCTACTGTCTCCTTAACATATTGCTTTATAACCCTGGGCAGCACAAGAAATAATAATGTGACCTTTTTTAAATATAAAAATAATGACACAAAGAAAAAGCAAACTTTCTCTCTTTTCACCCTTTCAAATGCAAGCTTGATCTTTGTAGTATTTTGAAATTGCTCTTTCTGTACATGAGAAACTTTGATAATAAGGCTATCTAAAGAGTTAATTTCTGGGATCATATACCCAGGGCCAGAATTCTCCACAATCAGTAAGAAAATACAGATTGAGTTACTACTTTATTGCTTAATAATCTAGGAGCCTTTGCTTTGATTTTTCTTCTTTTGGTCACTAGGAAACTCAGATATTCTTTCAAGAATTACATGGAGTGGTGTAGGTGTTTCTTATTATTTCTTCAGATGCTGTGTATGTTTTTAGTGCTGGAATCTCCAGTGGCCTAAGGACAGAGCAAACTTATGACTTCAGGTTGTGGCAATTATTTTAAATACTTTTGACTATCATTAGCACATGAACAGAACTTTATGCACCATCAATATTTTAAATGTAAATAAAATAGTTCTTTAAAAATGAAGATCACTTAAAACATAGTGCTGCTTGAATGTTGAGGAGCCATTATGTTTAATAGCATTTTTAAACTATTAAAGTTGAGTGGTTACTTTTTATTTTGCATTTAGTCACTCATGGGAGACATTTATTTTGTCTCATACTCTGCAAATAGTGATGCTGTTAGTGGAGAAGGTTCTCATTTTGAATAATGGTCTCATTTATATAATATCTCTTAGTATAATATATTCATATCTTAGAGAGGAATGAAAATTCACAAACTGTTAAGGGATGTACAGAAAACCAAATGAAATGTATGTCTATAAAAATCTTGGGGGAGGGGAAGCAAAAAGGTGAATGTTCTGTTCTAGTAATTATTTGGTTTGAAGTTAACATCCTTTTTTTTAGTAATCATGACATCAGTAGGAAATAATGGTAATAAAAATAATTTTTATTAAGGATTAGATAAGATTTTTTTGCAATATCCTTGGACAGTGAACTCTAGGACCATTCGGAATGGCTGACTGCATGAAAACGCAGAAAGAAATTATGGAATTAGATGCAGCAGTTTTTATAGCCCTGACTTAGCTTTATGCAGGCATTTGAGAGCCATTCTTGCTATTTTTTATTCACTTTTTATGGCTATTCCAGCATGTTCCAGTGATTCTCTTTTTATGCTGTGGTAGCACCAGAAAGAAAGGCTCATTTATTTGCTACAAACCTTGCAGAAAAATGAATAAAAGACTGATTCATCATTTGTTCCACACAACGTATTTTTTTCTATTACTTTTGGGTGCCTTGCCAAATGCTTGGGTTTATATTTCCTGATCCTGAGTGCTTTGAAATTTGAACCAGATAAATGGCTAAAACGTAGGTATAGGTGTATCACTCTGTTTGGACACTCTTGATTAAGATTGAGAAGTAGAAGTGGGAATCAGAAGCTGATATAAATTTGGAAGCAGTTCAGTCCCTGGTGAGTGACGGATGCTCAGCTGAGGTAGATAATCGTGCAACAACGTGTACCTGCAAAGGACAGCAGCAGTATATAGCAGGGCCTCTTCTTGAATGTCGAGCTGCTCCTGCTGTCAAAAGGAGTTTGGCCAAAAAAGTGTACATCTCTACCTATTTAAGAAAATATTACTCTAAAAATAGTTGCTTACAGTGTCAAATTACATTACTAGCATTAACATTGCTAGATTTTGCAACTACCAAAGGAGCAAATGGAAATTGAGTACAAAACTTTGTAGGTTTCAATGTAGAATTGGCCTCAGTGTTTTGCTTGCCCCAGGTCATGTCAGAGGGGACAAGTCAGTGGATTTTGCTTAAATCCGATGTGATTCTGTTGAAAAAAAGTGATATGCCATTCTCAATTTTAAAATATACATTTAGTTTTAAAGGAGTAGACTCATCTTTTTCCTATCAATCAAAATCAAGCAATCAAAATCTGAATGGATACAGGCAATACTTTTTCAGTGGCCACATATCGTTTAGTTACCCATTTGTGCTTTGTAACCTTGACTAGATAAAGCTGTTTAAAAAGTTTTAAGAAATCTTTTGTGTAGAGGATTGTTAATACATGGAAAAGATCCTATTACTGTATCTAAAGACTAATGCACTACAGTAGCCTTTTCAGTGAATATAAGCTATCTTCTTCAACATGTCTGTAATTCTGTTAAGTATCTATTTAAAAGATGTCTAACAGCGTTACTAAAGTGATAGATGTTATTTTTACTTTTAAAACTAAAAAGTGCGGCACCTTCTGAAATACTTTAAGATCGTTTATTGTACAAAATGAATGCATGGTATAGTTTAAAGAATAGATTTTTCAACTTGGTAATTTTTGCACTCTTTGAGATTGTTTCAATTGCTACAATAAGGGAATTTGAACTCCAAATAATTGGCGCAGCATTGTGAGTTTTATGTGGAATCTGTGGTCTTTTGAGCATGAAACATAATTGCTTCTTGCTTTTAGAATGGTTTTCTTTCAAGAGCATATTCCCTTATTCTCATTAATGGAAATTATATAATTGTCTCTCTTTTTTTTTTTTTTTTTTTTTTTGCAACTTGCAAAATTTGGGCAAATTTCTGTCCAAATTTTTATTTGTGCTATCTAATTCATCTGATACAGGTATTTTTGTGTTTTAACTATTAATGTAGGATGCAGATGCTGTAGTTAATTGATGCAATTTGTATTGTGCGATGTGGCTTGGTGTACAGTTTTGATGTAAGCAGGAATTTGTAAAGAATTTTTTTAGGAAATGATTCAATATTAATAATGAAATTTTTATTGAATTTTTGTGTCTGATGTTGTGTAGAGGCATAGGTATAAATGCTTGATACCTCTATTTCTCTGTGAAAAAGTAAATGTTATCTTTTATTTCTCTCTGAAAAGTTTTATCAAGAAGTATCTTGGAGGAGTTGTTAGCAAATATTCTTACTTCATTTGCTTTCTCTATCCGCGGAAGAGCCAATAAATTCACGGTAAATCTCATTTCTATAATGGAAATAAAACAAATGTTATCTGTATGATTGTAATTACCTGAGCCCTGAGGCAGTACTCTGTTGTATACAATGTGAAATCCTCACTGCCAACACATGGACTTTTTCCAACATATGCAGTCTAAAGAAGATTTTATACTCTAATGGCAGGTTTTAGCTTTCAGACCACTACAAGTATGCTATCTACACTGTGTATGCATGGTAAATGGTGAACAATATTTTTGCTTGCATTTGCTACAGGCAGTGTTTGCAAATCAGCCTGTATTCTAGTCCAGGATTTCTATATATCCTCTTTTTAACAATGCTGTATGAATTCTTAGCTAATATTCAACTCCATTTGGGACTCTGCTTGAAACTGTCAGAGTGTGATATCTGGAATCAAGCAAAGTAACTTCTGTATTTCTTCTCCATGTGCAAGCTATCATAGCACCATAAAAAATCTTGTGACCACTTGTTTTCTGGAAGTTTACTCTCACATATTCCTACCCACCACATTGCTGCTGAAAAGAAAAATATGGATATATGCAGTGGAATAGCAATGCTGTGCATTTGTTCCCATGAAGATGCATCTATTCCACCTTAGAACCACAGAATCATAGAATGGCCTGGGTTGAAAAGAACCTCGAATATCATCTAGTTTCAGCCCCCCTGCCATGCACTTTCACATCTCTGTTCCTACTTTCACTCATAGATGTAATTTTAATATCAGCTAATGCTTTAAAAAACAAAACAAAAACAAACAAACAAAAAAACCAACAAGAAAAAAGAAAAAACATACCAAAAAAAAGCCACTAAGGACTAGAGCAGAAGTGGATGAGTTCCTGAAATTGATTTGCCAAATGCAGTGCCCCTACTCCCAAAAAGTGCAAGAATTTCAATACATGCCTCTGCTGAGCACTTGTCACTTAGCTGTGTACGGCTGCTGCTCTAGCATGCAAGTTTTCCAGCACATTATGGAATGCCTGTTTATTCTCTGACAGTACAGGGTATCTGAGCCATCCCATTGGATATAGATACCAATTAGTTTTAGGAGTTATCACGATTAATTTGGGTTCTTAAATGTTTTTGATCTGGATCCTGCCCTATGTATTTGTCCACTGTGCCTACCATCAGACATTTGACAGAAAAGGAACATTTTCCAGTGATGGCATTAAATGTCTGCAGTTCATGGTTTCTAAGTGGGACAGTCTAGAAGGGTCCATGCTGCCTGACTTTTTGGAATATACAGGATATCTTATAGGATGCCGGGACATCTATTCGCTGACCTCAGCATTGTGACCATTGTTCTAACTTGACTTCCTGCTAACTTAGGATACCTTTTTATTGGATGTGTGGACAAAATAAAAGAAATGTTCAGATTGATCATAAGTAGTTGTAAGATGTTGGGGGAGCGTGCTTTTCAGAAGACTGGAAAGCTAGAATTCTTGAAACTGAGAATAATTACCAATAGGCTGCATCCACTGCATGCCATAGTTTTGTAATGAATTTTGCACAGACTTCAGGAGAAGAGATTTCTGGGAATCAGGAGGTGAGATGTTTCAAGTGGCCAGAGTGGAAGTATCAAAAAAAAAAATCACTTTTGCACCCACAAGCATAAAATGACAGAAATGTTGTATGTGGACATTCATTAAAAAGGCCAGTTGTGAGAGCCTTGCATTTTGCATTATCAAGTGTTTTTATAATTAGAACTATGATGCGCCATCCTGAGGATTTCAAACTGTGCAAAGATAGAGTGCCTCTACACAGAAGCACAGAGCTACGGTGTGAATGAGAAAGAACCCTTTCTTCCTGGAAGCTGTCCTTACTATACACACCTTTTTAGGATTACCGTCCTTGATTATTAACCTACACCTTGCTACAGTTTTGTGGTGTATGTAGAACATAGTAGGCAAAGAACTAGGTGCAGTGCACAGCTTATGTACATAAGCAGATGCTCATGTCTGTCTTTCTGCATTATCCCATAAAATAATTGTGAGTTTCTATTTACTTTTTGGCCATTTAGTGAATGCCAGTTCACATGCCCCTGAAGTAGTAATGATGAGATCACCAGTTCTCAAGAATGCTCACATTCTCTCCTATCCCTCATTAAGTTTTATTACAATGCATCATGCAGAAGCTTACTTACATAATGTGGTTTAATCAGACCAGTCCACAGTTCCTGTGGTTCAGGCTAATCCTGAGATTGATTCAGTTTGGGGTGGTTCAGTATCTCAATAATTCTGCCTGATACTGAATTTCCTGAGTTATCAGCATTCCAGTCATGTGGGACAGAGTGTAGCAAGCTGGAATAGTATTTGTGCACCTCAGAATAATGGCAGTGATCAAATTGTACCAGGACTATCTATAGTTCATCTGAACTACCCTTACTTTGTTACAGCAGTGAGAAGTGTCTCGAATGTGCCTCTTATTTGTCATTTACTGAGATGCCTGTTTTTATGTTTGCTTTACTATACAGCTGGACACTTGGGCAAGATAAAACACATTTCCCCTGGGCTAGATAGCATCTCACTTCAGACAGGGGAACAAAGCAATACGTGGCTGATGAATAGTCAGAAATGTGACGTGACTATGGGAATTCCTTAGGATTGAAAGTAGAAAAGATGCCAGTTGGTTGTATGCAATGCAAACACTAAGAGAGGCTGTGATGAGCATGGCTCAGAGCTGTAGAAGCACCCAGCTTCTACCTACCTGCAGTAGAAGCAGGTGGGGAACAATGCAGATAGGATAGCAGGGCAGGGAGCTGTTGAGGATACTGGCGTATCAGCATTCTGCTTGAGGAAGTGGTGCATTCACAGCTGGCTCAGTGCAGAGAGCGCATGCTGTGAACCTCAGAACTCCTAGATGATGAATTCTAAATAATGTTTGGGACTGAGATACAAGGTACCCTAAAAGATGAAATACACTTGCATGCCAAGAGCACATTTCTCCAAAACAAAAACATTTTAGCTGAAATCTAAGTTACGTGATACGAAAATGAATAAAAAATCCCTGCTTTTTATCTGAATGGTTCTTCTGATCTTTAATTTTATCAGTAGTGTAACCTGACCTCTTATATGTAGCTGTAGAATTTGTCTGATTGTCCCGCCAGTAACCCTCGTAACTTGTGTTTGGCTAGTTGGTTTTGCTTCAAAGCTATTTGGAAAAAGAGCAGCCACCACTTCTGTACAACTTCCAAGTATCTATTGCTGTCATTGTTCCAGCTGTGTCTTCCCTCTGGATTTTATTAATCTGGGTATAAATTCCAGTCATTGTTCATTGTTATATCTCTTTCTGTGAAATTTAATGAGCCATTTACAGCTTGTTGATTTCTTCTTAAGGTGCTTAAGAGTCGAGATCACATCTCAATCTTGTTTTGTTAATATGCAAAGACCAAATTTGAACTGCCGTTGTAAGTTCTGTATCATTTTGTAACTCAGTCCTGGATTCACTTTCAGTATCCTTTAAAAAATGTCTCACAAGGGTATGCATGGTGTCTGAGAACTGCCGCAGAGAAAGGTGAAGCAACTTCCTTACCGCTGCAGAAAATTGAGGTAGAAACCAAAGTTTCTGACACTGTATCTTATTTAAGGATGCTTGTTTGCTTGAGATTAAGAACAGATGTGTTCCATCTTCAAATCATGTCACTGTGTACAAGCTTTGTTCTGCAAAGTCCTTTATTCTCCTGGCATGACTGACTGGTTTGGTCCTGACCACTCACTCCCTGCTCTGCAGCAGGAGGGTGTGTGGGTCTGCAAATCGCCCGTAACTGAAACATCTGAAGCAAGGGACTGACCTTTAACAAGGTACTTTTAAATAGTACCTGGCACTCTGGGTCATACCCTACTTGCAACTTTTAGGTACTATGAAAATATGAAGCTTAAATTTATTATGATAATAAAAGAATGTGAGAGCTCTGCTGCTGAAATCGATCAGAGTAAGATTAAACAGTAAAAAAGCTGGTTCAAGGCAAAATGAAGTGAGGAGGAGCATTCAGTGGACATTGGATCAGACTCAAAATTAGGGAGTTTTTTTCTTAAAAGAGATCTTAGATTTACTATACAGATCTGTGTATTTTTCCAAGGGTCTTCAGGAAATAGTATGTTAAAAATCATCACCTTTGTTGTGTCTTATGTTACTTGGAATTGTTTTTTTTCTGTAAATCAGTGACACAGATTTAACTAGTAAAATTGAATGTTTTTTATTTTGCAAATGCCACACGCACAGCTTAAAGGTAGTAAGGTTCTGCCTGTGTGGAGGGGAGGAGAGCTGATGTATTGATCAGCTGAAGTGCTGCAGAGACTATAAACTGAGAGTCAGAAGGAGGAAAGAAACACAAAAAGAAATCCTAGAAGACATAGTAGCAGAAAATCTATTGAAAATAATCCACCGCCGTCTTCTTCTCAGCTTTTATCCCCAAATCAGACTGTATCTCAGTCTGTTTCTGTTAAAGCGTAGGCATAACAAACCTTAAACGTTTGCTTTGTATTCTTTTTCCCCGTGAAACTTCGAAGGAATTAGAGAGAAAGTCAAGGCACGTCTTTAAAAATTCTGATCAGGTTTCCTCTGGAGTCTTGCTGCTGGAAGAATGTCTTATGGGTAAATTTCCACTCTCTCAGCGGGGCAGTGTTTTGCATGAACCAACTCCCAGGAGAAAATGTTGTGTGCTTATTCTGTACAGCGGCGCTTAGGCAGCATCTCCATCTTAAACTGACCAGAGGGAGGGAGAGAAGCAGCTGACCCGAGGGGGAGGGGGAGGGATGAGAAGTCAGTATGTATTTCCAGAGCCAGACAGTGCTAGTCATAAAACTAGAAAGAAAAAAAAAAAAGGCCTCTGAAAAATGCACTGCTTTGCAGAGTGCTAGATTACTTACAGCAGTTAAAGAGTGAATATCACCTTACCAGAAACACACTCATTAGGGGTTTGAGATAAAGCCCTGAAACAAGAAAGCCCCGTGTCAAGTCATTTTTTGAGTCTCTTTTAGGGAAAGTCAGAAAAACACCCCCTCTCTTTATTTTTCACTGCTAGGACTGCAGGCTTTTTTACGTTTCCTAAAAACTTGACTTTGCTTTTCCTTTTTTCTGAGCCGGGTTGGCAGCACACACTGTCTCACTAATGGAGCTTGTTGTTACTGGGCTATTTGGTGGTATGGTTCTGTGATTCAATACTTTTAATTATCTTTTTATTACAACATGTACCAGGTCCTAACATACAGTAGATTTACTGATAAGGCCATATACCACTTGTATTGTATCCATTTATAGTCATTTTTATAATGGTATCTTGCTAATAAAATGTTATCTTATTCATTCAATTTGCGTGTAATAAATCAACAGCCTGTTCGCTTTCTTCTCATGCAGATATCAGTATAAGTATGTACGACTGTGTGCATGTACTAAACCTGATGATGTTGCTTGCATACAAATGGAAATTAGCTTAAGAGCATTTCATTAATGAAAGTGTAGCTATTTGCCTGTGACCCAAGTAAAATTAATACCCTAAATAAAATAAAGTAACATGGGACTTTATTTTAGCCCTATGCTAGCCGTTTGAAAAAATACGTTCAGCCCTTTTTTTCCTGTCACAATTCCCCTATTGCAAGTTACAGAATGAAATGATTGTAAGTGGTTTATGATGCTCTCCTTCAATGTTTTTTTTCCACTGTATAAGCTAAACCAGGGGATTCCAAATTTCCATTTTTTATGCAGTGCTGTTAAGATGCTGCATTACCTAGCTGTAGAAGTAGCAGCACATCTCACTCTACATATTTGCATAGGAGGATGTATTTAGATGCTCATACTGCATTGATATCACATTTAGAAATGTGTGAGATACGTAACTGAAGTATCTCTCTATAGTCTTGCTTTAAAAGTGGCCCCTAGAAAGCAGAACAGACATTGTACTTCCCTTTAGAGAAATGTAAAATAAAGCAATAAATATCACAAGGATGTGATGATGAGCGAAAGAATGCTTCAGATTTAGTCTGGATCCTTTATAAGTGTAATTAGTCCCATGCAGATAGTAAAAATATGAAATAAGCTTTAAAATGTTTGGAGGAAATGCAGGATTAGGTTTTTCAATCTTTTGTAAAATCAAGCAAATGAGAAAAATAAAAAAATAACTCTGTTTGTTCTCTATGCAGCCGCCCTGTCTGCAGAAGAATAATCCTAAGAGATGTAGCATTTCAAAAAAGACAATTGAAAATATCAAAAGCACACATTATCATCAGTTTTAGTAAAATATAAGTTGGAAATCATTGCTAAGAAAGCAAATATATTGCTGTTACTGTTATGGCATGGACAGCTTACATCCCAAACACAAACTGGGACTCAACCACTGTATACATCAAAGAGACCGAAAATGTCAAAAGCAGTGGTCTACTGATAACTTCTCTCTCTGATCCACATTATAAAGCCTTTCTCTCCTGTTAAATTATCAATTAAACCATTTTCTAGTTGGCAGAATCTGTGCAGATCTTCTTGAAGCTTGAAATCATATTGTGAGTAGATAAAAATGGAAACTAAATTAGCAATTGAGTTTACTCTGGATTTCTAAAGTCATTATTGTTAATGTGAGAATCTGGGAATAACATTTGTTTTAGGACTGATTATCCACGTCTGTGTATCTTTACTCTTCTAAATGGAGAAAGAGGTTTTGTTCTTGTGTGAGAGTAAAGCATGGACTTCATTTCTTGATCAGAAGAAAAGAACATTTTCTGTCTCTGAGAGCAGGATAGCAAGTGCCTGCATTCACTCCCAGAATTGCCCACTAGTTTTCTCACTAGAGACTGCAGCTGGCATTAGCTGGTGACTCCATCTTCCTCAAAAAGCCAAAACCCATTTAAGAAGAAACTGAAGGGTTTGAACAGAAAATGAGGTGTTTTTTCCTCAGGGTAGAGAATTTTAAAAGCCTGCTATGGCAATGGACCTTTTTCCTTTTCTTATTATCCAATTCTGGGAGGACATTTCTTGTATTTTTAACTCCTATCAAGAAAGCACTTTCTCTACTTGATACAGCTGGTCGTTGAGCAGAGTTCATCTTATTCTGCTGTAGATTCTTTTCTGGCTGAACTCCTGTCTCATTAAACCTCGAAGGGGTACAGGTCGGGCTCATCCTGCTGTGGTAGCAACCTCTAACCAGAGGGAAATTTTAACTTTGTTTTATGGGGCCTGGGCAAATGCATAATTTATTTATGCATTTGGCTTTGATCCTGTTGACTATGACATGTTAAAAGGTAATCAGCAAAACTTCATTAAAGAATCGGCTCCTTAATTTCACTCATCCTAAGCTAATAATGTTTTCCTTCTTTCCTCTGAAAAACAGTTTCTGAAAACCTTTAATATTTTCCTTGGTTACATTTATAGTATTAGCTTCAGTAATTAAACCCCTAGGAGTTCAAATTGCTGAATCTGTATCTGTGAACTGCAATTCTTAATTCAGAGTACAGTGTGAACTAATCAATACCTCTACAGCAATCCTGCTCTCATTATAGAAGTCTGAACTTTCCCCACTGATCTGAGGGCGTGCTTCTCCCTCTCAGCACAGGGAAAGTCAGATTGGGCCATATCCTGACCAAAGCTGTAGCCTTTCATAAAGACAACAGAAAATTCTATTGACACGTGTACACAAGATTTTTAGTGGTTTAAGGTATGACAGGTTTCAAATAAATGTATTAGAATGTTTACCAAAAGGCAAGTTTGAAGGAAAACCAGGCTGTATTATTTAAAGCATCAGTGGGCACGATGACTACTGAAGGAGGGTAACTACGGTAAATTGATAATTCTTTTCATTTCCTCTTTCTTCTGTCTTCCTTTTCTTTCCAAGTGTTCCAAGGTGTATCACAAACCCATAGTGATGGTCTTCCTTCTCATCAAAATAATTAGAAAATGACTTGGGGGGGAGAATTTCTCAATTCTTGGTCCAGATTTTCCAAACAATAGTCTCTTTTAAATCAAAATCAAGCATTCAAATCCAAATCTAGTTAAGGGGAGAATCGAAGCCCTCTGGCTCAGAAACCTTTCCCATGTGGTTATAATGAATTTTGGGGATTTTCCCTGAAGCGAGAAGCACTTTATTGTCTAAACCCCATCTTGACCATGCAGAAGTGCTTTATGAAATGCAAGAAGACAAAAGAGTGCTGTTGAAGGGATTATTTTATTTAGTTGTTTCTTGGTCCATGCTCAGCTTTCTCTGTTTATAATGTTAGTGCAGGCTGTCCTGAAATCTCTGAATGGACAAGGGGAAATATTTTTAAGTTGAAGGAGGGAAGATTTAGGTTGGGTATCAGGGGGAAGCTGTTTACTATGAGAGTGGTGAGGTGCTGGAACAGGCTGCCCAGTGGGGCTGTGGATGCCCCGTCCCTGGAGGTGTTCAAGGTCAGATTGGATGGGGCCATGAGCAGCTTGGTCTTGTATCAAATATGGAGGTTGGTGGCCCAGCCTATGGTAGCGGGGGTTGGAGATTCATGAACCTTGAGATCCCTTCCAACCCTGGCCGTTCTATGATTCAATCTATGATTCTATGAATGAGTTACCAAAGCTGAAATTCAGAGCATGCAGATCAGCTATGGTGGTACACTGTGTTTCCTTTATACAGCAGTCCTGGGTCTCCAAGTAGCAAGGTATATAACACTGGTGCAAGTAAAGTGCTTAAGACTTAGTATGTGTTTAAGAGCTTTACTGGATCTATTTTCTACTTACTGATAAACTTTGAAATGCTCAGAAAATGAATGACAGTGTTTTAGAATGAAAATTTTAAATATGCATAAATTTTACAGGTAGGAGGAGGTGGCTGATGGTAAAAATTACAGATCGCTGATAAAGTTACTGTAGACTACTTGTTCATAAGATATGTATACAAAATAAATGGAAGCAAGCAATTCGTGTTTTAGTATAATCAAATGAGACAAATAAGGGACAAAGATGGCACCTGGCAAATGGAGACAGTGGTGGGAAGCTGTGAATTCTGCTAAAATATCAGCAGAAGGTGAGCTCCTAAGCTACCACAATAGGGAAACTAACATGGTATTTGAATATAGGCAAATCTCAAGTAAAGATTTGGAAAAGGCTTTTATTTTGCGGGGTCTGGTGTAGATCTAATGAGAATGCTAACTTAGTGTTCAATTTTGGTCCTTACTTTTTAGGAAAGGTGATAATACTTTGCGGAGTGTAGGGAGAAAAACAGAATGGTTAAAATGTTTTTAGAATTCTGCCTTGAGATGAAAGAATCTGAGATCTCCATCTGTTTTCTTATCAGATAGGAAAGGTTATTTATCCATGGTGAACAAGTACTAAAATAGAGAATGAAATTCTAGAAGGTTACAGCAAAAGAAAAACAATGTACTGAGGCTAGAAATTGAAGACACATTAAACATTGTAATACACCCTTAAAAATCAATGAGACAACATATTGAAGACTTTTAACCCTGTGATTTCTTATTGCTGAATGTAAATTCAGCAATGGAAATGTAAAATTGATATGAATAAGTGAGTATTTTCATTAAAAAAGTGTGCTCTTTTTCAAAAAAGAATGACTCAGAAGGAGATCCACAGCCTCTGTTACACAGGGGTGTCAGTTTTTGAGACAGCAGTGCTTCTTTCAGCCTTATCTCCTTTTGATAAGAATCTGTGGAAAACAATTCAGTGACTGCTTTTAAGGGAAAAAATCATGCTGGTTTTCTCTTTGGAGAAATGCCTTCATAAAAGCAGTAGGTATCTTCATCTCTCAAATTAAGTGCTCTGTTTATACAAAGATGACTAGTAAAATTACAGTTCCCTTTATCTGCTTGAGGGAAAATTGTGAGATGGAATTATGAAAAGAAGTGGCACTCACTCTTCAAGAGTCAAAACAACATGGTGAAGAAATGCAGGCCTACCACCACTTTGTCTTCAACCAGCTAGCTGAAAATCCTGTTACTTGAAGCACTGCAAGACACGGATGCAATCTTCCCACATGAGGGCTGTGGATGGAGCTGCCACATTCCCTGGGGGAACACAGGGAGCTGAGTGTTCCTGCAGCATGCACTGGGAGATTTTGGTGCTCATTCCTCTGAACACCTGGTACGGTGTGAGTGTTAGGGTCAGGAAAGAGAGGATGCTTCAGCTCCAAAAAGCAGCAGTGGTCCAGCGTTGCGACATGCAAATACGGATAATAGGCTCTGTTTGTCAGAAGGGCTGAATGCTTTAGGAACAATACAGTGGAAGCACAGCTGTGTGGATCTTAAATCAGAGCAAGTTTGGTGCTGCTGCTCAGTTTGCTGCGCTTGGAGGATGCGCACACTGTGCTCCATTGCTTGGTGTAAACATGACTTCACTGCAAGTGAAGTGTGCCCTGAGCTGGCTGCTGCACATAATGAGATCAGAAGTAATGGAGATCCTCTGCTGAAAGTGTAATTGCATGTGCAGTGTTATTTATGACTCAGTTGAGTCCACACTTGAGAGCTACCCCGTGATAAGGAGTGTAAGTATTTACAGCATGGTGTTTGTGATTTGCCTTGCTCTTCCAGACCCCGTAAATGGCACAATCCCCTGATAGTTGCTTGGTTTTTATAATAGCATCACTAAATCCATGGTGTGTAGTACTGCAATTACTTTCCTACAGGTTTTACTTTTTGTTCTTTTTCTTTGGCATTAATTTCCTGATTCACTTCTACAGCATTAAAATTACTCTTCTCAGAGCCTGCTAACATAAAGAAGATAGGAAGTACCTGCATCTTTTTCCCTTGCTTTTTTTCCACTGAGCATTTTATGCAAAGCAAAAGATCTGTTTAAAGCCACAAGTGGAAAATTTTTACCCGCTTTGTAAAATTACAGATATGTTACCGGAGTTTCTTTTTTTCTTTGTGAGTGGTTAATACAGATAATACTAAGGCCAGAAAAAAAATAGATTTTAACCTTACCACATCACCATATACCCTGTCTTATCTTACAGAAGGAAGAATCTTCAGAAATCAGTCATTTAAAGAGATTTATGGTCCTTAGGCTTTATCCTGAATGGTACTGAGCGTTCTTTCCCTGATCCTGTAAATTCTTAACTTTTAAGTTCACTGCAGCTGTCTTTGTGTTTTAGGTCAAGCATGTGTTTAAGTGTTTTGTTGGATTTGGGCCAAAATGCTCAGCCTTATAACTACAGAGGTTTAACCTGTGGAATCTGGATCCCTTAAACATGAAATCAGACGTCTAGCATTTCCAAGACCAGCAATTATAATAACTTTCAATCTCTCTTGGCTAGGGTATTGATTAAGAAACAAATTTTAATCATCATCAGTTGTGCTTAAACTGATCTTGCAAACAGCTGCACATATGCTTAACTTCACAAACCTGAGTAGTCCCATAGATTTCAGTGTTAACATGTAAAGTCTTTAAGCAGTTTGGAGAGAAAATCATCTTTACTGTTAGTGTGCTTCCTCACCTCTCTCCCCACAGGTAACTCACAAAGAATGCTACTGGCTTACACTGATGAATTTTGGTGCAACTTTAGAGAGACCTCCTGGTTTCTCTGACAAAGTTTGCACGCAGTTATGATAAGCAAGGAGGCATTTGCCTGCTGTAGTTTGCAGTTTGGCAGGGGAATATTTTACCGGTTGTTAGGAGAGAAATGAGTTCTGCCTCCTAGTTGGGACTTTGTTTTCATTGGATGAGAATGAGAGCAAATATTTGGACATAAATGTTTTATGGCAGTACCATATGGTCCTTGGTATTTCATTTTTAATTTTTGCAGTTGCATTAAAATTCCTTTAATATTACCAATGTATTTCATTTAAAGGATGAGCGCTGCATGTAACCTGAACAGCTGTTTTTCCTAAATTTGCTACATCAAGAGTTTTACTTCTTTGAAACTCTATGGTTCATCTGAACAGACAGTTTAAAGTCTGGTTTGTTTGTGAAGAATTTGTCTCTCTTTTAACTAACAAATATGATGCCAAGTACGTTGCATTGCCATAGTTTTGCTTTTAATTGTAGTTTGTGATTTATTTGTAATAGCAATCAGTGAAATTTAATAGTTGGTTAATGTGTGTTGCCAGGATTTTCTTCCCCTTGAAAGGAATGGCATTAATTTAAGACCCTCTAAAATCAAACAAAACTCTTGTATTCTTTGTTTTTTATTTTCTTTCCCCAAACTTCTGCAACTCTCCACTGTAGAGGAAAGGGAAGTTAACAAGCACTGAAGACTCAAAACTGAAGATTTACCTTATTCTCTTCTCCCAGGGTAGTACTATGTGGGAAATGAGCTTCAGAAACGGAAGTTCCTAGCAGCACCTGGGGTCTTAATGGGACAAATGAAACTCACAGGGTTTTAATCTTATAAATATCTTTATAGATGGAAAATGTTAGATTGGTGTAAAATAATTATAATGTTAGCACTCAGTATTTTCCACTGTCCAACAGTATGAATGCTATTTAACTAAAGCAAATAGGGACTAAGAACTGTACTCAAGCAACTTATGTCTTCAATAAATCATACCGTAACAAATTGGGAAGAAGGGCAATGAGGACATTGGAAATGCTATTATTATTTTTTTTAATTTTATCTAGCCCAGAACTCTTTTTTCTCTTTTAAAAATTCTGCAAAGGGGAGATGGGAGGGAAAGAGTAAGGTTTCATATCAAAGTCTAATTTTATATTTATATTCTAAAAACTTATTTTCTGTCAGAAGTTAATTCAGTAATAGTCACCAGATGGTGTGCAAACACTAATGAGGGGACATTACAAATCTTGGGTTCCTTGTGGAGGTTGTAGGAGTCGGCGTCTTGCCATCAGAAAATAGATGTCGGGGGAGTAGAAGTGCTCCCTGGGGAGGATATGAGTGGACCGGCAGGGCTTCAATTTTGTTGCTACTTTACTTGTGGGAGTTCTGTGAGTTGTAAGAAACTTTCTCTTCATTAGTTTTAATGAAAGAAAATGGTGGGACATAGTGCTATGTATCACTTCTTTGAAGAGTATGATTAATCTTTGTTTTCCTTGAAACCAAGGAAATAGTTAATACAACTTTGGAAAGTGAAGTAAAGAGCTACTGTGGATTTAGAGTTTGGGACACAAGGGGAAAAGGTCATTTATAGGATGAAGAAAGAGTTATTTTTAAGGAAGAGGGAAATGTTCTTATTTGTAGCAGAATACTTAATACTATCTCTTTAGAATGATAATGCTGTGTGTTCCCTGCCATATGATTTATTGCAAGTTAATCCATCACATCTGTTCTCTGTCCCAGTGGCAGCATATAAACATTGTAAGGCAAGCAAGATGAAACAGAGATCTGGGATGTCTTTTATAACAGATCTATGTAAGTGTGAAAGTAAAAATGTCTGTTGATTCATAGCAGCATGCTAAGGAGGTTCTAGTCAACAATGGGCATTGACATGTCAATTCCCTTGTGCAGCTTGGGATCTTTTCCCATCTACTCATTCACTCATCCCCAGAATTTACAATGCCAAACTGAAAAGGATAAGAAAATGTTGACAAATACATAATGCTGTATTTTCCAGATACATTGCATTTGTATTTGCCAACAGGACAGCTACTAATTCCAGCTACTGAAAAGCCTTGGGAGATTGTCTTCAGGATCTTAGGAGTGAGATGTAGAGTTTTGCATTGCTTAGGAGAATTTTGATGCAAAATGATGCTGCCACATCTGAAATAGATATTGGTCTTATTCCAGTTCACAAAATACACAGCCATAGTATATAATCAGTGACGATCCTTTAAATCCTACCTGGTGAAAATTTTTGGACATAGAGACTTAACAGGTGATCCTAACATTTAGGACAGTATTCATACTTGTGAGGCAACTTGGGTGAATGCATTTCTTCTGTTTTCAATGATAGATAGAGTTAAACATCTACTGTTGTAAACTTCTATGAATACTAAACTTGTTCAGAAAAATAGAGGCAAATCACATTTTTTGATTGATGTATGTATGAGTATGTAACATTGCAAATCAAACAATGAATTTAAGGAACTTAAAAAATGGACCACTTGACCAAAGATAGACAATGTAAGCCTTAGTATAACCCAATCTTCCCTACTTCAGCTTGGTTCTGTTTTACTCTTAAATGCTTTGAGTTAGTTGTAGTGTTGTTACTCAGGCTCTGTAGGAAAACCAAAGAAAGGTATTTTGTGAATTTGATTCATCAGCTTCTGTAATTTAACAGACAGCTGGAAACACAAGGAAGTTTTTAAAAATAATTTTCTAAACCAGTTGGTCCAGTTGGTTTCCATTTTCACATCGTGCCTCCATTAATTTAAGAAATATTAGCTTGCAAAATGCATGACATTTTTTCTTTAATTCTGTTTATCTCTGCTTGTAATTGTGCAGTATGTCAAAGTCCAGAATGGGTATTCATAACTTGGCAACGAAATTTTTGTGTTTCTAATTATCCATGTTGTTTAAATGAGTACCAATGTTCTGAACCTTAGAACTTTCAGAACTTACTGTTGCAACAGTCTGCTGTGTCACAGATTCCCACTATAGTTGCTTTAACAATTCCTGCATATGTAACTGGTCCGTCAGGACATAGGTCTGGAAACTGCTTCCACTACCATTCTGATGGTACTTATAAAAATGAAAATAAAAAAAGTTGCTTGGCAGTCTGTACTATATGGAGATAAATGTCAGCAATCATTGGCAAATAGTTTGCCCTGTGGAGCCATTTAGCACACCTACAGAGATTGTTTGTATTCAAACTAATTCATAAAGATAAGAGAACTAATGTGCTTCTTCTCAAGAAGAGACGCGCAGAGCATGCTGAACTGTATCATGTTCAGATGGCTTTTCAGTATCTCCAAACAGGAAGCTCCACAACCTCCCTGGGCAATGTGCGCCAGCACTCTATCACTCACACAGCAAAGAAGTGCTGCCTGGTGTTCAGATGGAACCTACTGTGTTCAGTTTATGCCTATTGTTTCTTCTTCTGGCACTGGGCACCACTGAAAAGACTCTGGCTCTGTCACTTTTGCACTCTCTCTTCAGGTATTTACAGACATTGATGAAATTCCCCTGAGCCGCCTCTTCTCCCAGATGAACAGTCCCAGCTCTCTCAGCCTCACTGTTGGAGAGATGCTCAAGTCCTGTGATAACCTTCTTAAGGTTTCATTTTTTAAGCAACTGAAATCAGCTAGTCTCTGATCATCCTCATCAAATTGATCTGATTTCAGCTGCTGCTAGATTTTTGAATATTGTACAGCCATTTCTGAAAGAAACTACATTGTATGTACATGAATGCAGGTTTTTTTTTTTTTTTTCAGTCTGGTAAATTATACGAAACAGCAGTTTTAAACAATTTAATTTGTCATAGAAATTATGAAAATGCCTAGAACATATTCAAACATCTGTACTATTCCATGCTGAGGGCTGTGTGGACAGTTAGAAGGGAAGGCAGTTTGCTATGTCTGTACCAGTGAATAAAGGAATGTCCAGGGGGGCTCATAGGCACTGCTGATCTGGGCTGTACCAGCTAAACCTTTCCCATACAATTTCTACACACACTGCTTAGAAATTGGTACTGTTGATGGACCACTCCCAAGGGCCTGTTCACGCATTCTGTCCCTGTGAGTGATGTTAATGCAGGTTTATAAAGTGACTGCTCACCCTTCCATGCCTTCTGAACTCAATGCTACAGTATGGTCCTGAGCACATTTCAGTTATTCATATAGGCATAATCTCC
This sequence comes from Tetrao urogallus, assembly GCF_951394365.1. Taxonomy (NCBI): domain Eukaryota; kingdom Metazoa; phylum Chordata; class Aves; order Galliformes; family Phasianidae; genus Tetrao; species Tetrao urogallus. The sequence continues at coordinate 56,203,856 of NC_136817.1, forward strand.
AGGTCCCATGATGTTTCCAGTGTGTGTGTGTCTGGGTATAAACAAAGAAATGCAGTTATAGTGAGGGAAAAGCTAAATGAACATAGTGGAACAATAAAGTAGAGCTTATAATTCCTAATCAATACCAGATGGAACAGATTCGTAAATACCATAGCAAAAGTAAAGTAAAGAAAGGGCTTAAAGGATAAAATAATGGTGTTTCAAAAGTTTGGTGGAGCTGTTCTCTCTGCATACCAAGGTAGTCTGAGAGAAATCATTGCTGCTTGCAGGGCTAGAGCGAGAATTTTATCTTCATGTTGTTGTCAGGATGAAAGAGGAGTTGAGGGCTCAGTAGGTGAGAGTTCTACATGGTAGATTGTTGGGAAATTCTGGAAGGACATAGCATTTACTCAAACAAAAGTCATCAGCTTGGGAGCCTGAGGGCCCGTGCAGTTTGGTACACTGTGCAACAATCCATAAAGCCTAAGATGTTTCCAAGAAATAAACCTCAAAACACTAATTAATATAAAACACTCATTTTTGTTATATATTTTCAACATATATTCTGAGAATCATATGTAGGAGCAAGTCACAAAATATTCTAATAATTCACTATTAATGTACATCACATGTTTTAACCTACCTAAAATAAGTTGATTTTTCTTGTTTAGTTAATCAGTCTTCACTGACTTTATTTTGCAAATGGAGGAAGATGCAGGAAGTTAGCAGAATATTTTTTTTCCTCTCAGACTTCTGTGAGTATAACTCTATCTAAGGATAGAGAAAATATTATTAAGGCGGATTAGTGTAAGACAGTGTTTTATGGGGTTTGGGGGAAACAACCAAGCAGCTCAGTGCTTTTGTCAAAGTTCACATGCTCCAGGTCATTCCCACAACAGATTATGTAGGTACTACAGATCTGGATAGTTTTGTATTGCTTCTTAGTCTTTTGTAAGACCAAATTGTGTTGCCTTCACTTAGCTTTGCAAGAAAATTTATGAAAGAAGTTGTATTATGTACAGTAAGTCTTGTTCAGCATGATTCAATCCAGTAGCAAAAATCTACAGTGACAGCTGTTCTGGAGGCTAAACTCAGTGAGATGATGATAAATTGATTTCTTACTATATTTAATCTAAAGGCAGGTCATTCTACCTTCCCACTGACACACTTAAGAAGCAAAGGACAAAAGTAGACCATGAAACATGGAATCTCAAATACTAATTGTAGAAGTTTGGTGGAGTTGGGAAACTGAAAAGTCAAAGGGAATGAAGATGGAATAAAGTCCTAGGATCCTCCAGGAGGTGTGCTTTCAAATCAGAAATCTCTTTTGCAGTGGACTGGAGCTTTACCTTTTTAAAAGTACTATTTAATTCTTTTTTCTCATGAACCTAGATTTATTATGCTGAAGGAAGAAAAGGTTCAACTGTATTTCAAATAAGCCTTTAAGCCACTTGTGGAAATGGCAGAACAACTGCACTGCATGGACCTTGAATCTTTTTCAGGTGATTGGATCTCTTAGTTAATGAAAAGATTTTCTTTTTACCTTTGGAGTTGGCTTGTAGAGGTTCTGAAAAAGTTAAACATGCAATTAGGAACCACTTTTTGAAATACATAAGGAACATAATAAAAATAATCATCATGTAAGTGCAGCTCTCCAGCAACTTACAAATAAAAAAGGCAGAGAATATCTTAAGATTAACATCATTATAAGTGAAAACATCTCTGACTTCTCACAAAGGAAGGGATAGAACCCAGTGGTGCTATGCTATTGCCCCTGAACAGTGACAATAAATGAACTGGTAAATCTCTGATTTTGTTTTCCTAAACCCTCTTATGACACGTGTGTAGGAAAACAAGCTGAGCCTGAAAAGTGCACTTGGTGTTGTTGCATCTTTCTTTGGAGATCCATGTAAAATAGGATTGCCTTTCCTGAACACAGAAACTGAATCAATGTTGAGAGCAAACTTAGGCAGTTTAGTGTTGCAATTTTATGGCTATCCACAGTATTTCTGAGAAGATACATGTGCTTGCTTTCTCTACATCTGTTCAAAATTCTTTCAAAATTCCACTGCAATATTTTTATCGTAGTAGATTGTTTATCTTTTGTTAAGATACATTTTTAAAATCCACCAAAATATAAACAATGATATATTACAGCCAGAATAGCCTTAACCAGAGCTAATAGTAGTGCTACTTCACTGCTTTTCATGTTGGGCTCTCTCTTCACAATGGAGCTCTCTTTGGTGTCAGGGACTTGTGTGTGAAAGGCTCCTTTGCAAGACAGGGTCTGTGGTTTCAGTGGCTCGAGTTCCTGCTTTTGGAGTTGAGAGCTGCTCCTCTCAAAGGCACAGGTCTTCTGTGATCACCCTGCACAGTGTCCAAGGCTGGGGTATGCCAAGATGCTCAGTCATTCTTTCCTACAGACTTGTGCTGGGTAAGATCCGCTTTTTGAGGTAAAAATGAAGGATTATGAGAAGGCTCAGATGCTGAGACTAACAAAACTCTAAGATAACTTCATTGATTTAACATATTTAAGACTATAAACCTCTTTTACAATGAGATTTTTCATGGAGAAGAATGTTTATGTTTACTTACTGATTTACAATGATCCTGAGAGAAAATGTTCATCAACATTTTGCAGTTGGGGAACTTTTTTTATTTGCTTATAATAGAGACTCTAAATATTGTCTTACAAGTGGTATTGTAGTGAGTGTTAAACTTGTCAAACAGTGCCTCAAAATGTGATTATTTTCCTGAATACTGTTGAAGATCATTATTCATTTACTATGTGCCAAAAGTGCATCACTGCAGAATGAAGAACAGAATAAGACTCAGTTTGGCTCCAAGGAGATTACAAGACAGCAAATATTTAAAGCAGTAAATATACTGGGCGATTCAGATGTTCTGACTGGCAGTGCCATCATTATTTTCTCTTCATCTGTCCTCCCTCGTAGCTCTCTTGAAAGACGGCAAATGGGTAAAACACTTCTAAGCTGGTTGTTGCTGCAAAAAGAAGTAGAGCTTTGGCCTGTGAAACACAGGCTGTCTGCATATGCAAGTGAAAGGGAGGCTTTGGTGTACTAAAAAATGAGTTTTACTTTGTTCCAGTGTCACCTGCACAAAAAGAGGGCTGCACTTCTCACATTGTTAAGTGGCTGGAGAATAGATTTTGATATGTGGACTATACATTTTACATCTGACAAGCTGTATGACCTTAGGGAAGTTATTTTATTTATCTGAGTTTCAATTCCTCCAACTATAAAATGTGGAAAATAATGATTTTCCACCTTTCCGAAGTGCTTTGAAAGCATTATAGGTACTATTTACAAAATATGCAAAATATTGGTGTTTAGACTGACTTAGAGGGAGCTCCCTATCTTTTTAGCGATCCCTTGAGACATGCAGCTGTCTTAAGTAGATTTTAGGAGCTTCTCAAATATTGGTATTCAGAAATTGGTTTCAGAAAAGTTCTCAAAGCTGTACCTGATGACCACATTTATTATAACTCCTGACATAAATGAAAGCCCAGAGCATTTGTTAATGACATTAATTATTCCTTTGTAGAGGTAACCCAATAATTTTTAAAGGCTGGTGGGCCTTTAAATGGTCATTGTCTAGTCTGACAAAAAAGTCTATAAAAAACTTGCCTTGAATCCAATGGCTTCATTTGGAAGACGTATCTTTCAGGGGAAAATACAGAAATAAATAAATCCAGATAGAGGAAAACAAAACCACATTCTAGTCTTGGTTTAAGCATTTCTAATAATAGAAAATACACTACAGTCTTTGCTAAATTGCTCTGAGGTTAATTGTGCTCACTGCAAAAATATGTGCGTTTTCTCCAGTTTGAATTTGTTTAGCTTCTGCTGAGGTTAATCCTTGTGTTGATTTTAAAACAAGAAAATTCATTCTTATTTTCAATATGAAATGGATCTGAGTTGCGATACACGGTGGAATAGAAACAATATTTAAATTATTTTTCTCTAAAATTTTCTTATTATTCAGTCAACTCTACTATTAACCTGAAATAGTTTTTCAATTTTTAACTGTGTGTCATTTCTTGGGAATAGAAGTCAAATTTATGCAAGAGCAGAATCATAACTCTTCTTCTTTTGTTTTTTCATGAATATTTTTTTCTTTCATTTGCTTTTTTTCAATCCAGTACCTGCACGATTCTGTTATTTTCATTGAATCACCATCAGTGGTAGACATGTCATTTCTTTTTAATTCCACTGAGCGAATACCAAAAGGTCTTTACAGAACTGATGGGGTTATGTAGTGAAAATCAGAGATCGGGTAACAGCAGCAATTTTTTCCTGGAGAAAAGCAGAGGATTTCTGACTTCATTCAGTTTTGTATTAAAATATATATTGCTATAAATGCACGCAAACTTTTTTAAAATAAATGTTGGCAAATTATGATCACTCAATGATATTATATAGGAGAAAGATATAATTTATAGATAGTGGTTAAAACACTTGCAAAGATCAAGTAGCTTAATTACCCAGTGAAGACATGTACAGATACTGAAGTACAGAGGACTGAAAGCATGGCTTGTTCACATCTACTCGTGCTCACCCAAAGGACTGACTTTTCTGAACAGAATTTGAATTGTCAATTGTTTTAAAAAACTTCAAAATGTGTTAATCTTTGACATTATGGTAGTGAATGTACTGACAGAATGTAGTTCAGTATATATAATAATACAATAACACTAATAATAAAGTGCAGATGCATAAAACCAGAATGAATGATCCTCTACATGATTTATGCTATTTTTATATGTGTTATTACATATGAATTCAGAGACCATTGTTTTGGGGACAGGGAGATGCATGTAATCTTTGGTAAAAGAGATGTCAGCAATTTGGTGAAGAGAAGGTTAAGGATGTACTGAGTGAATACAAGGTGGGCTGCTCACTGGTGGAAGTGACTTCCCATTTGTGTTGGCGAGGTGCCCTTAGACTTGATGGCTCCAGTCCCAGCAGGAGTGGATTTTGCTCTCTGAGATAGCTCTGGAGAATCCATCCTGAAAGACTAGCTTCAGACCATCTGGAGCCAGATGGTCAAATTCAGACTTCTTCAATTTAAAGGGCACTTTATTGAGCTTATTGAAGTCTAAGTCAGTTTTGCCATTGATTTCAAGGAGGGACATGAATTTACACAGTGTTTCTGGCTTCAGAATTATTACCAGGTTAGAAATCTTCTAGGATGGAAGATGTACACTCTAAAAGAAAATGTGTGGGGGCTGTACTGGGAATGAAAATCTGGATTTTCCAAGAGCAGATGGTGAAAAATATCTTTGCTGCTAACTGGTGCCTGAGCTCAAATTGTACTGCTTTGCTGTTAAAATGCAGCCTATTCAAAGTCTGCCTGCATGAACTGAATATTTCTAAGTAAAAGTGTAATAGGATAATTTAGTAATTTGGTGTCTGCTGTCTCCTGAAAGAAATTAGCAAGATCCGAATACACTCGCCATTCAGTGCCATGACTACAGATACTGCTGAATGATTACTGGTAAACTATTCATTGGTAAACTACTGTTCCTCTTGGCTGTTTCAACTCTCTATTCCAAGTTATATTCACCTCCTTTACTGAACTGTTGGTCTACAGTGATTTTGCAAATTGAATCATTTTCTGTTCATGATTCTTCCAGTTAAAAATATAAAGAAAAAAAGAAACCTAAAATATTAGAATTACAACCAATAAGTCCTTCCTTTGATTCAAGCAATTCAGTGGGGTAGCGGGGAAATAGTTTTTGAAAATTTTTGAGGAATTTTCCTTATTACACTCTTTAGTGCACAAAACTTGTTTTGGGAAAAGTCTTAGAACATAGGATCTATACAGGCTTTTCAGGTACTGTTCTTATACCTTGATATTGCATCGACTTCTGTGCCTTATGGTAACAATAAAGTTCTAAATATATACGTGGTCTTGTAAAAGATTAGGTATTGAAAAAATGGTTTTTGCTGTTATTTAACAGTGATAATAAACCCGTTGTTACTACTAGACGAGTTGTTATTATGTTCATGACTGTTGTGCAAATACCTTATTTTGTGCCACCATAAATATCTCCGCTTGGTGATTCCCTGTGGCCCCTTGTGCTGGCTGTTGATCAGCTGGTCATTCGTTCATATAACACGTGCTTTATTGGTATTGCTCATGTTTCAATTGGGATGTTATACATTATTTGTTACGGCTTCATTGAAAGGTTAAATACATTACTTTCAATTCAATTTTGTTTATCAATTTTTCAACTTTTGTCAGACTTGTTATTTATTAAAACTGAGCCACATTTTCCTAGATTTATTATCAGTAAAACATTATATGATATTACTGGGGCTTCTTTCTGTTATTTTTTGTTCAGGTTGGTACTGTATATGATATCCCAGTGGTTTAATCATTGGATTAAACCTAGGCCAATAGTTAACTGATTTTATCACTTGATACTTTCTGAGTATTTGCACAGTAGCACTCTGAAAATCACCTAGAATTTTCTTTGTACAACAAAATTTATTATGGATTAGCAGCAGTACAATGAACATTTTCTCAGCCCTTCCTTTAACTTACTTAGGTGCGGATTACTGAGATTCATTGACTTCAAAACATTTCTTCCAAGTAGCCATTGTTTTAGCACCCAGCTATAAAGTAACGCATTACAAAAATATCATCTGGGTCACTGTACATTATCATTAACTAATATATGAAGAAGATACCAGCTTTTTCTGTATTAAATATTTGTCATTTTCATGTAGCCAGTAAGTGACTAAAATTCCCTTTAGTTAATAGTGTTCTTACAAAAAAGCATATTTGTTAAGAGCTCTGCTAGACCTGTTAGTCTTTTTTTCTAAATTTTTTAAAAACGTTTTTCTTCTTTGTTTTTGATTGCAGTCATGGATTTTTTCAGTAGATAATGAGCAATTCTTGAACAAGTTCTCATTTCTATTTATTTCATGTCTTTAATTTCTTACTTCCCAGTCAGCCTAGCTTCCCTAGTCAGTCAGCTGTTTGGAAACTTTCACTGTTTTTGGCATTGATATGTTATTGGTAGCATCAAGCGCTGCCTGTATTAAGTACAATATAATTAAATATGACCTAGATTATGATTCTAGGAGCTATATAGTTTATAGTTAGATGTTAATTGTCATGAAGAGTCTGAAGTAGTTATCTCATATTGAGTTCAATTTCTTGTAAGCTGTTTTATTGTTATTATTGGCTGAACTGCAAGACACAAGTTTGTTATTATTTGTTAGGTGAGTTTCCACATCTGCCTTCCAAATGGAAGTAGTCCGTAATACATCACTCCTCTACACATCGCAGAGTTAAAGAATATCCTGGCTTTGGTTTAATTTACTATTTTGGTTTTTGTATTTTAATTTTATTTAATTTATTTTGTTTTTCTTTGTGTTCTTTTATTTCGTTTTAAAATCAGATCTGTGCTATGGGCTTTGCCGTACAGAACACTGGTCTGCTTCTATTCAACATGCTTTGCCTCTGATTGATAGCTCTAAGCAAGTGTTGTCCCTAACATAGAATCAACCTGTTCATGACCAGATACAACAATATCCTAATCATTCAGACTATTATATGTTTCAATGACCATCCATTTTCTCAAGATGCAAGTGGGAGAAATATAATTTTGAAGAAATATAAAGAAATTCCTAAGCAAAAACTCTTCTAAGTACTTCTCTTTTAATCTTTGACATCATAATGCTATAATGCATACTTCAAACATACATACATTGTATCCATGTCAGAAGTAAAGGACATAGAAAACATTTTTCTCCATATAACAGAAAAAGAGGTCCATGATTCCCCATCAATTGATAAACAGAATCAAATCCTCTTTGCCTGTGTTTCCATGAGGTGAAGAACTGGAAGAAAATCCTGCTCTGAGTTCATGGCACAGCAGTTCATCAACAGTGAACCAATAGATGAGTTCCAGTTGTTTATTCATCAAGAGCAGCAAAAACAAACAGGCCCTGGAGATCAGTTCCTAAAGTGCCAGGCACAGCCACCCCTTCAACTCCAAAATATTTTTAACATTTAGAGCACTTTAAAATTCTCGGAGACCTTTGCTGTGTTTTTCTGTAATTTGCACAATAGTTACTACCCCCACCTGCAACATTATTCTCTGCAGTGTTCTCATTCCACACTGTTTCCTTATCATGTCATTTCTACGGTTTTCAAGACCGATTGCTTTCTCAGTCTCCAGCAATATAAGGAATCAGGCTACAATTATTTTCAAGTGCTGTTTATTTAAATGATAATACAGTGACCACAATGAATTTTCAGTGACTAACCTTCAAATATTTGAGAAGCTGAAAACATAAAGATTTTTGATATATATAACAATATAAAATATTGTTATATATGTTCTATATATATAGAATATATGTTAATTTTACAACCATTGGAATGATTATAATAGTCAAGGTTTATTAAATATTTTTAAGACTCTTCAGATTTATTTTCAAATTGAATGATCCGTTATGTATTTTGGAAGCAAGCCAATCAGTTCTCAGATATAAAGGAAATAATCCATAAAGTCCTCAGCTATGTACATCATTTTTCTTGAAGAAGGATGTTAAACATTTTAGCTTCTGATAGTGGATTTCAGAAATAAAAATCTGTTGCTAGGATTATTAGCCTTAATCAAGACAAGCTTGTTCAGCATTTTCAGATATTATTATCAGGATGTAAGGCACACAACCACTGAAGTCAACTGGAACTGTGATCAGTTCCCACTCCTCAAAATGTGAAGGTTATTTCCTTTCATCTTGTTAGCGATCATGTAATGCTAACTCCGATCCAAGATGCAGGGATAAAGTCAGTGTTACAAAGCCAAAAATGAAAGATCTTCACAAGATTTTCCCATACAGCTACAATGCAAAGCCATTTCGAGTGAACATGGAGTCCTTCAGTCAAACATTTCTGCAGGGAACAGGTTTGTTTTTTTTTTTTTAGGGCATAAGACTGGCTTTGCTATTTATTATGTAGTAATGGAACATTACCTTTGTTGCAAGACTGATAGAAAAAAGCTGAAAGCTGGGTTATAAAATCTAAAGACAGTCTCACACTTGGCAGAAGTAGCCTGTAATTACCACAGTGATAAGTCTGAGGACTTAGGTCCCAAAGAAAATCAAGAAATAAGAATTCAAAGAGAGGAATTTTCTTTTTTTTTTCTTCTTTCTTTTCAGTTTCCTCTGTTCCAGGAAATTCATGTGGTCAAAGGTTTCTTTTAACAGAAAATTATTTACAGGTGCTGTTCCTGGCTCTGTCACGAAGTTGTGTCTTACACCTCTGTCTAAGTGCAGTCAGCCTTTGGATCAATGTGACTTCTTCCTGCAGTGACCTTGCTGCTGAATAACTGCCTGCTGCAAAGCCAGTCTCCACAGCCTTCAGAGCTTTGGGTGACTCAAAAGGCCAATGCCTATTTCTGCAGGATGGAGCAATAGTATTTCTACCGGATGTTATATGTTTGTATATAATTTGCTGTATTTCAGAAACACTTCATAGCAGAACTCGAATACTTGCTAAAACACAGAAACTTCAGTCACTGGTTCTTCTTCTCTTATGCAGTAGCCCTGGGGCATAAGTGTTCATTACCATTTGACCAATAGTACAGGAAGGGATTGTGCTTACAATGAAATTTGTTACTTATTATTATCTAATGTCTTTGCATTTTATTTAGCATCAGAAATTCCAGTTAGTTTGACTAGAAGTTAATTTAAAGCTTCTTTTACCTGGCATTCCAGATGACATTTGCCATATGTTATTGAAAGCCCGATCCTTTTCAATTTTTCCCACTTTTTGAAGTGAATTCTTCCTGCTTACTTGTTCATGAACCATTTGTTCATCAGACTGTTTTATCCACAATCATGAAGCGTAGATACGCAATTCCTACAAACGATGAAAATGTAAAAGAAAATGAAGTTGTGATTCACTCATAATCAAATGAATTCCGAAGCTGGGGCAAAGGTATATACCAGGGAAGTCCTGTGCCTTGGTGCTGCCCTGAGGTATGAGAAACTACAGACTATTTTGGCTTTGTGTTTAAGTAATCAGAGAGCCTTCCTTTCATTACATTTGATTTTCTTTGAATAAGGCCTGTCTGGCCTCGTCAAAGGTGAATCCCTTGTGAGTGAGGCAAGAGCCAGATACAAGAACTGCTTTCCCCAGTGTTGGATGAATGTCCTAATTCACTGTAGCCTCAGAATGGGAAGCAAAATGTAAAAAAGTGCAGAAATATTACCACTTCAGCCCTTTTCCAACATTGAACAGATTTTCTTTTCCAACAAGGAATACGTAAAACAGGCTGCTGTAAAGTTTTTCTAGCACCATTTTGAAGTTACTGAAAAAAGACATGATCACTTAGGATACCAATTATTTAACTCATTTTTAAATCAAACCTAGCCTGAAATTTCCTTAGAAAATCAGTTGCCTAAGAAAAAAGAAAATATCTCCTCCCATACAAGATTTCTTTGAAAGAATTTCATTCAGTTGTCACAATTTGTCTTCTCTTAGTAAAGGTAACGGAAGTTCTAAAGAAAACAAAGTAATAAAGTAATATACATTTCACCCACTTACCAAACTTTTCAAATTAAAAAATCTTTGAGGAATGGGTCCACGTAACCCTGAGGACTGTTTATTTTGCAAACCTGTTGAGTTTAAGTGAATGGATGGTGACAATTCCCAAAGACTTCTACTTGAAGTCACTAGATTCAAGAAGTATGGGGGCTTTCCTCAGTCAAACTAAACTGTAAATGTCAATCTGTCAGGATTCTCCCAGAACTTAGTGATTTTTAGTCCCCAAATGCACATTTATGTGCTATAAAATCTGTATCTTCTGTGCACACAAGTACGGCTTGCCAACTTCAGCTCAGTGTGATTTCAAACAGCTGAGCTTTTGAACACGCAGAGTGATTTTTATAACAGAAAACTCGATTCAGTGTTAATTATTGCAGTTTTAAATGTATGCATACTTCATTAATAACAGGAAGCAGTATTTATAGTGCTTTAATCCTGCTGTCAGGTAGCTCATGTGTTGGAACTTTTTGTGATGATTAGTACTTCAGAGGGTTACATGCTTAGAGCTTACAAGGCAACAGTTGCACAAAATCATTTCTCTAGGGAGAAGAAAAGCTTGTTTCTAAATATTTATCAGTCACCAAAATATTGAAATTTCTCATGCAGCCCCAGCTGAAACCAGTGCTTATTTTTACAACCGACTCTTTTCCAATATCCAAGAGTGGTTTTCCCATTTCAGCTTTCTCCTCCCTTTCTTTTTTCCATGCACTTTTTGAGGTTTCCCTGCTTGGGCCTCTTTTCTATCCTTCTGTAAGGTTGAATTCCCTGATGGTAATCATAATTATAAACATATGTTGTTACTGAGGGCTACCAATTTACTTGCAGTCCTTAGTATTAGAAAAAAAATGTAGGTTTCGGAATATATTTCACATCATCAGGGCATAGCTCATGAATAATTAAAAGGAAAGTAAAATTTGCAGTAAAGAACAGTCTCTGGAATGCCATGGCTAAAGATAATTGTGCACTGAAATTGGTTTGAGACAAGAAAGCACATTAAGCAATTAATATCATGGCAGAAACATATTTTTGAGCTTCAGTATCACTGATATGTTTTTAATAATTGATATTTATGACTTTGAGATGCATAATAGGAACACAGAGAAAACACAGAAATAAGTGTATTTTCTACTGTAATTGAGAATTAAACTATTTACTGAAAAATATTTTTCAACTAAACCATTAAGAAAAGTAAAATAAAAACACCCTTGATTTGACATTTGTTTTAGCGGTTTCTCCCACAATCTGTCTTTCATTCAGGGTTATTTCATAGAAGTCCCTCTGTAATTAACATGTTAGGTTTTTAGTGACTTATTTTACTGTGTAGCATTTTATTGCTGATGTGTCTGTCAGTGTAACATTCACAGAGCTGCAGGGAATAATCAGAGCATGCATTAGGCAATTCATGTTGTATTTGGTATCCTGGTAGGACAAGATAAAATGTTTTGAAGATTAGTTTAGAATTTAAAAAAAAAAAAAAAAAAAAAAAAAATGAGACCACCCTCACTAAACACACAGCAGTAAGACATAGCAATAAATCAGGAAAGAATTGAAATATATTTTCATGTTAAATTTGTCTGGATCTGCTAAAATTTGCCAGGGGAGCTTCAGGAATAGGCACCAGCAATGCTGCAGCCCTGAGCCAGTATTGCATCACTAAGGTGACGGTGATAGGAAGCTTCTAGCAGGAGCAAGGGGAAAAACTCGGGGAATTCAGGCAGTCACACATCACTCACTGTAGCACCAATTCCTGGAAAAGCACTGCAATAAAGGCTGTTAACAGTCACACAACAAGGAAAAGAGTAGAAGTTAGCATGGATTTGTAAACTAACTGTATCAAACTAGCCTAATTTCTTTGCTTAATTGGGTAAGCAACATTGTAAATATGGAAGGAATAACGTTGTACATCCAAGCTGTGATGAACTTTTTGTCATTGTTTTGTGGCATAGAGTAGGTGAAACCTTTGAAAATGGAACCAGTGCAGCATGCACTGGTTGTTCTGCTTAGCCAGGAGCAGACCTTGAGCTGGCCTCTGCAAGAGGCTTTTCTGGTTGAAGCTGGGCTGCAGATTCTCTGGACTGAAGGACTAATTTACAGAGCCTAGCTGAGAGGAAAACCAAAGTTTTTCTTCTAAGCAGTAGAATTCAAACTGGTCTTGAGAAATAACCTGAAAAAAAAAGGATGCAATTCAAGGAGAAGAATTACAGGGTTAGGGATGAAGACCTGCACAAAGGCTGATGAAGCAGTTGAGATGCAGTCCTGCAGCTCTCTGAGAGATACAATGCCTTGCAAGCTGGGATAAGGAGGATGAGAATTGCTGGTCCTGATCAGCACAGGCATTACCTCAGCTGCAGAGCTGTGCCCATTTATAAACCTTTGAGAAAGAGGTAGATCAGCTGGAGGAATTTCTGAGGGCTGCAATAAGAGGGGTTATGTGAATAGCCTGAGCAAAAGGGCGGAAAGACATAGAGTTGTTGGAGAAGATGAAATGTGAAGAAATTGATGTTAAGGTACAGTGCTCTTCAAGTATGAAGACAAGACCTGTAGAAGGCATGGACTGAGTTGCTCTTGTGTGTTGCGTGTAGGTAGAATACTGGTCATAAACTGTAGAGAGACAGATTTATGTTAGATTATAGGAATTATTTTCTTTTTATAAGAATAACTTAGATGGGGAAGAAAGTGCCTAGCAGTATTGTGGGAATGATTGTCACTGGGTGATTTTAAGAGCAGATTGGGCAAACATCTGTCAGAAATGTGGTAGTTATATTTGATCCTCTGCTGAAGCAGAGAATATACTAGATGACTTCTCACTTCTCCCACCCGGTCTTTTGATGATTTGTTGAAATGATGTCAAACTACTAGCTTTGAATAAGTGACCAACTGTTCTTACTATGAAGTCCTTTTCTATTGACAGAGAAATGTCCTTTTCTGTTGATTTCACTGGGTTTGGATTGAAAACAGGGTGATGAGAAGGCATTTAAATGTCAGTTGTTGTAGGAAAAGCCTGATCCCACTGGCTAAATTCAGAAGAGATTTCTGATCGCTTTCAATTGAGGATTAGTTGATTCTGAATTCATGTAACATGTGCATGTGCGTATTATAACATATAACATTAATGCAAATCTGTCTAGAAACATTATCACAGGTAACTTGCTGTTTGAGCTGGTCATGTATGCATTAGTAGCAAAAGATGGAATGGTCTGTGGTAATATGAAGAGATGTGGTGTTAATAGCTTTCTTTTAGTAAAATAAAAACTTGTGTTAGGTCTTAAACAATAGTGGTGTACAATACACAGTATGGGAGAACCAAAACTTTATCAACACTGTGTCTTTTCAGAGTTTAGCAATAGAAACTCCAGAGAAAGGTTGCCCCAATGATGCGCGTTCCAAGAAATTCTTATAGGCTGGCTGGTAGCACCTGGGCAGATGAGTTACTGAAGGATTTGGAAGGTATGGCTGTAATGAGCAGATGAGATGCTAGGAAAAAAAGGATACTTGGGCTCCATTCACAATATCCTCTTGGTGTTTTTCATATCTTAAGCTGTATTCTGGGAGTGATAAAAGTGGGATTGAGTGATCTTCTTTTCTGGGAGTGGGAAAAAAAGCAGGAGGAAAAAATCAAAATTTGCAAAAAGGTTCATTTCAGCTTCTCTTGGACATAGGCGCATTCAGAAATGGCACGATAGTAAGAAAATCCCTTTCCAGCTTATTTCAGTGTTAGGCTAGTAACTTGTCCCTGTGTTTTACATTAAGCAAAACCCTTCCTTTATATTGCCTGCAATTTTTCTTGTTCTCTTTGCAACTTTTTGTAAGCCCAGCCTTAGGAGTTTCACAGCTTCCAGAACCAGAGGGGTGTGGACAGGTTTAAATAAACATCTAGGCTAGCCATTTACCACCAGGAATTATAAAGTTTGTCAGCCCTATGGAATGCATGCTGTAAACATCAGCTGATAAACTGATATTTTTGATGAGGTTTCTATTAGAAATGAGCAGAGAAACTCAGAGAGCAGCTGTGTGCTCTGCAGCGCGGACAGGCAGCAGCATGCAGTGCTGCTCAAGAAAAGCAAACCCTACTGTACATATAGAGATCATTCACCCTGGCACACACGGTCAATAATTAATATTCCAGTTCCTGGGGGAAGCAGGGTGAAACAGCAACTGAGGACTGTCCATTGCATTATTGTGTTGTGTTGGTCTGAAGAATTTCTCTGACTTCAGAGAGTTGCATCGTTTCACTTCTCTACCTCATTTTGCTCTAAGAAAACAGGATGAACATTAGATCAAGATTCTTTTGGCTATAGAGATACAAACTGTGTTTGAAAGAATTGCTAATGTATAGATGTAGTTAACTAGAAATGAACTGTAAGTGTCTTCAGTTTATTTCTATTTGCCCTTTACTGAGAACATCAGATTATGGGATAACGTTTGGTTCCTACCTTGAGCCCCTAAAACTGGCCAACTTTTCCTGAGATAAAGTAGATATTAAAAATGAGATATCAGACTGCAGAATAGCATTTTAGTTAGGAGAGTGGTATTTCTTTTTTAGGATGGAGAATATTGGTTTATATTTGATCTTAAAAAGCCTTTGCTTGAGGTTATCAAAAAAAAACCAAACGAGTGATTCACAAAGGGTTTGTGCTTCTAACTGTGCTTCCAGATTTTAGCATTTGTTAGGTAACATTGCTTTTTGTACCAGAAGGCTTTTGCGATAGAGGCAGTAAGGTGTCTGAAGGCTTCCCTGGTAACTGTAGTCTGCATGAAGGTGGCTTCTGCCTCATCTGTAACATTCCTCCAAGTGACAGAGGGGGTTTTTGGAGCTGGTGTATGCACTACAGAACAGTGCCACTCAGTAGACCCATCGTGAAATGCCTTGGAGGAATTCAGGCAGCAGTGTGTGTGTGCGCAGGATGCATTCTGCTTCGCCGTCATCTAAACCCAGCAGAGGAAAAAGAGAGCAAGGTTTCAGGAGCAAGAGGAGAAAAACGTGTAAAGGTTAAGCTCAGTGCTAAAATCACTGACATTTGTACAACAGAGATGTAAAAGCAAAGTGAAAGTATCAGACATTAACTAGGGTTATTGTACTGGAAACTATCGTTGTAATGTTGGTAAGGGAAAAAAGCTCCTTCACGACCCACCCAGAGAAATGACTGACCAACTCCCCCAGGAATGCTGTGGATCGACATAAGTCATTTTTTCTTTGAAATGCTATAAATTGAAAAGCATGCCTTTTATATAGATATGATCAGTATGAAATCATACCTATCATATATGCCTAAACTTGTTCTTTTGTAATTAGAACCAGAACTAATTTAGAATTTATTGCCAGAAAGCCATAAACAGTGTAGATTAGAATCATGAATGTGGTGAAATAACTATTTTTATTTTCTGGAGTGTTTCCTCAGTGCCACTTGGTATGTCTAACTCCACAAAAATATCATAGGTAAATTAATTGATTGCTAAATTACTGCTTACTTTATGTACGGGAGTGAACATTTCTGGTTTTCTTTCTGATTGAGAGGAAATGAATTTTTTTAAATGAACAAATGAAAGAATCTTGCTAAGCATTTGAGCAGGAATTTTTTGTTTTGCTTTTTAACTAACATTTGAATGTGTTTAGGAATAGATAGACTGGAACTCTGGAAAAGCAGGTGAGGCTGTAGTGCTGAGTGAGCTCCAACTTATGTATGCACATATTTTCTAACAAGTGTTTGAATTATTGTACGTTAAAAACACGTCTACGATCAGCAAGAAAAACTTCTCAGCACTGGTGAAAGTACGTAAACTCACACAACACATCCCTACCTGCAAAAAACGTGAAACGCCATTATTTCAGGGAAGGACACGTGAGATTTACGTGGGTGCTTTGGCTGTTTGTTTGCCAGTTCCTGATTAAGAAAGAGCAGGCATAGATATATATATTAAGTTCCTTTCATTTCATCTCAACCACCAATAAATATGTTGAAGATAATAGAAATAGTTGTTCTTAGCTAGCCTGCCCTTGCCAGTGGCACTATGAGCTCTTGGGATACTGGCTAATGACACAGATTCAAATCTCTCCTGAAATCTAACTGCTTTTGAAAGACCCAAAGCAATAAACATCAATAAAAAGCCATCACCATGCTTCTTACAAGCATATGTGCATATGCTCACGAATCTGGATCTTTTGTTTCTTTTTTTTTCCTTCTTTTTTTCCAGGGGCATGAACAAGCATGTGCTTTCTGGTTGCCATTTCTTTGAGACCTTATTAACTGCAGTCTATTTGCATTTTCTACTTAGCTGACCACATTGTCAGTTCTTCCCAAATAATAAATCTTAATTATACTAAAATCAAGTTTGGAGCACACAGCTGCAAGTCCTCCATATCTGCCTTTCATTCTGCCTCTGAAAACTTCCCCATTGGGGCTGCTGCCTTTGAAGCAGCAGTATTTTTGGCCCACGGATGGACTGATATTTGTAATGAATCAGCAGTACATAACTTCATTAAAAAACAAAAACAAATGGACGTTTGCATTTAAAGCTTGGCCAGGAACTGGGGTCACACGCATCTGCATTTCTCTACCCAGATTATGGTCAGGGTAACTGCCCCAGAGTTAGGAAGTGACTGTAGCTGTGGGAAGGAGTGCAGTCAGACTGTGATGAGGCATCTCAAGTAGAAGCACAGAGGCTGACGTTGGAGGGTGTAGCCTGTAATTAATCATGCTGTAATTGCTACAGGTTGGGAGCAGAGCCTCTTAGCTGTGGTTGCAGCTGGGTGAGCTCCTTGCATCTTTGCAAAATCCCTGGAAGTGTTCTGGAGGGGAGAGTGAAGAGATGCCAGCAGAAGGTGCTGGGAGATATGGTAGCAAATTATAAACAGAGACAACATCACTGCTCAGGAGAGCCTGGAACAATGCTCAAGACCATGGCTTGAGATTCTCTTACACAATATAGTCACTTACCTTTTGTCTATCTGGAAACGTTCTGCCATTGTTCAGCAAGTTGGATTTCTCTGCCGTTTCTATCAGTCAGAGCTGAACCTTGCTATGCTGGAGCCGTGCAGTTGCATTTTGTGTTCCCTTAGCAACTGAGTAACTGACACGTGAGGAAGGAGCAAGGAAAAAAAGTGTGGCTTAATTCTTCTGTGGTTTGATAGAACTAGAGAGATGCAGAAGCTTCATGAGGAAAGTAAACTGCCTTTGGTTTCTATTGCTGAACTGCTCTGCATATACTTGTGTTGCTGTTTTAGTCAATAAGCACACTCTTTGGACATAATCTGCTTTCATATGTTTATTTTACAGGGAGTCCTGTCTAAGTTGTTTGCAATAGAGGATTACATGCTTAGTGCACTAGGGCAAGAGACAAGGGAAAACAGACTGTAAGAATAAAAGCAGAGCCAACCTTAGCCCCTTCCTAAAACAATTGCTTTCAGATGCGGTTCTGCTTATACAATTTGATCAATTCTAACTTTTGTTTCACCCAAACCTGAAAGCTTCTTTAATGAGAAAATTCAAGAAGGCAGAAGAATAAATTGGTGATTTCACGTTCTGAGCAGAGCAGTGGGACAGTTTTGGAGGGTCCATGAGGTATCTAAGTAAAATTGATCTCTGTATTTCTTTTGGGAACTGGTCTGCTTTTAGATACGGATGGACTGATGAGAAAATTTTTTTTGTCTGTTTTGTTGTTGTTGTTTTTACAAATAAGGGAATAATTTCCTCTGTTATATGACTTTTTTGTTGTTGTTGTTGTTGTTATTGTTGTTGTTGTTGTTGTTGTTGAAGAGACTCTTATCTCAGGTAGTCCCAAAACAGGAGAGGGAATAGGGAGATCCAGCCAGCAAATGTAGTCCCAGCACTTGCTGTAGGCTGGGGCTTTTCTGAAAGGAGAAAGTGTTTTTGAAGCTTCTCCAAAAAAGGCAGATGTATAAGGCCTAAGATAACACTCATCAGAAAAGCACAGAAAGGTGCAATATCCCTAACCATGAAACATGCTGTAAGAAATTTTCTCTTAATTTTTTCTTTACTGTTCTCTTTTTTCTTCCATCTTCTTTTCTTTTTCTTTTCTCATTTTTTCCTCCTTTTCTTCTGAGTCTCTTCCTCTTCTGATTTCTTTTATTTTTATCTGCAGTTTTCTGTCTCGCATTTTACCTTTCTCCTTCCATTGCCCCAACCATCCATTTTAATCAGCTCTTCTTTCATAACCTGCGGCTTCAGTATTCTGCATCTTTCTGCATGTGAAAATTGCTCTCCTGAGCATTGCTCCACCCACACTGATGAATTACTGTTCATGTATTGCTGCTCTCTCTCAGCAGTGCTGAATGCACACAAGTACATAACACAGACACTTCCACACTCTGGTGCAAACACTTTGGTGAACATGGATCTGTCTTGACTTGCAGGGATAATTCTGCATAGCTGTGGTTGTGTTTGAATATGTTCTGCTATGAAAACAATGGCTGGGGATATACACCATCAAGTCCAGTCTGACTCTCAATACTCTGTTTCCCTTGGAGTTGTGTATCTGCAATCATCCAGAAAAGTATGTCTTCCTCTACTAATGATACTTGCCTAGGGCCTATGCCTGTCAAAGCAGACAGGTATTCTCAGTGTCCTATTAAATTAAGTAAGATGACTGATATAACTGTAAGCATATTCCAAATTTTGGCTGCTTTTAATTTGCAAAGTTTTCTGACAGATGGCTAGGTCCCTTCAATGGGCATAGCAGCAAGTGCTCGTGTCAAGCCGTCGAGACCTCCCTGACTCTCCCACCAGGAGCTCTGCCATTGGGATCCCTTCCCATTGCTGGTCACTTGGTACTGTTGTAATGCTAATTCTTCTGACAAACACTGCTCATCCATCTCCAAATTCATACAATGATAAGGAATTTCCACCTGAACATCAGCGACATTTGGGTTCTGAAACAGTCTCAAATACCACACTGTTCATTAGTGGGGATTCAATTTCCTTTCCTCTCTGCTTCAGTTTTGCTTCAATGCATAGAGTGTGCATATTCATTAAAAACAACAACAATAAAGTTTTGCTGGAAAAGAGGGATGTGTAAATAAAAGATGCTTGGGGCAAAGCTGTGTCTTGTGTTCTGGACATTTATATAGCTATTTACAGTGCTCTTCAGTTAAATAATAATAATAAAAAATAATAAAAAAAAACCACAAGAGAATTACCATAGCAACTGAAGCAAGTATGTGTTACATTTTTAATCTCTGAGCTACACAAACCCTTACTAAGAAAACACACAGAAGAAAAAATGTGAACTTGAGTGCCTTCCCCATGTTTGAAGGGAATATTTTGTTTCTTGTTTCCTTGCCAGTATTTAATGCTGCCTTTGTTCAAGGAGTATCTTTGTTCTCCTTTGCATTGTACCGCTTGCATCTCAGGCAGAAGATGAGTGCAGGAGACAGTTGGAATGCATTCTCTTCTGAGACATTTTGGAGACTGCCAGGAGTGTGCAGTGAACGGTGGCTATGAGGCTACTGTGTTTTTTTTTATTATTTTTTTCTTGTATCTTGGAGTGAACTCTACAGATAGAAGACATGAGGAGCACAACCATGTGTAGAATGCACTCGTATTTTGCATCTGCATAAAACTATGTATTGTACATCAGATTCTGAAAAGCACAGAGAAATATTCATTCCAGTATTTTCCCCTTCCTGCTTCAGTTTCCTGATTTTACTCCGTTTTTTCAATTCCGTTTTTGAATTAGATTGCACAACATTTCTGCTACATAAAAGATACATTAACAGTTCTTTTTAAAGAACATATAAATACCCGTTGCTGTGCATTTTGTCTAAGAAGAGTGAGGGGAAAGAGGCATCACTTAATCCATCAGAACTCTCTCCATTACTTTCTCCTATAGCGGTAAATTGGGATTTATTTCTCTTGTTGATGGTAACCATTTTTTCTCAATTGTCTCAGCCTCTATTATTGGCAGAGTAATTACAACTTGTCTTATCAAGACAATCAGGAGAATAAACTAGCTGTTTTTCCCATTACTTTTACTGCAGTACTTTGTTTTGGATCTCTTGCAAAGAATGGGGCTTTTGCAGTAACATGCCTGGACGCTTCGCTGTTTCCAAGACAAACTGCTCTTGAGCCAAGATCGATTTGGACCATATGCAATAGCTTGCATCTTTTTTCAGGAGATTCAAAGTCCTTTAGACAAGCTAAATGAGGTTTGCAGCAGTAATAGAAAGAATGACTGTGGGTAGCTCAAGGAACAGAAACCTCATGCTTGCCTAGAGTCACATAATGGGTTGACTGAGCAGTGTACAAGATCCCCTTCTCTATATTGTTAAATGTCTTCAAGTCTTATGCTGATGGTGCACCCTGGCATGCATTTTTACCAAAATTTCTTATGATCCTTAGGGAAAATCTGCCCTTCTCATTTCCTTGTCACATGTCAGCAACTTAATGAATTGCAAAATCAAATTATACTTCAGATTTTGGAGCAAGTTCTTAACATGCTGATATCAAATGATTTTCACAGTCTTTACAGCTGTAAAATTTTAGGTATAGAACCTCATTGTGTTTTGTCAGCATGACTTCCTGGCATTCTTTAAAGCTAATGTTTAGCTAGAATGAAACTTCGTATGGGAAATCAGCTGCTTCTGATGAATTTTCATTTTAAAAGTTTTCAATAGAGTCTTAGTAGAATGAGTGTAATTTCTCGTGCTGGAACACTTTAATTTGTTTTAATGCTATGCATTGTGCACCAGTCATACTGAGTGAAATATATGGAGTTTATTGGTCAAGAAGATATAGTTTAACACTCAGCAGATATTAGAAATTCTTTCTGGAAAATTTCTTTAAAAATGGAAATTCTCAGTTTCATCTGTTTTTTACCTCAAAATAGTAAAAAATTAGCATCATAACTTAGAAATTTCTGTGGTATTTCTGCTAGTGAGCCTTGAAGTAGCACTTCTAAGTCCTGTGAATGTAGAGCAAAATCCACAAACAAAATATGAATTTTCAATAGCTTATGTTCAGTCTAAATTAAAAACAAGTAATTCTTTCATTCCTTCCTCATCTTGGAGTTCATCATGCAGTGACAATTTGAATTTTACAACCCAGACATTTAACATCCTTCACAAGAACATATAATTTGAAAAACCTGTGAAGAGAAACGTCTCTGCTAAAAAACAGCACTTTTTGTAAAAAAAAGACCCCTGTCATTTAAATTTCTGTTCAGTTTCCCATCTTAAGCTAGAAAACTCTGACACTTTTTTTCAAATGCAATTTTTTTAAAGTCATCTAAATTAGATATTCTCTTTAAAGACCTTGCTGGCTTTCTTCTATATCCCTTTGTGTCCCTTCACAGCTAATGCCAAATATAGTTTAAATCCATTCCTCTTGCTGAAAATGAAGACAATGCCAATAGTGTGTGTTCACTATCCAAAAACGTACTAACACAACATTGACCCTGAATTTGGAAAATGAATACTGATAATTTTATTTTGAAAAAGTCACATGATATACATTTTAATAAAACCTTGAGAAGAAGGATTTAAGATCAGTTTTTCTGTATGGAAGAAAATCTCTGATCAGATTTATAAAATTACGTTGATTTCTAACTCTCTTGACTCCAGTGGATGTTGGGCACAATCTCTATTTGTAAATCCTGTTAAATGAGCATCTTTATTTTAACCATCCTAATAAAAACATGTGTCTTTCTGTTATGTTTGGCATACTCAATTGATCTGGATGAATGTCTCCTTATATTAAGGTAAAATCCCAGTAAGCAGAATAGTTGTATCTTATACTTTATGAGAAGATTCATTTTCCAGCTGAAGCTCATCATCTAGAATAGCCATCTTGTGGGAAATGGCTACCTTTAAAAACTGAGTTCCTCCATATTTTAATTGGTATGAAAAAGTCTTTCTTTTGATTGTTCAGTGTTTTAATATCTGCTAGACATTCATACAAAGAGTAGACAGAAGTGAGAGAAACTGGAAACTAATCTCTACAAAGTTCACTCTTTGATCGGTGGCAAAATGGACAAGGTTGACAAGGATGGATAGAAGACATAAGAAACCATGTTTCTTTTATGAAGCAGCAGAACATATTCCATATTTTGATCTTAGCTTCCCCCAAATTAACAGAAAATCCAAAGGATTTTCAATAATAGGTTATGTTGTAAGCTACGTGGCCCTGCAATGGTTTCTTTCCTCATTCTCAATAAACAACCTTGTGAACATTGTTAGAACCGTAGAACACCAAGGCAGTATTACAGCAAGCTGAATTTTATGCTGAGATATGCTCTCTTTAATGTCTTAAAATATTGTACAGAATCTTTTTTAATTCTAATACTGATCTAAAATTGAGAGAGAAATATTTTTGTAGGGTAACTTTGATGCTGATCAAGAGACACAGAGCAGAACTTACAAAGCATGTAACGTAAGCGTTTAATTCCTGTTTTTGAGAGTATCTTTGAAGCTGATGAGTACTTAATATGATGCATGTTGCTCAAGTTACTAACGATTCTACTATAAAAGTACATATTCAGAGGTGGGGGTAAGGGTTTCTTAGCATTTCCTACAGGCAGGCAATGCTGGATGCTTGCCAGGAGTAAGAGACAACTAATACACACACACATGAACGTATTTAAAAAACACACATGGGGATACAGGCTCATAAGGCTTATGTATTTTGAGTTTATTACTGATTTACGGTGTTTTAGCTTAATCTTGTACTCACCTAATTCTTCTGTAATGAAAGCAATTCAAGTCTAAAGTGTGTGAGCTCGAGACTGTAGATAGACTTGAGTTACACATTCATTCAATTAATAAGTTCTTGTCAAAAATGTCTGTGGCTGAGCTTACTTTGTATTCGTGTATGTGTTGTTCTGTAAGTTCCAAGAATACCAAGGAATAGTAACTTTTCTATGTCTGACCTGAATCTTATGAAACATCTATGCATCTGATAGCGGCCACTGAAAGAAGGAGGTAGAGATGCATCTTTTAATTATTTTTATATTTTAAGTGAATAGTTCAGTCTAGCATTAAGGCTCAGAAATTGTTAGCTATGCTTTCAGATTAGGTTATCATCCTCCCATTCCACAATTCATATTGAGACTAAAAGTATGAGTAGGGACTTAACAGTAAGAAAGAGGAGCATTCTTGTCATAGTAGAATTTCATAATGATGTCTGTTTAATGCTCTGGTAGTTTTTCATATACAATTGGTTGGTTTTGACTAACGTGGAATGGCCCAGTATGTTTTTAACATGGTCTGATGTTGCAGTGAGATAGGTTGTTCACAAGGCTAGCTATTTTTTTTACACTGGTATTTGTCATTTTGTTAAATATTAAGAAACAAGAAGTGAACTCTCAGTCTTCAGACTTGTGCCATGAGGAGCAACATAGATTAGGGCAAAGTAACAGTGTTTTAATTCATTCTACTGTGCTTTCATTTCTGCTCAAATACATTTGCCTTTAAATGCTTTTGACGTAGACAGGTTGGATTTTCATTGCTTCTAAATATGTAGCTGCCTTGAGGCTTCTAATTTATTCATTTTTTTTAATGGAGTGAGAGACTATAAAACCTATGTGCTGTAAAGCAGGCAGACTTTTGAAAGTTTCACCAGGCTAAACTGAAAGTGCAGGGATCTTCAAGCTTGCTTAACTTTAGTTCCTAGGCTTCTAATTAAAACCAAGGAAATGTTCCCCATTTCAAAGAGATCACATCTGATTTCATCTTAGACTTTCCCATTGTCTCCTCTTTGCTTTCTCTAGTTTATATGCTTAAGAAAATAAAAGTGATTATAATCAATTGTCCATTACTGGCAGGACAATAACCTGCTTGGTGGATGAGATTTGATGCATAGACACAATTCTTTTTCTCTTCACACAGGTCTTATCAGAGTGTAGTAACCCAGGATTGCATGTTAGAGACTCCCGAATGACTGCACAAAACTAGAAAGTGCCAGGGAATGCTGGTGCTGTGAATAGTTTTATCTGTTTGGCCTGCAATGCTTAGATATATTAGAAATTTGACTGTTCTGTTATTGCATTAATTAATATACTTTCAATCCAAAACTCCGAAACAATCCAAAACCTAAAAATTAAAAATCATACTTCTTGGTTTTATCATACAAGGTTAACCTTTTAATGTACATTTAGAATATTATAGTAAGATAATTGTCTATTAACACTCTTCAAAAGCAGTTATTTATTTTTGTTTATTTTCATGGTTCACATTACAATAAAATCAAAGCTCCATGCTGTTTATTTTGTGAATCTGCCCAAGGGCTCTCTGAAAAAGTAAGAGCTGTATTTTGAAAACTGATGTCAATTATATTGTCCATATTTAATTGTCTAAGGTTAGCCTCATTTTGTTGCCCTGAAGCATAGCATGGGCTATAAATATATATATATATATATAAATAAATTTATGCTGGTAATTCAACCACGCTGACACGTACTCTAGAGTCTCTGAAATGAACATGCAGGAGACTCAGCACCTAACTCAGATACTGTCGGGATCCCTCCCAGAGACTAACAGGCATTTGACAAAGAAAATGAGATTTAAAAAAAAAGAAGCTGAAATGCTTAGGCATGT
Organism: Tetrao urogallus; assembly: GCF_951394365.1. NCBI lineage: Eukaryota > Metazoa > Chordata > Aves > Galliformes > Phasianidae > Tetrao > Tetrao urogallus. The sequence continues at coordinate 56,228,970 of NC_136817.1, forward strand.
TGAAGACTTAATATACATTTATCTGCATCTCAAAAATTTGGCCATGTCTGTCTTGCCAGATAAGACTGTTGTTGTGAGTTTCAATCTGCAAATTCCTTTAGCTTTCTTATGTCAGTGGTTCAGCTGTCCTCTTCACTGTTCTGTTTTTCTTTAATCCATGTCTGAGGACAGAGAGTAGATGTTCTGCACAGTGACCTTTGAGAAGTCTTTATAATTGCATTTGTGCCTAGGGAATACCAGTAAGAAATAATACTGGCAAGAACTGCACAGTGCCAGGATCATAAGCTGTCTCAAGTAGGGTGGGTAACTGAAACTCTAAACTTTATTCCTCAGAACTATTTCTTCTTAATATGGGACATAAGACGATAGATAAATATCACTTCCTTTCTTTGTTGAGTTTATGATATTATTCTTTCTGGAAATACCAGTCTATAAAACTAACTTTTTCATCAGAAGGCATTCAAGTCCTTGCTCAGTGGATGGCATTTGCTTTAACTACTCTGTACCAAAAAGTTCCACGCTCCTGGGATGCTGGTTTTGCTGCACATCTTTATGGCTCCACTCAACTTTTCTCTTAAATCTTAAAACATACTATCAAAATTTGCTGCAAGGGAAGCAGTGATGCTCCACAAGAAATTCAGTGCAAGTGGGAACAACCATTTTAATTAGCTGACAATTGCACTGTTTAGGTTTCTTTTAAAAATCAATGAAGTGGCTGCAAATGTTTCTAATGTCTCCATGTCTTTAAAAATCTCACTGGGGAGCCTTCATTCTTACCACAAAAGATTTTATCATTTTGCAATTCTTGTAAAGATACTTGGAAGGGGCTGGAACACACTTCTTCATGTCTGCAGTGTTTTGTGAGTTTGCTGGGTGGCAAAAATAGATTTAAAAACCCTTGGCTGTATGGGTCTGAGGTAAATGGTGTAGAATTTTAAGCTATAGAATATTGCTATTTAACCCTAAGCCTAAACTAAGATCTTCTTCCTCAAAATCTATACATCTAGTAAAGATGTATAGACAGTCTTTTGCACCTAGGACTGTGTTCAGTTCAGACCAGTTGGAACAGTTTTTTACCACCCAGATCTGGATCCCAATTTCCTTGCATCCTCATGCGGTACACTCTCTGCTTAGTGTGCAAAATGGGCTTTTTCCTTTGCAGTCAAAGTGACTGGAAGCTCTGTGCTGGAAGGAGGTTTCACCACTGACTCCTTTTCCTTTGTCTTCGTCTCTGAGAGATGAACACTTCTCTGTGATGAGTCAGACTGTAGGCACAAGTATCAGATGCAGTTAAGTTAAAATCAGTGAAAACCCAAAGAAACCCTGCATGTATGTTTTTGTGCCTTGCAGTTGTAATCACTGAACTCTCACAGTGAAAGAGAAAAACGTATCAGTCACTCATGGAAAAAGCCTTGCATTAGTTTGGGAGAGAATACACTGTACTTATTGGATGAAGAAGAGCACAGTATTCTGATTGTTGTTTCCATGTGTGTGAGCCCCTGCTTGCTCCTATCCCATCCAAGCTTAAAATAACAGCATTATATTTGCTTCTGATTCTTTGAAAATAATTGATTTCATTTAATTTACAAGGCATGTGGCAAAGAAAATGTTGCAAAATATTGCTGTTCTTTCTTTACTTTTCCTTAGTTTTCTCCTTTGAGAAGAGATAATGACCATATTAAAACATATTCTGTCAATATTTGTGCATTGCAGCTCCCACATAAGGTGTGCTCTACTTGACATAATTACAGAAGATGCAGAGATCACAGCTGATCAATGAGAGCTCCTTTTCCTTCGTAGGATTTTTTCAAACAGATAGATTGTGAGCACAGTCCTGAATTCCTTACTCCCAGGAAACCTGTTTTTGATTTACTTAATAAATATCAATGCTGTTATGCTCTAGTGATTAGAGTATCACAGGCAAGGCAAGCATAAAACTCTGAAATCCCAAGACTTCCTAATATGGGAAAAATTATTTTTTGAGACTTTCCCTATTTTAAATTCAACATAAACAATACAGGAAAATATACTCAATGTTTACTTCCCAGTTCTCTCATATCTTTCAGTATGTAACAGACAATGTTTGTTGCTGTTCATTTCTGTCACTTTTTTGAACTGGATATTATTGAATAAGTTTTTTATGGATAATTCCTAATGTATATACGCAACAACATCACTACAACAGCTAAATAATTATTACTGCTGTGTAGTGTCTTTCTTTAATTTATTTTTCTGTTTCAGACTCCACAATTATATTCCTTGTTTGTACTGTCCAGACTTTTACAAGCCAGACACTTACGAATGTGTTCATGATTGTGAAAGAGTAAATAGAATTTAGCTTGGATTCTCAGTTCTTCCCTAGCTTCCCTCTTGAAAAACAACATAATTGATTTGAAAATGTCTGCCTTAAAGGTTAGGAGATCCTTAATATAGACATAAGTTGGAAGAAGAAATAAAATTGTGTTACTAGAGCTCTACCTCTGAACTTACAAAGAGAAAATGCAAACATTTCTGTTAATGCAGAAAATATGTTTCACAGCCATAGAAGCAATCAATAAAAACATTCCTTTGGAGGAAAACTTAACAAACAATTTCAGAGATCAAATGATAAAGAGTAAGAAATGTCCAATCTACTATATCAAAAGAAGTGCCATGGAGGTTCACTCTAGGGGGTTTTGCATGTATGTTCTCATGACAACAAAGCTGAGAGCATTAGCAAGGGAAGAGAAATCAAAGGATGAGAATTTCAGATGTCACTTTACAGCTTTGAAAGATTTTATTTTAGAGACAACTACTTCAAAAAAAAAAAAAAAAAAAAAAAAAAAAAGAAAAAATCAGGCTGACAACTACAATCTGCTGTCGCTCCAGTGGAATAAACAGTGAACAGCTCTGATGTCAGGTTGTACTTTAGATTTAAGAATAGGAAGAGAATTTTGAAATTCATTAAACATTACCATGTTAATTTTTTCCACTGAATACATGAATTATAAGGAAAGCTAAAAGGAGCTTACATTTTATTTATTGTACCAATACTCAGGGGAAAACACAGACCTGGTTTGAGAGAAGGCTGCTTTTGAGGCATAAACAACTTGATTGTCCAATGAATTTACCCACAAATTGCATTTGAATTAACTTAAGCAAAGAAGGAATTTTCCTTTATCCTCCCCAACTATATATCCATAGAGGATCACCCTTGTGTAACTGATGACCAGGAATATAAATCTGTTTCTTTATCCTGTTTCCCTGAGGTGTATCTCATATTAGCTACAGGTTGCCATATTTCAATATCAGATTTTTATTATTTTTCTCCCATTTTAATTATTTTATTGTTAAGTGAGTGAAATGGGGAAAAAAAAGGAATGTTCAAGTATATCGGCAGAAGTTCCTCTGTTAAGCTTTTGCTTCTTCCTCAATTTAGTTTATGTATGAAAAAAGCTGCTATGTGCTTGAACTGTTGGTATGACCTATGGCCACTCACTGCCTCACTTGGATTGCTTACTGAACCTCTGCAGTCATCACAGAATCAAATGCCTTTTGCTATAATTACAGTGATGTCCAGCCATGTTTATTCAAAAGTTTTGTGTGCACACATGACAAGGCAAGGCCTACTTTAGTATTGAAGCTCCCTGAGTACATTGCTAGGACTTGGTTTTTTTGGTAGCTGTTGGGTAGGAGGGCTGGGCTGTCTATGCTACTGATGATAAGGGCCCTCCAGTTGGCCTGGCTTAGTTTGTGTCTGATGAGTATGATGCAGATTTTGCCTGAGCTGCTGGATAATGGTAGGAAGGCCTATGAAAGACCTCCCTTGCAGTCACATCATTCCTGTTTTATGCTTTCCCAATTTGTAACTCCAAATTTCATCAGACTGTTAGTCATCTCCTAAAACTTTCATTTTTCTGGTGTTTGCAGAGTTTCAGGGCTCAGAGAGAGCTGTGAAATTGTGCAGTTAGTGACAAGGAGAGATGGCAGAACTTTTGTCACTTCTTTATATTTACATCATGATGCCTGCAGAGCTTTAGGGGCAGTCAGCAGCCCCTAAGGCACAGACATGTCAAACCCATGGGCCCCATGCAGCTCAGCACAGCTCACGATGCAGCTGCCCCATGCTATCGTGGTGCTGAGCAGCCTGGCCTGGCCCCAGTCATGCACCCATTTCTCAGCATCAAATGAACAGCAGTGCACTATGAACCCCATCTGGGCTGAAACCAGGACAAGGAGAGAGCGTAGTGCAGTGCTAACTCAGGTGATGGCAAATCGCGTTATGGATTTTGATGCATTGGCTAAACACAGTCCTGTGAGCAGCAAAAAATATGCAGCTGTGCTTTCCATTGTGATGGAGGAATTCAAGAACAGTTTCAAGATCGAAAAAAAAATAAATCAATTTTTTGTTTTTTATTTGCAATGATATTTTCAGTTGACATAAGTACACTACTTGTGAATTTTCAAGTTGAATGTATAGAGTTTCTATCCAAAATTTGATCATATCTCTTTACCAGACTTTAGAGAGAAATATCCCTCACTTCACAGTCATGCCTCACTCCTGTCACCACTTCTTGGCTGTACTTACACTTGTGAACAATTATTGGGAAGAATGAAGCACGGGAAGAGTAAAATTTCATCAAAAATCTTTGATGAATACTTTAAGAGCTTGCTAAGTATTGGAGTGACTGCCACTGAATCAGTCTTATGTGTTAATTTGACAAAAAGGAGGTCACATATTCCACTAATTTAATAGGTTTTGTTTTCTTTTTTCATATGTTTTAACAAAAAGGAAAAAAATTAAAACAGGTTTGTTAGTTTACATAAATTAACTGTATTATATTTTTTATGAAAGTAATGCTCCTATATTATGATATTGACCCATGACGTCAGTGGTAGATGGTGGTGGTACGGCAGTAGAGGTTGGACCCTCACAACAATATTCCATTACATTTTGTTATGTGACAAATAGCAGCAGAGGGGAAGTCTTACATGAAGTGTAGATGAAACGAAGATGTGTAACTATGCTTCTCCATGTGGAAAAAATGGCACCCGTTGACATTCACTGATGCTTGCTGAATGTCTATGGAGACTGAACAGGGGATGTGAGTATAGTGAGTACAGTGGGTCACCTCTGTTGGTGCAAATTGTTACAATCTGCAAAGCCAAAAGTTTGGACATCCATGCTCTAAGGAGAGCTACTATGTTGACTGCAGAGGACTTTGCCCCCATGATCATCATCCTCTTGGTGGTCTGTCAGAGGGCAAAGTGGAAAACTTACATTTCAAAAGTGGTGGCATCATTAGAATGGGACAGACAGGAGTTTAGTCTGTAAAACCATAATCTTCAGGTACGACTGCAGTGCAAAGGGGACTAAACAGAGTTTGGGTGAGCTAGCTCTGAGGCCCTTGGCAGCACAGAATTCAGTGTGGGGCATCCATATGGATGAGAAGCAGAACTGTGTGCTATTATACTTAAATAGTATGTGGTACCAGAGTGAGCCTTTCTTTTTTTTCTTTTTTTCTTTTTTTAACAACTGCCTGGGTATGTCTACATTGCAGTGCCATTTGTGGTGTGGATACAAACTGCTTTAGCAGGAACCACATTTCAGTTTCTCTCTCAGACACTTGCTTGAGCAGAAAGGAAGCTGAAATTCTCTTCTTAGTATTTTTATGCCCGTGGCTTTCAAGGGTTTCTGTTTTGTTCCAGAATGGATGGTTATATCACGTGTAAAATTCTAAGTCCAAGAAAAAGGTGGAGGGCTGTGCCTCTCCTGCATTGCAGAAAAGATCTGAAATCATTTGTGCAGTAAATGAAATAGGCTCAAGCCTTCTATATGGTATGCAACTAATTAGCTGATGTTCATTTTCGAGTGTGTTGCTCACAGTCAAGCTGAGACAATGCATAATATGCATTATAATGTACCAGCAATGTGTCCTGCTTCTAACTGCTTCATTTTGCTCCTGCGACTCCCATCCATGAATAAAACTGTGCTTGAAATTTGAAAGTGAGGGTGTATTCTGGAGACATACACTTTCAACATCTGAATCTTAGTTTTTTGTGAGTTAGAGCCTGTGAAAGAAGAGCTCTTATATTGTTGTCTAGGAAAATGTCTTCCTTTTGGCTTTTTCTCTCTCTTCTTCTCCTCTTTTCTTATCAATTAACAAAATTTTCAGTTATTTTATTTCCAAAAAGTGGCTGCTCAGAGACTTTTAAACTATTTGCTTCCATTTAATTTTAATAATGAATGTTCTGGATTTTAATGCTAGCAATGAAACATGATTTATTCTCTATTATTTATTGCTATTTATTTAGGATTTAGTTAACAGTCTCTGTAGTTACAAGCAGCTATAAGCCAGCCTAGTGAGTCATTTCCTTTACACTGATACCCATTGAAATGGCTCCCTTGCTGAAAATGCACTTATGGAACCAGACAGGCAGTATCGCGAGAGGTCAGATCTTATTATTTCCCATTTGCTCAAGTATGTGAATGTTTCCAGAACAGGGGGAAAAAAAAAAAAAAAAAAAAAAAAAAAAATCGAAAGAAAAACTAGGCCTAGGGGGGTCAAGGACACAGGGAAGAATGAATTTTATTCACATGAGTTGATGCAAATTTTATTTGTAATAGTAGGTTTCGTTCAGATTGCAGACAGGGAGAGGGCGATGAAAATGTTCTTATTAACGCTGCCTATCTACACAACCCCTGGCGTCAGCCTTGCCTACATGTTTGGAGATAAAGTATTAAAATCGTGATAATGTGCTGACTCTTGTGGAGAAAGCAGACCCATAATTGACTTAATATTTAGAAGCAGCTAAACTAAATAGACATTATTAGCACTTGGCATTTGTCTGATAACTTGTTCATTTACTCACCATGGTCATCTGAGGCCTCACTTCTTTCCCTCAATGCTCAGAAGGCATAAAACTGGATCAAGCAGAATTTTATTTTTGGAACATTCAAGTGAAGGTTGTAGCTGAATTTTGTTGGTAAGAAATCAAATGCCTACAATGTACAAAGTGTAAAGGCATGCATGTAAATGCTGGAGATCAAAGAGTTAGTCTTCTATGGGGATTATCTAATGTTACTACTTTCGTCCTCACATTATTATGGCATCGCTCAGAATATAGGGGGATTTCTTGTTACATTCATTGACATACTGGAAAATACTTGAACTTGCTCCAAGTCTGCACATCCGTCTGCCAGGCTGGATTCCTGCAGAACCCGGAGGGGCAGCTTTGGGAGCATAACCGTGGTTTTTCACTAGACTAAGATGCATTAAATAAATAAACAAGAAAACCAACCAACAAACCTTGGGATAAACGAGGTTCCAGATACTAGCCTAAAAAAAAAAGAAAATCCTACCCTTGCATGCTTCCCATCCTAGATAGCATTGAACTGCCATGTTCTGTCTGTCCCCTGCAGACAGTGCCTCATCTCCCTTTGTCACATGTTTCTCTTTGTGGCTTTTCAGACCAAAACCAAAACAGCATAATGAGAACAGAGAAAAGATGTACTTTGGGCACTGAATGCTTTCCGTGGTAATTTATGATGTTTTCTATCTTTTAAAGAAACTTCTGTGGTTAAAAATAAATAAATAATCAGAAAAAAAAAAAAAAAGCATCTTAAAAACAGACACTACACACCCTTTAATATGGAGGGAAGGGGAGAAAAATAATAAAAGGGATTAGGCTGCCTTACCTGTGAGCACCCAGAAGCAGATCATAGGATGACCAGAGGGCAGTTCCAGCATCACCTGCAATAGCCTGGCATGTCTTCAGCACGTGCTGTTCCTGAGCAGCCTCCTGTCACATGGCTCCCACACCCACTCACTGTCACAGCTTCTCTTTTAAATAAAAAGAAAGTGACAGCAAAAAGGAATTAAAATGTCTCTTCTGGAAGAAAGAAATGCAGGCTACTGTCTTGGATTGGAGGGCTTTTCTGTCCCTTCTTATGTTCATCAGCTTGGGGTAGGGAGAGAAGGAAAGTACCGTGTGTTTGTGTGTTGGATTTCTCAAAGCTTGAACTTCTGTTTCTTTTTCCGTAAACATAGAACAGTAGAGCTGCTTGGCTTAAAGTGCATGTTTTTTGTTCCTAGCTGTGTTTCCTTTCATCACAGATGCTCCAGCATCTCTTGCAGCCTTGCCTGCAGATTCCTGAAGAGGAGGTTTGCAGTGAGCTCCTTTCTAGGCTTTGCTCTTCATTTGGGAATACTGAAACTGCCCATTACCAGAGAAATCCGCATATGGATCCCTGCTATCTTTCTTTATGGGACTCTGTTAGAAGGTGTTCTGGACAATCTACCGCACTGGCAGTCCTACTTCAGTACTAAGTGTTCAAGTTCCTATTACCACATTTTGCAGTGTCTTGTAGAAGCTTGTTTAGCAATATTGTGGTTCTGATTACTTTCTAGAAGCATGTTATTTAGGGGAAAGTGGGATAGACTATGCCCAACTAACTATGGCCTCATTCATTTTAAAGTAGGAAGGCAGGTCCTGCATCATTGTGCAGCCTTTTTTTTTTTTTTTTTTTCCATTACTGATCTATTTGGAAGGAAAAAAAATGAAATAATAAATACTTAATTCCATCCAATGGAATTTGCTCTGAATTTCAGGCACATAACCCACTGGCAATTGTACTTGCATTACCTGAAGGCATTTAGATTGCTTCATCAGATTCCTTTTCCTTTAGCCAAATACATAATACTTCTCCTCTGAGATAGAACTGTTTTATTTAGTAATTAAGGTACTTTGTACAACATCTTAAAGATGCAAAGGGCAAATACATCAGTTCAAAATCCAAAGACTAACTCAACGGCTCTTAAACTTTTAGTATTAGTGAATTTGCTGAAGACAGAGAATTCTCTTGAAGGCATACAGCTCTACATTTGTATTTGGCCCATTTTAAACCAGTATCAGAGATGTAAGGAAAATGAACACTCCTAAATCTAATGGACATTTAATAACATCCTTTCATTGTGTAGTTTTATTACTTTCTTTTTCATTTCCTTCACATATTTTAGAGCTGACTCTCTCATGTTACTCATAGCTCTTTGGTCACTGCAGTTTTGATTTTGCCCTACAGAAGATGTGTAGCAACATGTGTACAAATTTGAAAAGTAGTTAACTCTGTGTCAGGGCTTGAAAAAGAGAATCCAAAGAGAAGCACAGCATAACTTTTGACAAATTCAGAGATTTTGGAAATCTTACAAGAATTCTGAGCTGTCATGTCTTGAAGATGATATTTTCATCAAAATGGCAAACGTGAATTTCCCCAAACACAATTGGACAGGTGAGCTAGAGCAGGAGAAGTAGAAATTCAAGTTCATACTTCTTGCATTTAATATGATTTTTGCCGTAGGTTCTACGATATCAGTGAAAATAGCCTGATCTATCTGCACAGATAGAGTAGAGCTAGACAGCAAATTAAGAATGACATGTTGGCAATTTGCTAGTGGATGAGTGTCACTTGTTTTACAACATGATATATTCCTCATTTTGCTGTCTTTCTTCAAATCTCCCTATTCATATCTCTGAATGTTCAGTTTTGGCTGGGCTTGTGCTCCCAAAATGAATGTGGTGTGTGTTTCTTTGCAAAGACACTGTGATCCATGCTCTTGGCTCTTTCTGCTCTTTGTTTTCTCATTTTGTGTTTGATGACGCAGTCTGATGGCAATACAGAGCACTGGGAGACCATGTATTTATTTATCCACATCCTCTGGTGGAGACTAGTTATAGATTTTCCCTGAACTCTTAGTTGTGTTTCTGGGTTTCTTCTCCCTGGAAATGTCTGTAAGAGTAACTGGGTGAGACAGCTAACTGATTTCTGAGGTCTGTTATGGAATTCAAACAAAAAATTGTATGCTTTTAGTAAAACAAATAATTACAGCTGATACACAAACCTGAGATAAAACATTTCATTTCATTTTTGAATTATCTCCCTTTAAATGATAAGATGCATCTCAAAGTATAAAAGCTATTTTGAAAATGAAAAAGAACAGTATTTTTAGATGCACAACTTTCTTTCTGATCTTTGTAGTCAAACTTGTTTCCCCACTGAAGTGAGTCTTGCAGAGAGGTTTCCATTCACTAAAAGCATATTTTTTTTCCAACACTTTACCTGGCCAACAGCAATCTCAGCAGAGACAAGATCTAGCTAAGATGTGGAGATCCAAGTAAAAGTTTGCTTTGTAATGAATTTTCTCATAATTTAGATAAAGTAAGAGCACTAAAGGAGAAAAGCAAGGCGTAATGTCTTGTCACAGTCATTCTTTTTCTGGGTCTGTCAAATGCAAACCAGAAGCAACAGCTTTGCTGTTGTGCCCGGGGCAAACTGACTACTCTTCTGATATTTGGGTTCTTGGTCTAAGTTTCCAAGAGTTTACACTGATTATGCACACGCACAGTATTTTTATTCATCTTTGTAGGAGACAGAACACTGAGAATGGCAAAATTTTTGTGTGATGACCAAAAAAGTCTGTATTCCAGAGGCTTAAACCAATTCCAGTTCTGGTGTTAACTCTCACAGGTTGCCTGCTCTTATCTAGTTGTGGGACAGAATCTTGCTTTAAAGTCTCCAAATGTGGTTCAGTTTTAAAATTTTGCCTGTAAACCACAGCAGCTTGGTAATTCTGTGTTCCCAAGGTTTGGGACAGCAGCTTCTGAGCCAGGTGGGACACTAGCAGGGCAGCAATCCTCTTCACCTTTCCAATCCAGACCACTTCCACATATGAGGCTGCACCCATAAGTTTTTGTTGTTCTGGAGAAGTGGGCCCCTAAGTGCTTTAAGGTACACTTATGGCACTGGCAGTGATATACATATACATGTTGCTCAGCAGCCAGTGTTTGTAGCAGTGTGTTTGTGGCTTGTGGAAGAGGCCACTTCCTGCCTCCCAGTCTATGTTCCCTCTTCCACAGCCTCTGAACCTATGAAAAAAAAGGATATTTGGATTGTTTCTAATTAGTTTAAACTTTCTTGCAACTTTTTGTTAAAAAGTAACATTGCATTGGCTCTATTTCCTAGGATAGAAGAGTTTTCTGATTATTTATGGGAGTGCCTTAACAGTGGGTATTTAATTGGAGCTTGCAGAGTAGACAAATAAAAGAAGTCTGCCTCTTTCCAGCTGTCACAGTTGTTTAAACCTATTTGGTACCATCTCAAAAGCACTTAAATTTTAACTGTACTGAACAATAGTGGAACTGTTAAGTAAACCCTGTCTGCAAGATTGTTAGGAAATACCTCTTCCCTAATTAGCCAATGATACATTATTCGAATCTGCTAAAATAAATAGGCAGTGGCTGTTACTGTCGTAAAATTTATTTCTGAAACTCATAGAAAAAGAGGGCAGCTGCTCAGAGCTCATTTGTTTGGGCTCCTCATGGTGGTAGTTTGAGCTGAAACACTCTCCAGCAGCAGCAATGTGTGCCATTTCTGTACACAGAGTACATGTGAAACCTATATCAACTCTGCTTAAAACAATTTATGCTCCGTCCCTCCTGACCGAAATATAACTGAGTATATTTGCCCTAATAAGGAGATAAGAACTCAATAGCTTATGTGTAACTGTTTTGTAGCACAATTCTGTGCATCACAAATGAACTATTTTTTTGTTTAACTGTCAGCTAAAACTCTACTGAAGAAACGTTCTGGAAAGTCTTAAAATTCTCTGGGCACTGTGCAAAAGAGAATGAAATGTTTTATCTGTAAATTCTAAGATATATGGATATACTGTAAAACGTATTATGTGGAATTTGTTTTTTAGACTTACAGCACTACAAAAAGTGGCTCATATTGTGTGGTGTGAGTATAAAAATCAGATGTGTATTTTAAAATGGATGAAATTTAAAAGGAACAAACTTTGGTCTTTTTTTCTTCAAGAAATAACCATGGATTATTAATGAATTAATTTCTTCTTGCAAGTTTTGAACAGATAATAACACAACTACAGATAACAATCTATGAGATATTAAGTCTTTGAGCTAAAATGAACCAGGCTTGGAATGTGAACTTGAAGGAAATCTGAAAACTGAAGCATGAAAAAAATATTTGATCGGTTTCAGAAAATGCTGTATTTATTTTCATAGAATTTGAGCGCCCTTGCCCGGACTTTATTTACTTGATGAGAAACTAGTCTGGGGGATAATTACACGGGAAAGGATAAAAGCAGAGCATTGAAAGTGTTTCATTTGTAAGAAGAGAAGGGGCCTGCTGGACTGTGCTGAGTTATCAGGAATAACGTTGTCTTGAAGGCGTCTATTCCACAACATCAAACCCATAATTTTGAAAGAAAATGCAGTGCATTCAGGTCTGAATTTGGGATGTGATACGGTCCCAAGGCACTCCATTGTAATGCCTTCCCGAAGTGTCAAAAACAACCAGATCCACCAATGCACCAGGTAGGATCCCATATCCAGTATGCCAGGTGGTCACACATCATCCAGTGCTGCCCCTTCTCTGACTTGTGTGCATCACAGTGCACACAGAGGAACCCGTCAGTTCAGGCTGCAGGTGGACACTGCTGCTGAATCCCTTGCTGATGCTGAATCTTTCAAGACGCGACCTCTGAATGCAGTACTTGCTGTCATCTCCAGCAGAGCATCTGAGCTCAGATACTTGTACATTTGTTATTATTATATGATCTCTGAACATATATTGTACCTGTTGTGATATCTTCAGCATGTAAAAGCCTCCAAGAACAGAGGCTTTTTAAAACGTGCATTCTCAGCAATGCAACCTACTGTGAGAGCATCAGATCTGTCCTCTGATGTTTTCGCTGACTTCCTCATAGATTTTAAATCAGATTCAGGGAGACACTGCTTATCTCCAGCATGCTTCATTGCCTTGTCTGGGATATGTAAAAGATACAGAAGGCATTTGTTGATCACTACATTTCTCTGAAAAATGGAACACTTTGTGCTAGGAGGAAAACTTATCCCTGTGGAGAGTATAGCTTTCTCCAGGGCTGATCTCACACTGGAATGAACTCTGGAAATTAAAAATAATCCCCACAGACTCACTGCCTTATGCTCCCATTTCAAGGAAAGATTCCCTGACCCTGTCCTGTCTAACAAATATTTAACAATACGCATATGTCAAAAGCAGCAGAGACCATAACCCTGAATCTCCACCAAGCAAAGCAGGTTTTTCCTATGGGGAAAGGGTGAAAAGGACAGGCAATGGTAGTGATGGTGCTTCCAATGTGACTGCAGGTGTTTCTCCAGACAGAAATGAGCAGAAATGAGCATTAAAAAGTTCTGCAGAATAAGACAGAGACAGCCTAAGCCCTTTGCAGTATCTTGGATCTCTTACAAGATTACCATGTGTATATCAGCTCTTTCCTTGAGGTAGTAAGACTTGTGCTCTAGCTTGTGCACCATGCCACTTCATGCTAGCTGTAGAATTTCAGGTATCAGTGCAGTATTTGGGGGATATGACTTTTTTTTCTGTTGCTGTGTCATCAGAGGATCAATCAGTCCCATTGATAGCCTGATCCAGGCTTTATGAGCTGTATTTCAAGACTGAGATGAAAAAGTGTAAGTATTTGCCCAAATAAATAAGTGAAAGTATTAAATCTTGGTAATAAGAATTTGACAACAAAGGCTTTTTATTTCTGCCTTGGAATACACCATTACTTCTCTCTCCCCTTCCCACTCCTTCAATTTTCCAGGTACCACTCAAATTGCCCATAAATCTTGGACTCTTAATTTAGAAAACAATCTCTCAATCTCTGCCACCTCCTAAAAATTACTCCTGAAAAATGGTAACTATTTTAAACATCACATTATGGGTTTGCTCAGCTTTCAGTGCATGTGCTACTGAAAAAACATTGAGAAAGGGAAAAATTAAGGTAATAAAAATAAAAATCCTGTGTTTAGATTTCTCATAATGGCATTACATAGAAAACAGGCATCGTGTTACACCAGTGGACGAACTGCAGTCCTCTAGTTCCACTAAAGTGTTACCACCTACATTTTGTCCAGTGTTTGTGAAAGGTTCTACCTAGCAATAAAAATGTAAGGTATTTTTGGAATAGCACACAGACGTACACACATCTGAGGTGTGTGTCCTAACTCAGTGACCATGCTTTCAGTTGTAATACAGGAACATAAGGACATTTTCATAGAATCATAGAATCACAAGGTTGGAAATGACCTCTAAGATCATTCAGTCCAACCATCTTCTCATTACCATTGCTACCACAAGCACTAAACCATATCTTGCAGCTCCTCATCCAGGCGCCTCTTGAACACTGCCAGGGACGGCGACTCCACCACCTCCCTGGGCAGGACATTTCAGTGCCTGACCACTCTCTAAGAGAAAAAATTTTTCCTCATGTCTAACCTAAACCTCCTCTGGGACAACTTGCAGCCATTTCCCCGGGTTCTGTTCGTTGCCTGGGAGAAGAGGCCAAACCCCTCTTCACCACAACCTCCCTTCAGGAGGTTGTAGAGTGCAATGAGGTTTCCCCTGAGCCTCCTCTTCTCCAGACGGAACAATCCCAGCTCCCTCAGCTGCTCTTCGTAAGACTTGTGCTCCAGACCCCTCACCAGTTTCGTTGCCCTTCTCTGGACACGCTCCAGGGCCTCAATTGTAGTGAGGAGCCCAAAACTGAACACAGTACTCGAGGTGCAGCCCCTCCAGTGCTGAGTAGAGGGGGACAATTACCTCCCTGCTCCTGCTGGCCACACTATTTCTAATGCAGGCCAGGATGCCATTGGCCCACTTGGCCACCTGGGCACACTGTCGGCTCATGTTCAGCTGAGCATCAACCAACACCCCCAGGTCCCTTTCCTTTTCACAGTCATCCAGCCACTCGTCCCCAGTCCTATAACGCTGCATGGGATTATTGTGCCCAAAGTGCAGGACCCAACACTTGGCTTTGTTGAACCTCTTCCCATTCACCTCAGCCCAGTGATACAGCTTATCTAAATGCCTCTGAAGGGCCTCCCCGCCCTCAGGCAGATCAACACCACCTCCCAACTTGGTGTCATCTGCAGATTTACTGAGGGTGCACTCAATCCCTTCATCTAGGTCATCAATAAAGATATTAAACAACATGGGCCCCAGTACAGACCCCTGGGGGACACCACTTGTAACGAGTCACCAACTGGACTTAACTCCATTGACTACAACCTGTTGGGCACAGCCCTGTAGCCAGTTCCTTACCCAAAGAAGGGTAGACCTGTCCAGGTCATGGGCAGTCAGTTTCCCCAGGAGAATACTGTGAGAGATTGTGTCAAAGGCTTTTCTGAAATCTAAATAGACTACATCAACAGCCCTTCCATTGTCTACCAGTCTGGCCACCCAGTCGTAGGAGAAGAGATTGGTCAAGCGCGACCTGCCTTTCATGAACCCATGCTGGCTGAGCCTGATCTCCTGGACACCATGCATGTGCCATGTGATCTCACCCAAGATGATCTGCTCCATGACTTTCCCCGGTTCAAGGTCAGGCTGACAGGTCTGTAGTCCCCCGGATCCTCCTTAGGGCCCTTCTTGTAGATGGGAGTCACATCAGCAAGTAAGTAGTGATGCAGCTTCTAACAGCACCCCTTGTATTCAAAAGTTTACATACTCATAACCAAGACAGCCATAATGCCTAAGAGGTTATTAAAGCAATGTGTAGCTTGTGTCCCATGTTTGTGGTAGATACTTCTAAAAAACTTGTCCTGTCTCTTCTATCTTTCACTTCCAAACTGTCTCCCTATCATTATGGGCAGTTTTTGGAGGCAGATCACTCTGTTTCCATCTGTGAATCGTCTCCCTAATCGCAAGGCAATGCGTTCATGCCTGGATCCCAACAGGCTGATGAGGAGTTGCCTGGGAAAGCTGCAGCCCACCCAGAGGCTGCTTTGTGCAGCACCTCCCAGCCCCAGTGGTCACACAGAGAGGAGCTCACCTCTGCTGCACTGCAAGTGGAGCACAGAACTCTGCTTTTCTTGTGCTAGTTACGTTCCTCTCAAGGTGCAATTCTTTCAAGTGTGATGTTTTATTTTTGTGTTGTTTTTCTTTTCCTTTTTGTAAGAATTTGAGACAGAAATTGGGTGAACTAAGCCACTGACAACTTGATGGGCATAGTTTTAAGAATGACCAGGCTACCTGTGCTCAGTGTGCCTGATGGGAACAGCTGGCACTATGGTTGTATTGTTAAGCTTTAAAAAGTCAAAGGAAGACTCCACTAGAAACACTACTCTTTATTCACTTGTGCTCCCTAATGGTAACTTTAAATTCTATATTCTTTATTGTCTTTCCTAAAGACACCTGACTTTGTGGCTTTGCTGTGAAAGCAGCTTGTATTGTGTTAGTGAAATGCAGTCAGTGCCTAATGTGCATTTACAGAACTTTCAAAGACTGTTATGTATACATTTCTCTCTCTTTTTTTTTTTTTTTGGTGGGTATGTGATTTCTTCTATCAGTGCAGCAGCTTGTGGTGTGACAGCACAATGAAACACGAGGCCAGAGCAGCTAGATACTTTTTTCTTCATGTTGTGTTAAGGGTATGAGCCCTCTTTGATGTTGGTAAAATTAATAATGTTTAGAGATATAAAAATAGAGTCAGTGCTCACTAAGAAAGTCGTACCAGATTCCCTTGCTAGCTGTGGTTTTACCAACTTTTTTATTTCTATAAAAAAGAAAGCTTTTAGAAAGTGAAACATACGTCCTTTGTTTGTACAAATTCTTAGACAATATGTGGAAAAGAAGACCATATGTTCACTACAAACTTACACCATCTTTTGGTCATTTTATAGCACACATAAAGGTGCCTTGCAGGAAAAATTGCTACAGCAGGAATCTCTCTGATCTCTCCCATAGAACTCACAGCAAATCCAAATTGAAAATTAATTGAGATTTGGAGAGAAAAGTTAACATCTTCTCCTTTCCTGGTAGACGTCATTTTTACTTTGGTATTTGTCTGAATTTCTTCAGTCATAAGTACACAAGAAAAATTGTCAGGAAAAAAAGAGTGCTCACAACATTAGCAGTAAGCTCAACATATATTCTAGGGAACAAATTATGGTGTCGTTTTGGTTGGTGATTTTGGTGATTTTGGTTTTTTTGCATCCCTTCATGAACTATTTCAAACATGATTTTAGTATCTCAGCTATACACCCTGCTCAAAATCTGGTGACACAATAGATTTATGGCTGTTGGTTTAGCCATTTCACAACAGAAGTGTTGCGGTTTGTTCTGATTATAGGTAGATTGCATAGTAAATTTCTTTCAGTTCTTCTATTTTAGGACTAACTCTTAGAATAAATTGACACAAACTTTCAAAATTGGTGTGCACAGAATATTTGCTAGTATTTTCTTGTTATGTTCTATATTATTTTGAGTCGTGATGATGACTGCTATTATGGATCATACAATTTATAATGCATCATACAATCTATTTGCTGCATTACTTGCAGAGATTGAAAACAGTCCAGCACAAAAATGCTTCGCTGCCAATGTAGCTCATCATACTGAGTAACTAAATACATTTTCTATATCCTGAATAAAATATGATTCCAAAGTGGCCTAATATGAAACAAGCTACTCAAAAAATAGAAATAATAAATAAAATAACATAAGTGTCAAAGAGGTTTTTGAGTAATTTAAGGTTCCTCTTTATATTCTGAGGATGGGCATGATCCTTGAGACCAAGTTTCTTTCCTATCCATACCTTGTAAATGGAGACTTCTGCTCAGAAACTTGTGACCTGAACTTGCCTCTGTATTCATAGTCCTCCAATAACAGGAGCATAAATGTTAATATAATGCTCTAGTTTATGGATGGTATTTAATGAGTTAATAAATTCAATGTCTGAAATGAAACTGCAAGCACAACATACAGCAACTTTCAACTTGTGTTCATGTGAATGGCTGAGGATTTAAAACACAGGAAAAAGGTAAATAAGGCTACTTCATAACATGTGCCAGCATAGCCAAGTGAGAACTCACATACTGTGTGCCTATTTGTACTAAATAATAGTGGCCCTTGAAAAGTCAGCATTGGCATGTATTTCTCCATCTTTTATCCAGAGGGCAACATAACTCTCTGTAACTGGGAAATGCTAAGCTTTTAAAATACCTAAGAATGAGAAGACATTCCACCGTGATATTACATGATGAATGGAAGATTTGACACATCTCTCTTCCTGAGTCTTCCTGTCAATATTATAGATTTACATATATTAACAAATTAGATGACAATCTTAAAGGATGGCATTCTGAATGCAGCATTTGTATCCTAGGCATTTTTACTAAGCATATCTCATTTATAAATAGCACTTTCTTCTGACAAATACAACAGTAAACAAACAGCTACAGAAACTGTAATTTGCATGGTTATTTTGGCTAAGTTTCTGAGAAATAAGGCAATTCAGATTAGTTTTCTTGCAACCTCTATTTTAAAATCTGTACCTCTTTTCTGAAGGACATCTCTGCTCATGTAAATGTACCATAATCTGAATTGTATGCAGTATTCTGGAGGGAAAAATATGTATTTGGCAGAATTTTCAGTGATCAGGATACTTTACTTGACATTCTTGTTTAAATGGCATGAAAATCAGAACTAAATGCTGTGTAAATGAGGGCAGAACTGAGCCCTTTGTATTACAGTTTCAAACTGCCCTGGGATCATCTGGAGGCATAACCACATAAACTCTCTGAGGATGCACCTCCAACTCTCACCCTTAGCATGCTGTTCCCCGATCACGTTGGAAATCCACTCAATTTAGATTTAATCTGAGCAAAATCTACCCATGACTGACTTTCTAAATTTGCAATGCTATCTTTTCTGGCATTTTTTTGGCCTATGATGTTATGTTTAGGTGTATTTCTGATAGACATCCTGAAGCCTGCTTCTCTGCGGGTACGCATGTGCATGCCAGGAGAGCAGGGGTCTCTAAAACAAGAGTCAAAACTGTTGGCTGTGAGTCTAGCAAGGGAGCATACTGATTCCTCCATCACTGACTGCTGCATGGTGCTATAGTTGTACCCCCTCCCTGCCTTTGTTTACTTATCTGAAATATGGGGATAATATTTTATAAACATTTTTACTTAAGAATCTTTGAGAATTAGGACATTTCATTGCAAGGATCATAAGTACAACCATTACCCCCATCCAAAAAGATTGTAATGAATGGGTACATCAACATTAGGAGTAAAAGAGAAATGGCAAATTGCATTTGGGAAAAAAAAAAAAAAAAAAAAAAAAAAAAAAAGGAGAAAATATGGAGACAGATGGATTTATATAAATTCAGATTGTAAAGTGTTTTTTCTTTTTTCTTTTTTTTTTTTCTTTTAAAATTAAATGTAAGCAGTAACCAGCTGTAGTATTATTCTTCACTGTGTAATCTGCACAGTGAAATGTAAACAGGGGGTCAGGCTCTCCTGTGGCCATCTGACCCTCTCAGCAGGAAAAGGGGGCACTGAGAGAGGCTGTGCACAGAGGAGCAAGGATATTCATGAGCTGGGAACTTTTGCAGCAAAAAATAGCTTTCCTGCGTAGTCAATGGTGCATAGCGTTCGGTTTAAAAACCCTTATTAAATTAAGAGAAGCTTTCTGCATCCAGCAGCCTTTGCTGCTGCTGCTGTGTGTACTTCCATAATGTTGTTGAGAATACTGGAGCTTAATATCAACTTGAAGCTTTAGAAAAATGCAATAACATTCTGATACAACTTGATTACTGACGGAACAGAGATGCAGAACATGAAAACTGATATATCTGGGGAATCTGGCTCTTCCGAATCTCTTTGTTCCTCAGAAAAATTCTTTCCTAAAATAAATGTATATCTCTATGTATATATGCATTCCTCTGTCAACACAGGAAGATGGAGGGATTGGCAGCCATGCATTCCTCAGTATGTTAATTGCCTAATGTTGTATCTTCTTTAAAATTCTTTTTCTTATGTTTTTCAGTAGGATTCTTGGGTTGTTGGTTTTTTTTTTCAGATTAAAAAGCTGAGCCCATCTCTTACATTCTGATCAGAGTTCTCATGCTGTGTATTCAATACAAATATTTTTTAATTAACACAATCATAATCTTTTCTATCGTTGCTACAGTCATTCTAGCTTTGACTACTTTTTGTTGTTGTTGCAGCAAACATCTCTTCCCTGCTGAATTTTAAGACATAACAAACCTTTATTTATTTCTTCATTTATTATTTTAAAAATGAACATACTTTTCACCTGAAATGCTAGCTTTTACATAACCTTGAGATGCCTATTCATTCCTTCTCCGGAGGAGTTCAGGGGAAAGGTGCAGTGCCCCTCTAAATCACAAATGAAATGAGTTTGTTGGCTTGAATAGTATTTCTCCTTTCAACCCTCCGCACATTTCAGTGCATTCCATTAGTCATTGTTCAAATGAGGCTGTTCTCCGACCCCAGAGGCAGGGGAGGAGGGAGTTTGGGGTTTAAATGAGTTTGCTGATCAGTACATAGAGGCACATTGTTTCTCATCTTATATTTTGCATGTTCTGTTTACAGAAAATAACCCTGGTTCCCAGTACCAAAATGTTTCAGTTTTTGAGTATACTGTATGTTTGATGCAGCTAATTTAAATAAATGACTTTCACATTTAAGCAATTAAACCTATAATTAGCACTGTTTGAATGAACTAATCAGCTAATACCCTATGACACGCAGTTCTTTTTTTCCTCTAAATATTTTAAAGGCAAAGGACAGATATTTATGAAAAATTATAGGTGGAGCAGTACAAAAAATATGTTTTGATTTGTGGAAATTAGAAAACACCACCACAAACTGTTTGGACCAATGTTCCCTCCTTGCCTTCCTGGGAATGTGGAATTATGCACACTCATTTCCTCTGAATTCAGGAGAAACGACTGTAATAAATGAAGTATCGGATCCGTTTTAGAACGGGGCAAACTTGTAACACTGCTGTGTGTTTTTAAAAATAACCAACTGCACTTTTATAGGCACTGCGTACTCACTGTATTTTAAAACGTGTGCACACATCTAATCCAGTGGTAGGAGCGCTGTTCAGGCTGTGCCCCTGGGAGATTCCCCCTGACTGGCAGAATGCTAACCGCCCTCAATCAGATGGAAATTTATTAGGAGAAAATTATCCCGGTGTCCTCTGAAAAACAGCATTTCTGATAAAAATCTTGCTCTCTGACAGCAGTCTAACAAGATACATTTGTTAGCTCTTTTTGTTCCTTGGACTCATCTGTTAATTTGTTGCACTGCTGTGTATTTACGTTCGGAGATAGGCATGATCTATGTGTGCTCACTGGAGATGGAGATGTTGGGGGTGAGAGGGCAGAGAAGTTTAGGAGAGAGCTTGCCTTTTTTTTCCTCTTCTAGTTGAAATAGAGAGCAAAAAATATCTTTAAGTTTTTATTAAGTCTTGTTATTTGTTAATAGATGTTGTGTCTCTTCAAATCTATGCTACTATAGATTTCTATTACTACAGAAATATGTATAATTTATCATATGATTCTTCATTTCTTTGGCTCCATTATCCCAAAATGTTGGTTACACACACGGGGACATGCAAGTCTAACTATGTACTAGCATTTTACTTCTGTCTTTTGTTTCTTTTTTAATCTTATTTTTTCCTAGAAGTCTTTTAAAATAAATCTCCAGAATGCTAAAAACATCTCAAACACCCTTAAGTTGTTCAACTCACATTGCTTTTCCTGTCCTCTCTCCATATCCACTGAGGATGGCATTTAGGACCCTTCTCTCCAGCTTAGTTTTTCCTTGAGTATTTGCCTCACGGGGTCTTAAGCTGGAAGGTTTTCAAAGAAGGAATGTGGATTTTTAATGAATGAAGCTGACACTGGGAACCCTTCCCCCAGCAGCAGGACTTGCCAAAGTTAGGAGGTGTATAGAGCTGTGCTCCTGCACAGCAGAAAGGGCTGCAGGAAGATAGCAGATGGTCTTTTGTGGTTATATAGCTCACCAAAACTGAGGAGAACTTGTTTCTATTCCTGTGTCATAGCTGGCCTCTGGAAGTGCTTTTTCATCTGCCAAGTTTAAGATAAGAGCTAATTTAGATTTAGATTATTTTTGTGAAACATTTTGGCAAGGGTAGGAAAGAAGAAAAGGGTTACAAGGCAGTGCTGCCTTATCAAAACTTTTTTAATAGAATTGGAGTCACCCTCGCTTTTGATGGAAAGTCTCAGGTTCATATGGAATTTCTCTTTCAAATATGAGAAAGAGATAGCACTGCTCAATGACAACCAACACTGTAGTGCAGGGAACATACAAAGAAGTTGTGGGTTTGAACTGTCAGATTCAGAACAGAAACTTGAAACTAAGGCTCTTACTCTCTTAGGCAAAGGAACTGAGTGCCCTGCCCCCTCCCCCCGCAGTTTTTGGCTAATGTTTCAAATAATTTTCTCCACATGGACTGGGGAAAAACATTATTTTGATGAAGTTTCAATAGATAGGAAGATCATTTCTTATTTGACTTCACTTCTGAAAATCAGGACATAGGTGTCAGAAGAACTGAAAGTTCTCAATGTAGAAAAATCTGAATGAGTGGCAGATAATCAGTAGCCCAGGGAAAGCAAACTCCACATGTTTGAAGTTGGGCATCTCATCACTGAAGGCCTGATGCACCCCAGAGTATGGTTGGCTTCCTGTGTGCCTTTTGGCTTCCATATTGGCTCATATTCAACTGCTGGCTTATATTTAAATGCAAATATTTATGCCCTATTACCAAACAGGGGAACCCATCAGTACACCAGTAAGTCCTTTGAGATGTGTGTGATACTGATAAAATCCCTAGAAGAGCTCAGGAGAAAATAGATGATTTCTTATTCAGTGCAGGTTTTGAGTAAAGTGCATTGAATATTGTATGACAGGGCTGGCAGGGTTCACAAATGGGCCAAAAGATACCCAGTTATGATTAGGCTCTCTTGAGAACCTTCCCTTTCAGCCACAAACCCTTGAGTACTGAGAAATCCCTAAGTACTAATAAATCAATGAGTACTGATATTCACTGGCAGTGGAAACAGCAGATCATAGGCCACCTTCTGGGGGCACGATCACAGGTTGCTGAGGAAATTCCAACTATGACCACCTCATGTTCATGATCTGCATCTCCCAGGATGCAGATCACCTGGACCTTTTCTTAGCACACATCCACCACACCTTTCAGCATCTGCTGAGGAAATACTGTCAAGTTTCCCTAGCCATAGTTTCACAGATTTAGCTTGGAACCAAGTGTTTTCACCTTCAGGAAGCTCACTATTTCTAGAGCAGAGTGAAAATGCAAAATCTGTCAAACTACTTTTAACATACTTTGTCTATGTAATAATCTCTGCATGATATAAAATGGTGGCTGTTCTGATTAAGGATTGCCAGCAATTACTCCTGGAAACCACCAGCTAAAGCAGCTCCTTTGCCCTCCATCAGTTCTACACAGCACACCAACCTCTCTCATTGTTAGGGTCTGCGTCTCTACAGTGCTGGTAGTGCAGCCAACCTGGTGCTGTAAATGTTATATCTGACAAAACCTCCCAAATACTGTCTTGTTTGGTTCACAGTTTAAAATTCTACTTTAGAAAGTAACCGTTTTTAAAACTATTCTGCTTGTTGTTTCTATTCATTGTTTCCATGGTAGAGCTGAAAAACTACTGCAGCTGTGTTTTGGGTGGTCTATTGTATACCACTGTTGGTTTTGATTATTACGTTCAACACTCTTGGTATGTGTTTCTCTGTCCCATGGTCTCCGCACAAATAAGGAGTGGTGCTGCCTCCACCCGTTGTTTATACAATTGCTCCATAGTTATGAAGCTGAGAAATTAATTTTTCTGCCCTTCTCTCCTTCTCTGCTTAGGGAGCTGACATAGCCATACACCAGCTCCTAGGAGCGTTGCCTAAGCACTACAGCATAACTTAGTACTTACAAGGGCATCACCCTGCTCTTCCTTCGGGAAATGTCTGGGTGCCTAATAATGTAGATGAAGGAGCACAGTTCAAAGTTCAAGTGCTAAGAACACCTGGCAGAGATGAGGTTTCTGCCTCTTTGACTATGTGGTTTGTGTTGGAACATCATCAGATTAAAAAAAAAAAAAAAAAAGCAAAAAACCAAAATGCTCAATAGAAACCCAAGAAGTATAGATAGATACAGGCTAAGCTGTTTCTGACCTGATTTTAAACTTGCTTTTATAAAGTTGATCTTTTCTGCTAAAGTCAATCAGACAATACATGCTGCATTTGCAAGGAATACACTTTCAGTATAATGGAGACTGACTTTCAAATATATGTTTAAAGGTCTGCATTTGAGCATTGCTTCAGAAGATGTGATTTATTAAAGGTTCAAAACCCCCAGAACTGAATCATGATTAGTTAAAATACACACTGCTGTCTGTGAGATACCTCATTTGTTGCAGAATACAGGAAAAAAGTATGCTTCCTGGGACCCAAAATTGTGAAAATGAGTGACTGTGGGCATAAAATGAGAGATTACCTCTAAAAAACGGCACTTGTAAGTACAGCATGTCTGAGGTGACCAGCAGAGCACATGCTGTCCTGTAGAACAGCTAGCAAGGATCAGAGTAAACAAAACCTGCATTGTGGCTTGTCTTTTCCCTCCTTGCAATTACACAACATTTGACCTTCTGCAGCTGAAGCAGGATCTTGTAGCACAGCCATAAAAAACATCCTTTAGAAACTTGCACCTTGAAGTAGATTTAGGACAGTTGATACACATGTACCTGGAATCAAAAGTAAGTGATGCCTTAAAAATAGGCAACGGAAACCTTCCTTATGCCACAGATTTTCATTTTAAAACGGTTCAGTCTCATGTGTTTTCAATTACTTGATGAAAATTCTCCCATTTTATTTTGGTTTACACTGTCCAGTTTTACACCAAGAATAAGAAATCTTTAAAGGCAGCGTTTTTAATTCAGATCATTATTCAAAGATGTTTGTCTGAAATGCGTAACTTTCTGCACGTGTGTCTGTAGGTTAGTTGTGACAATATTGAAAAATGATCTTTTTTTGTCTGTAAGATCTGCAGTCTGTCATTTAAGATGCAGTCAAAGTAAAAGTAAAAAAATCCGCGCCGTTATTTGCAAATTCTGTAGGGGGAACTAAAATTAAGATCAGTTCTCAGTTTGGAAAATTGAATAGGATACAATCTCTCATACCCAGAAAATATTTACTAAGCTTCTGTATTCATCAGAAACACAAGTCCATATCCTACTTGTCTTAACAGTTCAACAAGTGGTTGAGTACTCAAATGGACATAACTCTGGGCAGAATAGGGATGACTACAAGCCACACAGATCATGTTGTCAGCTCCATTACCTCCTCTGTTTCCTCTGACTATATCTAAGTCTTGAATACATATTTCAAGGAATCGTGGTCTGAATACTGATAACTGATAACAGTAGCAGGAGAATGAACTTTTAGTATATTTTCACGTAGACAGCGAACCTGATGTCAAATTTTAACCTGAAGCATTTTGCTTTTCTATGAAAGAAAAATGCTTTGTCATAAATTACTGCTTTTTCTAAACACATAAACAAAACCAAAAAAAAGCCAACTCCTATTGACTAGTGTACCGATTTCCATGCAATTCCAGGTTTCCTATGTCTCTGATTTCCCATGCTCTCCCTCTTACCTTTGCTGATCTCCCATGAAACCCTGGCAGAATCTCAGCAGATCTGATAGTTTGTTCCAGGCTGTCTGCCATTACCATATTTTATGTACTTCAGGGTTTTTGTGGGATTGATGATGCACAATACATCATAGGACCGCCGTGACCAAACAAGGTTTGTGCAATGGAGCTTACCTTAGCATTTTGCCAGAAGTGCTGTGACCTATCAAGGGGCTGAAGAAAGATGAGTAAATGTTGTTGAAGGATGGAGGAACAGTGTTGAAACAGTGCAGAGCTTGGGTAGGAGGAAAGGTCTAAAAACAGTGGCAAGGGAAGAATCAGTAGGTGTTTCAGAAATACTTGAAACTCAAGGGAAAATACAAATATCCTGGTCCAGGGAAAGATGTAAGGAATAGGCTATTAGGTGGAATGAAAATTCAGAATGGAGCATAAAAAAGAAAAGAAAAAGGCATGGGAAAAACGATACCTATAAGAAAGATTGATGGTGGGGAGGCAGTTTCATTAGGTTTTATTAAAATAAGCATCTTTGTGTCCATGCCTTTATCTGAATTGAACTATACTTTCCAGCCACTGTGAGATAGCCTGTCCTGAACTGCAGTCCTTCACTGTTGGTAATGTTGATATGTTAAGCAATGCATTATGAGGACCAGTGCTTATGCCTGTACTTCAGGACAGGTGCATTTCAGCATCCCATGGGTGACCCTTGCAGTGCTATCCTTGTGTTGGGAATACAACTGGGCACACTTTCTGTCTCTTTAGCTTACTCCCAGTGGAAGATCTGGCTCCTCCGCTTGCTGCCTATGGCCACAGAGACAGCAGTTTGGACAGCTGGGGTATCAGAGCTACAGGGCACACCAGACTTGATAGGCTCCTGACTTGATAGGCACAGACAGATTCCACTGAGCTGATGCTCTTCTGATATATGTCAGAATACCAGAAGATAATTTGAGTGCAAGAAGCCTGTGAAAGTGTCATTCTGAAATTAGCAATAAATGATGTCAAGCTGCATGCATGATCTTATAGGAAACATCATTAATTTACATTGTACGTTGCTAAACCACATTCATACCACCATCATACACTGTGAAAATCAAGGAAATAGCTCATATAGTCACTTAGCTCACTAGACAAGTCTCCCACCACTTTCCCACCTCTTGCTTCTTCATGTCGATGCGCGCTCCCCTGGAAGAATGGTTCTGGGAGATGCATGGAGATCAATACATGGAAGTGGAATTTTTGGAAAAGGTGGCAGAGAGGTCTCTGCTTTTTGTATTATCACCTCTCCACACTCTTGGAGACTACAAGGGCAAGTGTAATTACGCCTTTTTAAATAAAAGCTTGCATTTTCCCTAGCCTGGCAAGTACCTACTTTAGGCAAAAAAAGCTGTCAGATTTTCCCATAGTGACTCAATTCAATTTTATAAATCAAGGAAATTAATGTGAATTCAAATTTTAGAGTGTCCAAAGTGGTAAAAACTTACAACTGTGCCACAGTGAATGTATTTATAATTAAAATATTCCAGGGAATGTGAAAGATGTAACAGTAGCAAACATACAGAAATTAGCCTGGGCAAGTTTTCTACAGGGGAACATTATTTTCCAGTGCTTCCTCTGTACTTGTAAATAAAAACAAAGCTTAAATGTGGAATTCTTCAAAAAGACTAATTGGCTTTGACTTGCTTGTAATCGGATGTGCTCTCAGAAACTACTTAGGAAAAGCATGACCTGCAAAGTGAAGGAGTGACTGCAGACCAAATACACACTAGCTGCCATCTACCTTGAAAAGAGAATGGCATCTGCTAAGAGACAACCCCTGCATAATATGGCCTCTGCATAAACACATATAGTCCAGTACACCCATTCCACTGTGTTTTTAATGGTTTTATAGCTCCATAGAAAACTGTAAGTGAACCTGGATTTATCTGACAACCAACAATGCCAGACAGCTCTGAAAATCTAAACTCAGTTCATCAGAATGTGAAATGATTGGATTTTAATGTTCTTTTAATAACAAATTTCAGTGTAGACTTAACTGAACGCATGTGAACACCGCCTTTGTTTTGATCTCTACATAACACACATCACTAACTGGGATGTAAACTGTGTGTGTGTGTATGTATGTCATACAAAGGTTGTATGAAGACAAGAATTTTTTCAGTGCTCATGCTGTTAATGTGAAACAGCCTTGTGACTGCCCTTATTAACAAGTTAGCTGAATAAATGTCCCTTCTCACACACTTTCACTTGCCTTTCCCCTAAAATCCTAAGATTTTAATTTAAAAAATGCTTAACCTAGAGTGTTCTGTTAGAATTGTAATGCCTGAACTCAGACTGAATATTGGTATCTTATATCACACTAGGGATTAGGTGGTATGACAGCAACTGGCATTGTTGTGCTGCTTTTTTACATAAGGAACAGGAAAGTTTGCGGGTCCTCCTCTGGTAACTTTAGTTGCTTTTTGTTTTTGTAAATTAACATGAGCATCTTGCAGGTTAATTTGAAGTCTTTTATGTCTTCTCCAAAATTTCTATCTTTATTGGATTCACATCTGTAGTTTTATTTAATATGAGCCAGATGGTGAAATCAAGGCGATATTCATTTAGGATGCTTGCTCTGGTGAAGGCTCGCTGAAGACATTGTGCTGTGCCAGTTTTCTGGTCAT
The DNA here is from genome assembly GCF_951394365.1 of Tetrao urogallus. Taxonomy (NCBI): domain Eukaryota; kingdom Metazoa; phylum Chordata; class Aves; order Galliformes; family Phasianidae; genus Tetrao; species Tetrao urogallus. Next base: position 56,257,191 of record NC_136817.1, read on the forward strand.
AGTGTCAGGCAGAATGAAATATGCTGGATGCCTTTTCTGTTCGTCTAATTAGAAACAGAGCTTTCTGATCAATAGCCTTCAAATTTTGAACTTCAAAAGCAAAGAGATACAGACAAAAGTACATAACATTCCACAAGCTGTCCACAAAATGTTGCTGTGTTGCTCAAGCTGCAGGTAGTTAATACAGCAGTGTAAATAGGCATTTGTGGCCGCAGAATCTGTGTGATGGGAGGATGCTGAGCAGACAACAGAGAGCAGAAAGTGAAGGTGCCATCCTGTCTCTGTGAATGCAGCAGCTCTTGATCTGGGCTGAGCCGTGAGTCTGAGGGAGCTCAGGTCTGCTGCTCCCCTGGAGGAGTCATCATCTTTCTATGCCTCCTGTGCATGTCAGACATGGATAAGATGTGTTTGGTCTGGATTAAATAATTAGATACGTGGTCACTTTTTTGGCCACTGGATATGGGTTACTGAGTATCATTCCTGGAAGGTACGAGTTGTAGAAGGAACAGAAGCTATCACATAGATGAGATAAAGATTTATTCAGTATATGTTTTGCTTAGGCTCTTATTCTGTGCAAAATCATTATTCACAAAAAGCAGAGGCAGAGCCACACTTTTGCCCTCATAAGCTGGAACATTTTGCTCTTGCAGCATAATCAGATTTTCCAAGCAAAACTCTCGGTTATTTCAGACACATTTATGCAGCTGTACAAGGCCTTGGCAAAAATCAAGTACTGCAGAGCATGTTAACATTTCAAAGTATAAAATTTAGATCAATATCGTATAGTTAAATTTTAAAAGCCAAATTAAAGAATGTATCTGTTGTGCCCACAAAATATGCATACAGGTTTGATTGCATTTTCCATGCACTGAGTGTACAATCTACAATACTGTAGGGAGAACCTGCAACAGTGATATCCAGAATTGAAATGGATCTATTTGGCATGCCTTCATTTCCTGGCAGGTTTTGGCTTGTGTTTTGGACGTGCAAAGGTTTTAGATCAAATCTTTATAAAGAAGGGAGAATAATTTAGAAACAGGAAACAAAAGACTCCAGAAAAATTTGTACCAGAGATGTTATTTTCCAACACACATTTTTTTCCAATATTGTTTGGGACTTGATGTTAAAATAATTGATTAAATGAAGTAGTGGAACTGCATATGTTGTTGTGAAGTGTAACTGCAGTCTCAGAGCATAAGGGTGAATGCAGTATAGACCCTGGGAGCCTGGCTCAGTTAAAGGATAAAGGCCTAATTATATGAACTGAACGTCAAATTCATGCCACCTTGGTACCACGTTCAGAATCTCCATGCATCTTTACCTTTCACACCAGCTTTCCTGCCTGTCCATTGCTTGTTCTGCTTTATGGGCTGGAACAGCGTGTGCCTGCGCTGTGCAGGATCTGAGTAAAAACCTGAGGTATAATCACGTTTCTGCCACTCATTTCCTCAGACATTTAACTCCTTACCATCCCCACCTGTAAAATGGGGAGAGATGTCCATATGCATGGTTGTGTCTTTCCTAGGGCGAATCACAACAGCATCTCCATGAATGTTTGTAAAACACTCTGAAGATGAAAATCGCCAAAGAAGTGCTAGGGATGATTATTATAAGTTAATGAACAAATTTCAACTTATATTTGATTGCCAGGTAATTCAAATGGGAACCACCAGCCCTTCCCTCTCTTCGAAGAAAAGTTGACAGTCAGCTAGTTGCTAATTAGCACTCAACTGCAATGCCTCCAAAGCTGAGTGCTCCCAGTTGAGTCCTTTAAAAAGTAAGCTTCCAACTAATTGAAATATGCTGAAAGTTGAACAGTGGGTGAGGTGGGTAACAGGTAAATCAGGACTGTGGAATTAGGGGCATTTAAAGAATATTCAGCTTTTCCAGTAGGGACTGTTAGGGAAACGCTGGCCAGAATGAGCAGCATGCTCATGTTCACACATCTGTTCCCTTTCTCAGGCCTAATTTGAAATCTGCAAGACGTGTTATCCTGCCATGTGGTTGTGAGAGCAAGTTAGGGTGGCTTAAAAATGGTGCTGAAGTATGTTGCTGCTTATCTATTAGAATATATGAAGGGGTAGTTATAGTGATTCTTGCTTGGGGCTGGAGCAGACTTAGGAAATTGTGAAAAACACATTGCTTAATATGCTAGAGCTGAGTCCAACATGCCACTGGGAGGTGGCTGCAAGAAGCAAACGACAGGAGTTTCATCCTTTTCTTTTTCCTTCCTGACTGCTCTGATTCACCATCCTCAACACCAGCTCCTCAACCTTTCCTCAGGGAAAACACACACACTTTGGACGAAGAGCCCCAGTTGCTTCAAATAGCTCCTGGTAGTATCAGCCAGTGTTATCCAACACCAATTTTCAGTAGTAGATAGGAGGGGCAAGAGTGAAAGATGAGATGGAGTGAGAAACTGAAGGCAGTTATTTAGACATTCAGAGAAAAGGAACTCTGGAAAGGGGCTCTGTGGAGGCATGAAGGAAGGAAAATGAGAGAAATGGAGTTAACATTGAAACAAAGAGCAAGTGGAACAAAACAAGACAGAAGTGTTGTTGAAGCTGCTGGCTTCTAGAGAGCTTTGTGGTATGCTCAGAGATGCAGTATGCCAAGGTGTACAAAGTCTCTTTGGCGTTTCACCAGTCTGGAAGATGAGATGGTTCTGTCAAGTGGCAGAAGTTCTGTGGTACCCTGGATGTCAGGGACTGAATCGTAGAATCGCAGAATGCTCTCAGTTGGAAGGGACACATAATGATTATCGAGCCCAACTCTTGGCTCCACACCGGAGCACCCAAAACCCTGTGTCTGAGAGCACTGCCTGAACACTCCATTAACTCTGGCAGCTCGGGTCCATGCCCACTGCCCTGGGCAGCCCGTTCCATGCCTACCGCCCTCTGGTGCAGACTCATTCCCTCTCCCCCAGCTGCCCCTCCCCTGACACAGCTCCATGCTGTTCCCTCGGGTCCTGTGGCTGTCACAGAGAGCAGAGTTCAGCTCCTCCAACCCCTGTGAGGAACCTGAGAGATGGGCAGACTCCTCAAAGACTGTTCGATTAAGCATTCAGAAAATCCAAAGACAAAATTGAAAATCTTCTTTGATTAGAGACAAAGACCTTGTGTGTACTGCAGAACTGAGAAGTATTTAAAATCTCTTCTGTGTTCTCATCTGTTCAGAGGTACTTCCAGCATCATTGGTACATGCTGCAGCTATAACTTAAAATCGTATTTACCAGCATTAAGCAGATGAAGAGAATCCTTAGAAATGTCATATGTAAAGAATTATCATTATATGTAATTTATGCAAGTTATATTTGAGTTTGTGAACAGCCTGAAGCATTTAAAAGAACCCTTCATGCTGCACTGTAAACTCTGAAACATGGTGGTTTTGGTGGGCCCTACTAAGGGAATTATGAAAGATATTTATGAAAAAAAGCATTGTGCCATTTATTAATGACAGGAAAGGACATTAGCCATGGCCAGAAGAAAAAAAAAAACAGCCTACATAGAAAAAGACGGGAAGCGCCTATGGAGCCTGGCAAGTATTTTCAGTGATAGATTCAATAAATGTATTTATTTTCCTGTCCACAAATTGTCTGTGAAGGGACAGTATTTTCCCATATATGTTTTTTATTTCAATATATTAATATTTAATGCAAACAAATTACAGCTTCTAGATTTCTTTTAAATTGCAAGCATCTGCTATATTATGTCCTATGGCTGTAGAAATTAAAGGCAGCACATAGCTCTGAAACTTGCCAAAATTCTGTGTTTGAGCTTGGCGATAGTGTGCCGCATGTGATGGGCTGTTGTTGGTGTTTCTCTCTCGAACATCCCAACTTTTGATGAGCACGTTTCATTTGAGTCATTCATGAGCACTCCAAGGGAAAACAGCTTTGTTCTCTTACCTAAGGTCTCTCTGCAAATAAAGCCTTTACTGCCATCTGTATAAGCAAAGGACAATCTGAAATTTGGTCAGTTTTTTCATGAAATTCATATTTATTTCAGTGTTCTCAAGAAACCTCATTTCAAATACCTCTTGTAATTAGTTCTTCACTTTCTGTGTATCTCTAACTGAGATCATTCTCTCCTTTTCCAGTCTTCTCAGCAGCTACAAAGCATCTTAAATGTATCCTCATAAACCTGATTACTGACAGAGGCCAACAACCAATGCATACCAGGGATAAATACAGCAATTACACCTATTTACAGCTGTATCTCTTTTCTGCATTATTATTACTAAGTGGTTATTAAAAATAGTGCAGCCTCCAGTGCTGCTTGTCAGCCCTGCAAGGCAGGCGCTGTGCATTGGTTGCGCGGTGTGGGACCATGGGTGTTGTCTTGTGCCAAAAGGATCCTTGGGCTCCAGCCATGGTCACAGTCAGAAGGCAACACTCAGCCCTGTGAGGGCACAAGCAGAGGGACAGATGAAGAAGCTGTCCCACTTTACCAATTCTTGCTCTCTGTTTGCATCCTGGGAAAAGGTTCCACCATTGCTTTTTTTGGCTGCTTGAACAGTCCTGCTGTTGTAGCACATCATGGCTATGTGGAGGCACTGAGGGTTACATGTTGGCGGGTACAGATGAAGAAAAAATCTCAAATCAGCCACACTTCTACCTTTAATTAAGGGAAATTGTTCTCAAAAGCTGACAGAGTGGAGTCCTTGACTCCTGTAGGTCCTTCTGCTTCTGCCCAGGAGAGGGCAATATGGCACCCAGACATCAGCCAGCATCCAGCTCCACCTCTGGGAGCCTCTCGGTGTGACTGGGGCCCACACAGTAGAATTCTGGGCAGAGGGACACTAAACATGGCTGCATCTTCACTTCAGTGGGCTAATGGTCCATTCTCCCACCCACCTCCGTGTCCTGGGTGGGAATGGCTCACATGTTAGGTGCCATGAGAGTGTTTGCTGTATGAAGCTTTGAGGATGGGGAGACCAAAGTGCTGTAGCCCTCCCTTCTAGTAAGGATCTCTGCTTGGAGGTGCAGAGGTATCCACATATGTATACACTCATGTAAATGCAACGTGCACACACACTTGTTCTCCATGCATAGACAGGCACATGCATGCACTCATTTTCTGGTTTGGGAAGACCAAGAAATTGCTTCCTCTTACTTTCTTCCACCTCCTTTTCACTAAACTCATTTTCCAAACTAAGCAGCCCAATTTAGGTTGTCCTAAATCCCAGGCCAGGTGTCCGTCTTGGATCCCAGCTCCACTTGCAGAGCAGCTCCTTCCCCAGCCCAGGCAGCACTGAGCTGCACTCCTGCAGAGCTGCTGGACTTAAAAGGCAGCAGATCCAAGCGGGAACCAAGCTGACACTGCCAGGGTCCCTGTAACTTTATTTCCCTTTGATTTCACCTTCTGTTTTACTGTCCATGCATCATGCTGGTCTAGATGATAACTGGCAACTGGAAGTGCTGCTGGAGCCTGTAATTAGCCAGTCCCTACCCTGGGACTTGGTTCTTGCCGGTGAGCTTTAGGTGTACAATAATTTGCCAGTTAATCAATGGGAATTATTAAAATATCACTGCATATTTTTTTTGGCTTTGCAGAAGAGCTGTACACATAGGCTTCTGTGTGGGGGACTATCCGGGGTTGCAAATCATGAAAGTGAATCGTCCTTATCCAATATTTGGAGTTTGTTGTGTTTTTTTTATCTTTCTTAAAGCAAGCTCTTCCTGTTCCGCTCCCCCCCCACTATGCCAAAAGGAAACTGTATTAATTTCATTGCCAGTTTAACTTCTTGAGACAGTGAATTTCAGCATGGTCAAAAAGTCCTTTAAGCAGACACCGTTCTGCAACTGTGCAAAATTTCACCATCTTAATTACCAAAAAAAAGCAACAACACAGTGCATCCTGTCTTTGGAAAATATATTTAACTTCAAGCTTGCTTTGCAAACAAAGTAGAATTTTGTAGAATCCACAGTTTGGTAGGTTTTTGTTTCTATAGTAAGTAGGTGATATTCAAAATATTTTTTAAAATGGGCTTATTGGTTCTGTAATTCTGTAATTTCCCCATCATTTTGGTTTCAGACTCAAAGGTAGCTGGGCGGGGTTTGTAGGAACACAGGCGGGAAGCCCCAGGGCAGCCCTCTCGCAAGGCATGCAGCCACGTTGCAGGCTGCTGAGCTGCCAGCAAACACTGGCAGGACATTGGCACTGGCACTGCAGCACCACGGGGCTGGGTGTGCTGTTAGGCTCCGCTCTGGCTGGGATGGGCCTGGAGCAACCATACAGCATTGCTGCATAGCTAGGGCATGTAGAATCTGCTGGCTCTGTGTTCAGTGGCAGAGGCTGTGGGAAGGCTGTGAAGCAGCTCAGTACGTCACTTCTTCTGGAAGCTGTTGCTCCACAAGAGCGTACAGAAAGAGTTTTGCTAAGCAGCAATGGGTACTCCGAAGATAAATTGTGACTGTGATCAGCGGTCAGTGGAAGAAAGTGATTTAGCTCACTATGGAAATGGAGAAAGCCAATGGAAATTGGGGTTTTTCAAATCTGTCTCTAAATATTCCTACTTTCGGTTGGATTCAGTTAAGTTTCTTGGCAGTGGGTGAAGCCATACAAGGCTGCTGTATGTCTGGGGTTCAGTCAATGTGTAGAGCATAATACATATGGGCTGCCGTGGTTCCCCACCCATGGGACGGGCTGCACGCAGCCCCATAGCCATTCCGTTTGTCATTACAGCTAACGGAATCCATTCCTAGAGTGGTTCCATTTGCTTGAATGAATGTACTTAAGAGATGAATTCAGCGCTGTTTATGGTCTACACACCACTTCGGTGGTTGCTCCCCCTCGGAGCCCTCACACTGAGCAGCCCCGTGCCGCACCCTCACACCCTCAGCGCTATGAGGAGCCCCGTGCTGTCCGGGGCTTTTCGTGCACGTGACAAGCCAACCGATAAAGTTCCCCCCGCACCTCCGTGGGCCCCGTGCAGTTCTGGGTCCCGTGTTATTTCACCCCAACAGAGGCAGGACGGGCGCACGGGGTGCTGCTGATGGCCGCGGCCGGCCCCTCGCTCTGAGCCGCGGGGGCTCCGCGCCAGTCCCGCCGGGGCTCCGTGCCGGGGAGGCCCCGCGCTCCCCTCGGCGCCCCACGCGCGGAGAGGCCCCGCGCCCTCCGGCCCCGGCCCCGCGCGGGCTCAGGCAGCGTTAAAACCAGCTATATGCTAACGAGCCCCGCCGCCGGGCTCCTCAGGGGTCCTGGCGGGGAGACGCCGAGCGGAGCCCCGCACCTCCGCGGGGCCGCCAGAGGAAAATGCCGCCGGCGAGGCGCTCCCACGGCGCGAACAGGAAATGACCCCCTCGGCAGCCGCCGCTTTAAAGCGGAGCGGCGCTGCCCGCGGCCCCCCGCTCCCCGCGCCCACTGCCGCCCGCCCCGGCGCGCCCCGCGCCCCCCCCGCCGCCGCCCGCGCTGAGGGCTCGCAGGCAGCTCCCCGGCAGCTCCCCGCCCGCATGTGTGCGTGTGCGCCTGCCGCTACTTTGTGCCGCGGAGAGCGCGCAGCCCATGTGCTCTGCATGGAGGTTGGCGGTACTCTGTGTCGCTTGAACCTCCGCGAGCAGGCAAGATGTCCAGCGCACCACATGACCCTTTCTATTCTTCTCCTTTTGGCCCGTTCTACAGGAGGCACACGCCGTACATGGTGCAGCCGGAGTACCGAATCTACGAAATGAACAAGCGGCTGCAGGCGCGGAGCGAGGTGAGTCCGCGCGGCTCCGTCCCGCTCGGCGGCGCGGGTGTGCGGCGAAGCCCTCGTTAACCGGGCACTTTAATTGGGCGATCCCTCGTTATATCTCCGCGCGGAGCAACTCTCGGGGTCGGCGCCCGCTCGGTCTGAGCGGCGGCGTTGCGGCGCGGCACTTCGGGAGGCACTGCGGGGCTCTCCAGCCCCAGCCGAGCGCTGGGGGTCCGTCCGGCTGCTACGGGGCGAAGCGCCGCCGCGGAAACCGCGGGGAAAGGTGCGGGGGGGAGCTGAGCCTCGATCCGCTCCGCACCTGGAAACTCCTTACAAAGGGAAAGGAATGGCAGCAGCAAACAGGAGCGGAGTTTTGCAAACTTGCGCCCCGGCTGCGCTCGCGGAACGCGTGTCCGGGGGACGGGCAGCCGCGCTCACGCCGGGTGCCGCGGGCGGGCGATGCCTCCCCGCCCCGCCGCGCACTGTCAAAGTGCCGCGGGACGGGAACTCCGCGGGTGCTGCCCGCGCTGGGCGCAGTGTGGGCGCCGTGCGGCCGGCCCGGCGCGGGGCAGCTGCCACAGAGCGGAGTGCAGCTCGGAAAGGGGACGTTCGGCCGCTCAGGGGGAAGAGCCGGGGAGGCTGCAGCCTGTTCGCGTGGTTAACACGGCGCACTTCTGCCTGCCGGAGTATAGCGTGGCCGGGATCGGGCTGCAGTGCTGCCATGTGGCTGTGTTTGGGCAGCAGACCTTCCTGGCGCTGGGATTTTTGCGGTACTTTGCCGGCGGTGCCCTGCAAACACTTTGTAAAAGTACCCATCTTGTGTTATTAAGAGCTTCGTACAGCCCCGCTTCGTACCCGTGTCTGCTGAATCTGTGTCACCAGGCGTGGCGAAGGATTTTGGACCGACCCGTTTGTTATGCTGTAGTTCCTGGAAAGAACCAGAGGTCACAACAAAATAAAGCACGCATGCATGCCCGACTGTCAGCCGAGCCATGGAGGCAGTGCCGCTCAGTGTACACAGTGCACACACGAGCGGTGACCTGCTTTCTGATTGGCCGCCGCTCCCGGCGCTGGGCTCTGCCACTGCTGCTCCCGCTCGCTGCTGTGGGGTTCAGTGCCTCTCGGTGCTGGCGGGGAGCTTACAGCAGCCCCCAGAACCACGGGGACCGCTCTGCACTTGTGCCCCAATTGTTGGTGCCCCTTGGTCTCGGCCGTTTGGGTGTCGGTGGGGTGGTTCTGTGTGTTTTTTCTATTCTGCAACTGTTTTGTCAGTGTCTCGCAACTCTGTTCTTACATTCCTGCACATACTGGCATTGTAGTTTCTAGACTTTGTCAAGCAGCAGAAATCTGTATTGTTCAGAGATTCCTTTAGGGTTCTATTATTGAAGCCACTCCGACATGCAGTCAGTGTTCATTTCGCTATTTTACATATTACTTCAGCAACGCTTTGGACCACAGCTTCCAATTGCAACTCCCTTACAAACATTCCACTCAAAAAGTTTTGGAGGGACTCATAAAGCAGCCCCTCCTGCACTGTGCTGAGAGCCTGCTGTGTTGGAGGGCTCCTACTATGAGATGGTGCGTGGGGGACAAGCAGGAGCCGTGGGTTCCAGCAGGATCTGACTGACAGATAGTGCTCTGTTAATGAAGGCCTTATGCTCAAGCATTTATTATTATTATTATTTTTAATTTGCTCAGAGCAAAAAGAGTTTTGCATTGTGGTTGTTCAGGGTTTCCATTCTGGTTGTCTGTTTTTAAATTTCTCTGCTCTGTGCTGTAAGTACTGTTGTTTGTTGACATGCATTTTCTAGCTAGCTTCATGCCATCTCTTTTATCCCCCTTCCTTTAACCCCTTCCTTAATAAAGATTCCTTCTTTAAACCCCTTCCTTAATAAAGAAAATAATGATACTAAAAAAACCAGATGAGTTTCCTGGGCCACTCACAGTGCCTGGATGCAGACACCCTGCGAGGAATCCTGCTGCCTCCTCAGGCAGGTGGGGAGCAGAAGTTTCGCATTAACGTCCCCCTCTTTCAAGTGTGTTTGTGCTCAGGAGCTGAAAGCTTCTGGAGCGTATGTGAGTGGCTCTGAATTTCTCTAGACCAGCCCCATTGAGGCCCATATGCCATGGGAGGTGCTTGTGCTTTGGGTGATGCTGGTGTGCCATGTGAGCATTTCTCTTTGGGCAGCTTTTGGGATAACTTAGGCATTGCTCTCTGGTGGAGCCCCAGGGGGTAAATGAATGCAAGGAAAGCAGCTTAAGGGGAAAGGAGTTGGAAAGAAACTGTCCAAAGGCTGGGGGTAGCACGATGTCAGATTCTGCTCATACCCAACTTCTGGACAGCTAGTGAGCATTTGTTCTAAAAAAAAAGAAGAATCCTACAGCTCTTATTCCTTGTCCCATCCCAAATGTGTGCCTGGAAGCCTCAGGGATTGTGTTGCTTTCTTAAAAAATTAAGGTGCTCCTAGTAATCTTCTAGAGTTGGGTTCTCTGCCATCTCTCACAGCAGTGGAAGTTCTAAGGCAGAGTGTGTGTGTAATGAATGAAGTTGTGCACAGGATGGACAGAAAGCCGTGGAAGGAGTGTCTGTATGCTGTGTTTGTCCCTTTCCTCCCTTCCATCTGCAGAACCCCCCTTTGCAGTGAACTCCTGTGACTTCTGAATGAAGCTTGCAGGTGGGTGAAAGTGATTTTAACGAAGCTCGGGGCTGGTAGGGCTGCCATTGGGGCAGGTGCATGCCACATCTGCTGCTATCAGGGTGAGTGCAGGGTGAGTGGTGCACAGGGGCAGCGCTGCCCTCAGAGCTGCTCTGCTTTCAGGGACCCTCCCTGAGAGCTGTGCCAGCATTGGGTGGGAAGGGGTACATAGGCCTTGTAAGGGCTGCGCTGATCAGACAGAGTACCAGTAGTAAATAAAGGTTATTTAGATGCAGTGTGGATGTCTTCGTCACTCCTGTTTTCTTTAGGAATAAAAGGTAGTGAGGAAAGTAAGGAATTAGCAGCCGCAGCCTGTGCTGGGTGTGCAAACTTGCACTCTCCAAACTTGTTACAACTTTCTGGGCAGAACCTACAGCTCCTGTTTGAATCCAGGGTCAGTCCTGGGCGAGGAATTCCAATCACACCCAGGCAGGGGGTGGCTGTGTGATGTAAGGGCTGGCAGGAGGCCAGCACCCAGCTAATTCCTGTGTCATCTGAAGTAACAAGGGGAGCCTGCCTTGTGAGCTGGCTGACAGGAACACCTCAGCTTCCTTACAACTGGTTCGAAGAAACCTTATCTTGTAATATTTTTCTCCAATGGAAATAAATACATGATTTCTTAATAATTCTTGGGCTTGCCTGGTGCCAGTTTGTAATGTATCAACAGTTTGGACTTAAAGAAGTAAAAGCGTATTGAAATGTTTAATAATCTTCGGCAGATATAAAAATAAACCTTATGCACTTCTCTCACAGTTAGCTAACTTTCTGGGTAACTGCAATACAGATGTTCCCTTGCTGTGTTTGTGGTTTAAGGATTTCATGACTGCTTACTCAAACTCAGTTTATCTTAATATTTTTGTATCTCCATTGTTTGAACATTTCAGGAGAGCAGGGCTGTTATTGTGTGGTATTCAGCAGCTTCTCGAGTCCTGGGTAGTATGCACTGTAGGCAAATTAGCTTCAGTATTTTCTCTGTTCTTAAACTCTATGTTTAAAAAAAAAAAAAAAAAAAAACAAAAAAAAAACACAAAAAAAACACAAAAAAAACACCTCTTTTCCTCTTTGATGTTTTGATGTTGCAAATCCTTTCCATTGTAATATTCAATCATTTGAAATTGCTCACTCTTAAAAGAAAACAAAAGGTGATTATATCTTGTAGATAATTATTTTTCAGTGGCAGTGCACTGTGGATGGAGCACTTAAAGTTGCTGACAGTTTAAAGTTTGAGGCGTTGCTTTATTGCCAATAATCAGAGCATCGTATCGAGCCTCTCACGGGTTTGTTTAGTTCCTTGTATTTGCAAAACTTCTGTCTGTTACAGTGTATGGAATTTGCCTGTGTCTCTCTGCTGCAGGAGAGCAGTGCCCTTCCTTGCTGGGAGGGCAGTGTTGTAGGGTGACTACAGAACTTGATTAGTGGCGTGTTTGTTTTAATGACAGTTAGCTTAATCAAACCATATTAAACCCCTTTGAAACAGCATAGTGAATTTTCAAAAGCAGAGATTTCACGATGGACGAAAATTTAAAGAAAACTAAAAGGAAAAATAAAGGAGGATGTTATGATCATTTAGAAGGTACCAAATGAGCTGGAAGCTCACACAGATGTTGGGATCCAAGCAGATATTTAAAGTGAAGCAAATCACAGCAGAGCAAAAAATTCTGCAGTTAAATGAAAGTCTCTTATTTTACTTCCCCGCATTGCTATCTGATGAAATAAGCTTTTCCTCTTCTTCTAAAAGCGTTTTTAATAGATTAGTCACAAAAATATCTGTTGTGACATCACGTTTGTTCACATAGCAACTTCGTATCGCAAACAGATCTCTGATGTTGTATACGTAGATTTGAGTTTGTCTGAGTTTGTTTTGTTGGGGGAAAACATAAACTTATGTCTCAGAGTAGTTTTGAGGAAATAGCTATTCGTCCACAACCACACCAATAGTACGCAGCAATTCTGGGAACATCAGTAAAGGATTTTCAATAACTACTTCTAAAATCCTCCTTTGCTGAAGCTGAGGTCAGTTTTAAAAGAGCCCCTTGAACTCCTTTCGGCAGACACGGTCTTCAGGATGAATTCAGGTCTCATTTTCCTGATTGTCTTTTATTTCATAGAATCTTTTTCATCTCTTAAAAAAAAAAAAAAAAAGCACACAAAACTGTTGCAGCTGTTTTCAATTAAAATTTTTACAAACTAACAATACTTATGAGGCTGGGAAAGAAATAAAAGACAGCTTCCTTTCTGTGCTGATCCATAGCTTACAGTCTGCGATGTCTTACTGCATTTCTTTTTTCTTCTCCTGTAGTTATAATATAAACTGCGTGCTTAAGGGACAGGGAGCTTTTGGGGCAGGAGCTGGTGAGTGGGGAAGGGGAGAGTCAATAAGAAATACGGAGGCTGGATCCCCTTGTAAGTTATTGTGATGCTTGCTAGATCATTTTCTATAAATAAATCTTCTCAACCCTTTTTTTTTTTCTTTTTTTGTTCTTTATTTTTTAAACCACAAATCCACTTTAAAAAAAAATCCCTTAAACTCAGTCTTTCTCTGATATAAACAAGATTTACTGTGCGGATCCAGTCTAACAAATAGCAGCCTCTGGATGGTGAGAGGGAGCAAAGCAGGGATCTTGACAAGGTCCCAGCCCTGTGCTCTCACTTTGGCTGGAGTTCTGCCTGCTGTTGGATTGCAAGACCAGATTTAAAAAATAATTTGGTTTTGGTGTATATACTTCCTTTGTTTATAGAAGAAGTATATGGATGGATTGCTAAACACATTGCAGTATTTTTTAGCTGGACTTTTTGCTTCAAATTATATTTGTTCATATCTTTTTGCCAAAAGTTGCATATCTGCTGTAAACAGGCATTCCGACCGAGCTGATACTTTGTGTGTTTGCTTCCTCCTGAGCAAGGCTTGCTTTCCTGGCTGTACTTTGTAAACAAGCTGGCGTATATCCTCAGTCTGCTGGGTGCTCTTTTCCAGAAGTGGCTCCTGGTCTGCTCAGGGCCTCGGGGTGACCCTGGTGGGACCCAGTGGCAGATGGTTTGTGGCTTCCAGAAATGGCTGGGGTGCCTGTTGGCTTTACATATTAGCCAGAAATAATGGAAGAAACCTCTCTGAGACCCTGGCTGAAATCTCCTTAGGACTGTGTGTTTCTTTTCCCAGTATGTTCTTGCTGGCCTTGGTTGTCGTCTTAGTTCAGGGCAGACAGAAAATGCTTCATTGCCAGAACACTATTTCCATTTCTGTTACATTCTGAAGGACAGCCGTGTCCTCCTACACTCAAACCCAGTTATTCATCTGAATCAAAGAGAGTACTTTTGTACTCTTGGTGCTTCTGGGATAAGCGGGGATCAGCTAGAGCCACCTGAGGGCAACAAACATTGGGGTGGGATCAGCTGATGCTCCTGAGCCGACTCTGTCACTTCTGTGCCTTATGGGGCTAGTGAAAAATCACTGACCTGGAAATACAAGACCTTTGCAGGAATAAAATGTTTTGGTGGCCGAAGTCTGTTGGTGGTGTAGAGTCCTTTCAGCAGCCATAAATTTTACAGGGGCAGGCTGTCCTGTCCACGAGACACGGGCTCCCTGGGCACTGCCTTGCTGCCCCTTCGACAAGAAGCCACATGATGAGCCTGCTGGCCGGGCTGCTGTTCCTCTCTGCAGCCTGCAGCACTGAAGCACAAGGTTGAGAGTAGCTGCTTTATTTTTTCTGAATAAGTCATCAGTATTTTTCATAACTCTACAGCCTGTGTAGGTATCAGATGAGACCTGCTCCTTAAGGTCTTTCTGATGTCAGTACTCGTATCCAAGTACTCATCCAGGGCAGTCACAAACTCACAACTGACACAACAAAGCCAGAACTTTACATGGGTTTCTAACTGCGCTTCAACTCTGCTGCCGGAGTATCTGCAAACTGAATGGAGAGATTGCTGTATCCTTCCGAGTATTTGATAAATTAGAACATTGTTGCAGTAACTCTCAGGGTGATCTGCAGTACCTGCTGGTTGCCTTTGTGCCACAGTCAGCTTGCCAAGCCTGGTTACACGGACAGAAAGAAGTTAAAATCTATCTGTGCTATTTGTGTGTGGTTCAAAAGGGAAGATGGAAATGTGATCTCTGAGTACGTTTTTGTGATCAGGTTGGTCAGGTACAGCAGATTTAATACCTGTCCAGATCCTACCCATGATAGGGCACCCTTCATGCACTTGAGGCACTTGAGCACCCTTCATGACTTCATGACTGTGCAAGAGGGTTGCACAGATTAGTTGCATGACCTTGTCTGTTGCATTCGTAGAAACATTGAATGTGTAGAACAACGATCACATTTGGACACCCCTGCTTAATAAAGGCCCAAGGATGGGCTGAGTCATAAACCCACTGTGCTCAGTCTTCAGAAACTTAATAAATGAATGAACCAAATCTCCTTGTTGGAGTGTTACCACGTGTTGCTTTCCAACATACTTTTTTTCTTCGGACTTTCAAATGCTTGTCTTTTCTAATTGATTTTTTTATTAGGTTATTTGGTGAAGTAGTAAATTGATTGGGAGAGTTAAGGCTTAATACATTGCATATTTGCATTATTTCATATATCTTATTGTGATTTGTGTTCTAGTTGTGTAGTTTTGCTTCAGCCATTAGCAGAACATTGTATCAGAGAAAGACTTACCATCTGTTCTAGAGCAGGGTACAAAGAGATTTCTAAAATATTAATAACCACGTTATACAAAAAGAAACATTCTAAATCTTTAACTACAGCAGTCACACGGAGAGAGGAAAAAGCTCAGAAAACAGAAAAGAGTGAAACTTTCTTGTGTTATTATTTAAGCTCACTTTGTCCTTCAGGAAGACAACCAACAACACTGGTGTTCCTGACCATCTCCTTTTCTAAGGAGTAAAGGACCTTCAAGGCAAGTGTGAAAACTATTTTGCCCTTAGGTTTGCAGGCTGGATATATATATGTGTATATGTATATTTACAGCTGATGAAGGGGAATACAAAGTGCTGCGTACTCAGTTTCGCATGTTCTAACAGTAACTTGCCACTGTTACCGTCTTCAGTAATTCTTGTTTCAACTTTAAGCACTGAAAATCTTTTTGTGTTATTCTATTTCACATCACAACACTGTTATTGTGGCTGCTAACCATCATGAAGTAAAGGCACAGTAGTTCCTTTGCAGCAAATGAAAATTCTTCCTTTTGAAGTCACCCAGCATCTTGCAAGACCCTATTTCCTTTGGTACTTGGCTGACATTTATTCACCGTTCTTCTTTGCCATACCACAATGATAAAAACATCCACAGCTTACAGATTCCATGGGTGCCTTTGCAACTATATTGCTTGTTTCAGTTGTTGAAGGCAACACAATAGCTCGCTCACTTCTACCTAGACTTATCACTGGAGTATCAGTTAACCCTTAGGGTAATTGGGTAATAATGTTGTTGATGTGATCTGAAGTATCATTTTAAGCAATTAGAAGTTCATATATAATGTGCTGCAATTATGCATTATATAGCGCATCTATCTGTTTTACAGAGCAAAAATTACCATATGTTTTGTGGGAAGCTTGGCATTTTGCACCGACCGGCGTTCTGCTTGTATTTACGAACAGCATGCCTGTAAACTGTGGTAATAACTCTTTGAAGGCCACACCTATGCACGCTGTCGATTATGTTAAAAAGCAAAAGCTCATTTTAATGAATGTGTTGGCATGAATAATGGGACATGAAAAGCCAGCACACTGGGTAAAGGTTCATTACCTGAGCGCAACAAATGCTTCATGCAGAATTTCCATGACTATGCACTGCTGTTTCACAGTGAATTTTCTTTGGCTGTGCTTGTGCTCTTTATGTGTTTGTGTGAATGTTTGATCACCGATGTTTTATTCTCACGAATAATTGCGGAATGCAAATTTCAAGTCGTTAAGCATTCCAGATAAAAGTTGTTTGTTTTATATGGGCTAAGCTGAAAAGCACTTTCCTGTTTTTAGTTTCCAGAGCCTTCAAGATAGAGCCATGATCTTTAGCAATTCGATACGCCAGAGACAAATCTCCCATTGCTTTGCAGTGATGACTGACTGGTGTATGCATATAAAGCAAATTAATGTCAGGGAGTGGTGGCAATGGGAAAATTGCCACCAGATCAGGAAATAAGATGTACTTGCAGATTTTCTTTTCTTAGGGCAAGGTACAATTTACATTTTAAAGTAACTGCATGGTAATAAGGAAAAATAGGTGAAAAAATGAAAAGCTTCCCAACATTTTCAGCTCCATCTCTGCTCCTCTAGTCAAGGATGAGAAATAGAAACTCGTGATATACTCTGAAAGTGGACGTATATACTTAATATAATATTAAGTGCATACAGCAGACAATCTTATGAAAGGTAGGCAAATATATGTCTTGAATTTGAATAATTAATGCATTAAAGTAAGTTGTCATTAATTCCTAGCAACTCTGAGTAAAAAGAAGAGTAGAATTCACAAAAAATATTATTTGATATGAATGATTAGCTCAGCTCTTTTCAGTACTTCTTAACATTGTGACAGGGTTAATAATGCAAAGTGAAAAGATCGGTCGAGACCCCAGAACACCAAGTACATCTCTCCTGTGGCAGTGCCACAGGATTATTTAACACCCGCATCAAGAGCATCCAAGTTACCCCGTGACTGATTGTTTCATCCAGAGGATGGTTTTCATCAAAATATTCAGTGTCACTGACTTCCTCGTGCAGGCAGTGTGAGCTCTGGTCTGTAACCTGAAGCCACAACTTGTTTGTCTAGATGGACAAGAGCCCCTCCACTGAGCCACTGTGACACCTGGTGGCTTAGGAAGTTACACAGACAGCACCAAACTAACAGGTAGAGTCCAGAGGTTAGTGGTTATCGATAGATGCCCTCTCTGATGAGTATCAGCAGAAGTCTCTTGGCTGGATTACTCTACTCCGTTTCCTTGATATAGTTAAATTAATCATTACTGGGCTCATTTCTCGTCATGGTCTTCATAACACATATTTGAAGTGTTGTAACATGGGACATCACAAAGTCTATCTGCTTTTATCTCCAGTGCTCTGATGTTTGTATGTCATTCAGATTGCACAGAGAAGCACAGTTATGGCTGCAGTACAGAGCTAATATTTTTTGTTTGCAGCCATTAATTTGGTTAACCAGGAGAATGCTTGGAAGGGAGTAAGGTACATTTTGGTGCTGGGTACTTTTGTATATTGGAGTTGAATGGAAAATGTAGCGAGCATTTGGCAGTGGGCACAGAGCTCTGTAATACCCTGAATTGGGGTGTTTCATCTGTGGATAATTCAATAACAATAAAGTTATATTTTTATGAGTTATTCTTGATAAACTTAAAATTGGACCAATACAGAGGTGGAGCTCTGTAGCTGTAAAAGCTCAGGACCTCACACTACCTCACTACCTGACTGTGCTCTCTGTTGGTCACTTCTTGCATCTTCAAACAGCAAACATACATCCATGGTTGTTTGAGATCATCTATGATGATCCCAAATGTTTGAGAGGAGTTTCCAAAAACTCACACATTAAGTCCCACGGTACTTTCCTTTACCCCAGTACTTGTACAAAACTTGTCAGCAATTGGGCTGAAATGGCAGGGGGACTCCATCCTTCTGTTCCCCATTACCTTCTGGTATGTCCACAATGCTGTCATTTGGACAGTGCAGTTAGACAACACATGCCCAAAGTTGTATTGAACTATCTGCAGTGGGAAGTGAGCAGCTCAGTGCTCAGTGCATGCTATCTATCTTATTTCACATGGAGATATTTGGATTCTTTGCCAAGCACTTGAAGTTGAGGGTGGCTACTGATGTTCATCCACACTCCTGTCTTCACTATATTTATTATAATATGTATTTATATTATAAATATGTCTATTATAATATTTAATTATAAGATTTTTGGGGCTGGTACCATCTTCTCAGTTCAGTTACAGTGCTAGCAAGCACAGTGGAGTTGTGGCTGTATTCTCCATTTGTCTTTGGTATTGTGTTGTATATTGTAACTAACCGAAGGCTGAAAGTAGGTAGTAGTATTTAAAATTCTTTCAACCCAAATTTAAATATAGCACATTCATTTTGATTTTATAAATCAAATGCTTTAATTGATATTACGTGTATTTATGCAGCACAAAGAATTATCTGACTAGAAATGCCATTATACAGCAAGTTCTTGGAAAGTGACTGTTTAATGTTACTGACACATTTCATTACTTCTCAAGTAATTCAGCATGCTTGTGCAAACCTACTGGCTTTGCCAAGAAAGTACAAATGTATTTTAGGGTAGTGTTCGGATGGTTGATTTGTACATCTGATACTGTTATTAAATCTACTCCTTTTAAAGCGTGATTCTTCAGTAGTTTTGTGTCAATCAGAGAAGCACATTCCAAGCCCATTTTTTTGTAACAGTGGAAGAACAACTTAAATTCCTCAGGAAAGGCATATTCCTCTCGATGAGGACTGGTGTTGGGTTGTATGTATGTTATTTGAAAAGGATTTGGGGTGGAAATATTATAATGTCTTGTTAGAACCAGAGAGGTTGTTCCAGGAAAGAAAGACAACAATTATTTTTTTCTTTTATTGTTTGCACTCTACTGATTTAATTAGCCAGTGAGAACAAACCCACTTTGAATATTAAAAAGACAAAATTAACTTTCCCCTCCCCCTTCCCCACATCTGTTGCCTTTTGGAGGCAGCTCACAGTACCAAAACTATCCAGTGCCTAATGGATTTTGCTGTCTAACAGACATTACCTGTATTTGCTTGCAAATAAGGGAGCTGGTTGTAAATTTTTTATTCCACTTGTGAGGAAAAGAGGCTGTTTAAGTTGTCTCTTGGAAAAAGTGGGCTATCTTAAGCAGAACTGGTACTGTCTTGGTGTGTTAGACAAATGAAGGTAGTTACAGTTACAGATGCATGTCTGAGTGGTGATCTAATAGCAATCTGAATGATCACCACCCTATAGAAACATAAGTTGTTCCTGAGGCTGCTTCGGGTTGAGAAAAGTCCTGTGAGGGGTTATGTGTTGGTCACGAGCAGGACAGCAGGGGTGGGTAAATACTGCTGAAATGATCTCTGCCGGTTTTCATTATGCTCCTGTTTTCTGCAGTGTGAATTAGGAGGTCTGAATTTCAATAAGGAAGGGAAGCAGTGAGCTGCACTTCTGCAAGGCAAGGCCCAACCTGTGCACAGGAGCCCTCCTGCTATCCAGCCTGGGGTGTGAATGTTAATGTCTCATCCTGGGTTGTGGTCCTACAGAGCCAAAGGATGCTACTCCTGCTCAGCCCCCATCCTGGTTTGGGCTCTTTTATCCTCTGCAGACCTGAGAACTCTTTTAGTTTTGTTAACATCTTAAGACAGCACCGAAAAGAGTGTAATTTTTAATAGTTTTCTTCTCACCGTTTTTTAATGGCAGTATTTTTAATGGCACTGTTTTATTAAAACATTTCTTCCTGTGGAGAGGAAAGAGCCCTCCAGATTTTGCTGAAGGTGGCCTTTTACAGACACAATTACCTATATAATTTTCAAGATTATTATTAGGAAGTATATGACACTATTAGGACCATGGAAACTTGGACAAACCCACCTGGTGTGCAAATTTTGTTAGCAGAATAGGTAGGCTAAGCTTGAGAACGCCGAGTGTGATTAGAAGAGTCAACTGAGAAATATAAATTGAGCGCTCAGCCCAGCAGCCTTTCCCTTCCTTGGTGGCACACGGATGCGCGATTGCAGATAACGTCCTGTTTGTGGGCCAGTGGTACTGGTTTTTTATTTTTTTTTTTGTTTTGCTTTATGTTTTTTTTGTTTTTGTTTGTTTTCTTTCCTAATCTGATTTTCTCTCTCGCAAGCTTCCTAGGTTTGTTTCAGGCACGTCTTCCTGCTTTGTAACTGTAGTGTCCTATCCCAGGCAAAGTTTTCCTGTTTACAGCAGTGGAACTAGCATTCAGCCCAGCATCTGGATGTGCCAGATTCATCACTGCCAGTTTTCTGCAGGAGCTGATTCAGTAAAAATTTGGGTTTGAGACCTACATGTTCTAATAGTTAACAATTCCAGGTGACTCAGAGATGAGTTTGACGCATCTTAAATGATGAGGAAGGCATATGCAGCTTTTAAGCGTGGTCCGTAGTTGTCTGTGTGATAATGTTGTGTGTTCAGGGGCTTAGATTATGTTTGCACTTATCATTTCACAAATGCCAAAGGTATAACAGAAGGCATTGTTAAAAACAGCAGCATTATCAGGGAATATTGAGAAGCAAAGCAAATAACAAGAAAGGGGGGAAGTCTTCAATGAGAAGTTTAACTGGAGAGAGAAATGAATGGCACAGCAGAATAATAGTTAGATCTGGCAAGCTGTATAAAATAAATTATTTAGCTGAGCTTATCCACATTCTTTGAAAGTGGACTCCGAAGTCTGCATTGTTAGATGTATTAATAAATAACCAATTTTAAAAGATTTGTTATTAGCCTTCTTCTTCATTTGTTTGGTTTCAGTGGCAATCAAAAGTAAATCCTGGACATCCATAGTTAATGTTTCTCAGTGTTTTTCTCGAACAGCTGCTTTACTGAGAAGGGGAAAGAAGGCAATTGAATGAAATTCATGACCTTTTAGGGTCTGATCAGCCTGAAATGGGCAGCATGTGTGGTTTGTGGCTGATGAACTGGCAGATTTGCAGCTCTGGTGTGACGTCAAGTGCACACATCACAGATTTGTGTGAGCTAAATGTGGGCTTTCAGAACCCATCCCCCTCCTGGTTGCCATTATTTGGGGGCTGCAGACTTCTCCCTGTAAAAATCAGACTGAAAGAATCCAGCCCCTCATTACTATTTGGAATTTGTGTGCTTGGCAGCGTGGCCTTAGTAACTCAATTCAGTAGCTTTTTTTTTGTAGATGCATTTTCTGTACAGTTTTGATTTGTCTGGTACAGTAAACAGTAACTTATTGCTTTAATAAGTGACAAATGGATGCAGCTAGCAAATGT
This sequence comes from Tetrao urogallus, assembly GCF_951394365.1. NCBI lineage: Eukaryota > Metazoa > Chordata > Aves > Galliformes > Phasianidae > Tetrao > Tetrao urogallus. The sequence continues at coordinate 56,278,551 of NC_136817.1, forward strand.
TAGTTCTGCTGAAGTAAACAGCAAATTCTTCATTAGTTTCAACAGTGCCAGCACATTATATTTACCTTAAAATATGTGTTCCTTCAGTTTGTTGTTTGTATGAGCCTCTGGAGTTCTTTTGCTGAAAAAAAAAAAACCAAACAACAGAGATTGAAATAATTACCTCTGTAGGATTTTCTATATGCTGACAAATTGTTACTGCTATCTTATAGTTGCATTTAGAACCTGTGGATGCATTTCAGGTAATAAAGTAAGTTTGCAGAAGTGCAGCCACTTACATTCATGCTTGTCTCCCTTTCATCTACTTCATGATTTATTAATTTGTAGAAATTGCATTTGAAATTTCCAGACATCTGAACCTTTTTCAGCATCAAACTGACCACTGATCTTAAAAAAAAATCATCTACATCAGCACCAACTCAATCATTGACAAGGGCTGGAGGAAATTAAACATCTGGGATCTGTTAAGATTTTTATTTATGCTTTTAAATATTGAAGTGTGTATTGCTGCCTGCCTTTTACACTTTGAGCATGAATCCATTAAAGAATGCTCTCAAAACACAAGCAGTTGTATAGTAAAGTGATTTGGGCTAGAAAGCTGGACACAGCTATGTAAGTGTGGAGGAATCGCAAGAAAGTCAATGACGGTGGTGAGCACTGATTGATTTATTTATTGCTGGCATTGAAAACATTGCCAGATTCTTCCCAAATATAGCAGACTTAAATTCCTAAGTGGCTTCTTGCCAAAAAGACTTTGCACTTGCATTTATCTGTTTTCCACGCTCTACACCTTTGAAGTGCAAACCTGTTGGAGTTCCCAGTCTTCCATGGAAGAATGATGGCCTCAAACTTTCTCACTATCGCGGTTTCAGATAATCCCCTCCTTACACCCTCACCATGAGGCCTCTTGGGACAGTTTCCTTACCTCTGCCAATTTTCATGCCTAACTGCCCGCACTTGATGCAAACTCCACTAAATCCCTTCAGCTCCTCTGTGAAGGCACAGGTTTAGCAAGTTAGGGCCTCTGAGGTGTTCTGTCACCACAGGAACAGGGAGATAGTAAATATATTGCTGAACACCAACAGGAAATGCTGCTATTGGGCTTTTGGGAAGCTGAGTTGAGGAAAGGTCTGGAGTATTGTTAGATTTTCAGCAGTAAAGCCTTGCATATGAACTGGAACTTCCAACAGTAGCATTGCTCAGATGTGTTCTTTTGTTTTGGCCTCAATTTTCCAGATTACAGGCTGTTTGTGTTTTCTACATCAGCTTCTCCGCCTCACTCTTCTTTAAATTGATACTTTCTGAAGAGCTATGTTGGCTGTGGCTTTGCTAATCAAGTACTTGCAGATGCCACTGACGTAAAGAGGAGACCCTGGCTAGATAGGTGGATCTGGGAACCCATTGGCAGCTTCCTTTAGGGTGTTTGGACTGAGCCAAAGCTGTCTATGGGCAGGCACCTTAACCAACAGCATGCTCAACATTGGGATCATCAGCATCAAAAGCTTAAGAAATGGCTCATGTTAACTCTTACTGAGTTATTGTAGTTTATTCTCACTGGAAACAGTCACTAGAGGGGAGGGAGATCTTGTGTGTTAACCTGGAGTGCTACATGTGTTTTCGAGGGAGATTATATATCCTGTTTGTAGTGACCGATGGAAGGAGGAGCTCATTATCAGGTAGCAGTCCTTCTGGAGTGTCTGAGTCTCTTCCAACCAATGGAACAGCCCTTGTAAAATGTACTCAGAATTTAGCAGATGGCTTGCTGGTTATACTGGAAGCTTTGAACATACTATCTGCAAGGGATTAATTGGAAACTGTCTCCTTTTGTGGGAAGTGGAAGGAAAAAGGATGCATACATGTACATAATTGATGCATTCAATGTATGCTTCCCATAATAGGTTTTATGAGAATTTTCTGTTCTTCACATTTGTATTCAGGGAAATAGGAGAATACAGTAAATGCTGAAAGTTAGCTTTAGGAGGGGAAGGGAAAGTTTTTAGACATGGCTTGCCAGCAAATGTGCCAGGCTTGACTGCCTCTGAGCAAAATGATTGCTTAAATAATTTGGAGGGTACACCAAAAGGGCTTGCTGATGCAAGTTCCTTTAAAAGAACATCTTGAATTTTTTTGGGACCTGACGTGAAAGTTCAAGATTTTATAAATTCCTGAGAGAAGATGATTTTCTTAGTTAACCTCTACACCCTTAATGAACTTTGTCTAAAACTTGCATAGGATGTATCTAAAAGCATATAACGAAGAAATAACTCCTTAAAAAGCTAATATATTATTTATCTACAAATATTCACTGGCTTACAAAGATTTTAATATCGTTCAGGATTCCCCTTTGGTTGTTGGCACAACCTACACATACAAGTGTTAGCCATGTCAGCATAAAAACTTAAAGAAAAGTGAAATTAGTTGAAGTTTCACCCACAGCCTCCATCACTTATGTAGAGAATTACAGTGAATACAAATAATTCCACTATTGATAATCATTCAAAATCTCAGTGTTGTGGGTTGTTTTTTTTTTAAAGTGACATTGTGAGATTTTTTTGACAATTGAAATTGGCATTTCTCATTCATGTAGACACTTGCAGTGTTCTGATAGCTGACAACCTTAACGTATGCTGTGAATGAAAATGACCTTTTAAAAAATCTTGGAGCCAGATCACAGCACAGAAATTTGCAAAAGCAGACTTTGCTGAGCAGTTAGTTGCAGCACTCTTACTAAATGTGTTTCAATTCACTTTTTGTCACAGAGAAATAGAGAAATAGGTACCTTATTAAAGGAGACTACATCCTTTTATGCAAATTTAATGCACTTGGCAGGTTCATCATGATAAATGGTCAGGATGATATAGTTCATGATGTATCTCTAATCTCTTCTGTGAAGATGTTCATGTCTTGCAGGAAGCAGCCTCTTGAGGTATGAAATCTTTAGAAGTATGTGGCAGATGGTGATGTCTGCAGAGCCTCATAGATTGCTTTGAAGTCCCTCCAAATGTTGCCCACAGTTAGTGTGTCTGAGCTTTTGCAAGTTCTTTTGCTTCATCTCTCCTTCACTGTCACCTCTCCTCCTTCCTAAACTTGTGTTCTCAAGTTGTTGTATTGGGAACACACACCACATTCTTACAGTGTATCTCTTCTCACTCCCCAGTCCTGTCATATCATTGCCTGCAAAGTTGTTCTTCCATTAGGCATCTTGCATATTTTAAGTGCAGTGGTTTACAACAGGAAAACAATAAAACAGAACAAGTGTCTTAGAAAAGCCTATCTATCATTCATGCTTTGTGCTTAGTTTCTAAGTGAATCTTTGGAACCAGCACCAGCATCATGTTAACTTAATCAATTATAATCATTTATGTATATTAAGAGGGCTAACTTGTCTTTAAATCAACAAAAAGAAATGGTTAAGGTTTAGTGCTGCTGCAGTGAATCTGAGGAAATTGACCAATAAAATAAAATAAAATAAAAAATGCTGCAAAGCTTTGGAAGGTGAAAACTTAATTTAATAGGATACAGCCAATGAAATAGTCACAGTGTAGAAGTATAAAAATACAGGTTGTAGATCTGAACAGTTGCATATTTTCTGAATATTACTGTTTTATTCAGTGAGTCTTTGCTGATCTGAATTTTGCTGGGCACTCGCTTTTTCTGTGAAATCCAGTACCAAATTTTGTGTAAAATTTTATACTTGTCTTGCTCTCTTGTTAAGTTCACATTTCAGAATCAGTCTCCTTAAGTATTTTTGTTACTTTCTTCACTGTACATAGTTTCTGTGTATGAGATTGTACCATTTTTGTATCTAGAACTTTCTTGGCATTACTTCTCCCTCAAATGCAATTGCCGCAACTTGGTCCCTCTAAAATATCTGCATATTTAATGCTTTTTCCGCCAAGGCCTAAAGATTTGTGCTAAAAACATCTAAAAATCATGTTTTAATATTTCAAGTAATAATTTCAAGTTACTGTGCTATTCCTCAGTCTACTATTTTTTAATGAAAAAGAAGCCTTTAGAACTCTACCAGAGGCATGACTCAGATGCTGATGATCTAGAAAGGAGTTTTATGGACTTGAAATATTCCTTGCTAAAATTCTGTTAGTGACTTAAGGAAAAGATTGTGGTGACTTTTCTGTTTCTGTAACGTTCCGTTTGTTTCTGGCTATTGCTATATCATTTCATCCCACAGGGATTTATGGAATCACTTAGAATGATTCCAGACTTACAAGAATTCATTTGTAGAGCTAAGCGCTTTCTGCCTTTAGAATGGAAAAAGAAGGTAACAATGATAATTACAATTTTTAATTTTTATATTCTCATGCTTAATTGGTACTTTACAACATGGTCTATCAAAATACTTCTCACCCCTCCACAAATCATTCTTGCTGTTCTCATCCAGTCCCAACAAACACTTTAATAGTGATGTATTCTTGTACTGTATTTTAATAAATTGTGGGGTTGAATACAAAGTTAGATTAACCTGAACTCAGAGTGCTTGGCTGAAATGCTGCCCTTAAGTTTCTTCCCCCTCCCACTGAACTGGCAAACCACTGGTACACATAAATGAAATCATAAATATTTCCCTGCATCCTGCCTTTTTTGTGAGCACAGATTTTTCTGGACAAATATGAGACAGATCTGGCAGTTGATTCCATCTGTATTGAAACCTTTGGCACATGTCAAAGAGACTGTCAGTACCTAAAAATTGCTGTGCTATACCACAGGTAATATTAAAGCTTAATTGACAAGACCACAGGAGGCAGTCAGGCTATTATCAGAAGGATCAGTTGTTAAAATTTAACCTGTTTTCCTAATCAGCTGTTAAAAATTTGTCTGGTTCTCCATGTCTTAGGCTTTCTGGAAGAGCACCTCAAAGACCAATTTGACCAGTCTGAATTTGCAATTACCTGTGCAACCTGGTCTAGGGAGCCTGCTTTGGCAGGGGGGTTGAACTAGGCAGTCTCTAGAGGTCCCTTCCATCATCAACAATTCTGTGGTTCTGTGAATTGTCCAACTTTGATGTTAATTTTATCATAGATTTTTTTTTAAATCATAGCAAAATAAGAAACTTAATTCAGTATTAAGCTGATAATCATCATCATGTAACCATGCCGCAAACACATACTTAGTAGAGTGGTATCAATCAAGAAACCTGTGTGAGCAGAATGTCCTGAATAGTACATCCAGTGCAAACACCTTTTATCTAGGCATATTTTAACTTTGCCCATGCATGGATTGCTCTCTGTTGAACTAGCAATCTTTAGAGGAGAAAAGCTGCTTTACAGGGGGAAAAAAAGTAGGAAGATGTGTGTATCTCTCACTCTTTTTAAAAAAAAGATCATGACATCACACTGAATGCTTCACCAGTAGCTAATTGCTGTGTCCACACAACAGCTGTGTCCACCCAAGGGAGCAGCAAGAAGCCACAACATGGGGGATTCAGGTTGGATATCAGGAAAAGGTTCTTCACCAAGAGATGGTTTGGTGCTTGGAACTGCCTCCCCTGAGCAGTGGTCATGGCACCAAGCTGCCAGAATTCAGAGTATCTGGATAATGGTCTGATTTTCAGATGGTGCTGCGTGGAGCCAGGAGTTGAGTATATGATCCTTATGGGTCCCTTTCAATTCAAGATGTTCTATGATTCTATTATACTATTTTTTAATCAGTGATGTGTACAGATAAGAAGGCGGCTATGTGTTCCACTGTTGAAAACTCAAAATATTTACTCAGATGTCTGTTTTCTTTCATAGTAGCAACCAATCTGGACCTTTATTTGCAAACTGCGAACAAAAACGAAGCACTAAATCAGCTGTGAAATTTCCTTTTTAAAAACAATTTATTTCTTTTTGGGATATCCTTCCCAAAACTGTTGGTTCAGTAAAGGAACACGTTTTTAAACTTTAAGCATCACACATGGTAGCTGTATGTACTATCTAGAGTCATTTTACTTGCAAGAATGCCAAGAAATCTCTGAGGGATAAAGCAGACCTTAAAGCAAGCTTTAGCTGTTCTGGCTGCTTGGTCACAGACATGGAGATCCGGTGCCATCAGTTGGCCCGCTTGCCTGGGAAGAGAGATCAGCAAAGGGGCAGACTGGCATAGACCCTCATGCTCTGTTCCTGGGAACACTGGAAAACAAACAAACAAACAAACAAACAACAAAAAAAAAACCCAAAAAACAGATTAAAACCCAATGATACTGTGGACCAGCTAGAAGAATAAGGAAAATATTGGCAAAATAACGACCTTGGTTTTAGAACAAGCCAGAGACTTTTCCCCACTTCCATTAGGCAGTAATATATGCAGTTTGGAATAGTCAGCTTTAATGCTCTCCTTCAAATGCTGTGGATCCCTTCAAGTAAATCTCAGTTTCTTATTCATAGAGGAATCTTCTCCAGGACTTAACAGATGGGTTAAGAAGGATCACTTAAGAAGGATCCTCCTCTTAAGCAAAAGAGTAACTTTTGGTTTTTCAGGAACATCGTTTAATCATGAGTGTGTACAATTGGCCTTTGTGACCGTCGCGCTTATAAAGAGCCCAGAACAGATAAATGACTCAAAATATGTAACTTGACCATTTTCTGTGAGCTCTAATACAGGGAGGAGAAGGTGAAGGACCGAATCTATAGATATATCTGTAAAAGGAGAGATTCTGTCTCCCCTCCCTCTGTGTAAGAATATAGCATATAGATGAAAGAAAGCAAAAGGTCAAAAGCTTCTGGGTTGGTCTGCAGCCAAAAAGTGGCAATTCTAGTTACTGAAATAGAATAGGCAGTGTGTTCTTAAGCGCAGAATTTCTCCAAAAGGAGCAAATGAATACATATTCTATAAAAAGTATGCTTTTGAGGTCCTGTGAATTTCTTGCAGTTGAATCTCATATCGCTTTAGGAGAGCTTATGCAAAACCAACATCCAGAAAATTCTCGTCACTTTTCCATCCGCACTCTCCATCTGATTTTGTCTAAGACTCTTATTTGAAATTTTAGTTAAAAATAATACTGTCAGCTACACAAAAATAAAAAGTGAGAAACCAGAAATGCTTGTCAGTAGTGCCATAACTAAAATATAGATATATCTTTAATGATCTGATTTACTTAGCACCATTTATTATGTAACATTCAATTTGCATAGTGTTTTCTACCTGATATTGAAAATGTTATTAATTCAGTTTTGTTTTTTTTGGCCTGTGATTGACAGACTTTTGGGAGGGATTTTACAAGGAGAACTTGTAAGGGTTTCAGGAAAGGTAACCAGCTAGCAAGAGCGAACTCCCTGTTGGCAGCCTTTTATTTGCCTTACAGGGGTTGTATGTTATGTTTAAAATTTGTCAGTGTCTGCACATCAAAAAAGATTGAAAAAATGTTTCGTTTCTTTGTCGTATTTTAAACATGAGCTCCATTGTGTAGTGTCTGGATTACAAACAAACTCATCATAGTCCTCCCCTTCTGTCTTAATGCATGGACTCAGAGGTCTTGACAACGATCCATTGAAGTTCATTAGCTCTGACTGCAAGTTCAGTAGTCTTTTTGCTAATTGATTAAAAAAATGCTAATCAAAGCCTTGAAAGATCATCCTTCCCCTCACTAGCAAATAAATAAATAAATGAAAGAGGTAGAAAGAACAGACCTGGATGCCTGAGCCAAACTGCTAGACATTATCTGCTTAAATTCTCAAAGATACAGAGTGAGATGTACAAAGAAACTCAGAAAGAGCATCCATAGACTGAGAATGTTCTCACATGCCAGTGCTCTCACAGGCTGGCATGTCACAAGAGGTGTTGCAGTTTTGATTTTTAGGGTGTCACGAGCTAACACAAGCATGCAAGACTTCAGCATTGCATGAGATTTGAAGAAAATCTTATATTCTCAGATAAGAACATGAAGGAACCAGGGATTTTCTGCTGTTTCCCCTCCATCTGTCCTGCGTGTTGCTCTTGCTCAAAGAGCAACATTTAGATGGAAAGTTCACACCTCAAACATTCTCTCACATATAAAATGTTTTGAAAGATTCATTTGGGGTGGGGTTGTGTGCTGTGTTCTTACAGACCTTCACCTCTAACACGATCTACCCTTGAGAAGCTCTGCATGCACACACAGTCTTTGGGTAGGCTGCCTGACTGTTGCAAGAGGTATTATCAGCACAGATTGACACAGTGAAGATAATTTTTGCTGTTTTTTTATTGTGCTTGAGATTTTAGAAGCCTTTCCCTTATCTGTACCTCTGCATTCACCCAACTTCATTGTTTCAGCTGAGATCAGCTAAAATAAGGATGAAGTTCCATGCTTCTTCCTTCCACCTTTTCTCTTTTTAATGCCCCCAAGCAGAGCTCATCAATGGGCTGGCATATCTGCTTCATAGTGAAACACTTTCTGAGAGACTCTCCTAGTGTGAATGTCACAAGCCTGGTATGAACACTACTTGCCATTGCAACCAAGCACTTCCCAGGTGTCAAAAGAACAATGCTATCTCTCTTCCTTCCCCGCTGCCGATGGAAACAGTTAGTTTGTCCTTTTCTAGTACAGGAATGTCAGTGGGGTCAGAGAGCCAGGATGGTTTACAATAAGGTTTTGTACCTCAGCTGACTGGGTGGACTTTGTACCCATTGTTGTTTTCTTCCTGCTTGGTGGTGGCTCCTTGCTTGCCAGTTTCCCTTCGCGGTCACTGGCACCGCTCAGAAAGGAAAAAGGAAAGGAAGGCCACAAGTGGCTGGCTACAGGCATGGGGTTGGGGTGAGGTGAGAAGTTGCATGAAGCAGACTGATAAGAGGCTTGATGACACAGTCTGATAGAGGAGCTGAAAAAAGTAGTAAGCAGATCTGTTGAGAATTATTTATCACCTCACTAAGAGGTCATGAAGTTTTCTCTATGTGAAAAGCCTAAAAGCAAGGAAGGACAGTTGGTGCTGAGCCGCAGACCATCAGAGACAATCATATATGGAGCTATGCAGGCAAACATACATGCTGGGTGTTATAGTTGGGAGTAGGCTGCAGTTTTTGCTGCAACTGGGGGCTGTCTAGGAACAAAGGCAGCAAACTTAGCAGGGTCCTTTTAACAGACAGGTCATGCTGCCAGCAAGCAACTCCAAAAACATTGCTGAAAATAAATAAATAGACCCACTGATGATAATTTGTTCCTGGCTGAAGGTTTCATTTATTTATTTAGCTCCAAAACATTTAGCATTGAACTATACCTATGCCTTTACATGGCAGATCTGAGGGATTTCATCCCTGACTCCTCTGGATGGGCTTGATGGCAGAAGGGAATCAACAGCAGGAGAGAATGGTGCTGGCAGTGTGTGAAATGAATGCTGATATTCCCATGTGGCATATGCCCACACCAGCCCTCTATACAGGAAGCTACAGTGGCATGAATTGGTGTAACATCCCAGCATCAGGCATGATGTTTCCACATTGTTCACCTATGGGCAGAAATTCTGCTAGATTCTGGACAGACAGAGCATTTACAGTGCAAATAGCAGCCAGCACCATGCTGTTGCTGGAACAGTAAGCAGCAGAGAACTGACACTACCAAGGGTCAAAGTGTGCTACTGGGTTAAATGTGAGAACTGTGTTAGGGTTGCTCCATCATTTATGACCAGTTTACCAAGATATCTATCTGTGAGCACTTTGTCTTCTCAGTTTTTGGTAGTACAGGATTCCCTTAGATCTACCTTATTTCTTTTTGGAATGGAAGTTGCGTAGCTTCTGAGATCTCTTTCTTTCCCTCTCATTTCTTCATTTATTTTCAATCTTTCCTTGTTTTTTCTCACCTTTGGTTTGCAGAAGCTGGTGTCCTTTGTAGCTGCCAGTGCACAGGATGCCCGGCGATAGCTGGTGATTGATTGGACCTTTGCTGACCCCATGTTGTCTTTCTACGTCCCCTTCCCTTTCCGTGTTTCATTTCTGTTTCCTCTCCACTACGCACTAGCTTCCAAACTGGATGTATTTGGAACTGCTTTGTTTTTAAAAATACTTCAAATTTACATGTGTAGGGAGTTTTGGAAAGGAAAAGATGGTGGTTGGTGACTTTTGTGCACCTCTTATTTTCTGCTGGAGTTTAAACTTTCTTGAATTCCCATAGGAAAGAGAGCAACTTTCACAAGGAATAGCTTTGCCAGATGAACTGGGAGTTGGATTTGGGGGATTTGCACACCTGCTCACCTGTGATGTACATCCAGCAGTCAGAGTATCTCCTATAATCTTTGTCTTGCAATTCAGAGGCACTCATTCAGACTGCAAAAAACTGTTTAGTCCAGCATCACTGAAGTATCACAGGAGCTACCCACCTCTTAATGGGCTTTTAAAATTGCCATGCAATGAAAACCTTTCCTTCCTGTAGCTGCTGCTGCAGTGCTGTTGTCTCTTGCCTTTGCTGTGAACTGTGCTGTTAGGAGGAGCTCTGCACAGCATACATTAGGGATATTTTTCAGTAGGCATTTTAAGTGTCAGATTTGTTTGCTAGACTTTACTCTCTTCTCCCATTTTCTTTTCGACTTTGGATTTGGATCCTCGTTCTTCCATAAAGTGTAGCCAGAATATCCAATGCAATTCTTTCCGTATCCCTCCCTGTGACTCTAACTGGTTGGCTGGCGAAATCCTTCATCTGACAGTCATTTGCGATTGTTTCGTTTATGCTACACAAATCTCTATAAACAATTTCCACAAACCCAAGGTTTGGATGTTTGCTACATTTTCTGTTGAACTCTGCACTGCTCAAACTTGAAACTCTCATGTGCTGGTGAGATGCCCCGGGAATGCAGAGGTTTTAAGCCAACCCATCTCTGCCTCCATACTTTTTAGTGGTATCTTAAAAGGAATGGCAAGCTGATTTATACAGCTGGAGAAAGACTTATGTTTGTGTAGAAATCTATGTGTGGCTGTGGTAGTAGAGAATTGGTGCAGGAGCATGCTCAGCTGTAATGGCCACCTAAGCTGTGTTCTGGGGAAAACTGTAAAAGGCAGGAAAGAGAACTGTCTCCTGTCCACTGTTCTCATGTGGCAGAAAGCCACGTTGCCTGTGACTTGTTGACTAAGGTGCTGTCCTGATTCTTTTGGCCTTGGAAAGCAAGAATAGAAGTACCAAGAATTTATCATAGATCCATTAGAAGCAGTTACTTGCAGTCCTCAGTACCACAATCTAGACAGCTTTTTCTCTGTTTCTTCATATTAGCTTTGGCTTAATAGTTCAGGAGGATGTTCCAGAAAATAGCTCTCATGCTGTAATAATTTCAGCAAATGTTTATTTATGTTCCAGGAATTGAGTGCAGACTGAAGCTCACTCAAATAATAAATATCATTCCCTCACACATGCGCTTATATTTTCTAGAATCTATGATATTTATTAGCAAGTGTATTTAAAATAACACTACACAGAAATGCTATTCCAGGCTTTTTGTCTTGGGCACAGTCCAGCTTAACCCTTCTCTCCCACGCCATTCCCACAGGACTTCCTCTCTTGAGAGCTATCATAACCTCTACAAGCATCGTGGTAAGCTAACCAGCTCCCCAACAGTTCCTAGAATCCTCAAACTATAGACTATCCTGAATTGGAAGGAATCCACAAGGATCGTCAAGCCCAACTCCTGGCTTCACACAGGACCACCCAAAACCCAAATCCTGTGTCTGGGGGCGTTGTCCAAACACTCCTTGAACTCTGGCAGCCCAGGGCCATGACCATTCAGCATTTTCCATGTGGAACAACACCTGTTAATGTAGGTGTGGGAATAGGAAGCAAAACCACTCCTGCTGGCCTGTGATGATAAATGATGTTTTGTTAGATTTAAGATTAGTCTCCTATGACATACAACGAACAGAGGAAAAGTCTGGGTATATGGCTACTAAACATGCTTGTCTTAGTCTGCATCAACAGAGCAGATAAATGATGATGTTATACTTGTATTATTAAATAGAGAATGTGTATGACCTCTTAAGAAAAGTAAAGGACTTGCCACTCAGGAGCATTCAAAATTCAGCTTCCACTTCCAGGACTTAATTTCACTTTTAGGAGACGGAGAGCTTAGCTAAGGTGAGGGCTGACCCTCTGTACTCCAGATCTGCATGACATGGGATAGAATACAACAGCAAAGATTTTTCAGTCTAGTTAGCATTTTCTGTAATGTGCCTTACCTTGAATTTGTGTTGGGCTAACAGTAAGCAGGGTGAATGGCAGCAACTCTTTTGGTCTGAGCCTCAGATCATGCAGCAGGAGTGGTCTGTGTTTAGGGTCTGGGTTGAAAACAGGGTTTCCTAAGGGCATTTCTTACAATTATTCTGCTGTAAGACCTCTCTGAGAAAGATTCCTCAATACTATGGTGAATGGGGGTTAGTTTAAAACAGAAAATAAAAAACATATGTATGAAAAAGTAACATTAGATAAAAAGCACTGCTTTGGAGCCTGAGGGAAGAATAAACACGTCTGGCCCTTGTTGCTCTTATGGCCCTATTTTCAATCTTAAGATTCATTCTGAAATTTCCAGTCCATAATTGATTTTTACAAGTCTAAATAGTATCTCCCCAAATATGTTTTTATTGCATTATTCATATAGTGAAAGCAGAGTTTATTCTTTCTTCGTCTGTCTTTGTTGTTTTCTTCCTTCACATGAGAAAAAATGGAGAAAACATTGCATTGCCCACGTGATCCTGCCATGACCCTGTGCGTGTTAAGCAATCCAGCGAAGAAGCAAGAGGCTGTGTTTTGTATAACATCTTCTCCCAGGCATTCCTGCTTAAGTCTCGTGCCTGTTGATCGAGGCAGGGAGATGCCAGGACTGGAGATCTGTTCCACTCCACACCAGTTTGCTTTCAGCTTCCTCTGCCTCTGGATCATGCCAGTTGATTTTGTTAGTGTACTCTGTTGTTTTGTTTTGTTTTGAAACAGGCCACTTTCATTTAAAGTGTGTAATACAGATTTAGCAACGTAAGAATCGACAGTCAGATTCAAATATCTTGGCCATAATGTTCATACTGCACTGAAATATTGAATGTGTTCTCACTAACGAGGCAGATTTTCACACATTGAAGGAATATGTCTAATGTTGGATCTGTTATATTCTTGAGGAGTGTTGGATCTCTCTCCTCTCCAAGCAGCAGTCCTCATCGTTGCAATTCAACAGTAAAATCTTGAAACAGTATTGAATCAAATGGCTTCTTTCCATGCTTTAGTCTCATAAAATGCTGGAAACAAAGCTCAATTGGTCCCTTGAGCCTGAAATGATAATTCATCAATGCTGCTAAAAGAGAATGTATCTTAAAGTGCTAGCATACTTTTTTAGCATTCTATGACCACTGCAAATATTATTGGGAGCATTCTGTGAGCACTGCAAATATTATTGGGAGGAAAAAAAAAAACAACAGCCCAAAATAAATGTATATAATATGCACTGCCAAATTCTTCCCTTTATCTTTTCAGGTTTACTGTATGGCACTGTCCTTGTCTCTGCAGAGAGTTTGTTTAAAACCAACATGCCTATTAGGTTTCCTTAAACCCTATTTATACACCCTCCTGGAGCTCTGCAGAAGGAATTGAATTCAGTGATAAATACTTCAGCTTTTCCTAGCTAAATGGTGGAATTCTGTCCTTCAGTAAAACTGAGGTAACACAAATCTTGACTAAAAAGTGGGGTAGTTGGTACTTGAAGATACTTGAAGATACCAGGTGGAGAAAATAAGACTATGTAAAGTAGGATTTCTGGTGGGAAAGCAGACAGTGCTGTACCAGAAATGTTTAAAGTGCAACATTACTGAGTGATGAGCATTTTCCTTTTTGTATAGTTAACAGCAGTGTATTGCAATGTATGTTGATGCAGTTTTCACAGTCAGTAAACAGTACATTGCCTCCTGTATGGAAAGAGGATGTTGCAGAAATAATTATGACACGATGCGATAACCCCTTCTTAAAAATAATTTTTAAAAAGAAGGAAAGAAAGCACAGCAGAACAATACTGCAGTGTTCTGGCCATCAGGAAACAACGACAATGCTCCCACCTTTTTCCTGTGACTTACCCAGAGTTCCTTCCAGGCGACACAGATAACTGATAATGCTGTGGACTGAGTCCTGTGCCAAATGAAAATGGAGTAATTTTTTTTTTTTTTTTGTTAAATTTATATCTGATTAAAAATGGATCTAAGCAACACCCTTTCCATGCAGCTTTACAGCTCCTCTGGATAAAATACTTCTTTGTGACTTGAAGCACTGCATCATTTCCTAGTGTGCTATTTCAGCAGTGGGCAAGCATGAAAAATTATTTTACTTGGTAAATTCATATCACAGAAGTTAACTGTGTTTGAATAAGAAGGTTGTTCGTCCCTTTGGAGTAACATTTTCTGGATCTCAGGGACTTGAGTATTGCTGAAGTGGCTGGATTTACCAGTGATGCTTGTCAAAGTGCATGTGGCATAGGGAAGGACTCTCACCTCGCAGTAGTTCGAATGCAGATGCAAACTGGTTGTTCGTGTGTCTTTTTGGGTACCCTACACCATGTGCAGCCAGGCTGGGTGCTTTGCTGTCTCCCCCTGCACCTTGCAGGTTCATTTTTTGTCAACTAAAGCAGGGCTGCTTCTCTGTCTACTCAGGTTTGGGGTTTAGGTGAAACCACCAGCTCTGCACCCCCAGGAGGGAAGAGGACTTGCTGTGTTGTCTTGGGGTCCATGGGACTCACACTGGTTCCCATCAGCATATACCTATGTGTCTCTCATTCTCTCCATTCTGGTAGGGAACTTTAATCCCTCATTTTGAGCTCTGTTCACTCAGTTAATTTCCTCAGGCAGTTTGCAGGGTTATTCATCCTTCACCCTGTGCGTAGCAGCCAAATTTTCTTCTGGCTGCTTACTAATGAAGAGTAAGTCAATTTATCCTCATCAGTTAAATTACAAATACAGTGAAAACAAAGTAAAAATGTCACCACATGGAGATGGCTTCTCTTTTTTTCCATTCCCTAAATCCTAGCTTATATAAACTGAGATAAATATTTATAAAAAATGCTGGGCACAGTAACCCTCATTTTCAAACTATTTGGATTAGCATGTGAGATGGAGCAATTGATAACACAGTTTGGTACCTCTGTAAATAGATTCCTTTTGTACAGTTAGGTCTTCCACCAGGAAGTTTCAAGCAAGTGCAGTGTTCTACTTGAGCTGTGTAAAAAAGAAGCTTATGAACACCTAAAGATAAAGACATCAAAAGAAGTTTAGTTTTCATAGTATATGTCGTGCTTTAAAAAAATAAAAATAAAAATGCTTACAGGGCAAAACTTCTTCTCAGACCAAATGTAATTAAAGGGGACAGATAGAGGAGACTTCCATGCATGGGTCTTATGTGCACCCAGAACACATGCAGGATGCTATAGGTGGCTCAAAGGTGCCTTTCTCAGAGAGGCTGATCCTGCTCCTGCTGAAATCTCTGCCAGACCTTCCCCATACTTCAAAGAAATGTGCCCTGGAAGCTGTCCTGTAGTTTGATCTCTTTGTTCCATCCCACGTTGCAATTATTGCTTCTGCTGCAGTGAGTGTGCAAACCAGAGGAGTTTGTATGTTATTCTTCTTTTTTAAAAAATATAGTGAAGGATTTCAGCATTTTTTGAAGTTTTTAATAATTAATTGTCAGAAAAGACAACAAAAATAGATGGAACATTAAAGCAAATTTGCAAGTCATTGAAGTAAAGAGCTGCAAATAGAAGCAATGCCTGTATTCTACCTTCAGCTATCAGTATGAAACTCATCAAAGTAAACCAGTTTTATTTAGACATCTGGAAAATGTACTTTGACAAACATTCACTTGATGACTGTCAGTGTCTTATAAGGAGACTTTGATATCAAAGATCCTCTGAAACTGTCAGAATAAATCATATATTTTTTTATGACAGAAGAATGTTTCCTAGCTGTGATTTCTATTGTCTGGTTGATATGTTTTAGTATCTTAATACAAAGGATTATTTTTACAAATGTTTTTGTACCTATTTGTGCAAAATAACATTATATTAAGAAGACGTCTTCAGAAGTTAAGCAAAGTAGAAAAGCAGGCTCTGTATTCGTGCTCCTCCCAGCACTCTTAATTGTTTTGTTCCTGAGGTTAATGGATAGCAACTTTAAGACTTTGTAGTTGCAGTAGACCCATAGATAGGTAATCTGTCAGAAAACATTTTCAAACAGATGAAGAGAATGAATCATGCACTTTGCATTTTACTGTTTTCTTGCATTTATGCTGCTGAAATATATAGGAACAGGGCAAAATACTGTTAGTTGATTCTGTTACAAATTCTACCCTTTCTAGGAATGGCTTTTCATCAGACGTATGTAGCATACCTCATCTTAGATACAAAGAAGATAATTAGTCACTGAACAGTCTAAGGCCGTAGGCATGACTGCAGATACCTTTTTTTTTTTTTTCCCTCCAAATAATTATATATATTTTTATTCCAGAAAGGAGGTGTTGCCTCACAGTAGTGCTGGAGGTACTGAATACATTAGAAGGGAAGATGAGAGGAATGCCTTGTGGGGTCTTCTTGTAAACATGCAGCATGACTGCTTTTTGTTGGGGAAGGCATTTTTGCGACATTCTGTGCAGGGCTGTAGTGCCGTATTAAATTGAAAATGCTATGAAAGCCTTAACTATTTAATTCTCATAATCCATCTGCAAGCACTAAGTGATTAGTTGCAGTTTATCCCAGTGTGGAACATGCATAAGGCCCTGCAAGGTCCTGCTGGGGAATGGCTGTGGCACAGGTTCTGCCCATGCTCTCTGTCATTGGCAAAACTGTGAGAGCAGGATTTGGGCAACCTGGTGAACAGGAAGCTTTGTAAGAATTCAGCAATAGAATCTGCTTGGAGAATTAATTGATGGTAGTGGCTTGATGGCTACAAGCATGCTCTCACTGCTTCATTTTAAGCACCAAACTCAGTTCGAATTCCCTACTGTTTTATCAGTAGGGACAGGAGGCTCCTCACATAGGTGAATTGGAGCAAGAGGCAAACTGAAGTTTAGATTAATAGGCACATCTCTAGAGTCTGCTTTTCAGCCTCCCTTGGATAGTCTGACTCCTGCAGGACCCTACTTGGGAAGTATTGATAAAATGTAGATTTCTGCACATGCCCTTTTCTGGTACCAAAAAGACGTGGTGGCATATCTCAGCGTTCCTGCCTTGGGAGAATTCTTTGTTTCCAGAGGAGCATTTTAGCAGACAAAAGGAATCCAAGAATCTTGAAACAGTTTGTTTTAGGAAGGCAGGCTCCCTTGGGGTGGATATCCTGTATGGAGTCAGGAAGGTATAGGAGGGGACAGGAGATGCTGTGCTTGCAGTGGCTTTAGATCTAGAAATGGATAACGGGGAGGGAAAGGGGGAGCTAATCGTTCCATCTCACACTTAGGCTATTTTTCTCTAAGAAATAGCATTCAATCAGTATTGTGAAATGGTTCTCCTGAGAAAATGGGGTGTTTTTGAGTTTGTTTTGTTTGCTGCAGAGCTCCAGAAAGTTGGGGCAGCTTTATCACAAAATGAAGTGTCCATATTATTTTATTACTTACCTGCTAGATGCCTAAACAAGGATTCAGTTCATTTCTGAAACACTGAGCTATTTCAGAATGATTGCTCATGATACAATTACATGTTACAGCTCCTTTGTAGAAGAATGGCTGTTGAGGGAATCACAGATACCAGCCTTCTGGAACACAGCATTGATGCCACCTGCACATGTTCAGATGTAACCAGTAACAGCTATGGCATTGCAAGTTAGAAGGGATTATTTCTGGTTTTCTTAGATAGCTTTTTGAGTATCCTTCTATGTTTTGGATCAACCTCAGTGTTCCATTGCAACCAACTTCTGCTTGGCTTCTGAACTGAAGGATACCTTCCCAGGATCCCCGCTGTTATTTACTATGTATGGATTCTAGATGTGCAGGGTGCTTAGAGTTGCTTGAGGAAATGGAAAGAGGTCATCATAACCTTAGATTTTACTGTAATGTGGCAAAGCATATTTAGCAAGGAGCCATGGAATCACTGCAAATAAGCGTAAGGAGCTAAAGTTTATCCTGCAAGGCAGTATCACTGACTGTTTCGACTAGAGGGAAAAGTTTCTAAAGGTGAGGTTCCACAGAAATACCTTGTGCCCTTGTGATAGTTGGGTCCTGATATGTATTCACTGGTGTGTTTCCATGACTATTTGTGCTTGAGCTCAGTCCTTGTGTTCAAACAAGGAGTTCCTCTTGACTTTGGCTCAGTCACTTCCTTGACCAAGGGGTGATGGTCTTCCTCCCTACCTGCATGTACCTGCCTGGACTTTTCTAGTCATTTTTTTTCTCTGAACGTGGGAGACAGAGAGAGCTGGTTTCCTTTCTTATTTGTGTTATTTGTTCTTTCCTCCAGAAATGATCCTCAGTTGTTTGTTTTGGCAAATGATTTCTGAGAAGGGATCCGTGAGAGAGATTGCTCGTATTATATTAGCTTCCTCTAACTTCTATCTTCACCCTCCGTCTCCCCCCAATAAAGTCACCTCCTCTCCCTGCTTTTCCTCTTCTTGAATATTCCCCCTTTTATTTCCTTTGTGCGTGCTGTTTCGTTGTTGCTGCCTGAATATTTCTTTTTGTGGTCCTTTCAATTACAATTTTTTTCTGCCATCAACTTGGGGCTATTCTAAACCAGGCCAAGAAAGTGAAATAGGTTGCACCTATGCCTGTTTAGCCATGCAGAGACTTAAAATGATCATGTTTCTGTCTGTGGTTTGTCAGCCTGTTATCAGCTCTCTTTCCATACTAATAGCCTTTCCAAATTCCAATTTTGGGAGACTTGTTTTCCCTCCTTTAGGTTTGATTCCTTGGAGATAGGCTGAATTAGGCAGAATAAAATCTTGGCTTCACTGCATGCTCTTTGCTACAGAGAAGTGCCCACACTTTTCATCCATGACTCATATTGTACAAAATTAGTGCCTGCAGAGCTCTAAGATCAGGGAGAAGCTGCAGTTCCCGTAAACATTCTTAGCAGGCGTAAGCCACTGCTGTCACTGAAGATGGTGACTCTCTTTTTTGGGCTTGTTCCTGTTGCACATTGCCTTTCTTATGCCAGAAGCAGCGTTTGTGTAACTTTCCAAATGGTAGAAAGATCTCAAGTAAAACAAATGGGGAATAGAGAAAGCCAGGTTTGATATTTTTGTATATGACTTTTTTATTATTATTTGATTTGCTCCTTCTTTTAAGGAACTTCCATTAATATTTTTTTTTTCATCTTTTCATAAATGCTGTGATGATGGAGAATGCTTAAATTCTCTGTTGCACCATTGCAAAATGTCAGAGAAATTGTGCAGCATTTTGCATTACAGATTTCTCCTATGGTAGCCAGAGACCTTAAATAGTTTTTCTTCAGAAAACACAGATTCCCTGGGAATTTCCCCAGCCTTCCATAGACACACAAACTCACACCAGCTGCAAATGTCTTCAAAAAAAAAAAAAAAAGTTTGTGTTCTGATCTGTTTGTTTTTTAGCTTTTACCACAACGTTGTGGAGACAAAAGTTACTATCTGTCTTACAAGAATTCTTTGTTGAAAACTGTTTCGATCTCAAGTGGAAAATGAGAAGCTTGACATGCCCAAAGCATTATGTCAGCAGCTATTCCTAAATATTTATAAAAATATTTTAAAAAGAGAATAGAAGTTAACATAGATTTTTACATCTAAGCCCAAACTGGTCTCCTTATTTGAGTGAACTTTCAAAACTGTTACAGTTTCTAATAACTGTACATCTGATCTGAGTTCTTGTACTAAGTGACTGTCATCCAGAAAGTGGAAACTTTACAGTTAGTATAACTAAAAATATTTAGGAGTCCAAGGAGGTACATTTTCAGTTTTTGATTGAGCAATATATATACATATGTATACGTATACAGATGTGTAACCCTTTCCTGGACATAGTTGATTTTTTCCTGAACATTATGATCTAATGCTATGTTAAAAAGCAAAACAACCCAGTAGAACAAAGATTGTAATCAGGCTGTACTAATCTAAAAGAAATCATCTGAGAAAGCTGAGGTGACCATGTTTCATTCAAATGTGCATAATTCTGCCTATTTTAGAATTATGACATAAGAGAAATTTACATTTATCACCACAGTGTTTTGAATTCAGTCATGTTTTTAACACTAGAATCAATGTGTAGCATTCTCCTTTGTTTAGTGATGTTTTCCTGAAGACTTAAGCATGCTCCTAAATGCTAATGCAAGAGCTTGTAATACTTGAGTTGAATGTTAACAAGTGTTTGATGGCGAATATTTATGAAATAAAATTCAGAGTAACTTTCCCGTGTACTTGCTTTGCCAAGTTGTATCTGAAGTACCTTTTACAGGGTCTAGGGGTAGAGAAGAGCAAGCCAAAATTAGTCAGGCTGGGCGGTGTTGTTTGAAGTTCAGTACTACATAGGATTGAAGATCTCCACCACTCCTCCTTTCCAACGGGGACAAACTAGGGCTAGACACATGGGGATGCCCAGGTTAGCTCTGTCCCACCTCGAAGCAGCCCCACCTGCAGCTGATCCAGAATAAATGGGTCACGCTTGAGCTCCTCCAAGAGGGCCTGTTCATCTCTGCTTGCTCTTTAACTTTTCTCTGAAATGAGGATGGCTTCTGGTGTTGGGGGAATCAGTTCAGAGAAGTGTGTGACAAGCAGTTCTTCTGGTTGTAAGAATTCACTTTAGTCTACAGAGAAGCACTTATCTATGTTTAGGGCTGTTGGCCCAACCCCTTATCTTCTTTACTCACTCATCTTTGAACACCATGCTGCTGCTGGTGGTGAGGAAGTTCCTTGGTTCTTTTGCTACCTATGGGCAAAGGTACCAGACAGCTGTATCCATGCTTACCAAGCAGGACAGAGTTGCACAAGGATTTGAGGCCACAGGCTAGGCTATAGGGTGCTTTTGCCTAGAAGAGGAAAATCTGGATTCCAGCCTGGCTGCCAGCACAGCAACCACCTGGTTGTGTCAGGCTTCTGCAAAAATGAGGGATGGAATTCACCAAATGTATATATGTGGCTTGGCTACCTCAAAGTTACACTTCAAGTCTCTGTTTATAATAACAAAAGCAAAACATGTCCTCATAGCAAACAATTTATCTCCTTCTAATATAGACATTTAAAACAGATCAGGTGAATTGCAACCTCAGAGTATCTCTGTCCCTCCGCTGACTGCAAGGAATTTATAGAAGAATAGAATATGTGTAGATGGATGGCTACACTGGAGGAGTCTGGTTAGTTGAGATAAATCTTAAGGAATTCAATGGATATGTTGAAAACAGCACTTTATAATTCTATTGCCTGAATTTTCCTTTTGGCCTCTAAGTCATTTAGTGGATCTGAGTCATGTCACCCTACAGGATGGGACCTTTGTTTCCTGGATTGTTTTTCATATCCAAAAGTGCACTACATGTTGCAGAGTCTGGTAGAATTTACAGCAAAAAACAACAACAACAACAACAAAAAAAAAAAAAACAAAACCAAACCAAAACAACAACAACAAAACCAACAAAACAGAAAGAGACATAAAATGGCAGAGAATAATTGTCTGCTGACTTAAACAGCGAGCAGATTTTGTTTTGTGCAAGTCTTTGTCAACCTTTTCATATCGTTAAGATGCGTATGTTATTTAGATTGGGAAAAAAAATGCTCACAGATCAGTAGTCTCATAGCCACAAAGCTGGGGAAATGTTTGCAGTGTCTATCAAGTCATTACTTCCTTTGAAATACTGCAGCCTGATCTTGTGAATTACAAAAACAATTTTGTTTCCAGACTGGGAAAATAATGGCCAATCAGAGTGCACACGCCTTCCCACCAGCAGAAATGTGGCTGTAGCACACCAGGAGCAAGTTCTTCCCTTACAAGCTGCTGAGCTGCTGCACACTGGGTCATAAAGAGGCGTACTTAGAGAAAAAGGGGAGAAAATAAAGAAAGAGGAAGAATAACTGCCTGCTATCCAAACAGCTTGGCTGTAACTCTGAAACTAGAGGTGTGGTGAAGTTATTGTGCCGTTTTCTTAAATAATATCTGAATTTACTTCTGGCTTTATTTGCATGTTATAGACCTCTTATGGAAATTATGTTTCTGCTCTAGAAGAAAAGGGAGAATTAAAATGCTGAAAAAGTGAGCTTGGAACAATATTTTTATGTTGCTGATTGTAGCTCAGTTCTCTTTCCCTGATACAGCTGTGCCATGTCTTTCAAAATTCCTGTACAGAATTTCAAGCCATAGAATTTCTCCTATTTCAAATCATAAAATTAGTATTAGGATACTCATTTTTCTAAAATTTGTAAAGTGATGTGAGTCTTGAAGGTCTATCGAGGTTTGTTTTCACTAGAGCAGATCTAATAGATGCTAATTTGGCTGCAGAAAGGAAAACATAAAACATTTCACTGTGGAAAAAATTCCCATATCCATGTAACAGGTGTGATCATGGATTGGTCCTCTGCAATGGTGTGTCAATGACTTGCATATCAGTAAGCATTACACAGGGCCAAATAGGACTGGTGATTAGAGACCTCTCTCTTCTCCATAGATTATCAAAAGGCTTTGTTGAAGAGAAGATTGTCACTTCTTTGTGATATGTGATGGCATTGTTGTGATACGTTATCATCGGCGTCATTCGCAAATTCAGAAGTTAGATCTAAAATCAGCATCTTTATTTTTCATTGAAACAGTAATAGCTCAGTAAAAATGGGCTTGCAGTTTTAAGGAAGACAGATAGCCATTACTACAACCATCTGAATCAAACGGATTTACAATCAATTAATCATATTTCAGTATTCTGTATATGTTTGTTACGGAGTCAAGGACTGCAGTCCCCTTGAATCCAAGGAGAGTCCCTTTATTAGGGCTGTAGTACTCATCATATTGAATCAACAGGTGAAAATATGGTCATTTAATTAATTAAACCCAAAGAATTAATTCTCCCTGTGCTTGAGTAAGTGTTCTGGGTAAGAATAACAGAAAAGTTCTTTTTGTTATTGGAAGTTGGTCCTGTGTAGTGGCTTTGTTTTGTTTTATCTTTTTTTTTTTTTTTTTAATTATTATTTTCTAAGCTTCACACAGCGATTTGATTCTGATTTTGTTAATGCTCAGCCTATTCAGAAGGGTAAAATTACCGGGGTGAGCTTTATTGCTGTAATGGAGGTCTTGAGAAATTGAAATTGAGAAGCATTCTAATGCATCTCTGTAGAATATTATCTGCCTCGCTGCCGAATGCTTTGCTACCTTGTGCAGAACATGGCACTTAAGTGGCTTTTGGGGCTTGATGCATTTATGCAAGTGTTTTTCCTTTCTGTCTCCTAACACAACAAAAAGACACTTGAAGCCTCTTCTTGGGACTTATTTTTATTGTTAGCTTAAATGCGGAGAGGCTAACGTCCACCACAGTGCGCCTGGAGGTGTTTTTTTCTGATGTAGACCTTTTGATGATTTTCAGTGAGAAATTCTCTTGCTGAATAATTGTTGAAATGAAGGTTTGTAAAAATCTATTGTTGTAGATGGAGTCAAGATTAAATTAAACAAAATTAATTTTGCAACTTGTTGTAGATGGAAATTGTGTGTAAGCTTATATTAGTCAGTCAGGGAACATAAATTTTATCATGTGCTTTAGCCAGCTGGTCCTAAGTGCAAATGTTGAACTGCATCTAATGGATAATCTAAGGAATATATTCTGAACAAGTTGCAAACTTTGTATGCTGAGATCTGTTCCATGAACTGTTTGTTGAGCAACTCTGAAGAGTAATGGCAATAGTAATTATAGGAGCCTGTTTGCAGGTGGTTTCTCAAGCAGGAAAATGGCTAAATGCTCCTGTTAAATTATTCCTTATTTGCCTTGTCATACTGTGTGGTAACAATTAATAATATAATGCATTTTAGTAATGGGTTGGGTCGGGGGCTTTTGCTGTATTACTTCCTCTGGCCAGACCATTCTCTTCCATTAGCCCATTCTCAGTGGTTTCTTTGTTTGTGAATTCCATCCAGTGATTGTAGGCTGAATTCAAACTCGGCTTTCCTACTACATCCAAGTGATTAAATAATGTCTTTTTGAGGACACTTTTCCAGTAGATCTACTAGTGGAGGGTTTTGTTGCTATTTTGTTGAGTCTTGGCCCAGAAGTTTGGTATAAAGCTATGCTGAAACTCAAAACTGGAGATGGCTGTGGATATCCATTACATGTTTTTCAGAGAATTTCTGAGCTCCTTTTCTGACCTTTCGACGCTATAAAACACTTCAACAAATACTATGATTGAGCTATTCAAATAATCAGATTTAGGATAGTATTAAGACAGTTTAAAAATACATCAGTTTTGTAGTTCAAATATGAGACTTTACACCTCACTAAGCTTTCCTATTTGTATTTAACTCATCTATTACTTTCTGCTGAAGAAAATATTTAAGGGAGTTGTAGAAAATTGTATCTTCTCTTAGTTGTTTATTACAAGCTGATTGATGTAACATATTACAAATAATGAGATACTCAGGGTTTTTTAAACTAATACCGTCAGTTTCTGTCAGACTTTATAAAAATGTTTAAGACAGAAAGAGTATTCAGATATGTCCATCTGAAAGCAGAGAAACAACGTGCATTAGAGTGAAGCAAGAGGAATTTTAGTGTATGCAGTGGATACTGCTGCTTGCATAACAATTCCCTTCCCTCCCTTGCTAGTGAATATTCATATTCCTGTAGTAGGGTTCTTTGTATTTACCGTTCTGTGTGAGATGGCATCCAAGCCCTCTAGCGTTTTAACAGAGTAGACATGTCATTTGAAATGTTTTTCTGAGCCTTCTTAAACAGAACAAGCCGAGATGAGCAATATTCTTGTGTACCTCTCCTAAAACTCCTTAAAATGAAAGTGTAACACTATTGACTCATATACAGCTTCCTTAATCTGTAAAATCAATTACACGAGCTGGACTTTGCATAGGAGCGAAGGTGAGGAGGATGGGGAGTGTGGTTCTCAGGACGTATTTGTAATCCAGCAAGTGAACTCCAAGAATGATCTATATTAAAAGAATGGTTTTCAGTATAATAGCATGCAGGAGAGGAATGTTACACAGAAAGCAAATTATATATTTTAAAGGAAATTCCATTTAAGGGTCCTAGTTATAGTGTAGCTGGAGCTCAAACTTTGAAGTAGCCATCGCTCTCTGCCTGTAGAAGAACAGCCTGTAGCTTTGAGTTATAACTGCTTATTAAATAGGTAATCAGTGTGATTCCTGGTAGTCTGTCCTGCTCAGCTCCTGCACCCTTGCCTTTAGGGCACTTTCCTTGCTCCATATGCCTTCTTCCTTCCCACCTCCGCTCCTACCTGAACCTTCTTTCCCTCCTGTTACTGCATGCTAGCAACTCCTCACCTTGGCAGGTGAAACAACACCCAGGAATTATATGCAAATTTTGGCACACTTTATAGACAGCTGAATTTGCTACATTCCTCTAAGGCAGATTCACGCAAGCGATCTGGACCCAAACCAGAGAAGTGCTGGGCTACTCCCTGGCTTTGCAGGGACACTGGCCACTGGGATGGCGAGGCTGCAGTTCTGCAGGCAGAAGTCTGGTCCCTCCTGAACCCAGACCCAGGCTTGAAGCATGCATACAGCATCCCCGAGTGCTGTGTCTCAGAACAGATGCAAAAACCTCCTTCTGCACTGAAAGGGAGGCAGACCCACCTGCATAGCCCTTATCAGCTGGCTCCTTCTTAAGCAGTTAGCTGCAACAATGTTTGTGTGCAAACAGTGCTTTGAAGTGATCAGGCAGCATAATTAAGCAAAAATGTGTTTTCGAAGCACAAAGTGAGTTTCCTCTTTATCCTGGTGGGAAAGGAGGAAGCAGCCATCAGGCATCACACTTGAGCACGTCAGAGGCTCATATCTTCTGAAGCTATTCTACATCAGCCATCTAATCAAGGCATTTCTTTCCATCTCGCAGTTGGTGCAAACTCTTGACAGGCCCCAGTGCACTGCAGGAACAGGGACAGCAAATGGGGAAGTTACAGGCTGTTCTGATAGGTTTTGTGTGCTTCTGCTAGTGGTGCAACCACCATGTGAACGTGTAGGGTCAGAGATGGGCACTGGGAAGTCAATTTTTAACAATATGGGAGCTTTCAGGGAGTTTTGAGCACAAAACAATTATCCCATGCCATGGGGGAAAGCTTTGGAGCTGAGGCAGAGCTGAACCATACAGGACCTTATGATGAGGTCTTCACCAGGATTCAGAGCTTACAGTGGACCCTGCTAGATACTAGGCCACTTTTCTGTGCTGCCCATGTATATTAATGTGCTTTGGTACAGAAAAGCAGAGTTTTTGTTCTCAGTTTAGAATCCCACAGGTGACTTTTGGTCGCTGCTTGCCCTTCCAGCAGTATGCAGTCAGTGTGCTCGGGCTGCAGCATGCCACGTGTTTCCTAGGTCATCATCCAGGGTCCATTTCCTAATAAAACCCCATTGCTATGTGTTTCAGTCAGGGGATATTCAGAGCAACAAATGGGACCTGACCGTCTCATCGTTGTTGGATTTCCTTGATGTTCGAGTATCAGGAACATGGGCATCCTTTTTCCTGGTGTAGTTGACATACAGGGTTGAAAGGATTGACTTTGCTGTGAGTGTTGTCAATAAAGGTAATTTTAACCATTATCTTTCTATAACCTTATCTTAGCTGTTCACTGTGGCAGGATTCCATTTGCTATTTGATTTTATTGCCGTCTCTGTTAATTCAAATCTGATTTTTGACGCTTTATTGCAGTATTCAGCAGCCATTGTATTTTACAAACATAAATGACTGACGATTTGAAACACTTGAATGGGACGTTATAACTTGTTGTTCTGTATTTTAAAAATCACATTTTCATTATTTTGTCAGGCAAACAAACAAGAATTGCCTCTACTGGCAAATGAACAGAATGATTTACCTGGCTGGCAGCTCAGAGGTTATTGAATGAGCGAGCTGAAATGCCTGCTTTGAGCATTTACACAGGCAGTGCTCCTATCAGAAGTAATCACTCTTAGAAGCACCCTGTCATGGTGCTGTGTTTTTTTTTTCCCCCTCAACACATCAGCAGATACAAGAACTTATTTTAGAGATGTATGAGTAGAGGTGGTATAAGGATAGGGTATGTTTCAGATGGCACCAGCTGCCTCTGATGCAAGAGGAGGGGAATGCAATTACTTCTGTGGAAGTCTGTACATATTTGCCAGAATTTATAAATGTTTACAAGTAACTGGTCTTCACATAAGCAGGGCCCTCAGGGAGTGCTAGGCCCCCATCTGCTGGAGAGTTTTATGTCAATTCTAGTGATTTTTAGGTTATTTTCCTTGCATTTTTCTCTAAGAATTATCATCACTTGGCTTTCTTATTTAAATTTTGATAGTGCCTGAAGAGGCAAAGGCCTGATTGTTCAAAGTACTCTGCGTACATATGGTGAGAGACAGTTACTCTCCCAACAAGTTTTCTATCTAAACAAACAAGGTTAATGGAGCTGGGGAGAAGCAGTAACTAACTCCTCGTTTCACAGAGGAAGCACTAGGAAGTGAGAGGAGCTGAGCACTGAGTCCCAGTCCTGACAGACTTCAAAATGCTCCTAGCTAGGGCAGAGGTTTGTGGAAAACATTTTCAAGTTGAAAACAGTTGAAAACGTACTTCAAGAAAAACAAACATTACAATCTGCTTGGGTAGCTAAGGGGGAGAGGCACAGAGCTTGGCATCCCAGAGGTTGTAAGGACTTGCAACTACTTTTGTACATTTTGGGGGCTATTCTGTGGCTTCCTCAGTAAGTTTTGTCATTTGGGAGCTTAATTTACAGCATTTCCACGTTGTGGTGCTGCATAGAGCCATGCTATTGACTGGAGTCTCACACTGGAACTCAGAGCAAATCCTTGCTGTGACGAGGCTATGACCATGAGGTGCTTCATTCCTCAGTGGCTGTGAGAACCCTGAGATGTCTGCTTCCCTGTTACTGGGGCAGCTGGGGCAGGCTCTGTCAAGGAGGTTTCCACATGGCTGCAGTAGAACAGGTGGGAACTCCTAGGATGTGGCTTTTCTTCTAGGCACTGTTAGCTGGAATGGAGGAGAATGGTGTAGGAGGAGGTAACTGGGACACGCAGAGCAGTCAGGCTGATATAGAATTTTCCTCCTCTGGCCTCTCTTTTTCTGAGTGTCAACACTGCAAAAAACAGCAGTGGAAGTTTTCCTGAGACTTCCTTTGCAGCTTCCATGAGCCACCTCACTGCAGTGTGTTGCAGCGGTAGGAACAAGATTAACTGTACACTTGAATTTTGCACACATCTTCAAGGGCATCTTTAATTATGAATGTGTAACAGGTTACAGTTAAAAATCGGTATAAAACTGGGAAAAAATGAAACTTGAAATCGTAAACAGGTATTTGTCATTAATAGGAAGCTGTTTAAGGAGATGAATCTTACTCTTATCATTTTCCTTCTCTGTCATGTAAGAATAAAAGGAAGGGTCCCTCATAGCCTGTGCATTCCAAGTTCACAGACCTGAGCTTCCCAAGTTCACGCAACAGATTGAACCGGACAAAACATCCAGATTTTTGAATTCTTTGTAAAATCTGCTGTTTCTCCATAGCACTGACATGAATCCAGTCTCAAATTTCTGATCTAGTACTGTGAAAAGTAGTTAAAGTTCATCACAAAGTAAAGTAAATGAATCATATGTGGGTAGAATCCCACTTACTGCTGCAAATCACAGTCACTTTGAAAGTGTCTGGATTCGCCTGGTTCTTCTGAAGTCCTGCTTTTATTTTGTGACCCAGTGTGGTATAGAAAGGATCAAACAATCTCTGTATATTTTGGGGAGGAAAAAAGGAGAGAAACTGTACTCAAACCATGAAAGGGTTTTGGTTTCTTCAAAAGAAGAAAGACAGTCTTGCTGTAAGTTTGGTAAACTGCATTTTTGATGCTTATGCCCACTGGCTTATCTTGTAACAGGGAAATGTGCTGTGTTTAAATAAATACCCAGGAGTCTGGAAGACAGATTTGTCCTGATAGCTTGTCACTTACCCAAATGGATAGTGATAATTGGACATAGGAGGCACTGTCAGACTGGCCTTTAGTGACAGTGCTGATGATTACTGAAAACATCAAACATCTCATGGTGGAACTTCATTGCCTTTTCCTCTGATCAGCCTGGATGATATCCCTAGCAAATGCCTTATGCACAATTCCTAACTACATTTTATGAAGATATTTTCAGATTAATCAGTTTCCCATTTTTTAATGTATTGCACAACTGTGTGCATATTAAAATGTACAAAATATTAATGAAATTGAAGAGGTATGAGATAGGGATGGATAAACCCATCCTTCAGAGGTTGCCTCTAGCTCTGATGTCTCTGGCCATTGGTGCAGCAAGCATATTAATTACATCCCTGGTTTAAACCTGTTTTTTCAAATCTCGCTGCCCTTGATCAGCATTATACCACTAATGTGTAGCTTTTAGCTGCCCCTTTGGTATTCTGCACCATAGGACTGCTCTGGTGGAGTGGAATGAGATGAAGAAGAGAATAACTTCCTCAAAAAGCAAAACGTCACAACAGAGCATTCAGCTCCAGAAAGCCTCCCAGTCTTTCTTAATTATAATATTTTCATTTGTCTTGCTTCTGGGTGCTACTTGCTGTGACTTTCTTTTTATTTACTTAATGCTTTTAAAAAAAAATGTTTACTACAAGGGCTGCTCTGAAAGTAATGCCTCCCGTTATATTATGTCAGTCCATGATGTCTGAGGCCAATGTTCGTGTTAGGGCAGTGGAGGTTGTAGCTTTCCACCAATATTCTGTTAGGTGTCATTGCTGTGTGACAGATGGTAGCAGAGGGGCAGTCTGACAAAATCATCTCTGACATAGAAGTGACTATAGAGCAAAGGTGTGTCACTTCATGTGGAAAAAATGGCACCCAATGACATTCGTTGATGCTTGGTGAACATTTATGGAAACCAAATAGTGGATGCCAGCACTGGGAAGTGGTGGGTGCTATATTTCAGCAGTGGCAACAGCAGCATGAAAGACAAGCCATGTTCCAGACAGCCACGCACAGCTGTCACACCGTGAAATGGAGAGCATCTTGATCAGCTCAAGATTCACATGAATTGCCTGATTATTAGAGATCAAAGAACTGTATGGAACCAAATGTCAGCCTCAGTGCACTGGAAGTGATAGTGGCAACGTTGAAATACTGCAAAGTTTGTGCCAGGTGAGTTCCAAGAATGCTTACACAAGGACAGAAAGAACACCGTGTTAAATTTTGCCAGGACCAATATGAAGCTGAAGGTGACAGTTTCCTGGATCACATCATTACTAGTGACAAGACACGGAGTCAACACTACAAGCCAGAGTCAAAACAGTAGTAGAGTGGCAATACATGAATTCCCATCAAAGATAAAGCTCCAGACACAGTCCTCGGTGAGTAAAGTGATATGCACGGTCTTTTGGGATAGGAAAGGGGTGACCCTCTGGATTTCCTAGAACCCAAACAAACCTTCAACTCTGGGCACTGTATTGTGATGCTGATTAAGCTGAAATCTTGAACGTTTCAAATCAGGCTAGAGAAGATGGGAGCATTTCTTTTGGCAGCACAATAGCACCAGGCCCCGTATCAGTTGAAGATCATGGAACACATTGCCAGTCTTGGCTGGACTGTCCTTCCATATTCAGCGTATAGTCTGGATTCAGCACATTCGGACTTCCATCTTTTTGAGCCAATGAAAGTTGGACTGTGTGGATAACATATTCCAAGCAATGATGCCATCGTTGAAGCTGTGAAACGGTGGGTCACCTCCACTGCTGCAGGCTTTTAATAGTGCGGCCTGCAGGCTCTTCTTCATCGTTTGCAAAAGCGCATAGCTAATGGTGGTGACTATGTTGAAAAGTAGTGTTTTGCAGCTGAGAATTTTTGTGTTCTTTGTTGTATTTTCCATACAAATAAATAGGAAGCATTATTTTTGGAGTGACCTACATATTGCTGTAGGGTACTGCACACAACTACAATAAAGCAATAGAAATCTCAGGGGAAAAAAAGTCTTACTTCATTCTGTCAAGTAACTTATGAGAACTCTTTTTTTTTCTTCTTCTTTTACAGTTTGTGACATGGTTGAGTGCCACATCATAGATGCAAAGTACCTATCTCACCTGCAGTGTCTTTTCTACTATGTGACCTAGTCTTTTCCCTGCTTCTATCACAGGATACACAAATCTCTGCAATGGCTGCCCGGTTGCTTATTTGTAAAACTTGGAAGTCTAAAGAGCTGCTGAAAGTGATATTCAGATGAAGCTAAATTGCTACTAAATATTGAATTGAGCAGTACATGATGAAGTCCCATGTGGTATTTTATTATTAATCACATCAGGAGGTTGTAAAGAACAATACAGATAATTAGTCAGCCTTCTAACCTCACAAAACAGAGCCTATTCGTTATGCTACTCTTCATAGTGTGTTTTGTTAAGAATATCCTGTTGCCTTCATAATATTTTATGTATTTGATGTATGGAGTCTGGATCTTAATAGAAATATGAATTAATTTATACAATTTGATCAAACAGTACCATGAAGTTTGTAGCAATTAAAAATATTGAGGTCTAAACCAGTATTCAGTAGGTTAGTGTGTGTAATGTGAATGGTAAATTTTTTTTCAGAAATGAGATCTCGGATTAATGGATGATAGAAAGATTTAAGAACTTAGCTGCACTTTTGCTTATGTGGTTACCCTAGATATAAGATAATCAGGCTGCATGTTATATTCATATCCACTGCTTCTAAGACAGGTGACCTGAATGTAGCAAAAAGGTAATTCTAAAATATAATGGTAAGAATTTGTGAGACCATTAGCAAGCCTACAGTGAAGGCTTCTCTTGGGGAAAGAATCCTTATACAAAAGAGCTATTAAGATCTGCTGAAGTAAACAGAATTTAGTCATATACATAATATTAAACACATTATTAATCATGATCAGAAAGTTTATCAGAAAGGATCAGGAAGTTAGTAAGTTGAGTCAAAAGAACATGCATGAATAAGTTCCCCTTGACCTGCCATGGCTTCAGTACTTGGTACGTTGCAATTGCATCATTTACCCAAAACTATCCGGGAGTAAAAGAGGCAGGGAAGTTCAGTAATGGAGACTGGCTCAAGTTCTCAAAGCTTAATTTTGCCATCTTTTTTTCAAACTCTTGAAGGGAGAGGTGATTTTGTTTTCATTATGGTTTTAGTTTGTTTCTGAGGACATTTTTTTCCACATCTGCAATGTTGAGCTGTAGTAGAGAGTCTCTTAGGTGTCTGATAGGCATTCAGAAGTATTGCAAACTATAGTTATTATTTGTGTAAGATGCAAAGATAATGGAATTAGTCGATAATGTTCTGTATACACATATTGCATTTCCCTAGTTCTACACAAGTATAAATGGAAATTTTGCTTACTCTTTAACTAATATTTATCCCACTGTATTTGTTCTGTGTATTGATTTTCTACCAGAAGTAAATTCAGTCAATCTTTGTAACTGGTTTTCTTTTTTTTTTTTTTTTTTGTTGGTAGATAATAAAATTACAAGTCATGGCAGAGCCATTTAGCTGCCAGAAATGAGCACACACCAATACAAACATTATGAGAATTCTTTTCCCCCCCAAATTCCTTGCAGACATTGGATGAGAGTCTAATCTGCATACCTACATGAATATAATGGTTGAATCCTGTACAAGCTGAAAATAAGAATCTTCTGACAGCACAGTCAGGTGTCTGAATGAGGAGTAAGATGCCCACTGAAAGGTCCCAATGAGGAATCATTCAGGAGGACAGTGCAACCACCATTAACTGCCCTGTGACTTAAATTGAGTTAGAGATGTGTAAAGACACATGAAAGCACTGTAGGGTAAAGGACCTGGATGGGAACCTATGCAAGCTCCAAATGAAGTTACTAAGTCACAGAGCTGACATTTTCTTCTGTGAGTGAGCATTGTTCCTGGGGCAGAGGGGCAGGAAATGGTAAAGAAAAGCATGCTTGGAGCAGTGCTGGTTAGGAATGATGTCCCGCTGCTCATTTAGATCATTAACTGTTTGTCAATACAACAATTAGTGGGCTAAAGATTCCATTGACCACATGACAAGAATCAATATACACTGTGCTTGTTAGTTATTTACCACAGAGTGTATTAAAGCCTATGGATTCACCATAAATCCTTTAAAGCTATCCTGCTATGATCCTTGCCACAACATGCATTGACACATCAATAAATCCTTTTGACAAGGGCGATATGTGAAAATCAATACCAGTTTATCAGCTATTTCCATGTAGTCTTTTCTACAAAGGTTTAAAGATCTTTTCCCAAAGCTGTGTAACTGACAAGGTGTAGGGACAGATCTTGTACCCAACAGTGACCTTGATTAATGCTGTTCACTGAAGGAATTTTATAAATCCCATACAAAGGATATAAAACTGTTGTGATGAGGTTCACGGATTGGAAAGTGCTTTTCAAAGCTATTTCTAAAACTATTTTTGTTGTAAAAGTGATTGAACTTTCTGTATGCACACAGAATGAATTTGGCTTTTTCTCTTGAAGATTCTTCTGCTGATACATTTTTTCCCAAGTATTTCCTTTTCACTAAGCCATTTTCTACACGTGGAGGCCATCAGCAAAGGCTGTGCTGTATACTTATTCTGCTATACGAACCCTGTTGAATTACAAAAATAAATTTGAGACATATATGAGTAATGTAAAAGCATACAGTTGAGGCAGAGTAGACCTTTTCAGCTGTTTCTTCTTCAGCACTTGAGGAACTTGAGCTGATCCATCAGATTTCAGGTGTCAAGCAATCTTTTAAAAATGAGGTTCCATAGTGGTTAGCTTTCTTGTCTAAGTAGCACATTATTTAGATGTGTGCAGTGCTTGTGCCCATGCATGCTTTCCTTCAAACTTATTCAGTTGGTTTATCCTGGAGATGCGCGCATGAATTGTTTTGCTACCAGGTTCTAATCGTCCCAGAGAACATACTGACACTGGATTACTGGAAAAAAGGAATCTCCCTTTAAACAGAGAACAGAACCTACCTTAATAACATTGTAATTCATTTTCAAACTTTCTTTTCTCTCCGTTTCTTGCACAAGGAATGAACAGTTTGTATTCCGAAGCAGGAAAAATATTTAATTAGTTCTGTATCTTGCATTCAGGGGCATATAAGTCATGCAGCAGCTTAAAAAGCATCTCAAACCACACAGAGAGGAAAGGATAAGGAAGCCTATTACATGGCTCTTTGGGAGTACCTCTGCCAAAGTCAGCTTTGATATAAGCAAATCCAACTCCCACTTCAGTCAATGGGAGCTGGCGTTGCTAATGGTAGGGTTCAATTCTGCCCCTGTCGTATAATTTTTGCAATGAAAGCTGAATGTATTGTGCGTTACAACCGGGCACAAATGTTTCCTGAAAAGTGCTCTGCAGAGATACTGGCCCTGAAGGAAGGAGTGATAATGCCTTGACATACCTTGTGATGGTTTTAAATGAACTGTTGCAAAAGAGTTGTAACACTTGTGATGGAAGATGGTGCTCTGTCAGTCTCTGCACCCCATGCTATGCAGCATTTTCTGTAAAAATCTTACCTAAAGCCTCTGCTCTAAAATCTCCATTATTCTGCTACACATATCATATAATCTTATACATTGCATTATCTGCCTTTTTTCTCCCTTTGTTTTCCTGACCTCCTCTTTATTCTTTCTTCATGTTGTTCCCTCTGATGAATCTCTAAGTACTGATGAATGTCTCGTATTAAATAGCAGTAAAGTACAGGGAAAGCTGTGCGTTGTTTAACTGCCTTGTTTATTGTGATAAAGCTATTTGAATGGCATCCCCCTCCTGGATTGAATACACGACCTACCCTTAAAAATTACTGCAGAAATTTTTAACTTTTTATGAAGGGTTTGTTAAAACCTTCTCTCCTTCTTTCTGTCTTTTAGAGAGGAAAACTGCATTTTAATTCAGGGCTGCTCTTTCTCATTAGGGTAGTCAGGATTCCTCAGCACACAGCCAGGATGGGCTTCTGGTATGTGCTGTAGGGACTGTGAGCTGGAAAGGGAGCAAAGAATGAAGAAATGGGTGGAATAAAATCCACATAAACAACCGAAGAACAATGATCCCTGAATGAAAAACAAGGTAGAGTAGCCTCAGGCAACAGATAACCTGAGCTGGAGCTGACCTTGGCAGCGTGACAGGGTCTTTACATAAGGACAGAATCCTCCAGCAATTTCATCAAGTTTGCCCCAGTGTAAACCTTGCACGTATTGTTATTTTACATCTTCTTTTCTTTTTTCCTGCTCAAGTGTATTTATTCCTCAAGTGTGTTTATTACGGCTAATGCAAGAAACTTGCTAAGTATGCTTGAGCTCTCACAAGTCTCTCAAACTCCAGAGTACTGATGAAATTCAGGATTGTTTTTTGTTGTTGTTGTTTCAAAACTCTTGAGCCAGGGAAAATTAGCTACAAGTTCTGCACCAGCAGGGTTGAATTTTGGGCATGGGAGTGGTCTTGCTTTTCATTTTGGCATAGGAAGGGAGTATATCTTTCGCCCTTTCTGCTGTAAAGTTGCAGTGAAACTAACAGCAGAGGGTGGAAAGGCAGCCGTCTCAAGCATGTCAGTTGGCAGCAGCAAGACCTTAAGCATGAACAGATTTGTTGAGGCAGCTTTCCCAGCCTATTCAGTAAAGGCAACCAATTCTGAGCCTTGTGTACTGGGAGCTGATGGAGTCTATTAAATACCCTTGCATGAAACATGCCGTGGCCAGTGTAAGGGAAAGAAAGAAGTATTCATTCACAGACCCATGATCAAAACTGTCAACAGTTGAATCACAACAAGGCTACTTGTTTGACTATTCATTTGCAAAGGGTGCATCTTACTTTGGAATTGTTGAGGCTGCATGAGATTTTTATGTTACAATAACTTTGCTGTTTCTTTGCTTATAAGAAATGATTATGCTGCTTCATCCATGGCTGATTAGCAGAGATGAAATTCTGCCCAGCTAAGAGACAAAGATGGCTCGGTGCTGGCTTTCTACAGAATTCTTCCAGATATCCTACATACCTGTGTACTTGTTACATTAGAAGGAATTTTAAAAGTGACAGTATATCAGCAGAGCCAAATGCTGGTGAACTAAGCTGTGGAGGATAAAAACATGTTACTGCAGTAGAATATCATGTGATGTTTTAGCAGTTTTAAATGTTAATATCACTGGATGGAGTGAGTTGTAAATTAATTGTTGACTGTAGAAACAGAATTTCTAGCATTTGAAGCATATTGTGTACATCATTATTTAAGACAGATACATCATTATTTAAGACAGATCAACCAATTTCCAATATGTTTGTTTCTGAAAGAATGAGTCCTATAGCTTTAAAAGGCAAGCTGGTGAAAATAGTATTAATTTGCAATGCTGCTGAAAATAGAGGTCTTTTGGTTGCATCGTTAGAAGGACTGTTGTCATATACTAGACTGATGAGTTATTGCATGGAGTGCTGTTTGCTGTTTTCAAGAGCAGAGAGAAATGTTGTCAGTGTTCTGCTGATTGCACCCATCTTGATCAGATGTGTTCCAGATTCTGCAGCACAGGAGGTACAGCGGCAGAAATCTGTGTGAAAAATACCTGTAGGAAATATTGCTGCATGAATTCAGGCAGAGAACCACCAGGCCCCTTCAGAAAATGGTGGTTCCTGTGGCTGACAATTTTGGTTTGAAGTTTGAATAAACAAATAGCAAAGAGTGAGAAAGAGGATTTCAGAGGCAGGATTTGTTTGGTAGTGAGGAGGATAGTTTTATTCCTGCCATCCAATCTGACCTACTTTCTTTGCTTTAGTTGTTTCACTCCTTTTGCATGAACAGTGATCTCGCATGTGTGTTAAATAAGTAGCAGTTGTGGCAAGAAGAGGTTATGTTTCAGTAGAAAGACTTGAGAGAGTTTGCAAATCCACTAATAAACATACCTGAAGTTTGAAGTCTGACGAAGCTGCATGGATATTTAACTGGTTTAATGAAAAGGTGTAAAAGCACACCAGTCATGACGTGGGAGGCAAAGTGAGTGTTTTGTTTTCAGCGTAACTTCAGTTGTTGCACAACAAAAGCAAACCACCATTTTTCAATTTGTGTTGGCACAGTGGGATGATGGAATATTTTGCTTCTTTCCAAATATATGAAGGTAGAGTTCTAAAAAAAAAAAAAAAAAAAGGAAAAAGGCTTTTTCCTTTAGAAGTAATATTTCCTCGGCTTCTAGGATCGTAAAAAAAAAAAAAAACAACAGATGTGAAAAAAAAACAACAACCCAGCAAAAATCTTGATGTTGTCTAGGCTCTGTACGCAGTCTGCCCATCACTTGTGTTTGTTCAGTGTATGGGACTGACATATTCCCAGCATCTTGACATCCCTTCCATGCTCTGAGACACAGCAGGTAGGTTGGAGAGGGGAAGGGCTGGCTTTCAAAGCAAGGTCTGAGGTCCTCTCAGGCATCTAAAGGACTTTGGCAGGTGCCATTCAGCAGTGTTGGTAAAGCTGTATTCTTGTGTTTAAGCTGCTCGGATGCTGGTGCAGAGGAGGGACAGCTGTCAATCACTCCTAAACTCTTCCCTGCCCTTTCTGGAAGAAACTGATGTCACAATTCATCCTTGCATGAGGCAGTGCTCATGTTTTCCTGCTGTTTTATGCCTCGACGCGGGAGGAATTTCTTTGTTTTCTCTCCCCTCATGCTCTCTCCTTGCAGTCCCATGCAGGGCTCAATGCAATCTGGCCCTTGGTGGAGATTTGGAAACCATTTGCTTGCTCTTGTACAGCTTTCAAGGCTTGCCAGCAATACTGTGGGACGCCTGGAAAAAATTAAAGCGTTACTCTATCCTGAAACTTGTCTCTACAGAAATGCTATTCTGGGCTCCCATGTTTATTGTTTCTCCATAATACTCTGTGTGAAATTCGATGAGTTTGAAAAGAGGGGACCAAAAAAAGAAAAGGAATAAAAAAGGAAAAAGAAGAGGCAGAATCTCTAATTACCTGTCCAGCAGCCTCTGTCAATGTGCCTTGATAACTGAGCTACAACAGGCTTCAGCGTATTCTTTGATAGCTATTTCAACCACACCACTAAATGAAAATACCTCTAGCAAACACTGGTAGTATGCACTGCTGGTACAAGGAGTCAAAAACAGCTGAGAAGGTCTCTACTGTACTTGAGTTTAAAACTTTTTTCAGCTGAAAAACCTGAAGCTACTTGACAGCACATTCCCAGAGCAAGCCTATTTGTAAAGGTCAGTATATTGACTGGTTCATAGTGGAAAGCTGAGGTCTGTGAAGTGTGGGGCAAGGGGAGCGATCTCCTCTGAGCGGTACTTTCTTCAACTGTATATTAGCATCATTATCCAGCCTGCAGTAACTTCTCCTGTGCAAACTGCAGAGCAGTTCTACACTGAGCCCCCTCATGGCAGCCCATGTCACCCCCATGTTTAGTTCATTTGTAGTGAGGCCCTGGAGATGTCAGTGTTTTGTCTCTTTAAAATTCAGTTAAGTTCATCATGAACTTTCCTTTAGAAGCTCTATATATACTCAGAGAAAAAAAATGCATGGCACATAGCTTGGCTTTATGTTTCGATGCATGGCAGAGAAGTTGCACCCTGCTGAAGGAGTCCCTGTGCAATTAATGCAGACAGGTACATCCCAGCTCCTGATGTGAGGGACGTGTGCAAGAATTCTTCATGAAGCTCAGCAGATTCATTAATGGTCAGACCCTGCAATATATTGAGGAGCCTTTGAATCTCTAGAAAAATGCTGTGATTCTGTTTACAAGCAGAAGTCAAGCAAGTGAACTTAATCACCTCTCCTTGATCTGTGGAAAAAAAGAATTTCCGACCTACAGAACAGTGGAGACCTTTGAGGTACTTCCCAGGGAGCTAAGAGTTAGATAGCTTGGGAGTGTACTTATCTCCTTAAATATAATTCATAAAAGAGATCAAATTCAGTGCACTTAATATTTGTTTTGAGCATGGAAAAGTCAGCAAACTCTGAAGTCACAGAGGAGAGGCACTGGAACAGGTTACCCAATGATGTGGTTGATGCCCCATCCCTTGAGACTTTCAAGGTGAGGCTGGATAAGACCCTAGGCAATCTGATCTTGCAGTGATGCCCCTGCTCATTGAAGGGGAGTTGCACTAGATGGCCTTCGCAGGTCCCTTCCAGCTACAAGGATTCTACGATCTTTTATTCTTCTGATTCCTATTGCTCCTGTACAACGTGTCATGGTAGGCTTCAGGGACAGGACATTTTGTTCCCAGGACCTGGCCTCGTGTCTTGGTCTCGGAGCACGGCAGGGGCTGAGTTGTGGGCATGGAGCGTCGGGCAGCCCTGCTACAGCCCTGAAGCTGGAGCTCGCTGTGAGGATGAGGTGTGTGGCTTTGCTCCATGCAGCAGGGAGCCCACTGCCCCAGGCCCTGCTCAGTCTGAGCTGTGAGCCCCTTTGCCCATCTTGCTGTTAGCAAGGCGCCACTGAAATGTGGATGCTTTCCCATTTTTGAACATCGGTTGCAATATAGTCACTGAATTTGTGGCTACTTGCAAATAAAGAGAATTACAGGGCATAATTTGTTGCAGTCATTGGTA
Organism: Tetrao urogallus; assembly: GCF_951394365.1. Taxonomy (NCBI): domain Eukaryota; kingdom Metazoa; phylum Chordata; class Aves; order Galliformes; family Phasianidae; genus Tetrao; species Tetrao urogallus. Next base: position 56,318,150 of record NC_136817.1, read on the forward strand.
GTGCTGATATGCTCATTACTTCTAGTTTTAAAAGTTCTCTTGGCCCATGTCAAAAGGATTTTTTCAATTTGATAACATACTGCAAATAAAATAATGCACTCTTAAAATACTGTGCAGTGAGAAGACTGAGTCTATCACAGAAGCCTATGCTTTCACTGTATCAGAAGCATTGGGAATCATGTTTTGCATCATGTTTGTGCTCTTTGGTGGTGTAATAGAAGAGATTTTACTAAGATTTCTTGACGTTCTCCATCGTAGCTCTGTTTGCAGCTGCTGATAACTTTGCCAGACTTTAACCATTTGGCATCCTCATGAGCTGGAGCTTTCCATGTTAGACTTCTCCTTGGTTAAATCTGTTTTGGAAAATCTCAGCAAAAGCAATTCAAACATTTCCAGGCATTAGGCAAGGGGAAAATATATTTGTTTTGACCACACTGAAAAGCTCTGGCAAACCTTGCTCTGAATAGCTGTAGCTTTCCCCCCTCCCTTTGTCCTCATCCTATTGTTTTGGAACAAAGATCTGAAATTTGGCAGGGGAGTAACCTTCGTCTTTTAACATTTTTATGAAAGGCATTACATTGGACAAAGTTATAAATCTTTGAGAAAGTTTAATGAAGGTAGGTGGGAGAGTAGAGTTAGTTGAGAAAAGAAATAGTGCTATCTATGTTTGCTGCCATTAAGAAACAAAGGGAAAACGGATATGAAGAGAGAAACAGTTGATGAGGAATGAGACATTGGTATTAAGCTAGAAAACAGAGGGAATGATAGGATTTGGTATTTCCTAAGCAGAAGACTGGGACTTGGAGTCTTCATTTGTAGAATAAAAGATCCGGGAAGGAGATGTCTGCTGTCCTGTCATCAGCAACAGATGTTTTGGGGAGAGACAATGGGACAAACAAGGAAACAATGAACCACTTTTTACTGATGCATCAGCTCATCCTGAGCTAGAGGTTGCACCTGCAGCACTGTGTTTAGGCAGAACCAAGGCACTCTGCCTCCTCTGAGATAAGTTTTAAAATTTGTTTATGCTTGTGACTTCTACAAAGCTCAGCAGCAGTTCTGCAGTTTGGCATTAAATGAAAAATTACTTCTTACTGAGTTTAAAACTGAGTGCTAATTTTATTAGGTGTCCTCCTCAGATTTTTTTAAAACTTTTTTTTTTTTTTTTTTTGCCATTTATTCGTTACAGTGATGATTATTATACTGAAAAAGAATTCACAACCATAGTCGAGAAAGTTCAGAACTTCTATGTCTTGTAAACCTCAGTTGTACCATCTCCAGTTGCCTCTTTTCCAAGCTGAAAGCATGTGGTTGGCCTTTTTATAACTGCATATCATTAAGCCAGTATTTCCATGGAATTATCCATAATGGCTCCAAGATTTTTGTGCTGAGTGATAATACCCAGGGTCCGTTGTGGTTTAGATCTAATTACGATTGTTTTCCCTCATATGCATTACTTTGCATTCATTAATACCCTCTGTTGTTTTATTGTTTTGTATTTCAAGGCTCTCACAACTTCTTGCATTAATGTTGACTATCCAGAATGGCTCTCTATGCCTGGCAAACTTTTTCATGCTATTATCCGTCTTCTCTTCAAAGTTCTGAAAGAATACATCTATCATCTCAGGTCTCTGGGAGATCAGTAGATTTCTCTTTTTGTGAAGGTGGGCAGTTATTTCTACTCTTCGTTTTTTTTACTCTTTCGTTTTTTACTCTTCGCAATCTTTTAATGATCTATTAACCAAGTCTTCAGTTTTCCTTTATTAAAACTTAACAGCCTTTCAGAAAGAGCTTCAACATTGCCAGTTAGAAACTTGGAGATGCAGTAATTCAATTGGTCTGCGAAACTTCAATGGGCACCTTTTAGCTTCTATTAAATTCTTTAGTGAATTATCACACAATATCTTTTAATTCCTGCTCGCTTCAGTACCTGGCTTGACTCTCTATTAGGAACAAGTCAGGGTAAGAGTGGAAGAGCTTGTTGTCTGGATAACTCAATAACCTTATTGTGAATAAAATTAAGAAAAAATGTCCCCCAGTTAAGATGGTTAAACACTAAGTTGAACCACTGGTTCCACTCCTAACTGAACGGTACTGGCATGTGCTGATACCACGCAGGTTTTCATAGTGTCCAAGATCTTTGCTGGGTTACTGGCTATAAACTACAACAATGTTACAAGATTCAAGTATTGAATGTTGCGTTGTTCTCCAAGAAGTTCCAAGTGAAAGTAGACTCACGTAGGTAAATGGACAGATAAATATATGCATGTGAGATCCTTCTTCTGAGTATTATTGAATTGTACTATTATTACTATTATTGGAAAATTGCTTCTTTTCCAGGTGGCAGCAGAACCACTGTCCACTCTACTACAGAACAATTGCTAGCAAATGATGAGGCTTAAATGTTGTCAAAATAATATCTAAACTCTCAAGACAACCCTGGTGTTTATAAATCAACACCAGCTGTTCCTGTTTATGCAATGCTTTGTAAAAATAAAAGAATAAAATAGAATCCAGTATGACAGCTCATTTACCAAGACTCAGCTTTCTGCAAAAACCAACCAGGCCATTAAAAATGTGGGGTTTATTTTGGATTCTAACAGAGCCAAGTGGTCTCAGGGTAATAAACGTAACTATGTTTCACTAATGCCTTTAGGCATATGATGACTACTTGGCAAAGAGATTTCTGAAGTTCAGCCATTAGAGATGTTCTCTTCCTGTCCCTCTGGAAGAGCAAGGAGGAGACCCTCTCATACACAGCACCTGTCAAGCATCTCTTAGTCATATCAGGTTCAAAATCGTCCAAAAAAGCCAAATTCTGATTTCTGTCATGCATGTTCTGTCACAAAATGTGACAAGATTGTGTGAAGTTGCTGAAATTGCTTTAGTGGAATTGCCCTCAGGACTTAGCCCTCAAATCTCTCTCATGAGCTGGGTGTGCAATTCTGTTAAAATATTACTCCTTGCATAATTGGAAGCTCTTGGGTTACTTATTTTGGTGATTATTTCTCATGTGTGGAGTGACCCAGCTGACACAGTTAGCTGGAACCAGTTAAGTGGGAAAAAGTGTTAAGATTTAGTCCTCCCACAGTTGGAGGTGCCTGGCCTGCAGAACACAACAAACAAGCTGGGAGGTTCCATATAGAGTGTATGTGGAAGCTAGGTCTCTCAGAGCATACTTTCTAACAACAACTTTGCTAAGCTCACTGTTAAGCTCAGTGTTAAGCTGTGGGATGGTCTTTAGCGGAGGGAGAGGGGAGAACTATTTGCTATTTTGTTGCGAAAGCTCAACACTTCTCTAGAGCTGGGCCTCAACCAGGCGCAGCTTTCCACCCGAGCCCCTGAGGATGGGAATCTGAAATTCCCTTCTCAGAAATTGAGCACAGAAGTGAGTGCTAATTTTCCCTTTAAACTTCTGGAAAGGATAATAGAGACTGTGTCATTCCCTCTGCTAGCAGTTTGCACTGGATTGCCACTGGTAAAGCAAAATACCTGGATGTCTCCACTTAAAGGCATGTTGGGCCGCATTGCAAAGCAGTCATGGCACTTGTGAGCTGGATTCGTGTCCAGATGAAGGAAGTACTCCAGGAGAACATCCAAAAATATCCTACTGCTCTTTAGCATTCAGTCAGTAAGGTTGTTGAAAATAAACCCTTCTCTTCTACCCTTTCACTCCCAGAGATCTCTGTATTGTGGCAATGGATCATCAGCATCAGCTGATTTGCTCCTACTGGAACTTGCTAATGTGGATGTGCCTACAGAGCTTCTACATTAAAAGCTCTTGGTTAGTGTGGATGAGGGTGTATTTTATTTGACCCAACCTTGTTTAAGTGATAAAGGCATTCTTTGGATCTGGCTTCTTACTCTTTTTGGACAGCATACCTGTAAGTTTTACATTCATGAGTTGTTCAAAAGCAGATCTTAAATTTTGTGGCTGCTTTTGGAAATTGTTCATGTAAGTGTTGTATCTTACCATTTATTGTTCGTCACAAATTTCCTGTCTCTGTTCAGCATTGCTGCCCTGGCTTTATGGTTGGTCACCTCTATTCTTAATTTCCTAGGTTTTTTTAAAGCAAAGAGAAATCCTAGCAGAACTTCCATAATGTGGCAGACTAAGTGGTAGCAGTAGTAGGCTATCATGCTGTTTTTCCTAATCCTTAATTCTGCAGTGTCTTTCTTTATAAGCTACCTCTGTCTCTGCTGGAAATAAATTTAACTTAATCAGAAAATGATTTTTTCTTTTGATGATTGCATTCATCTTGGCAAAATGCCCCTAAATTCATTGTTCACAAACATTTGCATGAACTAAACTTTGGTTGCAGAAATATACAGAAACAAATGAAATTGAGACCAGATTTGTAACCTCAGTAATTTCCTACAATAAAATTTTTACATTATTCAGTCACTACTCCTATTGACTATTATACTACAGAAAACTACCTGTAGATCTGTCATCGGTAAAACAAGGCATTAAGCTGAATAGTTGATAAGCAGGATATGCTTTCTCTGCCTGAATTTTATGGACCTTGATTTGATTGAACTGTTCTCATATTATTTACTGTTCAAATGCCACTTTTATTTCTAAAGTGTATAGCAGTAATTGTATACAAAAGAGTACCATAATTTTTGGAGGGAAGGGTTTGCTTGATGTTTGTTGAGTGAGTTCAAGTGAATCAAAAGGGCTGGATAAAATAAAAAGTACTGTTTTGTTAGCAGAAGCTTGGTCCCAGAGCGGAACAGAAGAGCTCACCTATGATGACCCTCCTGCTGAGTGAAATATCTGGAGGGCAGGGACAAAAAAATTGTGAGATCTCAACTTTGGTGTTTGGAGATTTTGTAGGGCATGATTTTATAGACTAAACAAAACAGATTATTTTGAAACTATTTTTAGCTTATTTATTTACTACTTGGCAGACTCCTAGTCAAGAGGGGATAACTCTGGCCCTAGTGATAAGTTTTAACAACTGCATGTTTATGCACCAGTAGGTATCAGGAAGTCAGTCATAAAAACCTGTCAGTTTGTATTACTTCTCTGACTTCCTATCAAAACATGAAGGAAGGAGAGCTGCCATCTTTCTTTTACTGGGATTGGGTGGTTGGCGTGAATTAGATAAAATAAACCATTTTTTCTCATGCTAATGTAAAATGTTCTACCTTTGAGAACTGTAGAAAAGAAATTCTCTGTGCTTTGCAGTGAAACAGAGATACAGTTTTTCGTTTCCAGTGTGAAAGCACTGGAAATAATGTAAGAGACTTAATTCTTCTGGTGCTTTTTAGAAACACATTGAAGTGCCCTGAAATGCTTGTGATGTTTAGCACTGAATTCTGATCAGGTCTCTCTAAAGAAGATCTGTTTGGATATTAATTAGCTGTTAATTTTTAAGTCATATGCAAGAGGGAATACTGGAAATTGCATTGTCTTCAATATGTTCAGGTCACTTTCTTTTGATACCAATGCTGAAGTCAAAGAAGCTGTATGAGAAAAAGTGATATCAAAGATGATCACAATTTCTTCTGTTCCAGATGAAAAATCTGCACTCTTTAACACCCTGCCTCCAAGTAAGCTTCCATTTTCCTAATACTGATGTCCATGAGAATGAACATCTGCAATTACAACAGGAGAGTCACTCAGTCATTCTACCCAAAGCAAAGCCAAGCTCTGAAGGATCACGTGATTGGCTTAAGTGTCATCCTGTTAACAAAGAAAAATAGTCTGGAATTCCCTTTTTTCCTTTGCTTACATTTAAATGCATAGCTATCATTAAGCTAGGCTACAGCTCTCAGGAAAAATAACCTGATATCTACCGACAGGACTTAAGATCTTAGATTTCAAATTATCTTTTAGATAGGAGAAGCTGCAGAGTGCAGATCTACAGAAGAAGAATAGAAGACCTAGTTACTCTGGTCTTGTAGCAAGAGAGTGGATCCTGAAGACTGTTTAAAATGTTAAGCTACAGTGTCTAACCAGTTACTCCTACCATTGTGCCATGCAGAATGGACGCTGCTGCATCTCATGTGGCACCTGTTGATGTGTAGTAATTTCTTTGGAGATATTTACAGTAGCATTAGTCAAAGTGAATAACTTGTATAAGTGCTTCTCTTTAGTTCATTTTGGGGGATGTTACTTTGGGGTTTTTCTCTCTCAAACTGACAAAATAGAGGCCCTAAGTTTTGACTTAGGAGTAGAAGTACTTTGATTAAATCGAAGGTCAGCTAGCAAGAGGACAGTTTCTGGGAATGAGAGTCTTTCAAGTAGGAAACATCAATTCTGAGAGAGTGGTTACTTCGTCCAGTACCACCTTTTCACCTTACATTTCTTAGGAGACGTTTTGTATGCCCAGCTGCTATGCTTATTATCACAGGAACATTGTGGAACATCATGTTCCCATTTATGTTTGCAGGGCACTGCTGCTGGTGGTGTGATAGGTTACATATTTCCATATATGTGAGGTTCATGCTGTGTGACTGAAAAAATGCTTCTTCCTTCATATCCCATCCTGAGTACTGGAAACAACTGGTGTATATCGTCTGACAACCCACAGCACTGCATGTCTGAAGCTCACTGTAGCAGTGCAGTAGAGCATCTTTGCAGTTTTGATGCCACTCAGTGGGCAGTTTGGTATCACCTCCTTGGTTACTACTGATGAGTGTTTGGAGAGTCGGAGGAGGAATGAAGAAAATGCTGACAGACTAATCTTGCCTGTGGTCTCTTCAGATCAAGGGCCATGAGCATATTCAGTGAAAGTTGAAGCTCCTTTGATTGTGTGCTGGTTCTGTGAGTCCATTGAGGGTTAGGCCTCAAAAGTCCAGTCAGAAGACAGCCAGCCTGGATCTGACCCCTGCCAAATGCTGAGCCTTACTGAGCTAGAACACTTTGGGGAGTCTGAACAAGGAGTTTCTTGCTTAATACAAAGCACATTTGGTCTTCTTTACAGTCTTCTGTCCCTGTTGATGTGTGCTAGATGCATAGTGGGCTCTGCTTTGACCCAGCTGGGCCTCTTGCAGCTCTCAGACATCACACGCTGAGGAGGTTATAAGAAGATCATGTTTGTTCTAGACTGCTTCAGTCCTCAAATGTGATTTTAAGAGGCAAATAACCTGGTCCAGCAGACACTACTGGAAGAGCTAAGAGTATCAACAGAAATGTGAATGCACAGATGTGTGTATCAGTGTATCTGCTTGTAGAAAAAAACTGTTCCAAATCAGAAAGTGGAAAGAGAAAGAAAAAGGAATTTCTTCTGGAGCAGACAGGTGATTCTTTGGTGTGTCTCACAGAAATCAGCTGTGAACATCAAACTGATTGTGGAGAAACTATGTGGAAAAGGAGAATGCTAAGATTTTTGAACACTGAGCATACAAACCCAGCACCCTCAGAGGGGTCATATGAAATTTTGATAAAGTCTTTTATTGGAGAACCTAGATAGAGCTGTAATTGATTTTATAGGCTCTCAATAAAAAGCACACAGAGACATTAGAACACCTCACAGTGGTTGTCACTGCAATGGTAGAAAGCAAGTCTGGATCTGTATGAGATCCCTTTCAACTTTAACCGTGCTGTGTTTCTGTGATATACTATGGGTTGGGCTCCTCTAGTTAAGAAGACATTAGCACTGAATCTTTTCTCTTTTTTTTTCTCACTTTCATATGACAGCTCCTCTGGCAGTTACACATTCCCAGGAATGGGACAGTGCAGTTTCTTGGCTTTGTCAAGGGTACTGCTGTTTTTTCAGGCTGTTTAGCAGTCTGAACACAAATCTTCCCAGAAAAGCTCTGAAATGATAAATGCTCTGGGTTTACAGCACTCTTGAGAACCACGTAATACCTGAAAAAAAAAAAACAAACATAAAATTAGTGTTCTGAACACAATTATTACTTATTTTAGCTAGAAATACAGAGCTTTAGCAAACCAGACCAAAACACAGTTAAAAAATATCCTAAAACCAAGCCCCACGCTATATGCTTTTGTTAAGAAGTTAGGATTTAGATCTTTGAAAGTAGGTCTGAGCTGCCTGAGAAGTTCATTCTTATACATAGCTGCTTTAAATTATTTCACTCTCCTCTGCAGCAATTCTGTGCATGATTCACCATGTTATGCAGAAACGTTTTCTATCTTAAAATAGTTCTCTGTGTGTTTCAGCTTACTCCCAGGTTTCATATTCTTTATGGTTTTAAAATATCAACACTGATATTTTTATGTGGACTAAGATATGCACCATGTCTCTAGATCCTGTTCATTGAAGAAACTGGAGAGGAAGGGAATTGCTGTTCCCAAAGCTCTGCTTTCTCCTGTCAGAAGATGCTTTCACCTGGAAGGCAACAAGGGTAAAAATCCACATCAACAATTGTATATGTCACTCACTCAGCTCTCAGATTAATGTGAAAGTTATAAAAAAGAAAGACACGTTAGTTTTTGCAATCACTTAGTTTATTGGCTGACATAAGCACACCAAGAGAGTTCATATTCTCAAAGAAATTCAGAAGCTTTCCATAATCAAGGCTTCCAAATTGTCACATACTTTCATCCTTTTTTATTCTGCTTGATGACCTATGATTCTATTCAAATAAATTTAAAAAGAATTAGAAAAATAGAGAATGCCGAACACTGTCTATCAAAAGCTGAGAAATCTCAACTGAATCAGTGTTACTGCTAATCTAACAGGTCCACGAAGTCCGAAGTGAAAAGTTGTAGTTCATACGAGGCTGCTGCTGTGATGAAAAGACGTTTAAAATTTCATTTCATTTCAAATTTCAGATGTATATAGACCCAAAGGTGAGGATCCATTGTACTGCAATAAACAGCACAAACAATTTTATTTTCTTTTTAATAAAGGATTAAACTCTGACCTGTTGTGATCTTTTGACTAAACCATATCAGGTCTCAGCTACAAGAATAACCTTAGGGGGTGATTTCCCTGACATACATAGTTCACACTTGGCATTGCTTACTTAGTTTAAATTTAGATTTATACATTTTTCATGTTAAAGAAGTACAGTAGCTAGTAACTCAACATTCTCAGTAAATAACTGCTTGTGTTGCTACTAGTTGACTGACAGCAAATGAAAATGTACAAGGTTTTTTATACATTTTGGTGGTAGTGATACAGCTAAGTGGCCTCTTGGTAGGTGAGAGCTTTGTTTGTCTAGGGTTTTAGCATAATCATTAAATCACAGCTTTCTCTAATTGCTTCAGCAACAGCCAAACTCAGTTGGATGGGATTCTACAGCAAATGGAATTCTGTCACATTCAATATTGGTGTTTGCTTTATTAAATAGCATTTCTCTAGGGACTCACATAGTCTTTTCAGAGTTTTTAATTTGTTACAATATGTAGTAGCTGGCTTCTGTGAAGGAATTGTTCACAAACTGCGTTCTCATTATTACTACTGATGCCTTTTTACTTTAAATGAGCTTGACAAGGTAAGATACGCCGTTTAGAAAAAAGCTGTACTTACTTTGCTCAGTGCAGTTTTGAAGGAGAGCACTTCTTGGTGTGCATAAATTTTGTTATTTCTTTGAAGTGAAAATTTAAAGTTAATAATTCAAACAAACATACAAAACCACTCTGTTATCTCAGCTCTGAGTTTCCCAATGTGTGCTTCATTCTCTCTCTTTTTCTAAACTAAATATCCAGTAATTCAGCCACCATAACACTGTGGTCAGTTATTGGTTACACTACTCTACAGTATTACAACAGCAATAACAGTAAAAGTTTTCATTCTAAGTATTATTTTTATTGTAAGCAGGTGAATCAGACATCCCCTTAGTGTGTAAACGCAAATGCCAATTTAAAGTTCACTGCCCTGTACTAATGCTTCTCAGAACTGAAACTTTTGAACATGCTGGGAATCTGTGACTGCACGGCACTCCCATCTTTATCTGTGCAACCTGCACTCCTGATTTTTGTTTCTTCATTAACCAGCTGTGACTGTCACGTGCCTGTTGGTCTAATGTGCTTCAGAAGGGTAGTGCTACACAACTGAAGCAAGGAGTGACCAAGTGATTCAGTGGTAGCAGAAAAGTACATGAGAGATGGCATTATTTGATTTTTGTTGTCTTGTCTAAAGATTTCCTTTTATTTCAGGTTTCCAAGACTGTAGAAGGATATATCTGAACAATTCTTCCTCTAGCTTAACTGCATTTCATGTAGGAATTTCTAATCCAAAGGCAGGGTAAGATAAAATGCAGGACCTGGGGGCCTTTATTGGCAACTGTGGCTAGCTGGGGAGTGAACTTAGGAAGCTAGGCAAATAATCACATCTTCTTCATTTGAAACATTTCATACTGGCAGAAATCTTTAACCAGTGCTCCAACTTCTGTCTGCCACTCGGAGCTTTTTATATGAAACAGCGGGAGCCTGGCAGCCTGGAGAGCTTTGAGCGCTACGAGCTAAAAAAACTTGAACATCCTTTATAGGTTTTCCTGCCAAGACTCTGAAAACCTAAACAACGTAGATACGGATGTTTCACCCAGCTTTCCACTTACGTTTTGCCTTTGCTATGTCAGCTCCCAAAACCTCAACTAGTTTTCTTCCTGAATTTCAAATTCTTGGTAGTACACAGAATAGGATTTGTCTTACCTACCTTTATCCCTGTAAAAGTTACATGGCTAGACTGAACTATTCTCTACTCCCTCTACAGCTGGTGAAGAGACAGATATCTCCAGGAGGCTTTTTGTCTCGTATGAATTTAGACAACCATTTTGGGGTGAAATGAATCCCAGCCCTGTTGTCATCCTCCGGCTTTGATTTAGCTAACAGTAACAAGTTCAATTTCCATGCTGGGATTTTGTGCTGCACAGAATGTTCCAACATCTGATTGTCCAATGGAAAATGGGTGCATAAGTCTGAAAATCTCATCTTAATGTTTGAATAAGTTTGAATTCATATACATTTGTACATTTCTCTTTCATATTTTTTATGTTTCTCTTTCAAACTTTTTTAGTAATTCCCACAGATTCCAGCAGTGGTTTTTGCTCAAAGAATATGTACTATTTATGCAGCAAAGATATTATACATTATTAATATGTAACAACACAATTTTTGTTCTTTACAAGAGATATTTCTTAAGTATGTCTTCAGTGTTCTTATTTTTTCTGACTACTTATTGCTAAATTAGGCTTCTGTGCATGAGCTTACGTATCTTGGGACATATGATACGCTGGGTCTTTGCTATTTCGTTTCTGTTCCAAAGAAATAACAGTTCTTTGGTTAGACAGACCTGTCCAACATAGTGATGTGTTCCTAACTAGTTTGCAAAGCTTAATAGAAGGTAATAATCTTTAATTAATTTGACTTACCGGCTAACAAACACAGCATTTGTGTTCACTAAATTTTAGTGCCTTGGATTTGGTTTAGTTGAGTAGGTAGACCCAGAGAGACTCTTTCACTAATGTTGCTGAGAATGTGACTTTTTCATCTGCCCTCCTGACATATGATGTTTGATGTTCTGTATTCACTGATGGCAATACTAGCTATTGCCTTTTCATTGGGATATATGGCATAGTAGCTTCCATTTACTCACACAGATGGAAGTAAACAAGGTAAAAAAGAAACCAGGTCAAAATGTCAGCGTAAAATAAGAACATTCATATGACTAACAGTAGTACAATAGATAATAGACACACTTAATATTCCATCTCTAAACCATTCTCAAAGGCTGAGGCTGTGGAGCATTCTTCTGCAGAACAGAGAAGTGTAACTGCAGCTCATTTTTGATAAACAGAAAACTCAAGCTTGTGATTTGTCTGCAGTGATTGTGGATGGAGAATACTACTAAAGAACTAAATTTCTGTTCTTGGCCAGCTAGAGACATTCACATGTCTATTGAAAAGAGGTCTCAAATTTAAAATGGCTTTGGGAATGGATTTAACATGATATATATACCAAGGCCGAACAGTACTGCACTGGGGGTAGAAGTGTCTATTTCTGTTAACAACTGCACTACAATCATAATTTGTAATGCCTAGGTTTTTTGTTCGTGCAACCAGAATATAGGTCTTGCCTTTAGGGACCAAGTGCAATCTTATCCCATATACTTAAAAAGGATGAAAGGGCGTCCCCTGCTAATTATTGATAATCTTGCTGTGAAATATCAAGGATGATGCCATGGCAGTAGAATATGTCTTCTTGAGCCTAGCTTCATTTGTTTTTCCTTTTCTCCCCCCCCCCTTTTTTTTTCCTTTTTCTTTTTTCTTTTCTATCCATTCTTATGTGCCGGTTTCAGGAGTAAAAATAATGAATTCAAATTAAAGAAGCAGTGAAATGACACGTAGCATAAATTAACCCTCCTGCTTTGTCCTGCTTACAGTGTATTATTAAACTCTGCAATCTGTGTATTTGCTGTAGTTGAACAGTGAAACATGCACAGAGTGAATATTTAGGGATTCATTTCTCTTTTATCCACAAGCTGCAGTAAAACTGAAACAATGATAAATAATAGGTTTGAGACCTGACATTCTTTTTTGATTCTGTTATTAGACTGAAGCAGATAGTTTGCTATCTTATCCTTTCCTGATAACTTAAGTTAGAAAATCTCTAATTTTAAGGACTCTAATTTTAAGAGGATATTCAACTTGAAATACATGTAGTATCTTGTAGATGGAAAAATTGAGTGGCTTAAATGTAATGGGATAATTATACTTTTATAGCTGTGTGTAGACTGGACTTGCTATTTGCAGCCTAGCAAGCAGTTGCCACAGCCACTCTAACAAAAATTGCTACTTCAGGCATATGTTAATAGCCAAATAAAAAGGAAGAGGACAATCATCCTTCAGAACATAAGGAAAATATTTATTTTCTTCGGATCAATGTCATCGTATTTTGGTTAGTCTGAACCTCTGGTGTCCTTATCCAATGTGGACTTGCCATTTTAGAATCTAAGTGAAACTGTCTCAGAGTGGTGTATCTGCAAAGCTGAATTGTATAGCCAGAATCAGTGCAGTGTATTTGTTTTGCTGTAGTGATGCTAATTCCCAGATTCCCTGGTTCAGAAGAAAAGTGCACGAATCACTTTGCATATTTTGCAAAGCCTCCTTGCTCCCTTTTTTGTGTGTGTTTCTCTCGTTTTCATCTGGAATCAAATAATTAATGTTTGATTTTCACAGTTCTCCAATAAGCACATAAGCTGTTAGTGCTTTCTTTATTTCCTGTGCTTTGTTGCCTCAAAGAGTAGTGATATTGCGAGCATTCTAGGCAGCAAAAAGAGAATCTTAGATGTAGCATGAATTTCCAGTGAATCTGTAAGAATAGCTTTCTGTTACAAGGTTGTTGTTGGTTTTGTTTTGTTTTGTTTTTTTCCCCTGCAATTCTGCTGGATTCTTTAAGTTATTTCGGATTTACATGGGAAGCAGAGACCTTGCCCCCATTTTGCACAGGAGCTAGTCTCTCTGCAGCAGTGCTGCTGTCTGCTTTTGTTGCAGGACTGTATTCTGTCTTTTCAATAGAACAGAAACTTGGTCTTGTTACTGTAAAAACCAAGATAAGTTCCAAAGTGGAATGTAAACAATAATTTAATTAATTAATAAGTAATCTGAAGAAACTGATATGTGTTGAGCACTGAGTAGAGTTTTGGCAAAAGCTGCAAATATGTAATGGAACAGAAAAGTACTTATGACCAAAGCCAAGTCTTAAAATCTTTCTGCCAGTTTTACTACACATTGTTTGAGAGATGGCATCCAGCCACACTAGTAACTGAAATAAAAGCAAGCAACACCATTAAAACTGTGAGTATGTGTGAAATAACAAATGGAAGTAATAGAGTCAGGCATTTCTGGCTGGGGGAAGGGATCTGGAGATTCTGTAAGAAAGATCTGGTTAGTTGCAAGATTAATTTAATGCTATTTAAAATCACAGAATCATAGAATTGATGAGGTTGGAAAAGACCTTAAAGATCATCGAGTCCAACCATAACCTAACCATACTACCCTAACTAACAGCCCTTCACAAAATCACATCCCTGAGCACCACATCCAAATGGTTTTTAAACTCATCCAGGGGTGGTGACTCAACCACCTCCCTGGGGAGCCTCCAGTGCTTCACAACCCTTTCTGTAAAGAAGTTTTTCCTGATATCCAACCTAAACTCACCCTGGCACAACTTGAGGCCATTTCCCCTCTTCCTGTCACCTGTCACCAGTGAGAAGAGACTAACTCTGCTCTCTCTGTAAGCACCTGTCAGGGACTGGAAGAGAGCAATAAGTTCTCCCCTCAACCTCCTTTTCCCCAGACTGAGCAGCCCCAGTTCCTCCAGTCGCTCCTCATAGGGAATTAAAACATGTTTTATGTTTGAAATAAGAAAAAAAATAAGTTGCAAAAGCAACAGGAGTAGTCCTTATAAACTGGTTTTGGGCAAGTAGATCAGACCTCTTTTCTCAGGTGCTATACAAGGTACTGCATACTGCTAAGAAGAATGCCCCAGCTGTAAGATAGGCGTGAATCTTCTTGTATCTGCATAATGATAGATGGCCATGTGACAGTATAGGTTTATCACCTATGTACTGTACATGACTAATGCACTTTCAGTCCGTTCATACTTTTCCCTAGAAAATAATTCAAGGCTCAAAATATCAATATTTCACACAGAATTTATATGAATAGCAAAAAATCAAAATAAAAAAATCAAAAAACCCACCCAAACAAACCTATGCCAAATCATAAAAACATTGTGCATCACAGGGATAGACCTACAGCTCTGTTCTCAGATGGCAAAATCTATAAAATTAAGATACACAGATCCCTGTTAATTTGTTACTCCTGTGAAATTTATATCAGAACCATGAATATGCTGGATAGACTCAAGGCGAGTCTAATTTAAAGCTAACAGGGAAAGTTACTGGTTTCTTGTATTCTGGCATTCTGTTTTTAATGGTCTGTCAGCGTGCTCTGAGCATAAACATTGGTGTCAGAATTTTTATGATACTTTATCTTGTGAGTTTCATAATTTGTAATAGCTGTGCAGCTTTTACAGGTGTATTTAATGGCTGAATTTTATCTTGAACTGCATTTTAAAAGCTCAAGTGTAGTTTGATTTGCTGGGAATGGGGGGAAGGGTGGAATAATATTCTTTCCTTGGAGAGACAGCAGTTTCCTTGTGCAGCATTAACTTGAAAGAATATGAGAAGTGTGCACGTTGCCAACAGGCGTGTGGATGTATAGAGTTCTGAAAATAGTAAGTGTCAATAGGGAAGGGTTGCAGGTGCCAGCAGAAAAATGTAAGCTCCCAGGGGAACTATCTCCTTTTATTTTTGCCTTGTCCAATGCCAAGCCACAGAGGTTGGTGTTTAAAATTCAGTTCTTCCCTGAAAAGTGATTACATAGAAAAAGTCCCACTTCAGAACAGATGTGCTTCCTAGGTGTATTCAGAATCACATTTATTTGTTTTCATGATCATCTTTTCATATACTCTTTGCCCTTGCTGTATGTTGAGCAACCAAAAGCAATTTGAGGGAGAAAGCATAACTCTGCCTGAGACCAGCAGGCAGTGCAGCTCTCCTGGACCTCGATATCCACTTTCCTATAAAATTAAGATACACAGATCCCTGTTAATTTGTTACTCCTGTGAAATTCATATCAGAACCATGAATATGCTGGGTAGACTCAAGGCGAGTCTAATTTAAAGCTAACAGTAACAGGAAAGTTACTGGTTTCTTGTATTCTGGCATTCTGTTTTTAATGGTCTGTCAGTGTGCTCTGGGTATAAACATTAGTGTCAAAATTTTTATGATATGGCAGCACTCTGGGGATGGACCTGAAACGAGATTATGTTGCCTAACCCACAGTGGCAGCACACCAAGCCGTATTACTTCTTCCACCCTTGTTAGCCATAGAGGAGTGATTACACTCTTTACACTAGTCTTTTCACATAGTTAAACACTGCCATCATATTCCCCGTGAGCTTCTTTGTGACACCAAATGCAACCACATCCTTCTGACTTGCTTGATGTGAGTCTCTTAGGTTGTATTTGATGGTGTCTTCAAACTCTGTGATTCCTCTTGTTCTCAGTTAAATTCCTAAAACTAGTCCACAGCAAGTAATTGGCCCAGACATGGAAGAGTATTCCAGAAGTGGGTGGACTATTCCAGCTGAAGTCTTTCCAGAGATGTGCTTGTTAGAGTAGAAGAGAATTATGTCTTAGACATTTATCTCATGTGCAGGAGCAGTGGATTGCTGACGTATTTCCTTTATGATCGGAACCTTTTTCTACTGTTCTGCTTAGCCTTTTATCCCCTATTTTGTATTTGTGCTTTTGTCACTTTGCATTATTGAATGTCATCTTCATTTCACATCATTTCTGCAATTTATCAAAATAATTTTGAATTCCAGTTGTGTTCTGCAAAGTATCTGCATCCTATCCTGAGCATGGTTTCACATTTTGACTTTTTACACAAACTCTGCCTTCTAAGTCATTAAATGAAAATGAAAGAATTTGGAAAAAATAGGCTCCACTTGCCGTATTTTCCAGTTACAAGACCTATTTTGGTTCAGCAATCACCATCACAAGCAAGGAGAAAAGGCTCATTTGGCTTTCAGACTCTTAATCATGTAAGACTGTAAGGTGTAAAGAAGAACCCAGCTTGACTCTCACATCACACAGTGAATATGTGGGACTACTAAATGGAAGGGGGAAAAGAGCATCATTGTACTTCAAATGTGATTACTTTTGCCAAAGAAATCAGAGTCAGGAAAAAATATTGAAACCCTAGGACTCCATTTACTTGGAGATCCTATTCAGAGTTGAGCCATGCTTCAAATTACAAATAATTCCGAGGGTGGAATTGGGAGGAACAATGACAGTTGTGGCAGAAGGCATTCGCTGCTTGGGTAGCTGGATACATCACTGTGCCTCTTCACTCCTGACTCAACTCTCAGGCTGCCTCTGTCCTTTTCTCTCCTTTGCCCCATCCCTTAAGCTTATTTTAATACAAAATATTTTAAAAGTATTAATTTTTTTTTTTTTTTTTTGTTATGTTTAGGCCATTATTTCAGTGTTTGAGCGTGTGAGTGCACTACGTGAAAGGAGGTTGCCATGGTAATTTCTCATTATTGTTGAATAGAAAAATAATTACTCTGGCAAAATCCCCCGTAACCTGTCAGAGCATAAGTTAAAGATGCCTGGGGGCAGCCTTGCCTTCACCATACCCTTTTTGCAAAAAAAAAAAAAAAAAAAAAAAAAAAAAAAAGAGGGTGATTTTATTCCTTTTTTTTTTTTTTTTCTTTTTTTTCTTTTTAGAGTAACTGGATCCTTTTCCAGTTTGGCTAGGGGAGACCTCATTTGTTTTTGTTCACCATTTGGCTGTGAGAGTAGTTGGGCCCACCTGTGACGAGGTGGAGCAGAGAATTAATCAGCAGAGCATATCCAAGCCCAACAGAGGATTTATATATTTTAAGATGATTTTTTTCTTAATGGTGGAAAGAAGGTTGGTAGTGTATTTTCTGTTTTTTCTTCTTCTTGACATAAACTATGCAAAAACATGAGATAAAGACCTTGGACTGTGTTCAAACTGTGACAGAGTCTGGATATTTCATTTATCGGGGGAGAGAATCCACAGTAATTCAGTCTCCACATTTTTCTAGCTCTCAGACTTCTTGGAAGCAAACAAGAGTGCAAATATGTGTGGTTTTGAGGTGAGGCACCGCAGTTTTCCTGTTCTACTCTTGTTTCCTGTGTGCATTTGCATCATAAGGATGCTTTGGTTTTCACCCTCACATTGCTGGGTATTGTACCCGTAGCTCAGGTAATGCCAAGCTACCAAGATACCAACAGCATTTCAACAGCAGAGCTGGAACTGTTCTGTGCGCTATTCTGTAAAGCTTTTCCTCCCCTCTTGTTTTGCTGATACAAGAAGTATGCCCCAAAGATCCTGGTGAAACACTGCTGCAGCCTCTCTTTTGGCGAGTGGCAGAGTGCAGTAGGTAGTGATTATTGCTTGGGCAAGACGTTTGAAAGGTGTTGTTAATCACCCAAATGCCTCGTTCAACCGCTGAAGGCAACAACACCATTGTGATGTATTGGGTGCTTTAAGTGGAATAGTGTATTAATATTTGCTATTAATTATTATGTTCCATAACTATTATGTTTTGACTATGTGTATTAATGCATGTCTAAGTATACACAGGCCATTTAAAATATTGTTTTCACTTCATGTATCACACTGGTAAGTAAAGATTTCTCACAACAGTTACATTTAAGTAACTAGCTGGTATTTAATTAACCTGCAGTAGCATTGTATTTTATATTAAATGCATTGGAGGGGAATGGCTATTACATTTAGTTTCTAAATAACTTTCTTGTCAACTCATGCTGATAATCGGGTTATGTAGCATTACAGAATTAAGTACTGAAGTTTTCTCATGATTAGAACCAAGAATTTGAGATACGCAGCCCACAGACAGAATTGGGGGGCAGGGGGTGGACTCATAATTGATATATTTGCAGCTGATTTATGAAAGTATTTAAGGTTTACAGAAGAGCATGTGTTTATGAGAATGAAAGTTGTCACGTTTTGTATGCTGGACAAAATGGAAGACAGTTTATTGTGTAATAAACTAAATGTTTCAGCTCTTTCCTTAAATTAACACTCAAACCTTATCTAAGAAAAATAGTTTGAAATATCTCATAGACATCTAAACCCACAAATTAGGGAAAGACATGCAAACTGTGTGTGATCCTTTGGAATTTCTATTTTAAAAAGATGAAAATATTTTCATTTTGCCTCCTCTTAAGTGAACGATCTGTTACTTCCTAGGATAGTGACAACCTCTGGTGGGATGCCTTTGCAACTGAATTTTTTGAAGATGATGCAACCTTAACCCTTTCCTTTTGTTTGGAAGATGGACCAAAGCGATACAGTAAGAGATACATTTTTTGTTATCAATTTAAGCCTGACTTTCTATACATGTTTTATCTGTAGAAGACAGATATAAACCGGCATTGAAAAAGCCACTTCTCTGTATTCAGTGACCATCAAGTTCATACAATATAATCTTTTTATTTTTGTAAATTAATTTACTTCAGCTGTGCTTGCATGCTTTGTTAATTTAGTTTCCACAAACATTCAAGTGTTGAATGTTGTGGATAAAACCGTTCACAGAAAGGGAACTTTGCAGCAGTTGTCAGCACTTTCACTGGAAGGGCTTCTGGATTTAAACAGGGACCAGAAAAATTACCCAAATAAGTGTCTGTGGAAGTGTTCCATCAGCTGCGTGGGTCTATACTGTTTGCACACACTAAGGACCTGCTGTTGTTAGTGTCTGACCAGTCCGAGTTAACCAGAAGAAGTCTAGAATACTCTCAATCAAGCACTAAATGCAAGCTTGAATAAAATGAAGCTGTGAATAAATCCGATGGCATTGGTGTCCAGTGCCCACATACTCTGAGCAGGAGAAAAGAGGTAGAATTCATCGAATAAATTATTTGAAGTGAATAATTCACTCAGCTTTAGCACTAAGCAACAGAGAGATAAGTAAACACTGAGAAACGGCGTTGCCAATTGTTTCACTCCATTCAGAATGACCCCTGCTTCACGGTGACAGCTTGTGCTCTGTGCTTAATGCGCTGAATCTTGTGAGGTTCTTATTTTTCTTGAGAGTGAGTGATTGTCAGTGTATCACTTGCATACTCCTAATTCCTTTTATCAATTATCTCAGGTATTTATTTGACAAGTGAAGAAAAAATAACAGCCACTCTGAATGCATGTTCTGGGGTTACTGCTGACAGAATTACAGTTTCTTGTCTTTCAGAGCAAGTGATAAGTCTGTAAAGGTCCTCAAATTACAGCCTATAGCAACATTGGTAACAGCTGATCTGTCCTGATTAGGTTGAGTCAACGTGTCAGATATCAGATTTGCTAGTTGTGTTATCAGTCCAGAAGGCACAGATACATCAGCAAAAAAGCAATTAATGTCCAGTTAGATCAGAGGGAGTTCTGTTACTGGAAAACAGTGGTACTTATGAAAGAATTTGTCAAAGAGTAAAATATCCCAGTTATCACAAATGCTTGATAATGGTTGTGCTATCTGGAAGCGGGGCAGTTTGGTACAGGGCGGTACTGCGATTCTTTTCACAGATTCAGCAGTACTGCTGCTGATAAACACAACTGAAAGATTGCATTACTGTGAACACATTCTTTAATGTGACTGGTACACGTTACTTTCCCCCGGTTTTAATTTCTGTCCTCTGCAAAAACGGTTGTAGCGTTTGGTGTTGATACTCTCAGTATCTGCAATTAAAGCTTTGCATATAGTGCTCTTTCCATTCATTCACACTTCCTTCGTTAGTAATAATTTATGTAGTTCTGAACCACAAGTATTACTGATTCCGACAGAAGCAGCATTCCAGTTTCTTCACAGTATGAAGAATATGCTTGTGTGTTCTTGTTTGGGACTTTCCTGTGCCATAAGAGCAGGCCATGGTGAAGGCTGCTGAGTGCCAGGCCAGCCAAGGTCCTGCTCGCACCTCCAGGGCTAAAGAGGGTGCAGAGTGAATGCTGTGTTTGAGGGTTTCCTAGCACCAGGGAAATTTCATGTCCTGAAATGTGTCTGGGAGCTGAGACCAGAGCTGTACCTCTTTAGGCACAAATATGGGCTGATGATAGCTTCCACCTGCAGCAAGCCCTTGCTTAGCACCGCAGCCTGGTAGTCTCAATTTACCCACCCAAATCGTGCACAGGCTACATTGTGAGCATGGAGGGTCTCAGCTCCTCCCCACATCAGTAATGCCAACTGTCAACTTCACTCCATGAAGAGCGAAATTGCTGTCCAGTAAGCTGTGACTCATGTTAGATTTGGTGGGACGTACTGAGCTGCTGCTCCATACATGGGGTTTTGAGTGGGATGAAAGAAGTGCCTGGTCTGCTGGCCCTCCATCCTCAGTGAGACTCCTGCCTCCTTATGCCAGCACACACTCCCTTTTGTATTTAGAGGGTATTAAAAGCATCGGAGCTGGCTGTGGGGGAAGAGAGAAGACAAATTGTTGATTCATACTCTTGAAGGCACAAAAAGTAATGGAAGGAACCAAGATTAGGCCCCAGGAAAGAGAAATAGGCATCCTTTGAGAAGTCATTTATAGAGTTGAAATTGATGAAAGATACTGACCCCTTGCCTTTGCTCCAGGATTCAGATCAAAATTGCCTTCCTTTGTCTTGCTTCAATCTGCGAGGTATTTGCTTACGTCTCTGACATCAGCTGTGGCTGACACCTCATTTTCTTTCCAAATGGGCGATGGTTTCCTGCTTTTGGGAACTTAGTTTCTCCTAGAGTGAAAAAATTCCAACAAAATAAAAAGTTTTTTGGGGAAAGAGGAAATATATGAGGGAAGGACAAATAGTTGTTCATTGTCCATAGCCACAGTTGTTTTTTTTTTTATAGGTCATGGCAATTCCCAGTCCTATTATCCTTGTTGTAAGGTAATGTCCTGATACTGCCTGAGGCAGACAGAGGAGGAGGAGCATGAGGTGCACTCCCTCTGCCCCCGCTTCTATCTCCAAAGCTCCCAAAGGATGTTGTGGGAGACTGAGAAGCTGCACAGTCCCTTCTGCTTGTCTCCTGTCTCCCCTGCTATCCCCTTGCCCCTCCAGAGTCTTCTTTTTACCTGCTTGTGTTAAATGTTTCTTTTACACATATTCTATGGGTTTCCTATCACAGCTGCTCTGGGCCAGGGTTGAATCTCTCTGCAGTCTGCTCATGCCTGGACTGCTTGATCCTAAAGCGATCTTCTGAGCATGCAAATCGTGACTGTAAATCACTGTATAATGTTACAAGATTTTAAAACAACACTACTTTTCCTTGCCTCCATTTTATTGTTGAACATATGCTTTTGTCCAGGAAACCCCAACTTGTAAACACTTCTTTTCTTTGTTCTTTTTTTTTCTTTTTTTTTTTTTTGTATCAGGAAAATAAGCTACTTTTTAAATTTCATGGCCCCAGACTGAGGCTTTATGAAAATCATGATGTATTTTTAGGCTTGCCTTTCAATTACCATGTTCTATAGCGCCCTTCTCTCTGCTGAGAAGAGCAATTGTCTGCCCTTTTCTAGTTCTGCTTTGGGGTCTGCAAGATTTCTCCTCAAGTATCAGCCTATAGTTCTTCAGTTTGTAAAGGAAAATGGATTTGGGTCAAAGTAGGGATTTTAAGTCACTGGGTTACGTTTACTTTACTTTGCACCAGAGAGCACTATGTACTGATAACTCAAGATAGCTTTAAATATGCCTGTGTATCTGTATGGCGCAGCATGTAAGGAGTCTTCCTTATGCCCTGGAAAGAGTAGAAGTCTGTTAGTTCAGTGATCCACCAGTGCTAATTAATTTGATTGCCAGGTTTGGTAGACCTAGCAGTTATCTTTACAGAACGTAATCCTGCCTTGTATAGGTGTGCACTTGAAAGCCCAGCTCAAGTTTTCATGCAAAACTTCTGTGTCAGACTTGAAATCCCCACTGTGCCCATCTTTGCAGTTCCTTTTGTCTTTCTTCAGAATTTTATTTCTGAACGACTTTGCCCTCTCTGATTCCTCCTCCGCTATACAGCATTCCAGAAAGAAGATACCATCTTCTTTCAAACAGCCGCTGAAAATGTCTATTTTTCTCCTGCTTCCATGAGCTGTTCTATGAACTCTACTGATATGTTATTAAATTCTATCTTGAAATTGAGTTTTAATGGGAAACTCTTCTGAAAATAAAGATATGTTTTACTGTGAAAAAGGTGCAACTGATACGCGTTTCCCTCAGTCTAGCTTTTTGGCTACAGTGAAGCAAAAAGATCACACATTCCGGTGCCTAAAGACAGGAAAAGATTCCAAAGAGATCTGTTTTAAGCTGAATTGAATTATATTCAACAGAAACTTAAGTAGCAAACCTGTGAAATTCATTTCAGGGAGAGCAAAAAGAAATTTGCATTGATTTATTTTGCTCTGGTTTACTGGGTCAAGACTTAAATAGAATTTAAACAAACAAACAAAAAAAAGAAAACAGGAAAAGGGGGGAAAAAAAAAAAAAAGAGAATATGCCTAATGTAGCAGATTTTTTTTTCCTGGTTGTGGATAAAACATATTCGTTTCCCGTTAAGAGCCTCCTATCCCTGAGCCAGAGTAAATACTAGACTCTGATCCATTGTTGCCCAGGTTCTTTGTTTCTTAGAGACAAAATATTTCCAGAACAGATAAGAGAAACAAGTTTGATTGACAGCTCTTAGCAGAGTCTCATCAGCTGCTGTGCTGACAGCCTGGTGATGCGCACTGTGCTGATGTGGTTGGGACTGACAGCTGATTGACAGCCCAAGACTGTGGAGACAGAAAAGATGAAGCATGCTCAGTAAGAATAATGTGCAGTGTTGATGCAGCACTGCAGAGAATAGAAGCTAGGAAGTTAACTCTTTCACAGCAGAGTGACACTGTAACACATAATACACATAGCTGCCACTGTACAGAAAATTAGAGCTTGTTCCTGCTCTATTCACTGCAGGCTGTTTGTGGAGAAGCTGTGTGCTGCAAAGAAGCAAAAGCACAAGTTATCATTTTTGTAGCTGAAAAAAAATTCATGTATGGTAGCTATGATGGAGTCTTCCAAAGGATTTACTTAAGCCTATAGGTACAGAATGTATTGTGCATTTCAGGCAGTTTTTGTGGGTTTCCGTCACCAAATTTTGTATTCCATTGCAAAATGTTACACAGCAGAAATTTCAGAAGGAATGATCTGAGTTCTTTTGCTCCGTGTATTCCTAGAAAAACAGTATTTTCAGTTGTAATGTCATTCAGGATCTGTAGATGAGAATTGAATATGTGTTTTGTGTTATAATTGCTACTGCAGTTTGGATTTGGAATGTACAATAACATGCTTATCATATTGTGCCCTAAGTGCTCATTTTTCCTATTTGATGCACGTGCCCTTGATTTTACTTCATTTCTTGACTATTCATAACTGGAAAGCTAGAAGTGGAGTTTTGTAGCACAACAAACTTGGGGCCAAATGGTGACATCTTTGGCTTTAAGGTGCTCACCTGGGTTTCCCACTGTGTCTGAGGAGTATATCACATAGGCGCACCTTAGACTTTACTACAGATTACTGAACACTCAGCAAGTGGGCTGCAACGAATCCATTCTACATTTGTCACTGCCTGTAACGCGTGATATATGGGCAGCTTGAAGACTGTTGCTGGATAACTTCTGGTGATGTAACTGCAGAAAGCTACGTCTCGTGGGCTTTTCTTACACACAGGGAATAGTTTGGGAATAAGTAGTGAAAGTTCACCGCACATTACGCACTTGCTTAGCTTTTGTCAAAAAGATTGTTTGGAGAAGCTATCATGGCACATTATCACCCTGGGTTTCTATAAACTTGTCGCCTGGCTTCTCTCTCATAACTCTTACAGAGAAAATTAAAGTTGCCGAGAGAAACAGGTTGTAGTTTTTCCAGGTACATGCTCCTTCTTTTACTTTTTTTTTTTCCAGAGAAATCCCAGTCATTAAACATGATTTGAGCATTCAGGTACAACACAGTAAATTGACCTAGCTTAGTAAGCGAGACAGATTATTCTGTGTGACTGCCTTGGCTCGATCTGTGTGTCCCAGCCTTCTCTTCTTTTAGTTTTATCTTCAGTTTGTTTGCAGCACTTTTGAGATTCATTTCAGGATGCAGATGAAGAAATTGTTAAAATTGAGTCTAGCATATCCACAAGTGCCGGTGGATCACAACTAATACACTCACCTTCCCAATTAATGATCTCTAATTGATAACTGCTTCTTAAAATTAAAAAATTCTTAAAATGTTTAAGCATTTCTCAATCCGATCTACATGTGCTCTGCATATTATTTATTTTTGTTTATGATGTAATGTAATGCTCTAATAAGTCAAATACATCACAAGTGTTAAAGTATATTAGCCCTGTGTACTTGTCACCTAAACTTCTGTGAGCTCATCAAAGAAAAAAATCGTATCTGTTTTACAAGACCTATTTTACATAAAACCATGTTGACTGGCATTAATTATATTCCTTTCACTTCAATCTTTGTTAGTGCAGTCATGTACAATTTTTTATCTATTTTGTCTGGATTGATATCAAGGTAGTAACTGCATTACACTACACCATTACCTTGCTGTCTAGTGTTTCTTCTTCAATATCAGCACAACAGTAGTATTTTTTTTTTAATTACCTCAGTAATTCTTTTCTTTTTGAAAATAGCATCAGATAAAAACATGCAAAAGAATCTCTTAGAACTGCTAATCATAAAATATTTTCTCCAAAGAGATGCTGTTTAAGATTCTACTTAGTTGCTGATGGACTAGGAGGCACTTGTCATCTCAAGATCAATGTTCTTTCAAAAAGCAGTACAAAAAGGCTTTTTATTTGCCATTAACACAATTCCTGTTTCCAAATGAAGTAATTTTTTTAGTATAATTTTAAAAAGCTATTTTTTAATCATTCATGCAGTCATCGTTTTTTCATTGCCATCTCCAGCATCCCATTGTAATATTTTATGTTTTAGAGTACATTGTGTTTTTTTCTGTTTGCTTTTTCTTTCTGTACTCATTCTAATTATTGGGCTTTTTTTTCTCCTAATTATTGTCTTCATTTTTTCAACTTCTTATTTAGCCAAAGTTGTTGTCTCTCTCACAGTACAGTTACAGCTTTGGGGTATCTTATCAAATATGTTTAACAGACTCTTAAGCTCATGCATACTTTTTCTCCATAATCTGTCCCAGCCAGTTGAGCTTTGGAAAATACTGCATTTTGAAACTCCAACTGTATCTCTCCAACTGGGTATGTCTCTTCTTTGTCTTTCTTGAATGCATGTTTTGGATGGCATTCATACAGAAACATGTTGTCTGATTGGAGAGTGTCAAGAGAAAAATAGAAGTCTTGAAAATGAAATTTACTAAGCAAAGTGAAAGACTTCTGCAAAAGAGAAGACATGGGGAAAAGAGTGAGGGGAAAATGAGACATAGTGACAGCACCTGTAAAAGAAACCCAAGCAGCCTGTTTCCATATCCAGGATGAGCAGGAGAAGATATTCTGACTTTAATTTGCATGAAGAGGTGCATGGAGATGTTAGTTCCTACTGATGAGGAGCAGAAGAGATGCCCCAGGGGGGCTGCAGAGCCTTCAGCTGCCCAGGGGCTGAGCTGGGCTCTGCATCACCCCATGGGCACTGCTCTGTAAGTCGGCACCAGCCCCCAGCCTGCTCTTCAGCTGCATCCCAGCCCTCATAACAAGCTCTGAAATTATTTTCTCATCTTGGGTGCTAAACTTTTTGTCATTAACAACACCCTGCTGTTCCTCATTTGTAGCAATATGAATAATGTTTTTCTAATACTGCTAGCTATGCAAGACTTCCCACATGAATCTTCCACTGATTTCTTTCGTAACAGGCATTTTTCTTTTTCTACATATTGCTGACAGGCGCTGAAGGAACAATTCTTTCCATTTGCTGATTTGCGACAAGCAGGTCTGAAACAGACCTTCACCTCTACCCACTGCAGCCTCATTAGTTATCACAATGTTTCTGTGCTCTGAGTTATCAATACCTTTAAAGTCCAAAAGCACTTATTTGCAGTGACAGTACAGCTGTGTGTGCACAGGCACTGTGTGTACAGGCACAACCTCATGTCAGTACTCTGGGGAAACCGGAGTACTTTCCCCTTTCATGGGGAAAGGTTTGTCATGAAAACTCTCCTATCAACCACTGATGACAACTCTGGTTTCACATACCGTACAGTGGGTGTCCTGAACCTCTTTTGCTTGTTGCTAGGCATGTTATACAAACCAGTGGTCCAGACCTGGTGGAAGGGAAATGCTGAACTCCTGATGTGAATATTTCACAATTGTATATAGCCTCCAATTGCAATGACATATGAAAATTCCAGTCAGTCAGATTGATTATGTTGTTGTATAAACAGATTAAGTTATCAGGCTTCTTTGGGAGAAATCATAACATAATCTGACACCATGCGTTATAGGAAACTAGGGTCCATTCAGAGAGCAGAAGGAGTAAAGGCAAAATTGTCATGAGAAAATCACAGTGATTACTGAGTTTTTTTCTTGCCCAATACAAATAAACCCTTTGTTGTGCTTAGCTTTTGTTCACCCGTTTGGTCCAAACTATGTAGCGTTCAGGTCGTTCTCTCTGCTGGAGGCAATGCTTATAAAAGGCTGGAAATCCATACAAAATGTTGGAAATTGGTATATTTTACATCAAAATACTGAATAACTTTTCTATTTGCATAGTGAGAGAGGCAGTTGTGAAGAATTGGTCAGTACTTTTTGGGTTTTGCTGAATAACTGGCAGGCAGCTTGGTGTATACCTTCAAATGGCATTGGTGCATTAAATATAGGTTAACTTTTTCTAAAAATTGCAAAAACAGGCATGTTTTTAAAATGTTTTTATATGAAATTGACAAGGTTCATTTGTTATTACTTTAGTTTTTAAAAATAGTTGGTGACTTTTTAGTTAGTTAGTTAATAGGTACTTACAGGAGAATATTCTAACGTACCTACAGAGTTCCTGTAAGAAACAAGACTGTCTAAATATTTATCCTCCTTTAGAACTGTGCTTTTTCCCTTAGCAGTACAAACTTTTTCTCCTCTGTTTTTTGTTTTATCTGATAGCATTGCATACTTTCATATTTTTATTTTCTTTCTGGACCACGGAGACCATTTAACTAAGCACAGTAGCTTTAGCTGTAGCTGCTATTCACTGTAATACATTGGAGCATGCCCATTGCCTGAAGGTGTTAGAAGTGATTTTTTTTTTTTTTTTTTTTTTTTTGCAGAGCATTGAATAACTGAAAAGAGGTTCATGAGGCCTTTTTTTCCCCCATTTTGAATCCTCAGGTGCAGATGAATCACAGTATCAGTTCTACTGATACTAAAGTTCTACCCTAAAGCTCTGGGAGCTTTATGCATGTTATGGTAACTGTAATATTTAGAAACTCCTACGTTGTGCTCATACACGTAACACTGTGGGTAGTGCAGTTGCATGGCTGTAGGGCATTAGCAGGGCAAGGCTTTTAGGCACTGATGATCTTTCTTTAAGCTCAGATAATTAAAAGTTCACCACAAAGTTTGAATGCTACTCATAAATTTAATCCTGCAGAAATGTGTACACACAAACCGATCACAGTCAAATATCCAAACATGCATCCTAGTGCAGCACTGGGTTTCTCATTACAAACGTGCATGTGTTTGTGTTTACCACATAAATGAAACTTCTAGTCAATCTTTTACGTTGTATTTCAGTGATGCAGTAGTGCTGTTCCACTTGAGGCACCTTATTTTTAGGAAGTAGGTATTTACTGTAGTGCTGTATTTTTTAATGGTTTAGGAGAATACAATATGCAACATCACCAAAAATTATGGGATCTTTATAGAAATGCATTTAAACTGGGTCAGCTGCAGCGCCACGATTAGTAGAAATAGAGCCAAAAGCTGATTCTGGACACTGAGATACTGTTCCCAATTCCAAATTGGAAGTTTTCTTGAATTAATGTAGTCATGAATTTTTGTTAAAGTCTGCTGTGTATGAGAAGTCTGAGATATTATACAGTGGCTATCGTTCTTTATCATATTGAATTCTGCATTCCAAATTATATTACCTTTAAAATGTTGCTGACATTTTGCTATTCCACTATACTAATCCATACAAGTTTTATACCATAGTATTTAAGTCCATTCTGGTCATATAGCAGTGCAAGCAGTGCCTTCCATTTCTTGTTTCTTCTCCCCTTGCTTTCTCAGAAAAGTAGATTCTGTTGACAGATTTGTTAGAATTTTTTTAGACAAATTCAGCTGGTAGATAGAGACTGTTAAAAGTTTGCATCACTTTGTAGGAATATCTATTGGATTTGAATAGAATGTTCGAGATGTGTGATATTGCTTAGTTTTCGTGGGGTTCAAACTATTCTCCTACTGACCTAAGAATGTCCCATCTCCTGAAGGACAGTTTGGTATCCAGCTCTTGCGCAGAAAAAGGTGCTAATCCAGGCCTAGTATTCTGGAGCTGCTCTTTTTGAGGAATCTTGGCTCCATGTCATTGAAAGTGAAGGTCGTTACCGTGATGTATTGTGTACGGTAAAGCCCGTAAAAGAAGTAAAGGCTAGCTCTTATGCACCAGAGATGTCTTGGCTATTGAGGAGATAACTCTATAGCACATAGAGAGAAGCATGAATAGGTGGCTATACAGCACCAGCTCCAGTATCAACATCAGCCATTCAATTCCCAGGGTGCCTGGAAGTAGGTGTTGACTATTTTGTTGTATCTTTTAAAGATCCATTACTGCTTCCATCTCCATTTGGCTACGGAAAAAAAGAAAGAAAAAAAAAAAGAAAAAAAAAAAAAGGCTTTTACATATAATTTTATCTAGTCCAGAAATATTAGAATACTGTGTAATTCAATTTTATTTTTTTCTTTAATGTCTGGACCTGAATTAATAGGGCATTACTTTTCATCCTGATATCAATCTTGTTCCTTTCATTCAGATCCAAATTCCTTTGTAGTACATGATTTAATTCACTAAAATGAGGTAAAATGAAACCCTGGTCGAAGGAGCATTAAATAGCACATATTTGGTGGCACATGTGATTACACAGCCTGCTGTGTAGCTGGTTCTGTTTCCTCCCTCTTTGAGTTGCTCACAGACTGGTAAACTTTTTTCACACCCAGAAGCTGTTGCTGTCTATGGTTTGTTCCTCTCTTGCCATAAGGAAAATCAGTTCATCCACTATTAAATGAGATTACAGAGATTAAAAATACACTTCTCTAAAATGTCCTTAGATTTTTTTTTTAAACAATCCTCATCTCAGACTGGCTTGGTAAGCCCTAACCGAGGATCAGTGCCGCCTTCTGTGGGAAATTAGCTTCGATTTGACAGCTATTTTTGTTTCAAGATCGTATGCACACCAGTTTTTCTGCTAAGGCCTGGCTCTCAGGGGCGGTTGCACATGCATGGCTGGCTGTGCATCAAATGCTGTAATCCAAAGGGATGCTCTAGATCATGATTATTTAATTAAAAAAAAAAAAAAAAAAAAAAAAAAGGGAAGGAGAGGAGAGGAAAAAGAGAAATTTCAGTCCAAAGATGCTGTACCAAAATGTGGCCTTGCACCAAACAAATATTTATCAAGTTGGAAAATGAAGGAGCATCTGTCCTTTCGAGACTGCTTCTATTCATTATTCTGCTTTTCTTCATCATGCACGTACAACTAAATTAGTTGAATGGGTTAGGTTTAGACTGAAAATGAAACTAGAGGATATACTATACTGACGGAAGGGTTTGAGTCAGCTCATTAAAACATGCTCAGCCCCTGATGTGAACTTGTGTACAACTTGAAAGCTGCATTATGTTGGAGGAAAGGTATTTGAGCAAGCGGAAGGGAAAATTCTGGACCAGGCATTCCAACCCAGTGATTCAGCACCTCCAACCACTCGAGCAAGGCAGAGGCCATGCTGTCAGCACACGGAGGAGCAGCTTGTTGATTCAAGGCTGCAATCTGTGTGCTAGTAGCTGGAGGCTGTATCTGCATTAATAAGTAGTGCCGCGCAGTAGGTGAAGATCTGTAGAGCAAAACAGCTGGTGTTGACAACATGATGTCCACGCCGAACATGTTTTGCAGAGGTTCCCTTTGGACTAGATCCAGTCCAGCTGAGTGAACTAAATGCCTGTTAATGGCTGGTGTGCATTAGGTGCACTTGTGGAGACCATCTGATTCCTCCCTTGTGCAAGCATTCAGTTAGTGAGCTCAGAGATCGCTCTGCAGAGCAGAGCAAGACATGGAAAATGGGATGATTTGGATAGTGCCTTCAGAACAGCCCTTCTCAACTGAGCCAAAACATGAGTGTGAATTTGGCCTTATGAGGACTACTCCTTTTGTGATAATATGTTCATTAGGCGTCCTGCCAGACGCCGTGTCTGGCTCTGTAGGTAATAAAGGTGGCTTTGGGTATGTGGTTTTTTTTTTTGTTTATTTTTAACTTTTGCTGTAATTTGTAGTCAGTAACCCTTCTCTCTTCTCCTGTGCTTTTAAAAGAAGCATGCTAGTTATGGGAGGTGTCTGTTCTACATTTCCAGTTCTGTGCTTCTTGCTGAAGTAATGCTCTTCTCTGCTCTGCTGGCAATTCCTCTTCCCCAAACACCTGTTTAATTTTCTTCTTTTAGAGCTGTGAAGGTAGACTAATGATCAAGTTGCCTCCAGCCCTCTTTGTGAAGTCACTTGTAGCCTTGGTCAGGTCTGCAGCCTTGCTCTTCAGCTATGTCTGCTTCTCTGGTGCTGCTGGTGCTCCCTGGTGCACGTGAGGATCCAGGCTCTGCTTTTCTGCTTCAAAGCTACTTCTCCATGCTAGGTCAAGCAGTTGGCCACAACTGACAGACCTGGGGTGCCATGGGGAAACCCCATCACTCAGCGAATGGGATCATGCTTGAAGCCCTAAATGCCACCTTCTGAAGTTTCTTTTCCCCCATCAATTTTGTTCAAAAATAACAAAGACACAAATCATATTTAGAATCTGATGTTGTGATTCTACAGTGTAGAACTCAGCTATAAGAGATACAAATTTAACTACTTTTGGCATTAACTTTTTCAAAATAATGTAACCGAAATGCCAGAAAAATATTATGGACTGCTGTGACTTCAAGTTAGTATTAATATACCTGTACATGCCTCTCGAGCGTAGAAATGCACACATAAATCTAAATTGTGGTAAATTCCTGTATTACTAAATTCATTTCTGCAAATATGTGTGATCATGTAGTTACAGTCTGCATTACTGCAAAACAGATGCACAAGGAAGCAGGATTGAGATTGTGCTGTCAGCTTCCATTTGCACATCCCCTGGCACCTGAGCACACTGCAGTACAACGTTAGCTCTCAGTGAAGTTTTGGCTGCAACTACAGGAATTAGGATCAATGCCTGCCACTCTTTGGCAAGTCACTGCTATCCTGAACTGAGGAGTGCTGACCTGGTCATCTTGCTCTGTATATTTGTCAGCTCAGCTCCACTGCAGTAGTGGAAGTATTTAGAATGAAAGCAATGTCCACGGGGACCACATTTACTAGTGCAGCATCAATTCTGAGTGGAAGTGCT
Organism: Tetrao urogallus; assembly: GCF_951394365.1. Taxonomy (NCBI): domain Eukaryota; kingdom Metazoa; phylum Chordata; class Aves; order Galliformes; family Phasianidae; genus Tetrao; species Tetrao urogallus. The sequence goes on from NC_136817.1 coordinate 56,350,206, forward strand.
CAGTGAAAGCTGTGACACAAGCACATGGAATAGAGCATGCTCTGTATCTTGCCATCTCTAGTGCATCTTGCTTCTGTCACTACACAACTGCCACTGACCCAGCCTTATCTAGAAAGGAAGACAATGCCAGTACTTGACTTTGCTTATATATACAGTGGAGCATGAGGTAGACATTCAGTTCTGTTTAAGTTGTAACACTGTTTACAGACGTTAGAGTCTACTGAAACTGCTAGTTAGTACACAGAGACAATAAAATATTTGTAGTTTTTATTTATAGGAGCATGCTAAAGCCATTTTTAAGCAAGGCTGTAATGAGGTAATATTGACAATTGAGAGTTTTATGGCTTTTGTGTTTTGCTAATTAAGTATTCCACTTCCATCACTTTTTTGAATCAGGGTTATTGCAATTTAACAGCTTTTATAACTTGTCCCTCTGAAACTGATACATTGACTCAACAGAACGTGGCACATTTCTTTAGACCTGTTGATAGGATATAAAGTGTATTTCTTCTGCTTGCTTTGAATTTGGAGTGAAAGCAGGATTGAAAGGAACAACCATGAGTCCTTTGCCATGAAATTCTAAAATGGTTTAGATCTTAGGAAAAAAAATACAGCTGGAATTCTGAATCAGACCATTATGATAGCACACGTAGCATATTCAGCTTTTTGTGTGCACATCATCTGATTTTCATTCTCACGGTTGCCAGCTCTTCAGCTCTTGTCTTTCTTTTTTTTCTTTGTACAATCATAGTTATGTCTAATTTTTATTACTATTTTACTTTATATTTTAGTTTTTGAAATATCCACCGTGTGATACTTCGAGTCAGTTTAGTTATGAATGATGCAATGAGAAAATAACATCCCAGTAAACTAATTAGAAAAATTTCAAGTCCACAGTGCTTGGGAAAAGCCGCTTTTGATTTATACTCATGTGTCTCAACCTGTGCAGCGATGATACAAAGGGGGAAAGAGGAGATTTTTCAGATACAGAGAGTGCTTACTGTCACTTCTACTGGCGTTCATGTAATCTTCTCAAGCCCATATACATGGGGTTGCCGTTGTCTACAGCCATTTGAGAGAAAGAATTATCTTTAAAACAGCACTGTGCTGTGTATTCAGTCTCACCATTTATGAAACTTATTCATGAAGCGTTAACTTTTTCTTTTCATAACATAATTATTAATGTTCCAGTGTTACATGTACAATAGACTTGGTGAAATGTCATGCATATATAGCCTTCCTATTCAAAAAGCAGCCTAGGAAAGATAGTATTTGATTGATTACATATGAGTAAATCTACTATTTCGGGCATCATTGCTGAACATACTTTATGCAAAAATATTGAAATACGTGGTTCTTTTAAAACAAAGATAGGCCACAACAACAGTAATTATAGGAGTCGTTGTGCAGGTTCACAGCAGTACAACGGTTCTCTTTCATTTGATAATTACCTTGTTAAACTAGTGTCCAGCCAGCTCTGTATCTTTTTAAGAAAAACAATCTGCTCATTAATTCATGGCAGAGCCACAGTGCTCACCTTCACAATATTGACTTGTAAATTCAACACAGTTTTGTACTTTCTGGACTGAAGTAAGCAGCTCTATCTCAGATTCCCTTTGGACAAACTGTCGCTCTCTTTTTCCATTTTCTTATCTCTATTATTGTATTTTAATTTATGCCATACTTAGTTGCCTGTATTTGGATGAGTTTTGCCCATTGCTACATAAATGGCAAGAACTGCCTGCTTCAATACAAATTGAGAGCATGGGACATTTTCTTCCCTCCTAACTTTGTTAAAATTGTAAGGTAGAACAACAGATACCAACTTTTTAATTCCTCACATATTTTCCAAACTTGGCAGAGATGTAGTTCATGTTGCAGAGATGGCAGATAACACAAGAATCTTTTAATGAAACATGCAAAAGTTTCCTTGGATGATGTGAGACAAAGTATAGTAGTTTCCTTGAATGATAGGAGAACGGTTACACATCCTGAAAGGAAAGTTTCTTCCTTTCCTTGATATTTCAAATGTAGCTCAGACTTGTTTTGCGGCACTGCTAAAAGCTGTTGACAGACTTAGATCAGTGGAAACCTTTTTTAAAAGTTGCATTTTCTTCTTTCTCTTCCTCCAGATGAAATCTAACTTTCTGTTTGAGATCGTAGATGCCTGGTGCTTACTGAGAATAGCAACAGTCAGTTTTATCCTATTTCTGAACAAGCTTAAATATAGACATCTACAAAGATAGTAATAATGAATCTCAGCTAATATCCTGTTTATTCTTACAGTGCTTTTGTATAGATTCCTTTGCTGTCACTGAAGATGCTTTTATGATTTCTGTAATGTATTTCTCTTTCAAAACAGCACGGAAGCTTTCATCTGTCTGCCATCATTACTATTTACAATTGCAGTGGCACTAAAGACGATCTTTCTCAAGTTTCCAATCCACAGTATTTTCTCAGGCGCTTCAGAACTGCCAGAAGTTAAGTCAGGGATAATACATTTAATATAGACTATTAAATCTGATGCCTTGAATTCCTCAAGACATGTCAGGAGTGACTCAAGCTCTTATTTGTTTTCCCACAGACCACATGAGAGCATCCTTTTATTTGAAATGAACCCAATATTATCCATTGCCAAGAGTGCAATGAAAATTAGGATGGCTGAAAGGTCATAAGACACTTTGCTGAAGGTATTGCTCAGCAGAGTCCTCCACCCAGTGCTCTAGACATGCTGCCAAGGAGGAAAGTCCAATTTTCTGCCTAAAGCAAAAGATGGATTGGGGGAGGTAGTGGTTTTGCAAAGTCCTTCTTTGCTGTTACTTATTGTGACATCTTAAATAGTCTGTTCTTCTTTGTCCTTAAGTGGTGGTTGAGTACCCAGCTTGCTCACATGCTTTCACATCCTGACCTTGTTCATAGTGTGAGAACATGAAAGTGGGAAAGGGCAGGAGAGGCTTGGCCTGCTGCATTACCCTGGGCAGCTCCAAAGATGTGTCACACAGACACCCCAGAGTGCCTCTGTGCAGCATCTGGGGCTGCCTAACTCCCATATAGAGGAGAAGCTGAGCTGTATGGAAGCACCCTGCAGGTTTTCCTATTCAGGAACTTCTTTGTGAATCTTTCTTCCTCTCCCCACCCGCTTTCACACTTACAGCTACAAGGATCCTTGAAATGCTTTGGAAGCACCACTTCACGATGTCATCCCACCCAGCAGAGCCATCTGTTAAAAGGTGACTGCATGTGTCTAGTTTTATGGAGGATGTTTTTGTTTGTTTGTTTTTCTAATTTTTGTCAAAGAAAGAAACCTCCTACATGATTCAGTTAAGCCCGTCCTTCTGTATCCAAACAGCAGTGCTTTCCTGTGCTGAACTTGAAGATCACTTGATTTCCTTTGAAATTTGGCGAAACTGCTATTGAAGTTCAAAGGGACACAGGCACTTATCTCTATTACGTTTCTGTAGGTAGGAAATCTTCATTTGGATTTAGAAAGATGCCACATTTTAGAGTCCAAGAAAATGTCTCAATTTACAAATATGACACAAAATTCAGTTGGGAGCAGCTTTATCAGAGAATCATGTGAGATGTAAGGGACCCTTAAAGGCTGTGTAGTCCAAGTCCCTTGCAGTGAACAGGGATACCCACAGCTGGATCAGCTGTTCAGAGCCCCGTCCAGCTTGACCTTTTATGTCTCTAGAGATGGGGCAGCCACTACCTCTCTGGGCAACCTGTGCCAGTGCTCCCAATACCCTTATCATAAAAACACTTTTTCCTTATATCCAATCTAAATGTCGCCTATTTTTACCTTGTCATGTCTGCAATGTTTGGACACCTGAGCTCCTCCAGTCTCTATTACCAGCTACTTGTGGCCCTCTTCCCATAGCCAGTGGGGTTCTTCTACAGGGCATGGGACACCAAGGAGCACTCACTGATACAGGAAGAGTGAGGGATTCTGATGGGTAGGCAATGTAGAAGGAGCTTAGAGAAGAACAAATCTCAAATAATTATTTTCTGTGTCATTTCTAGGATGTACTTGAGGCTGAATATTTGGCTTATAACAGATGTGCAAAGAACCTCAGCAAAACCTTGGTCCTCCGCAAGCCATTGTGTTTTAAGTAAACATCAAGATGGATTTTTTCTTCATGTCATTCTTGAGGGCTCTGAGGTATTAGCTCTGCTGAAAGGTGATGCAGTGAGCTGGATGAGTATTATTCTAAAAGCTCTGAAATAATGAGTCCAAGATGAATTTCTCACTCTAGTATGCACTAGTATGTAGATGCTAAGAAGAAAAAGGAAATCCTCTGAGTTTTAACTCCTGAATTTTCACTAAAAAATCAAAAGTTTTCTTTTGATCAACCTTTGTAAAGCTTTGGACAAGATGCTGCCTGGTTACAAAATGATTTCTGTAGCTCACTTCTTTTTTTACTAGTATTTACTTAAATTATTCCTATGCTGTTGTCACCTTGGCCACATTTTGCCTGATTTTGGAGTGAAAGCACTGAAACACCTTGGGAACGGCTGTTTTCTCAGGATCAGCAAAATTGCCAAATACCAAGCCAAGTTACTTATTATTCTAAGAGATCCAATCTGATTTTAAGATCAAAGTCAGTGAGGTCTCTGTAACCAAAAGCTGGAAAGCATCCATGATCTAAACGGGACCTCTTGGGAGTTATATATCACCATGCAACACAAAGCTGTTATTTTTCTTTTGCTGTAAGTGTTGCTTGAGTTGTAAGAAGAATTCATAGAACTTGCAGAGCCAGAAGTCTCTCTTCCACTTCGGCATCATTAATCCTGTGTTTTCTGCAGCAAAATACAAATTAATTTTATGTAGCGCAGAGCTAAAAATCAAAGGTAATAAAACCTTGCAAGTTAATTCTCATCTTCTACGGCACATCTGACTGCATCGCATTATCAGTGGTGAAAAGAGAGGTTCCTTTTCAGCACACAGTCTTTGTCAGCTTTTATCATATAAACTCTTGTTTTTATGAGGAAAATTACCATGCACTCATTTCTTTTGTCTCCGCCACTTTTATCATCTTGTAGGTGAACATTTCTGTACCCAGTGATTCCTGGCCAGTAGTTGTTCTGGGACTCTGTGCTCTAACATACTTTTTGGAGCAAGACTTTTCTTCTTTAATTCACAAACAAAGCACTGAAGGTAATACTGTGCAATGTATTGCACGCACTAAATAAAGATGCTCACTCTTATTTGTGACTGAAGATAAACTTCAACAAGCAGAAAAGGTCTAAAGGATGTAGCTGGAAAATAAATTATTGTCCACTCAGATGTGAATGTTAATTCAGGTAGGATTGGTTCCTTTACTGCCTGTCCTAAACAGGCAGTTTCCACAAGAGTCAGGGACAGATACTTGAGGTTACTGATGTGGTTGAGGGGAGGATTGCCGAAGGCACGCAGAGGAGGAAGATGCCACATGCACAGATGAGATGTGGTGAGGTTAGTGGCGGTGCCACTGCTGCATTTGAATGCAGACTTGAATATCAAAGCAGACTGAGAACAAACCTGTGGTGCTGAACAAGCTTGTTGTGCACATGGCCAGTACTTTCACTAGGCATATTTTTAGCATGCAGGATAACTTTGGTCTGTATTTCCAAAGTTCTTACAGGTAAGAAAACCTCTCAGAGGCAGAGAGTAATTAAACATTGAATAAAAAAGGGCAGTGCTTTTTCAACCACGTGGCAATTGTGCATTGGATTTGTGAGGTTAAACTGTTAGTGATCCATAGCTGTCTCATTTTGAAAAGGAGAGGTAACCTGCGAGGTCCTTCAAAAGACTGAAGAACTTCCGTATGCTCTTTCATTCATATCTTTTTAGGTAGTAGTGACAGTCTTTATAGACTGCATCATTTGTCTTCGTCTGTCATCTGTCTTGTAACTGGTAGGTATCCATATATATATGGCTAAGGAATGTATTTGAATAAATTATACAATAATTTTATTAGCTGGCACAAAGACGAACTTCTACACTTTTTCCCCTAGAGAAATACCATGGCATTTGTGTAGATGTGAATTAAAAATGCCATATAGATAGGGCCTGGACTTTGAACTCTGTTGAAAATAGAATATATCTAGCTGTCAAAAACAGTAACAAAAAACTAGACAATGAGGAGGAAGGTCTGTCATTCTGGCAGATTGAGCTTACATACATTCTCTGTTTTCTGTATCTTGCACTTTGCAGTACTTGGTTGTGGGGACGACTTTTATCAACCATTCAGCTGACAAAAGTCCATTGAAAATTGGCCTAACAGAGTGGGAATTGCCGTGCTGTGATTCCACAGGCACCAGAGGGCAGCTGGTAAAGGCTGGGTATCATTCCCCTCTGTGCTCATGTCAGGCTAAGCAGGTGTTACTTCTGTTTTTGTGATATCTGATTATTCACTTAACAGAAATTGTCAAATAGTAGAAAGAAACCGACAGCTTCTTTTAGCTAAAGAGAGCAGAATTGACTGGAATGCAGGGTTTACTCCTTCCCTAATGTCATGTTTGTTTCTGGTTGTTTAAAATACATATCTATTTTCAATTAAGCTGAGTTTTCTCAAAAAGCTAGCTGTGCTGCTTCAGAAGCAAACCAGGCCTGAGACTTTGCTTTATATCTTCTAATGTCCAAAAGTGGCAACAGGCTCAGAGAAAATGGAAACAGGGAACCCTGTTTCCAGGACAGTGTTCTACAGATACAAATGGCTTTGATTAATAAAGTAGATTTTATTTCAGTATTTCATCATTTCCAAACTTCTGTGGCTACTTCTGAAGGGCTGTTCTTGTTTACCAGCACTTACAGATTTGCAAAGACGAAATGCTTTTGTGGGCTCATCTCTGTTTTCTGTCCTTTGTTGTTCCCAAGATCAGCTGCTGACTGGCAGGGAAGGCACGGTGCCTTCCCACTACTAAACAGTATGTAGGCTGTGTGCTGCCTTTGTGTACCTAGAGGAGTTCTTAATACACGCTAAATTATTAGAAGCTGAATAGTAGGGTGCATTTTGCATGTAGCATGTACTGAAAATCATGCACAAAGTGAATTGCTCACATTCTTATGACCCAGGAGCCTCAGCTCTGAGTGCAGGACTGGTTGTGCCCACAGTAAAGAAACACTGTTTCCATGCAGCAGTCTGATATCTGTGTAGTATTTTAACTGCTGTACTTTTCTTTCTTACTCTTTGCATGTGTGTATGTGTATATTTTCAAGAGATTAAACTCATAATTTATTTGTATTTTTATTTTTAAATCCAAGGCCAAAATTTTAACACAGTGTGAAGAGGGACATTGAAACCTCCCTCTCGGCTCTACTAAGTTGTCAGTGTAACTTCCTAGTACTTGCCTCCAATGCGTAACAAATTGAGTTGAAATAAGGGAGTACTGATGATTTAAGCTTTTGAGAGAAGTTTCATTCAGGAGGGGGAGGGGGGAAGTACCCCTTTAAAAGACGGAATTGCAGTGGGTGCAGCCTGAATCTGATCTAACATTTATTTTCCGTTGCTCTTACTCATTGGTTCAGGTGAGTTGCAAGACTAGTTTTAGTATGAGTCTCTCATTGCTGAATCTAAGACTGGCAGCTGAGTGGCTGAGGAGAACTCATTTGGGTAGGTCTAAATTAGGTAATAAGAATGGGTTTGTTTGCAGGGAGCTGGAACTGGATAGAATCTCAGCCAAGCACTGAAATGCCACCCAGGTCCCACTGCCTGCTGGGACAGCACAGACACTCATCACCTGTGACCAGTTTTCTTGTTCTGGGTTACATATGGGGACCTGGGTTATATACAAAGAAATGACAGAAGCATCTCCGCTCTGTCACCCAGGCACCACAGTTCATTTCACAAGGTCTCTAAAATAGATTATGGGATTGCAAATATTTGTCAGAACCAGTCTTGGCCATTCACTGATTTTAAACAATTGCACGACTGTCACACTGGGTCCCCGGGTGCTAAAAATCAATGATAACGCTGGAGTACTTTGGTCATTGTTATTTTAGAAAATCCCTAATCAAAACAAGTGTAAGTGCTGGTGTGTGTTCAGTGGTGGAGTTTTGTGTGTTCCTTGGAAAGATGATATTCCCTGGACAGAGAGGAAAGGATTAGAAATGATAACCACTTTTTAAATACATCAGCTTGCTCATGTGCGCAGTGTTTTTTATCAGCTTTACAGCAAAAGCTTCATTTGATTTGTGCAGGGATGTGGATAATAAGGAGAGAGGCCAGCGAGCTGATTTTTATAGTCCGTTTGTAGCTTAAACAAAGATCTGGGATTTTGCGGATAAAGACCAACCGAAATACAGCAGATTATGCAGCTTTGGATTTTTTTTCAAAGATTTGTAAATTTTTCCCCCACACAGTCTGCTTTTCCTGTGTCCACTCACTCTGCATGAAAACAGGGAGCTGTAAAACAGTATTTCTTACAGAACTTCTTCAAATCCCGCTCTTTGACCACGGCTGATCCTTTGTGTTAGGGAATATCAGGGAATATACCACACTCAGGCACTGGTGCATTTGTGCATGGTCAGAACTCAGGCCACCATGATAAAAGCAGGCACCATCTCCACTGGGTGGATGTAAGGCAATGGCATGGTTCCAGGCTTCTGGGACACAGCTGTAAAGCTGGATGAGAGCTTCCCTGTTCAATCTTTACGGCAGTGGCACATCCCTCCCTGCCAGGAGGTTCCCCAGCATGGCAGCTGGATTTTCCCCCTCTTCATTTGATTTCTTGTGAGCACTGTATGTTTTATGCTTATATTGGGATCACCTGAATGCAAAGTGACTTCTGATTGCTACGTGCAGACTGCTGCCCAGGTCTTGTGCTGCAGCTCCTGCCTGTCTTTGCAGCTCTTGTGCCCTTGTGAAGCCAAGTGAGATGCCTTCTTGGCAAAGCTAAGCCTTAGCTGGAAATGCAAAGAACCAGGTAAATAAAGGCATCACAGAGGTGCTCTATGAAAGTGTTTGTTATTTCTAAATGCATGGCAGGAATGATGAGAGGTAATGGCTTTAAGTTGCACCAGGGAAGGTGCAGGTTGGGTATTAGGAAAAATTTCTCCTCAGGAAGAGTGGTGATGCATTGGCACAGGCTGCCCAGGTTGGTGGTGGAGTCACCGTCCCTGGAGGTGTTCAAGAAACGTGGAAATGTGGCACTGAAGGGCGTGTTCAGTGGGCATGGTGGGGGTGGGCTTATGGTTGGACCAGATGATCTTAGTGGTTTTTTCCAGCCTTAATGATTTTATGATTCTATGGTTCCATGAAGACAGACAAGGTGGAGAAGCAGTACTATTCTTTCGTTTATTCTGATGACGTTTTTTGTCCGGTGTTGGAGGAAGTGGATCTTTTAAATTCCTTTTCACCTTAGCGCAAAGTTTAGTTTAGCTTCATTCAGAACTTGAGAAGGAACTGTTGGTCAGATTTATTTCTAAATTCTGGAGGAAACAAATACAAGAACAAGTTCATTTTTCCATGCAGCACTTGGAAAGCAAGCACTATTTCATCCACTGCATACATGACCAGCTGGAGATTCAGTTGACTAAAAATCCCCCTAACCACAGCAGAATCTGCAGGGAATGTTCCCCTGGCAGAGGGAGATGTGTGGAGTAGCTCAGCAGTGCGATGCAGTGGGCAGAGCTCGGTGAAGCTCTGGGGGTATCAGGAAACAGGGGGGTCAACTGCAGTCACTTCTGAAACAAATAAGGGAATGCTTCTGACTTACACATTTCACTGATACACTTTTGATACACTTTGGATTTTCAGTGAACCATCCATTTTAATAATTATTATTTTTTTTTAAATCTGGATTTAGCAAATTGAAGGAGGTGATACAGACAAAACAGAGCCTTCTTAAATAAACTACAGCTTCTCATAGGAAGATTGAGGTGGCTGTCTGTGAGTTAGAACAGCGCAGGGACTTGAGCTCAGTTTGCTTTTAATAGCGAGACCCTAGTTTCAGAAGACTGCCACGTATTTTCAGTGGTGGTTGCAAATTTGCCTTCTTTGCCATAGCCTTGTCATGTATCATGTGCAGGTGACACCCTGATGTAAGATCCGTGAGGAAGGCTCAGACTGAGTGATCGGTCACTGCATATTCCATCTGTAAAGCAGTCTGGGTTCCTAGTGAGCTTGAGATGCTGGTTGGGTGTCTAAGAGTCAGGTTCCGCTGACCCTGTGCTCTCCTATTAGCTAGTGCCTAATCTTGCATCAACGTCAGTGGGATTATCTGTTGCCAAATGCAGTATGAGTTAGGATAGCTGATGTATTCCTCAGAAGAATACACAACAGTATGTAGTAGAAATTGTTTTGAAAATGTATTTTCTGAGCTCCTTGACTATACATAAAGAGAAAAATCTCAGGAAAAAAAAGTATTCTAAACTTTCATACTGTTAGGATATACAGTTCCAAATAATCAGTAAATGTGTTGTGTTTTGTGGTGAGCTTTTGAATGGTACCAAGCTGTGAGTTTAGATCACGTTTAGTCCTCCTGCAGATGCCTGAACACAACAAAGTTCTGAAAGAGCTGCCTTTTGTGTGGCTGACTTTGAAAGCACCAAGGTGGTAGCAGAGCTGCTGCTCAAGGGCTGATGGGGAACTGCCGTCCTCAGTAGGGTGAAATCACAGAATCACAGAATTCCCTTGGATAGCTGTTCTTGTTCTACAGCACGTCATGTTTAAGATATAGTGCATCCATCATGAACTCCTCAGCTGTAGGGTAAAAAATTAGGAATGGGAGTTAATTTTGATCCATGGGAGGCTGATAAAATAGGAAGCAAACTGGGACTCTCTGATATAGATGAAAGAATTAGTATTGAAAGGGTAATCACGGTTGTGTGAGTCAATCCTTGCATTGCTCTGGCTTTCATGCTGCTGGCCATTGAAATGCAGGGTCAGGTAATGCTGGATACATCTAGGGGATTTGATCCAAGGGGGAGAGCTCCCATTGAGATCAGACCAGCCTTAACAGCACAGGCTGCAGCCCTGGACTGGAGAGGGATTTGGAATGGTTTGGTGCTTACAGCATCAGATCAGGCAGAAGGTGTATGGCTCAGGCCAATATTTCCTTTCTTTATTTTCTTTTTATTTGGATGAGAATGGCTGACTGGGCCATTTAAAGTGTGCCAACCATACAGAGGTTGCCCAAAGCCGTGCAGTGGTGGCAATCTGTTTTCTCCAGTGCTGCTTCCAAGAGTGCCAGTCAGCAGTAAATCATTTCTGCTGTCCTCTCGTGTTGTGTCTTGCATTCCATTGATCTGCTCAGCACTTCAGAAATGGTAGAAACATGACCTTTCCCATGAATTTTTAACATGAGGGCCTTTATCTTGCAAACTCATCTGCCTCTGCAAACCCTAGAGGATGAAAGGCAGAGGAGTGTGATAGGGTTGCGAGGTTTGTTAGCAGAAAGCATCCTGAATCTGGCAGAGATAGAACCTAAGCACTTCTTTATTCTTTTAGAAATGTCTAACAGAGTTAGGATTTTTGTTTTAATTTATTCAATGGAATTGAGTTTTTAAGCCGTGCTTCAACTTTCAAACTATACAACAGTTATTTCAACCCGTCTTTCTTAGTATAATGTTAGTGTTCTATGTTTCAGTTTACAATTAGGAAAAAGATTTTATGATGTTCTGCTGCTGTGCATCAATTTGACAAGATTCTGCTATGAAAGTTAAATGTTTTAACCCAAACTTATAGCTGGAAACGAACTCTGTTATTGCAAGGTTGTTTTGCAATGAATAGAAGCTGAAATGAGTAAATTTTATCTGTTGTGGAAACAGTCTATCATTGTTAAACCGACCCTCTATTATACAAACATTATTTACTATTATTTTAAAGAACAATTTATTTACATTACAAACTGTAAATTTAATTTACTGTTAAACAGTTAAATTACAGCATTTCTGAAGCTAAGCTGCCAGTAATTGCATAAATATATGGATTTCTTCCCAAATGCTTTATACAATACATTATCAAAATGCATACATTACAAGAACCCAGAGAGGCAGTGCAATTCAACCTCTCCTAATTTTTATCTGAAAATCTAACCATTTTCAGCATTAGAAAGTAAGATGCAGTAATGTATTCAGAGTGGAAGAACAAGGAATTCTGATGGCTTTCAGTGTCTAACACCCTCCTTAATGCTTCTGGGTTTTGATCCTTTAAGATATCATCTTGAAAATCATTATGAAGAAAAGCTGCTATAATGCATGTGATACAATGCATCTGGTGTCTGCCTTTCTGCATTTTTCTTAACTGACCTTTTTTCAAGTGCTTTAAACTCATAAGTATTTTGATCTGGTTTCCATAGTCAACAGTTTACTGACAACAGTTTTCATATAATTCACCAAGGTTTGGTCCGACAAGGTCCCGACCACTTTGGTATCAATCTCAGAAAGGTTTTCTCAGTCTTAACAGGAGCACACCTCTCTGTTCCCACTACCATAGCAAGGAAAAGAGCTCGCACCCTGCTGCTGAATCCAGGCAGGGAGCAGCCCAAGGAGCACAGGATAAAAGCTCTGTCTGAGGCACAACATCCAGCATGTGTGAGCCCCAAAGTAGTGTGTCTGAACAGATGCTCAAACCTTTTCTCACTGTTTATTCTGACATTCCAACCAGGGGCCTTTGGCATATTCTTCTGGATGGCAAAAGGTACTTTTCAGGATTGCCTTCTACCATATGCCACGGCGGTGTACAGAAGAAAAAGACATGGTAAAACCATTCAGTCTGTTGGCAGGGCTCCTCAGCTGGCAAAATTGGTTTGCAGTGAGTTGTTAATAATTTGCAAGTTCTCAGTGGGACATTGCTGTTGGATGGGATCTTCATCTGTTTTCTTCTACTGTGGAATGTATAGAACATGCATTGATCTTCTACTGCTGTGACACTTCATGTAAGTGGGCTGGCTGATGCTGTGGAGACCTTAAAGTTATACCATGGCTGTCAGTTAATGTGGCAGAGATACAGAAACCTACTTGAAGTGATCAGTTTGCCCTCTCCCAAGCCTAAGTTCTCGCTATTTGCATTTACGTTTCTTACCCATGCATTCTGGGTCTGGCCTCGAGTTTTTCTGTTCCTGGTTGCACCTCTGTCTTTAGCTCTGTCCCTACATCAGACTGCGACTTTCCTTCAGCATCTGGATGGTGATACTCCTTTGTCCTTTGCATCTTCTTTGGATCAGAAGTAAGAATCTCAGTTCAACTTACATATAAATGGGCAATAGAATTTCACCCTCTTCTTCCATCAAAACTCGCCTACTGAAATCTCATCCTGACTTCCCATTTGCATTAAGGCCAGCTCCCATACCTGTCAGCTCTTACATTGCTCCACACTTTACAAACTGGATCCACACATGTCTGTTCTGTACTGTCATGTGCACGAAGCAAATTAAAGTGTTTGGTGAATCTTTCTGCTCATTTAGTTTTTACATGATGTGGTACAGTGTGTTTGCAGAAGCTGTGCTGACAGATAGGGTGGAGAACATATACCTGCCTTGAACAATTAGGGTCTTATCATACACTAGTTAGCTGCGGGTTGAGTCAGATCTTCTCCTGCAGAGAGAGATTCAGTCAGTGATAAACATGTTACACATGTTCTTGTAAGTAAACACACCTCTTCTGAGATTTCCATTCAGAGCAGCCTGGGTGCTGAGAGGCACCAGCCTGGCCAGATGGTAATGCCCATGGCTGTTATCCCACTTCCAGCCCCCGCTGCCCCATCCTGCAGCTGCCTGCTTCATTTGTTGTTAGCAGATTCACTGGGAAAGCCATGTGAGCACAGCACGGGCAGCTGGAATGATGCAGCTGTTCCAGATGTGCAAACTTCGTTTTAAAATCTGAGTAAAAAACATCACCTGGAGCATCAAGAAATGATTGTATCATTTTTAACACTACGAATGCCTCTCATCTGAGTCGTGCAGGCAGATTTGCCTGGTGCGTCTTGCTCTCTTGCTGTTTGCTACTGAGTTGTGCAGTACTGTGCCATGGGTACATCTGTGAAAGGTCAGTGTGTAATGAGAGAGCCGTTTCTACCTGATGACAGTTTTCAAACTGGAGTTTTTCTCTCTAAACATTTCTGAAAGAGAAAAGAAAAAGTCACCAAGTTTTTAAGCCCCTCCCCCCCAAGCTGAAGCTGCCAGTAGGAGTTGCCGTCACTCTGCTCACCCATCCCTAACCTTGAAATGTTTAAAAATAAATAAATAAATGGATTAGCATAAAATAATATAGTAACCCGCCGAATTTATTTAGTTTAATTTATGCTAATCGTGGCATATTGGTGCTCTGGCAGATAAAATAAAGCTGGTGGAGAAGATTGCATGGCGGAAGCTATGACAATTAACCCTAGAAATTATCACTCTGAAAGTGAGTTCAGCTTTGCCATTGAAAAGAACCAGTCCAGCAAATTCAAATGTTAGCTGTCAATAATGGGATATATATATAGTTATGTATTTTCTTAGGCATATCTATATTCCTGTTAGATATTCTAAGTTAAAATGTTTGAAAAGATTAAAATGCAACTTCAGTGAACTCAGGCTATCGTGTTTAGGCTTTTATTTCTGGTATAGAATTCTTGTTTTTTTCAGGTTATTTAATCCACATTTTTAATTATAACTGTAAATAATGCACAATTTAATATTAGTTTAGGATTTCAGTAACATCAGAAGTAACAGAAATGAAAAGCGGAGATGGTTGTAATTGTTTTTAGTGATGTTTGATCAGAGTAAGCTATATGGGCTGTATCAGGCTACATCTGTCATTGCTGTGCCTTGGCTCTGGCAAGGAGAGGAAGCATACAGCCCACAAAAATAAAGAAAATGATTATCATAAGCAAACAACTCTCTGAGGACTGCTCATGTTCTCCAGTTCCTGTGTGTGCCGATTTGCTTTTAGATGTAAATGAATTTGGTCTTTTTTTTTTTCTTTTTTTTGCTTAAAAAATTTGTATAGCATCGACTGGATACAGAATTTTAGCTCTAACTTACCGGGGGGAGAAGGGGGAAGGGAAATAGCACTCCCTTATCCACCTCAGACCACACTGTGTAAGATAAATGTCAGACAGGATTTAAGTGCAAGCAGTCTTCAAAACAGCAAGATATTTTTGCTGTTTGCTAGGTTGGGGTTAGGATTTTTATTGTTTTGATTTGCTTTTTAAGTAATAGAACCACAGATTTAGGGGTTATGGCCAGGATTTTCCAAAAGAAATGCCTCAATTAGATTTTAATTTTATATATAACATAAATAGATGGCCTGGTTGCAGCACAGGCAATGAAAATCCCAGGCCCATGAGGACAAAAGGATGTGTTTTTTAGAGTGAATCTATTTGTTTTGCTGCTTACTTTTGCAGGTTTAAATCATATTATCCCAAACCTTAAAACAGTTCTCTCCTGGATACTGCCTGTAATGCCAAAACAAATGGTGGGGGCTGAGCCGGGAAGTGCCTCTGCGCAGGGAAGATTATGTACAACTTCTGCCAAGTACACAAAACAGACATGAAAACAAAGCTCATTTTTTTCAGATGCCTTTTGTTTGCTGTTATTATTTGAAGTGAGGGTCACTAGCAAATTGTCAGGCACAATTGCAAACTCTTAAGGGCTGCATTCCATGTTGACCTTGCGCAGTTTACGTTTGAACTTCTTGCTTTCAGTCACTTATAAGTTGCCATAGCGTTCACTTGGTGGGGTTAAAAACACTCGTGCTATGTGCCTAGGACTCCTGCTTGTCAGTCTGAGCAAGGCTTAAGCCATTTTCTGACTTGGGCTAAGATACAACATACTTTTCCTCTTC
Source organism: Tetrao urogallus (assembly GCF_951394365.1). Taxonomy (NCBI): domain Eukaryota; kingdom Metazoa; phylum Chordata; class Aves; order Galliformes; family Phasianidae; genus Tetrao; species Tetrao urogallus. Next base: position 56,365,957 of record NC_136817.1, read on the forward strand.
TACAGAGAGCATTTGTGGACTGAAGAGAACTTTCTCAACTGTAGGTGGAAACTTGAAATTTGGCATGGAAATAGCTCTCATGAAGAAGTGTTGCTGCTTTTTCTTGAAAAAATTACTTTTGATTGGACTGATCTGTAAGGCTTTGAGCAAGTGGAGAATTGTTTTTTCTTCTCTGAGCTGGCAGGGTGTGCAGCAGAGGAAAGGCTCCCTGCGCATATGGTTAATTTAGTGCACGTGGAGAGGATAGTTCAGTATGCTTCTGAAAATAGGTAGAGGCACCTGAGGCTAGGGCTTTATAAACTATGAAGGACACACTGACAGAACTTTCAATTTGTGTGAAGTGCAGGCACTAAGCCAAAGGCGGCTTCTCCTCAGCTCCTAGAGATCTCCTGACTGACGCTCATAACACAAACAAGTGGGTTTTCCTGCAGACACATTCATGTTTCTCTGCCCCAGAGAAACAAAAGACAAAAAAGGCCTTGTACAAATGATTTTAACCTCTTACAGAGTTGAAATGTTGGTTGCACTGTGGAAAATCCAGCAGGCCTCTCATGCTATATACAGTATGATCTGGGTGGCAGGTTCTGTCAGATCTATCTCCTGCCACAGCTGTTGCCTCAGTTTTTTTCACTCTTAGCTAATAACAATCCCACTTCTAAATCTTTAAAAATCCATCTTTGGGTATCTTGCATTTCTATACTTTCTTCCAAATTTATTTTTTCCAGCCATCTTTCCAAGGACAACATTTCCTCCCCGGTCTTCTACCAAATGTTTTGGTTTTTTCCTGCAGACTTCCCATAGGAACTCTACAGTCCTCTCTTCCCTAAAGTTTAAACTGTTTCACTGTACTTGACTGCACAAAAGGGATCTGTGGTATGTTCTTCCTAGAGCAGCTTTTGCTACCTCTGCAGAAACCAGCTCTCCTGAGTCCTGGCAGCTTCTGCCCTGACTCCAGCTCCCTCTGCACCTCCCTGCCTTTCTTGCTGACTGAGCTCCAGGCTTCCTTATATGCAGCTGTGTCACCTAGCTGTCACTTTATAAGTAAATTTTTCAATTCCATCCCCCGTGAAGCGGCTAAAATTGTTGAACCCAACAAACTCTTAAAAGGCCAGCTCTGTGGCAGGCCCATACGCTTTACACTGTGCAATTTTACTACATAAGGCACTAATTATAATTCCTCTGACAGGTGCTGATTGAGCCCCCAAGAGGGGTCATTTCCAGGCTCACCATAACACTCCACCATCAACCCTGGCCCTACTCCCTGCCCATAGGCGAGAGGACTGACATGTTGGTGCTCCATGAGCAGAGCACCACCCCTTCTGTGTGCTGAGGTGAATAGGAGGATGACAGCAGAGCATTACTGGAAGAAGAAGGCAACTAGGAAGAAATAACAGGATGAACAGCCTCAAAAGACAAATTATAGTCATCTTTTCTGGTCCTTCTGCATGGGATATATAGACAGGGGCTTCCCTTTTGTAGCTATTCTTGAGCAGCAGGGGGTATTGCTCGTTTGCATCCTCCTGTAGCTGTACTCTTTGGGCTATGACTTGTTGCTACGAAGAGTATGTCCCTGTGCTGCTGAAGAAAAGGAGCACCGTTACTGATCCTGATGTTCTGTGGTTCATTCTTTGTCATGATGTATGTCACCCACTCTTCCTCGCTGGGTTCTCCATCAATCATTGGTACCCATGTTCTCCCCTGTCGGGGTGTTCTATTCAACTCAGTCTATTCAACCCAGCCAGCTGAGCTGTGTGCTCCACCATACATCCAGTGGTTTCTATTTTCATGTGCTACATCTCACAGTAGCTTCAAGCATTCTGCTGCTGTATCAGCTCTTGGCGCAACAGAAACCTTGCTTTGAGAGTGAATGGTAGATTTCCCTTTGTTTCGAAACACGTTCAAAACCTTCACTCACCAGAATTTCCTCACAGAAGGCTGCAGCTGAAGATCAAAACTCCATATCAAGGGTAAATCCAACATTGATCTATCTATTACAGGATACAATTACAATTTTCGTATTTCCTTTGTCTTTATTACAAAGCTGTTTTTTTCCAGAAATGCTGCCAAATAAACATAACCATTTCTGCTTGCTCAGACCTGTCCATTGGCCAGTCCCACGCAGATGCAGCTCTCCTTCCCTCTGTCAGAATTAGTCCCTGCTGAGGTTTCAGAGAAGGGTCGCCTTTCGTCCTGAGGCCTCTAACTGCCAGGCTTCCCCAGAACAGACTGACACAATATCAAAGCCAACTTACTCACCACTAAATTAATTATGTTGTTAATTGGTTAACCAAGACAGACCATATGGAAAAAGTGCTTAATAATTGTGTGTTGGCAAGAGTGGATGGAGCTGGGCAATAGATGCACAAATTATGACAGTGGGACATTTTCATTGTAAAACATTGAAAGATGATGTACCATTGTATATTGCAAAATGTTGCTAATACTATTTGAAACTACAGCATGCTTTGGAATTAAATCATAGACTCATAAGGACTGAACTTAGGTAATTTTGCTATTTCATCACTTTTTGTGATGAACTCTATGATTTTAAGCATTCTTCTAGCTGCCTGGTGCAGAGAGCTGCCGTGATCCTTGAAACTGGTTCTAGCAAAAGAACCTAATGCCACTGTGAGCGTTTAAAGAAAAAAAAAAGACAAAACTAGAAAATATTTCCAAAGGTGAAATTAGAAAGTATTTCCAAAGGTAAAACATCTCCAGCAATGGGCTGCAAGAGAAAAGGCCTAATTAAATTACCCAAATCATTTTAGCCCCAGAGCTTGAAGATGTCAGTAAATAAATAATTGGTTATGTGAAGATTACTCTTTCCTGCTAATAGAGCACAGAAGAGAAGAAGCAAATCCACTAGGGGTTCCTTCTTTGATCCATAGCAGGTAATAAAAACACAGACAATACCACCAAAATGAAAAAAGAAATCTCCTTTCTTAGCTGTCAGTCTTCTCCTTTCTTTGGATGGGGAGAAGGCAGGTTATCACCTGTGCATGCATGAAATTCAGCCTTGTTTGCAGTATGATTATAGAAATGGCACTTTATTAAAAGCCCGCTTTTATTCGCAGACTGTAAACTTAAAACACAGAAAAGTTCACAGATGGAGGTAAAATCAGTATAACTTCAAGTATCACAGACAACATTTTGAAAGGCCCTCGTTTAGAGTGCAGTGAGTGGTTTACTGATAAGGTTCTTCACCTGATACATTCGCTGCTGATTTGCTATACCTCGTCCATTAACATGACTGCAAAATGAGACAGAGAACTTGGTTTGATTCTGATGTAGGAGTCTTATTTCAGCCTCTGAAAAAGCTCATGAACAGTGTATTTGAGAGAAATTTATACAAGAGGACAGCCAGTACTTAATGTTAAGCCACTGTGCTTTTTCACAAGCAAAACATGCTGTGCATTTGAGATGATTCTGTAAAATTGTGAACTGTGCTAAAATTCTTGGTTTATTTTAGAACAATTGGCTGCATAGAAAGTAGTGTGTAAGCAAAGGCAATGAAATGCTGGGTTACTGATAATGTTAACTACTTCTTATTTTCATTATATGGATTCTGATCAAATTGTGTTTGACTTCCACAGTACTACTAATAATCATAGATTCATAGAATCACAGAGTCCTTAGAGTTGGAAGGGACCTCTGAAGGCCATCCAGTCCAGCTCCCCTGCAATGAACAGGAACACCACAGGTAGATCAGGTTGCTAGATCCAGCCTCACCTTGTAAGCCTCCAGAGACAGGACATCATCCACATCTCTGGGTAATCTGTTCCAGTGCCTCACCACCCTCATTGTACAAGATTTTTCCTTATTTTCTTTGCATTACACAGACTGTAATGAGTCCAGTGGCCACAAAACACAGTGTCAGCATTTCGTTGATGGCCCTCTGATTTCTTACTACTTCAAGTTTTCTAGCTTTCCTGGTTTCTGGCTAGTGTTCCTAGTGCTACCTAAAAGGCAACTGTCATTCTTCTCAGTGACATTAGTTTGATGTCACATGCGACTTAGGCTTTGAGGTTGATGGGATGATAAGTAGCCCGTCGTTTTCCCCTGTGGGAGATAGTGTCTATAGTGAAGCTGCCTTTTTACATTCAAAGGTCTTGTCCAGTTGAAGGAGCATCGTGTACAAATGGGAATTTGGGTACACAGTTACCTTTTGCCCCAGAAGATAACGAGAGTGATGGGGGACCTGTGACACAATATATACGTAGATTTTTATTCAATCATGCCTATTACTGTGTTTAAGCAATTTTTAAAATGCATACAGCTTTAGATTGGAATGCTTTTCTCCTTCATTAAATTCTTTTGCCACACAAATCAGAATAAAATCACTAGCATAAACTGGACAAGGGTCTTTATTTATACAGTCATGAAGAACTCCTGTGTGGTAGGATGACAACAGATGGAAGTTCTTTAGAAATTCATTTCTGAAGAGCTTTGTAAGTGTATTCAACAGTAATACAAATTTACCCAATTTCAATTCAGTATTTTAAGTCTCTCATTTTACTACCTACTCCAGAGAGCTGAAAAAGTGAACTAAAATATGAAAAGAGGACATATAAAAACATTCTGATATAGTGCTGAAAATGTGATGGGAAAGATTCTTAAGATTTTCTAGTCTGTATTGTGAAAATACGCTTTTTCAATTGTGCTGCTTGATGCATAAGCATCATGTTTGGGGCCAGCCTGAGTTTTAGCATCAGAGACACATTTTTCCCCAAGGAAATACTGAGTTTATCGTGGTATTGCTGCTAGACCTTTACTGCTGTTACCATTGCACTTCATGGTGACACTAGTGACCACCTCTGTTACGGATGTAAGATCTCCATGCACTAAGCTATTGTACAAAATTTGATGGGTGATGGAGAGAGGAGAGTAGGGCGACGAGGCTGTACAGTGCTTCATGATTGGCTTAAGGGATATTAAATCGACCTTAAATCCTTGCCAACCAGCTAGATGGATAGTGCACTGTTTCTGAAATTTGCAAGTCAAAGGGAGACAAGCCTAAATTCTTTCCACTATGAAACCCCCACAGTCCTCTGCCTTTCAGGCAGAAGCAAAAAGGAATGGAAAATTCCAAACTAACGAGCGCTTCATTTCTTTTCTGCAGCGCTGTGCTTAGAAAAATTGCACTCTTTTTTTTTTTTTTTTCTAAGGCAAAGAAGTAAAATTAAAGTTGTATGACTGTTATAAATATTACATGTTCAGGGTATCAAGAGTACCTGGAGTTCTCTGGTTTCTGAGGGTGTTTTTGAATTAACCCTTTTATAGATATCATGATTTTGGAGAAAGGATAACATTCAAGCTTAGTCAAATCTGATACTGTTTGCTAAGGAGAAAGTATCCTATCTTAAACATGCACTGATAAGAGTAATAATTGTTGACATTTCTAGTTACACTTGTTTGTGTAGATCATATTTGTCTTGTAGAAGTGGACGGTAGAGCACTGAGAGAAATAATGACTTGGCCAAGTTTACCTAACAAGTCAGAGGCAAAGGCAGTAACAGAAACCATTGTCTTTGGTCCAGACGCTTTGTAATGCCTTTTACTGAATGTTAGTGTCAGGCTATGCAGAAGCTGGTTCCATGTTAAATACATGTGTATTCAGCAGCAGAAGGATTCAGGATATGGTGAACTTTTACTGAGTTTCTCAATGGCTCAGACAAGCTTGCTGTCCTGTTTCACTGAAATGTTTAAGAAGAGCTTCTGACTCACCCTTTGGGAAAAGACATTAGGCGATAGCAGCCAAATTTCTTGGCTGAGACTTCGTGAATGTGAAGGACCCATACAAGCAGGAACAGAGGATGCTCAAGAGGAGGCTGTTCTGCTGATGCAGACACAAGCCTGTGAAACTCACTTCATTGTGAACTTCTCCTTGGCTGAGCACTGCTTTTGCAGGTGATGAGATGCTTCCAGATAGCTTTCTACATGGCTGAAGATGGTATCTGGCTTTCTGCTGAGTCCTGTATAAGTGGCAGAGAGACTATGCTCTCATTTCACATACAACATATTCCTACGTAAAATCTCTTTGCAATTTAACCAATACCATCTAGATTACAGTTGTAAAGGATAAATTCCATCATAAGCCAAAGTAAAAAAAGAATACTGCCCAATTCGCTGTATTCCTCTCATAATATTGTGGATAATTTTTAAAGCTGTGTTACTTCTCCACTGATTCCAGTGAATTTATTTGTTGGATCCAGCTGTTTTACCCGCTCATCATGATACTTATCACACACCTTAGCATCTCTCTGCCTTCCTCCAGTCTTCATTTTGCAGATTGCTTGCATCCATCAGTGACAATGTTCTTCCATTTTCTCCATAAGCTATCTTTGGGCTGGTTGATGTTTGCATAATTTAGGTAAATGCTGCTCTATTTAAATAAATAACCACATTAAATAGGTTGTCAGATAATAACAAAGACGATGGTTGATTATTGTTCTTTGTGTTATATTTCACGAGTGAATATTTTCTATGTACAGCATTATAAGACTACTTTATTGGAAACAAATGTCAACTCTTAAATTCACCATTCTATCTTCAATGCAGAAAGAATCAATGATCTCTGAGGAAATGTACCATTTTGGATAAGCATCAGTCACTTTACCAGTTGTCTACAGACAAGAACAACAATAAGGAAAGATTTTAGATTTTTTATTTAATGCCTGTGGCATTTTGTAAACATTCCCCAACATGTATATTGCTTTAAAGCTGCTTCCTTGAAAACTGTTTTTACCTCTGACCACTATCTGATGAGAAATTCACATGTGCTAAGTACACCCATGATAATAATCTTATTTTTAGTCCTCCAGTGAAGACACTTATGGCCTGAAAGGGATTTGTGTCCTCAGCACAGCTTCTCTGCCATTATTTTTCCAGTAGATTTCAGTAGAAAGAAATGGTTAGAATGTTATGCAACAAGTATTGCTACAGTTTTGTTTACCAACCAGTCAGTGTAACAATAATCTAGCAATAACAGTGGCAGAATGTGTAATAATGACAGTTTTTGACTGACAAAGGACTTTTAATAGATAGGTGACTAGAGAAAGAGGCTGGAAGAAATGAATTGATTGACCCTCCTATATATAATCAGTGCCAGGTATGAGCAGTATAAATTTACCTATGTGATAAATTTGGGTCAGAAAGGAATGTTGCAAAGTTGTGGAGCTGTTCAACCCAACATCATTTAGATTTTCAGGTTTCTGGGCTAGCTCTTGCTATACAGCCCATGGAAAACCTCTGATCTGTATGTGCACATAGTCACTAGCTTGAAGACTATTGCTAAAATAATATCAGGAAGAGCTGGAGTTGAATCCAGGTATCTGCTAGAATAGAATTAACTGCCACTTTCCACTCGTTATTTTGGCATGTGTAGGCCAAATGAGGTGTGCCTGTATGACTGCGTGTCACATTCTGGTGGCGAGACCACAGCTTGGTTAGAATTCATGTATCATTTCTGTGTTTGTCCTTCAGCCGAAGAAGTAAAATGTTTTAGTTCTTTCTTCTGATTTAGCTCAGGAAATGGCACACGGCATAGGTACAGCAGTGCTGATAGGTTCTGCTGAGCCCTCTGTTACAGTGCCCTGCAGGAAGAGGGGTCACCCTGCCCCATGGTGCTTTGTTGCCTTGCAAGTATTTATGTAGACTACCAGCAGCATTTTTTGCATTGTATCTGTCTCTACTTAAATTGGTCCATGTAGAAGACAGCATCCTTGGACCAAAAAAAAAAACCAAAAAAAACAACCAACCAACAAACAAGCAAACAAACAAAACCAACAAGATAGAGGAATCTGAACATAACTGATGAAAAAATGTTGGGGGAATCAATATGGATGCCACTCCAACAGGTGTTTTAATTCTGCATTCTTTCTGGTTAAGGCAGACTGGTAGAGTGGGAGTATTTTTGAGACTGAGAGAAATAGGAAGATCTGAGCCAGTGTCTAAAGAGAATGCAGGACACAGCCTTTGTGAGCTCCAAAAAATTAGCAATTACTTTTCAAGAAAATGGATTCACTGTCAGATTTTAACCAGCATGATCGGAACTAACTGCTTATAAATGATTGATCCATCTCCAAAACAGCACAAGCATTAAAGAAGACAATATTTTTCCTTTTGTCACTTCAATCCTAATGTTTTGGTTTCATTCTGTTTCAGTCATTAAGGTTTTCTTCAGTAACCACTAAGTCCATAGTGATTTTCTTCATGTCACACGAAAGCTGATTCCTTTCCCAGGACTTGGTATTTAAGAAAGTCATCAACTATCATTAGACATACAGTAAAATGATTTCTAATGTATTACGGGAGACCACAGTCTTCAGGGCACTGTAAATGGGGCACAGAGATGCTCTCAGCTGCAGGCCACCACTTCTGACTCCCAGGAAACAAAGGCTAATAACACAGAGCAGGAATTTTACTGGAGATCTGAAATGGCAAAACTGTACTTGCTGCATACAAATCAGAGATAAGTGGGGAAAATTAAAAAGCAAAACACTGATCAGGACCTTAACTCCTAATTTAATTTAATTTAATTTAATTTTAGTTTCGAGCTCAGACCTAAGTATTTGTAACTTTCAGACTGGCATATTTGCCATAGTATAATGCCTACAGGATCTTTTTCTCCATGATTACTTTTGAGGTCTGTGGGCAGTTCCCACATGTCTGAGGGTCTCCACATTTGCATGTTTATTCGTGGAAGCAGATGATGTATCAACTTCTCCTTGAAAATTTGAGTGAACTTTGGTTGGTATTTGCAGATTTCCATCCGTCAAAGCCATGCCACCAATAGTGGAAGTTACAGAATAAAGACCTTTATCTGAATATTTAGTGCTGAAGCTAAATAATAATTTCATTTATAAATAGAAAGCTATTTTATTTAATTACTGTGTCAGAAGATGCAGGTAGATTAGAAGAGTCTTTTTGATAACATTCTGAATAAATGCATAATGTTAGCAGGTGAACATTTTCTTTTTTCTACCACCAAACTGACAGAAAACTGCAATGCAAATGTATTCTCATAATTTGAAAACATATTCCTTCAACAAATATTGAACTTAAGGTGAAGAAGTGAGACAGATGTCATAGCTGTCTCTGGTATTTTATAATTAAGTGATGTTTAGCTACCAGGAAAATCTGGAAACATGGCAAAGAAGTACAATGAATTCTGCATTATAGAATGCAAGTGCAACTTGTTTAGAAAATCCTACTTTTCTCTAAGTTAGGTGAAAACAAAGACATTTTTATTTAACTTCTTTGTAGTACACTCCACTAGCTCACATGTAGGTTTCTCATGATTCAGCAGTAATAACAAATGTAGAAGTATGTATTATTTTAAGAAATTAATATGTAATCTAAACTAATGCCAAGTTTTCTTCATGTTGAAGTTTTAGTAACGTATAAGTGGAATTTAGTTATTTATATAAATAAATACAGATTTTTTTGTCTGACTTCTGGACATTAGAAGTTACTTCGCAGTGGCTCCTAGGGACTAACATAGCCTCCTAGTGTGGGGAGAACCTTCACTGAAGATGAGGTGGTACTACTCATCCAATAGCTCAGGGTGTGTTCTGGAGACAGAAATGGCTAAAGCACTTTGGATTCTGGGTTATTTCCAGCACGTGGAAGAAATGCTGAGGACTGTCATGCTCAGGTTGAGGAAAGTGTAAATAAACTTTAGTGCCCTCGTAAACAAAGTATCAGTCAAGTGCATCATAGGAATGTTTCAGTTGGTACGGTTGTTTGAAGGCCTTCTGGTCCTGTTTCAAAGCAGAACTGAAATCAAAGCAGAAGGTATTCTGAAAGGTACAAGTCTTGGACCTAGTCAAGGACAAAATAAATTTTCCATTATTAATTTAATTTTTAAAATATCTGTTTTAGTTTCTCTTTACAAAGAAAACAAGTGATAGTTCTTCCAGAAAATGAAATAGTGAGACTTGAGAGTAAGCACAGATTTCTGGATCCCAAGGCACACTCTGGATTACCTCAGTCTTTTCTCAGTGAATTCCCATCACTTTGTACATACAATTTGGTAGACTAGTGGTATGAGTAATATTTCAGCTTTCTATGCATTCTAAAAGACCTAGGAGGAAAACAAACCATTCCTTCTCATTTTATAGATATATAATCTGAAAGGCTGCATGATGTCTCTCCATGTAGAGACAGGAATCGAGTAGAGCCAGCTTACAAAACAAACTGCACTGTTTCTGCTCAGCTGTCCTGCCTATACACACATGCTTTTTCATTGCTACAAATACAGTCTCAGATTTTGGTTTCCTTTACTGCAGTCTAGAAATTGTAATATCAGATAGTTGGTCATTTTTCTAACCAGGTCTCTGTTGGCGTAGAAGTTCTGCAGCTTGTTGAGGCATTAGAAGTCCATAGGTAAGTATGGAAAGTCCCCATAACAAACACCTAGAGCAAGTTTTTAACAAGACAGCACTGGGTTGAAGGAGAAATAAAACTGAGTTTACTGATTTGACAGCATGAGCAAACCTTCTGCAGTGAACACTAGTGTTTCGCAGTGAAGATTTATCGTGAACTCTCAATGGTGTTATGTCATACAGCTGAATAAGAGTACTCAGTCTCTTCTACCAACGTGCTTCTGAGGAGTAGAGCTCCAGTTCATTTGGATTTATTGCTGTCAGCTCTGCCAAAACACTGGCGTGGACCTTCCCCTTCCCTAATATTGAAGGAGAATGGAAGCCTGATGTGGACAATGGGCTTGAACAGCTGAGGCCTTTTGCCGATGCATGTGAAAAGTCAAAAACATTTATATCAATCATTTGGAATGGTTTATTACTATTGATAGATACGATCCCCACTCTCTTCTCTCTCCACAAGAAAGAACTTCAGGCTTCATTGAACCCCTAGAGGATTCATCATAAAAAAAGTAGAAAAGCACAGAGAACAGAAAAAGAGCTTAAACAGAGGGGAAAAACGCAACTGGAAATGTTCCCACAGCAGAATATAAGCACCCCCAAAATGTCACTGAGTTATTCTCATAAAGAAGCTTAATGTAAGTTTTGCCACTCTTCATCCAGTGTTTATGTGAAAGAGGGGAAGAAAGAAATTCTGATTATACTGGTCATTTTGGTTTGCCTTTTTTAATTGATCATTCCCTCTGGAACATTCAGAATATTCAGTCCTTTTTCCACGCTTGCACAACATGATGGTTCCTTACTTCTATCTCCCATGAGACATGGGAATGGAATAGAGAGTGTTTTCCTCAGTGAACCTGATCTCATCTGGGATCTCCTTTTCTGTCTGTGTCTCTTTGCCTAACTTCTTGGCTGTGTATCTTCATGCATGGTTTTGAGGCCAGGAGGCTCAGCCAGCAGAAGGATATGTCTGCACAGTTTAAAGGAATTAAAGCATGGAATGATTTACAGATATTTTCTAAAAGCAGTATTTTGTGGCATGCACCATCTTTTTTTTTTTTATCTTTCAGAGAACAAGTGAAGAGCTGTAGTAATTACCTTCAGTCAGCATAACCCTCAGCATTCATTGCTGTCACAGAATAGAAAAATATTTCTTCTTTGTGTATCTGGATGCAATGTTTTCCACTTTTAACTACAGTATAAAAGGACAATGATTTCCTTCTCCACCCCCAGAAGAGTGAGAGATGAATGTTTAATTAGAGCCAGAATTTGTAATGTTCACAGAACAATTTTTTCCCCATAAGTGTCTGCACTGATGTGGATACTGTTTGTAGCTCTTCTCCATACATCCTTACTATCTGCTAACAACAGAGCCCTGCTGCAGTTGCTGCATAAGCAGTTTTTGCTTTTTTAATAAGGGGAAGGGAAGTCTTGTGGTTCATCCCAGTGGTGCAGTTTAAGAGAGAAAACAAGAAATGAGGCAAACAAGGGCAAAGACAAGATTCTTTTAACCCTATCACTGCTTTTGCCATGCTGCTGGATTTACATTGGTGATAGAAATTTTGGCAGAATGTACCTCACTCCTCACCACCCAAAGACATCAGCTGGATGCTGTCAAGTGACTTATACCCGGCCATTTTTTTTTCGCATTATTGGTCATTGCTTGTTATCTGTTTGAATGATTAGCTTTCTCAAGTTGCTGCAGGAAGGCAAAAAGGAGGAGGGGAGATTGCAAAATATGTCTGAATGGGATCAGCCCAGCATGGCAGCAGGGAGGGAAAACCCACTGTAGCAAAAAAATAAAACTGGTGTGAGGGGAAGTGAGGAGAGTGAAGAACGGGACGCCAAATGCCTCCTTCTTTAAATCATATGTAGAAATCAGCAATTGGTTTTTGTATCTTTTGCTCATATAAAGCAATTATAACTTAAATCATCCCATTGTTTTTGAAGGAGCTCTTTGCTGCTACTTGTGTGTGAAATGCTTTCTCTGGGTCTCCTGAAGCTTTCAGTACAGGGTGGGACTGCATAGGGTTGGGTTTTAAGGAAGACTCCTGAGGCAGATGCTGCACTGACCTGCACACTGTGCACCTTAATAGCCCATTTAATTGCTTTTCTCTGATTCCTTTGAAATGGCTTACGGAAAAGCAGTGCAATGTTGCTGGGCATAAAATCCAAAGCTCACATAAGGGTAGGATACAGGGAAGGTGTGATGTTCACGTTAATTCACTAATTCCAGTAAAAATGTAATACTTGGGAGGGAGGTTTATATGATCACAAGCATATTGCTGGAGTAGAGCTGCTGTAGTATCTCTCGTATTTATGGAGCAGTAAAATGTAGGAATGATAATATAAGCTTGAGCTTATATAGCACCTTTCATCGCAAAGGATCCAGAGGTGATTTACAAACTTAAGCTGTTGTATAGACAACACTTATAAAACAAAACAAAATTGCTGTTTTCTGAGCAATGGTGTGAAAAACTACACATTGCATTAGTGTTACTGAAATGATTCAGGCCATTATTGGAGAATAGGTAGGATTTTTTGTTTTCATATACTGAAAACTGGACCACAGTGTCCAGCTCAGGAATGAACTGTGAAAGCTTTTTCAGTGTACCAAGAAAAGCATCACAGCTGAGGAGCAAGAAGGCCCCTGTTGTCCCAGAACCTGTAGGAGTGGTTCAGTGAAAGCAATAGCATTGCCATCCCATGGAAAACACCAAGGATCAGGGCTTCTGGCCTACAGAGTAGCATGGGCTCTTCAAGATGCCTTTGACTTTTAAATTTCCCTCGAAAGTGCTGGTGGCCTAAAATGTTGTAGTGGGTAACAGGGCTGCAGTGTAGGTCCCTGGGGAAAAGCAGGCTCTGGGTGGTTTCCTGACACCTTTTGCTAGGTGTAAGAAAAAGGTTCTTCACCAGAGGTGTTTGAGCATGGAACAGGCTCTCCAGGGCAGTAGGCACTGCCCCAAGCTGCCAGAACACAAGTAGCATTTGGACAACACAGTCAAACTGCATTTGGGTTGTGGGCGGTCCTGTCTTGAGCCAGAACTTTGACTCAGTTATCCAATGGTCTCTTTCATCTTGGGATATTCTATGATTCTAGCATTCTATAATCTTTAACCTGTAGGAATTATTGTATTTTTTTGTCACTTGCTAGACCTCAGACTGCGATAGCTGAAGAGTTCTGTGCTGGTCCAGCTGGAGGAAGGTTCCTGCTAACTGGGAAGGCATGCAGGAGCCACAGCTGCACCAGCTTACCAGTATAGATATACACAGTGACTCATCTGCCCAGAAATGAAGGCAGAACACTAACATTTTTAGTGCAGATGGAAGCAAGTGGTGTGGATAAAGCTGAAAATCAGACATCTTAATTTGGTACAGACTGAAAGCAGATGCAGGTGAAGAGGGTCTCAGTTGGCTCCTAATCCTGGCCTACTGATGCCCAGGAGGACTGCTGACACTTTGTGCAGACTGTGCTTCTGCACTGTGCCTGCAAGAGAGTCTGCGGATTTCCTGCTCGGTTACCACCACATATTAAATGGAGGTTGCTCTCATCAGCACTTTCAGCAAGAATTGCATCTCACAGTCTGTAGAAATGTATAAAATACTCCACTGCAAACTGCTCGCACGAAGCGTGTGGTTTTAAGAGAAAGGCAGAGGAGCTGGTGCTTTTTGTTTCAACAGTAGATAACAGTTCACTTTTATTTGTGCTTTTCTGTTATCCTGACTCATTCCTCACCCACCTAATCCATGCAATTTGTTTTGATGTAAAAGAAACTTCCCAGGTTGCCCCAATGCAATGTGTTTTATGTATTTAAGATTGAAGGAATGCATTTAGCTGAGTTTATGAAGTACTAATAAAGTACTCCACAAAGTAGATACAGACAAATAAATACAAAAATAAAAAAACCCACAATTTTTTTAAAAAGTTATGTTGATGCTAAACAGAGTCCTGCTAGGTCTTTGTGTGGTTCTGCAGTGATGCGATTCCCATACAATGTACCTTAAAACTATATGTAGGAATCTGAAAGCATGTGTCTGTCCTGAGCTTATTCCAGTACAATATGAAGAGTAATTCTTAATGCAACTACAGTAATACAAACTGATCTGCATAATGGGATTTGTAGATTAAAGCCTAATTAGGGTAAGTAGCTCCTGAAAGCCTCCTCCAAAGTGCAGCTGCTCTCCCAAAAATGATCACAGAGTGACTTTTAACAGTCTTTTAACAAACAGTTCTGTATTTGGAACTGGGTAGAATAGGTATCAAAAACATCCTTGGTCTTGACATCATCGATATTTAAATCTTGGTTATTTTAAAAGCTATAGGACCACTGGAGGAGGTAAATGTGGGAGGGTTTTTTTGTGTTGGTTTTTTTGTTTGTTTGTTTGGTTGGTTTTGGTTGCTTGTTTATTTGTGTGAGATAGGGAATTTGCTCAAAAAGATAAAAAAAAAAAGTTAAAACAATCAACTGTATGTAATCCTTCTTTACACATGCCTGTACACTACTCAAAGTAGTCTTAATTCTCCCTCAGAAGATCAAATACTCTGCCCTGAACAGGTTGCTTTTTGAGCCAGGTAGAATAACAGAGGCTGTGCTTCTATTCTGTTTTACCTTAGCTTACAGTCTTCTCTTTTCTATTATGATTTTTAGTGTTTTACTGAGTTTGTTTCTTATAAATGGGATATGAACCAACAAGACATGATAGCTCTTTCCTATTGATATACTGCAATAGGACAACCAGCTAAAAACCAGCCTGCCTGCACTCTTAGCCAGCTCTGTGCCCTGTCTCTTATAAAGCCATGGTGAGTGGGGAAGCTGTGCCATGATGTTGCAGGAGCGGTTCAGGTTGGCTATCAGGAACATTTTCTTTCAGGAAGAGTGGTGAGGCACTGGAACAGGCTGCCCAGGGAGTGGTGGAGTTCGTATTCCTGCAGGTATTGAAGAAACGTGGAAATACAGTACTGAGGGACATAGTTAGTGGGCATGGAGGGGATAAGCTTGTGGTTGGACTACTTGATCTCAGTGATATTGTCCAGCCTTTATGATTTTATGATTCTCTGAATAGGACAATAATATATTTCTACATATTCACATTTTATCAGTTCATCAGATCAACAGAAGTATGCTGAATTTTAGGCATTTGGATAGTTACTTTGCTTAATTGGGATCTTGGTGTTTGGTTTTTATTCACTGTTTAGTAACACTATTGATGATATCAGTGGACATTCTGCCTCAGAAAATATTCACTACAGCAAAAATAAAATGTGAAGGTGTGACCCATCCTGTATAGACTTGAATTTGCTTGCCCCAAAAGGGCAGCTATGTGAAGCAGCTTTTGGACAACAGGTGGTAGTGGATGGCAGCTCTATGCAGCTGAAATTACAAGGCAAAGCTACAAAGATGTAATATGACAACCCAAATTAGATTTTGGCAAGCTGAGCAAAACTAGCACCTTACCCTCCTTTTTTTTTTAAACAAGATTCCCAACGTCCCCAAGTAACTATGGCCTTAGTTATTTCTTATAGGAAGACCTGCATGTCCAGGAGCAACAGCTGTGAATTAGAAGAGAACAGGGGGAATATAAGTAAAACAGAACAAGCAAACAAACGAAAAAATCTCGAAGCTTTTATATTTATATAAGTAGAGGACAAAGGTGTGTGCCTGGAAAACTAAACCAAATTCTGTAAGTAGATCTGAGAAATGTTGTGCTGTTTTATCAAAATTCAGTGCTGATCCAGGAGAGGGAAACAAGCACTTTGCTTCTTTGAATGAATGCTGTGAAGTGTTGTTTTAGAACAGTTTCTGATGATTTTCTGGACACTATCCCTCTCAGCTCAGCCTGCTGGGGGGGGGGGGACATCTCAGCAGAGGACCCAGAGTTGTGGTCCTAGCAGCAAGAGCTTATTTGGAGCAAAATGCTTTGTTGATGCCTGTTTCACTGACGGCCAGTTTTCGTGGGAAGGCAGGGCCCTTGGAGACTGCAGGCACTGCTGTGCTGTTACTGACTTAACGCTTAGTTAGCAACAGACCGAAGCAGAGCTGGGAGAAAACTCAGCCTTTGCCGGGAGTGGTGCTGGGGGAAGAGCATCAGCTTACCGAAGCAGAAAGTCTCTTCTCGTGTGCAGTCCCCACGGCTCATTCAGCCTTGTTTTCTAACTGACTGGAGGCTCTTTGGTGCTGTTTAGGTCACAGCCAAGTAGGATACTGTATGGTTCTGCATCACCTGGCTCATGGTGGGACACAGCCCTGAGGGACGCAGCTTCACTCAGTGTCCCCTCACTGGAGTTTGGCACACCATGCAGCACAGCCCTGCCACATTGCTACTAAAGCCTGTCCCTTTATGTGGATGCTCCCTGCCCTCTACACAGATAAGAGTAGGAGTGCATTTCTCCTGCCACCTCCCGCTGTGGTTGTACAGCACTCAGCTTCTGGGACGCACAGAGGCTGCCAAATTGCATCCTACATCTGTTCCTTCCCAAATGCCCTTTTGCTAGGTAAAAGTGAAGGCCTCATTATCGGCTGTAAGTAGGTAGTCACTTAGGAAAACAAGCCCATAAGTAAACATCTGAGTGAACAAATTGGTGATTTGCATCTACTTGTTCCCTGAATGTGTTCACAAGTGCTAAGAAGGAGAGCCAGTGTCTCCAAATACATCCACATGGCACTTCCCCACCGTGTACTTTTCCAAATGGGCTGTCTAGCTTTTGCAGCCAAGTGACAGGCAAAGGTACCTGGAGGGAAGAGCTGAATGTATTTGATTTAGTAGTATGGAGGACAAAGTAGTGAGAGCACAAAGATTGCTTTCCTTCTGCAGTACTTCCTCCCAAACACAAAGTTGGCCATATGAAGTACTTTTTATGTTGAAAAAAATTCAACTCACTAATTCAGGATTTGCAAAGAGAACTTCTATTTCTTATGACAGTTTATCTCTGAATTCTGCATTTGTACAGACTTTCCATTTTTCTGTTCAGTAGGTGGAAGTTTAGATTCAGGAACAGCATAGAATTAAAGGTGAATAAACTGTTAGAGAAACTCTTAAGGAATATTGACTTAAGTGGTGAATTCATGCCAAGGAAGTTAATACAAGCAGCACTAGGGGAATACTGATCAGCTGATTTATTCACCTCTTGTTTGTTCTAAGCAAAAACATATGTTTAAGAAGGGAGGCTTTCAAAGCAGGACAAGAAGGCTCAAACAACCAAGTTTCCTTAAAACCCTTGTCAAACTCATTTTCTTCACTTTAAGTTTTTCACATAGAGATAAAAGAGTTTGAAGATACAAACACACAGCATAAATGCATTTTAAAGTACGTGTTCAATTCTGCATTGATGTTTATTATGGAAATAACATTGGATTCCAGGTTCTGCACTCCCCCATCAATGGGGCAAAAACTTTCTAAAACGGAACTAATAAAAAATCCCAGACAAATATACATATGCATAGGCAGGTTAGGAACACTTAGGAAAACTTCTAGAATATAACCTTTGCCTAAAGTTATTAAATATACAACATCCACAACAAATCTGTCCTCTGGGCTGATTAAGTATGGACAGTCATACATGTAGTTGTATAACCAATGAGTATACAGATATATAGTTAACAAGTATACAGAGAAGTTAGGCTCATCTTCAGAGAGCACATGGAAAAGATTATCATGTTGGAAAGAGACAATTGAAAATGAACAAAAAAGCTTATGCATGTCCTGGGCTCACAGAAAAAGACTCCACAAGAAGCAATCTCCAGAGAGAGATCCTTCCTCAGTGGCAGTAAGCCCTTAAATGGGGTCTAGGAGAGGTGCAGCCAGGCTCCACCCCTTCTGGTCACACAGGAGAATTGCTTTCGCCTGAGCTCCCACAGCTGATTCACTGCTTGTCTGATCAATGAGGTTCAGGCCGTGATTCAGTAGTTCCCACACACTTCAGAACAAACTGTGAAATATTTACATCAAGGCATTGAACAAACTTTTAAGCATTGTATTCTCAATAATATTTAATAGTGACTTTAGTGGTGATTGACTGTCAAACAAATAATCTCAGACAAACCAATAGTTATGAGGGCTGCACTGTGTAAATTGAACTCCTTGTTATAACTGTGCCTTATGCGCATCTGTGAGGGAATGAGGTATTGCCACATCACCAGCTATAACCCCCACCCGTGGGGGAATTCACATCTCTGTTCACTCACTCTGTTCACTGGCTAGAGTTTGAGTCTCTTCTTGTATGAATCCTTTGCATAAATCTGTCTTTATTTGTAGTTTTGCCTGTTGTATGCCTTCACTTACATAAAGGGAAAAAATAAAGGCTATCTTGTCTTCTTTTTACATATAGAAACATTAAGAAACATATTTAGCCATAAGCACTGGGAAGCAGGCATGCATTTCTCTCCGAGATTACATTTTCTTCATGTTTCAGAGAGACATTGTGGTTTTGCCCCAGAATTCATTATTGTAACTCTTTGTCATAGTAGAACCATACAGAGATGCCTGGCAAAGTGGGAGCTGGCCTGTGGGAGATTTTCCAGTAATCTTGTAATGGAGTGCATATGGACCAAACACTGGTGTATGAAAGCATCAGTCCGAAACTGATGAGGGTGGTCAGGACAATAACTTCCGATTACAGTGAAAAGGTTTAAACTAAACATTATGGAGAATATCCACATGCTTTGCACAGTGCATCTCACTGTGAAGTCATTAAATAAAACTGTTAGCTTTCATTTAAAAGAAAAAGTAAATAATGAGTTGAGAAATATCACAGAAACGTACCTCAGGGACTGATTTTGCACTGTTTCAGGAAATGACCGAATGATATATTTATTCTTATTTCAGTCATTCATCTTAATATGAGCCAAACACTCTAAAACCTCTGATAAGGCACATGGCAACTCATTTTTCTGTATATATGGATGAACCCACCAGCATCATATTTTTATTTCTCTCTCTCCTTCCTCCCTCCCTACCTCCTTGCTTTCTCTCTCTGTTTCTCTCTCATTTTCCTCTTCTCTCCTTTCTCTCTTTCTCTTCCTTTCTTTCTCTTTCTCACTGTTAAACCTATATACTCCATAAGAAAAGTCTTTTTCTATTTAAAACAAAAATCCTAGTTGTAGCAGAAGTGTTATCACGGCCTGAACCAGTGATTGAGCACTGGTGAGAAGGCAGGGCCAACCCAGAAGAGCTCAGGTGTATGCAACACACCTGAGTGACCAGAAGGGGTGGAGCCAGGATGCACCCTTTCCCAGACCTCATTTAAGTGTTGGCAATGGAGGCAAGGGTATTTTGCTGAAGTTCTCTGAGGCTTTCTGAAGGTAAGCAGCTTCTTTCCTTTAGTTCTGTGTTTATGGTTGCTGCATTTGGGCTTGTCATAATTTGCTGGAGTCAGAGAATTTCCATCACCTTATAGCATTACACCCAGTGGACATTAAGATTCCCCTATTGGTGTGTTAAGGTTATCTGCATTAACTGGTTATCTGAAAGCTGTTTGTTGCATGTGCAGCTGCTGGTCGTGAACTGGTTAGATCTATGAATGGAAATCATGGCACCAGCCGATAATGTCTGCATTTGGTAACTCAAGGCAGCTTTTCAACAAAGCTTGGTTCTCTTCTGATGTAAATGATAGCAATATTATATTTAGAACTAGGAATATTAAACCCCTAGTATTATTGAAAGAGGCTGTTCTGGTTGATCAAAAGCCATGATTGTAAAAATGTGAGGAGAAAGTTCAAAAAAAGTCCTTGACAGAAGGCATGTAGAATCATTTTTAAAAAATAGAATCATTTAAAAAAAAAATAAATACAAGTAAATATAGAATAAATAGAAAATGTGAAACTAGAAGCAGTGAATTTAAAGTACGGGTTGAAAATGCATGTAGTGGGTAACAGAAGCTAAAGAAATTAATGAGATATAAGTAAAAATAGAATTAAAATAGTAAGAAAGGTTTTAGAGCATATTAAGAATAAAAAGTCTAGATCCATTGCGATATGAAGAATGTAAAATCAAGTAATATAGAAAAGTCAGGAATGTTCAATTAATAGTTCTGTTCAGTGTTTGAAGAGAAGATGATACGGTGGATGAAATGAGAAGTTTACCATCTGCAGTGAAAGTGAATGTGAAACAGTATCTTCTGTAATTAAATGCTGTAGGAAAAAAAAAATAGAAACCCAAAAAAAACAGAAAATACAGAATTAGAAGTCTTAAAGGAATTACCCAAGGAGCAGAAAGAGCTGAATCATTTGATTACTGAGTCGTAATGTTAAGACTGGACATGGAAAATGACCTGAGGAAGACAGCCATGATGAGAGTTTAGATGTCACAAACAAAAGCACATAAGTGTCCAGTGGGTAAAAGTTTAACTTAAACAAATTCAGCCCTGAATAGCAGTTTTTCCATGTATTAAGGTAATTTAGCCTTGGAACAGCTCAGTAGGGAAGGTGGCAGTCTCATCTCATCATTGGAGACTCTAAAATGAAATGAAAAAGCTCTGTTTCCACTTGGAAAAATTCCATCCAGTATAAAGTTAAGGTCAGGCTGGATGACCAGAGCAGTCCCTTATGACTACAGAGTGTATAAATTATGAATTAAACTCAAACTAATTTAGAAAATGTTTCAACCCAAACTAGAAACTAATTTACTGTCTCCTCCATTAGACTCTTCCCTCTTATGATGTCTGCAGCGTAACTGCCATTGATTTTTATTAATTAATGGTACATGTTTCTAATGTGGTCTGTTCTGCGCCCAGTGATTACTCAGGTTCCCTTTGTGTTTCTGCTGTATACACAAAAGTAATAAATAATACGTAAAAAAGGACTTGCAGTCAAAATACATCATGACAGACAACACGTGGGTGCAACAGACGAATAGAAGGGAGACAAAGGATGGTACAGTGGCAGGTAGGACTGGAATATTTATATTGAATATAATAAGGATACCATCTGTCCAAACGTGGCTGAGTATACTGTGGGGGCTTTTCAGCAAGACTGGCTGCTCTAGCAGAAGGCTTAGAAGTACAATTAGAAAGAACAAGAAGAAAATCTTATTTAGTTGTGAAAGAGCCAACTCAAAATAAGAGATGAGAAGAATTCTATGAATGCGAAGAGCATATGCACAGAATCCAGGCCTATATAAATATTTTCAACATCCTTATTGGAGAGGATATTGACTATAAGGATGTTGACACCCTTAGAGAAGCTGAACAGAGTCATTAGAGTTACTCCTCAAAAACCATGCTTAGAAATGGGTGCTTACATTCTGTAAATATATCTGAGCAATAATGAGTGTTTTATCATCAGCACCAAGGAAAGATGGAGTGCCTCCCCTACCATTTGAAGTAAGTTTAGAATAAATATGTAGTGAGAGTGGCTGCTTCTAGTAAGTGCACTTTTAGACTGAGGAGAGTCATATTCCTTCCTTTCTAGTCACTTGTAAAGGCAGAGTGTTTCTAAACCCAGTGAAAAATGCCTTGCTTTCAAATTCTTAATACCATGTGGACTTCACTGAGTACTTTTTGCATGTTCAGATGGTGTTTTTCAAGAATCTGGTTAATTTAAAAAAAGATAATGGCAGTAAATGACATTTTTTTTTTTTTTTTAAAAGAAAGAGGTAGTCAAAGACTAAATGATACAGATAACTATCATAAATATCCCTAAGAACAAGTTGTAGCACTTGGAATATAGGAGTATAGTGGTTTTTATACGTACTAGATACATACGTACTTTTGTACATACTATACATCTCTGTCAGTGACAACAGTATGTATAAAAATACATAGAATATGCATTATATATTTATAATTTATTTACTACTCTATAGAGCTATCTGAACTGACTATGATAGATAACTTAGTGAACTTGGTATTTCTGAGAAAGGGTCTCTGAGGGACTGAGGAGTATAATCTTAGACTATGTGTGATAGTTTGCAGTCTCAAACATGCATGTTGATGCCTCTAGCTTCATGCAGGACAAGTGTATGAAAGGTGATAGAATGTTTCAAACTTCTGTGCACCATCCCCATCTCACATGGGACTTACTGTGCACTGTATATGGTGCAGACTCTTTCTAGCAGTTGTTAAGCATGGGCAGAGTTTGCTTATATGCTCATATACAAAGTATTGTGTAGAAGTACGCATGCAAACTGCAGCATGGATCACTTGAAAAGCAGAACTTATCTGGTGAGTGCAGGGAGCAGCACGTGAGTCTGATACCATTCCACATCAGTCCTGTTAAAGGCCCAGTGGTTGTTGTAAGGGGATATTCAAATAGAAGAAGAAAAGCTTTGTATAGCCCAACAAATGGTTAAAAGTCTTTGAGTGAAGTAGTGTGTCTCTGAGGGAGAACAAAGGTCCTTCTGCTGCAGTAAGGCAAGACAGGCACCGACAGGAATTTTCCCCATGCTGAAAGCCCAAGCCTGGGCCAACAGCGTAGTTTTTTTCCAGAGGATGCATAAGTCAGTTTGTATTAACATCATGGCTTGTAGTCTTTGGCAAAGGACGAAGGATTAAAAAAAAGTCTTAATACGTTTCTCAGAGCCCATAGGTTTTTACATTATCATCTGTATACCCGCCTGCCTTTCTGTGTGCCTAGTTATCAGTCTTAGTGTGGCCTTCCTGTAATGCTCTGTATTTATAATTTGAGCTGCTTTTTTTGTCTGCTTTTTTTCCTGTAGAAATCTAATGAATGTATAATGCAAGCTGAGGTGTTTGTATCATCCCCACAATTTGGATGCATTAACATACATTGGTGATGCACTTTCTTGCATTGTCAGGTACTTATTTGGAGTTTTTTTATTTGTCCTAAAAAATTGGGTAGTTGCAATCCCAAAGCAAATGTTATGTGGTTTTAAATTGTAATTATTTACGTAAGCAAAAATATTGATTTGAAAACATAAGTGACTGCAGATTGCTTCCGTTGCTTCTGACTGTTTGTCCTCGCCATCTCGGTTCTTAGACTGAGGCTCTTTTTATTCCTCTCTGTGAGGCACATTTCATATTGTATTACTGAGATGTACAGCTGTGTTTGGTAGCTCCATTCTCACACATTTAAGAATAGCTGTGCCTGATTTTTTTGAGATGGTGCCAATATTCCAAATGGCTTCTCTTTTGTTTTTGAGAAGTTAAAGCTTAATTTTGGCATTTATCAGTTCTGAAGCTATGTTTGGTTTCAACAGCTTTTTTCTAAGATTCATCATCTCAAATAACCCGCCGTAATTACAGGAATTTGCCAGGCTGTGGCAGATCACCTCACACACATGGTAGCTGAAGGGCAGGCCATGAGGTGGTGGCTGGGCCCCTACGGGCTGCTGCCCCCAATACATCCCCTGGCTGCCCCACACTATTTGCGGTGTCAGTGCACCCCACCTCCAAGGCTGGCTGATCCTCTGTCAGTCATTTGGCCCCTCATTGCTTGCTGTTCAAGCTGTGTGTCACAGCCAGTCACAACAGTTACTTCAAGCAAATTTTCACACTCTTTGGCTCAAACTGCTGGCAGCATTCCTAAAGACTCTGAGGAAATAATTCCACAAAGTGGCATAAATTAATGTGACTAATTAACATGATGTTAATTATTTGTAAATTGTATGTTTGGATACACATTACTTGAGAGGCATATGTTACATTCAATGTTTACTGAAACAAGTGACTGCTAATCGCATCTCCTGAGTGTTCCTTTCACAACAGTCAGCAAATAGAGGCTTCTCTAAAAATAAAAATTGTGTCCTGAGGGAACTCACGAACTATAGCACACAAGGAAATGAGTAACTGTTGAAGGGTTACCTTCACAGTGGCCTAAGAAATATATTGGAGCCAGTTTTGTAGGTAGTAGCTACTTCCACCTCACATGTTATCAGTGTGTATGGACCTACGTAGCGTATTAGCGGAATGTTTTTAAAAGAAGAAAAAAAAAATATGGAGTTCATGTTATTAAAAGTTGTGGACAAGGACAAATAATAGATTTTTTTTTTTTCATTCTTGTTCTTTTCAAACTTGGGAGTTTTGGAAATACTGCTGGAAGGACCCTCTTGAATTATTAGCAGTAGATGCATGGCATTGGAATGGGAAGCTCCAGGAAGACAGAAATACAACTCACTCAGTGACTTAATGAAGTGTGGCTTTCTGTGTAAGAACTTTATATGGTGCGTTGCAAGCTGTGTGTATTCTGCAGCCATGCCTGGTAACGCATTCAGTCACACGTTATGGCAGATCCAAATGGGCACTTGTGTGCTGTGGGTGGCACTGATGGCTCACGCTTGCGTCTCTCTTTGCAAACGGGGAATTTGGTCTTGAGAAAGATGTGGACAGTGCTGAAAGAGCTTAACACAAAATCAGTAAGTCCAGTGTTGTGGTAGAACAGGCCACCATGTTGTATAATTCCTTTATTACATTGGTCAAGCTCCATTATTTATTATGCTCTTCTCATCAGTGCTGCTGGAAGGCTGTGTTAAAATACAAGGTGTGGTAGTGCTTAGAGACTTTTTTGTAATTCATAGATTATATTTCTTTGTGATTGCTTAGAGCTATTTTTTTGTCACATCAACATTCTTTTTAAATTAAATAGTTCTTTTACCTCTCCTGTGTTTTCCCCTGATTCCTTTTACATCATATGTTTGAGACTGTAGGTCCATAGAAGCTTATTTTAAATGCTGTGTTACTTCGTTGCCACAGCAGCTCCCAAAAGTCATGTGCTGTCAAACTGCACACGTGGCAGTGCAAAGGGAGGGACCATGTCAGTGCAGTAGAAAGAGAGACAAAGAAAGAAAGGACAAGCATAATGTATCTGTGAATTACATCAGCACGAGCTGCCATGGTGCAACAACTTCAGACTTCACTTTTCCATATCGAAAAATTTAGCTCTTATTTAATCTCTTCTCATGACATGAGCCCACCCAGTCAAGACCTTTTCTTCTGTGACAGTTTAAGTTCCAGTGTTATGTAGAGAGGCTGTGGCTTGCTGTACCCAAGAACAGTTGCCCATATGGCCTCCAGCTACTACTGTGAAAGAGTGCAGTGTCATTTTATTCCAGCCCTGTGGGAATGTCTCAGATACCATACAGCACCTCACATGGCAATAGACACTTGACATTTGTCCGCTTGATTCAAGACTTGCATAAGTAGTTGGTTTATGTGCACTGTTTCATCTCCTGCCATGAGAGGTATGTTGTTTCTGAGTAAGCAACCTTGATGCTACTGAAATAGGTCTCCATTTCTTGACCTATACAGTTGACAGCTACAGGAAGCTCCTTCTGTAAGATATGTATTTTAGCAGCCAGAACTAAAGGTTCATGGTCAATACAGGAGAACATGCAGTGACTGAGGTGACTGATCTAGCAACCTCTGATGTACTTTACTGTGTGAAAAATACAGATTTTGAGGAATGGATTCTCAGTCACAGTCACTGATATTCTAGATATCAGGAAACCTTTGTGTGTTACTTTTTTCTTCATTCTACCGTACTTCCTATTCTTCTTTCAATGCATCAAGACATTAGAGCTTCTTCACAAGTGAAAGGCTTTGACTTTTTAAGTAACACAAGTGAATAACATGTTTCCCCAGCTTTCTTTTATGGAAAGACAGGAATTGCTTTGAAAGTTAAAAAATTAAATCTCATTTGGGGCAAACATCTAGCCTAGAAAACTTAAGCAAAATAATTTCAGCTCGGCAAAGACATAAGCAACTGAAACTGAAGTATTATATTAAAAAAAACATTAAGCAAACTTAACTGGCGCTCTTGTCTATAATAAAAATGTACGCATGCATACATATGTATATACTCTATTTTCCTATATATGTAATGAATAATGCAGTTCATTATTTTTGGAACTGTGTCATTTGCAGTACTCTTTCAAGCCAGCTCCTGAATTCAATGGAACTCATTGTATATGTTAAGTTTAATACATGTGTAACTCTTTTGCAGGGTCATATTCTACAATATTAATGCAGTATTCACATTATGAACTTGCCTGCCTAAAAATCTAGAGTATTTTAAAATATGGCTGCATACGTTGTGGCAATTAAATTACAAACTCCAGCATTCTCCATTTTCATGCTTTTTTTTGTGTAAAATTGTTGCATTATACTGGAAAAAAAGACAAAATGTAATTTCTTTTTCTTTTCAACAATAAGTTGGTGTAGCTTTATAGTTTTTTTCTTTTTTCTTTTTTTTTTTTTTTTTTTGTTCTTGAAGAGAAAGGGAAGGGAAGATACATTCAAATATGAGTTTTGCATTTTGTTTGCTTAGAGTGTATTTTGACATTTGGGTGCATGAATCCTTTGCTGGCAAATCCAGGTTGGAAATCATACCTGCTGCTTTAGTTGGACACGTGTTCAGAAGGCTGCTTGGGGTCCTTTGTTGGCTTAGTTGTGCTTGAATAAAGAGCTTTTCACAAGCAGGTACCTTAAAAATCTCTTTTGTGACCAGAAGTCTCATCTGTTTGAACTCCTCTGACTGTTAAGTTACAGGGAAAACTGTACATGGGTGGGTAGCTGAGGCTGGGATTTGGTACTGAAGTTACACAGAGTATAACTAAAGAAGTTATTTTGGGGAAGTTGCAACTTCCAGACACATTTCAATAGCAACTAAGAGATTTATTATGCCAGAGTTTGCAGTGACTCAGAATTCTCCATACAGTGCATTTTTAGATAAATGGAAATGAGTAGGTGAGTACCGGGAAAAGTTTTTGTTCTGTAGAAACAAAAATGCAGCTTTTTAAGGTTTTTCAGTCATGCTGAAACATATTAAGGCTTTTGAAAAGAAACAAGCATGAAAGAGGGCTAAGAACTATATAGAAATAATGACTAACATCGGATCTTTAAGTTGTGAAGTCTATTTCAAATAGGAATGTTTATTTATCTCCTCGTTAGCTGAAATGTTTCTATTAACATTTGGGTATTTCCTACATGTTTCTAACATTAGTCAGACAATGACAGAAAACTATAATAACTCAATGATTTTGCAGGAAAAAAATAGTGTGTGTTTTTTTTTTGAAAATTAAAAAATAATGATCCTTCACTCACTTTCACCTCACTTTCAGGCTGGCAGTTGTTATTTGACTTAGATACCAATTGAATCAATTGAACTGACTAAGCCACCCTTTAAAAATTAAGAAGACATGAAGGTGGATCATGTGTTGTATGGCTGTGCTCTATCATGTGAAACAGAGCTCCTGCTCACAATAAAACAAAACCAAGTTAAGTTAAGGACAGGAGATAAATAACAAATGGCAGAGAAGAAATTGCAACCTGCAGGCAGAATTAATCATCAGAACTGGCATATGGAGATATCACGGAAATGCATCCAGAGAAGTCCTATAGACTTTTCATTGAGTGTGCATGCTGAGGGCTGTGTGCTTCTGAAGTATCTCCTCAGCTGTGTAGACCTTCACATCTAACACCTTGTCCAGGCAGTAGGTCAGCTGAAGGGGAAGATTGTGGTCATTTCATGGCTGCTCTGACAGTGCTTGAGTTTCAAAGAAGTTTCAGGCACAACTCGGCTGTGACTGGTCTGAGGAAAGGACAGGCTGAGACACTGAGCAGTCAGCCAAATGATGTACATGTAACTGTGAGAACCTGGCACGGACCCCAGAGATCTGTCAGGAAAAAAATACTTCCATACAACCACTTCTTTCTTGTAATTTTCTTTCTCCTGGTGTCTGTGTTGATTGTATTGAAGACCATAGATGAAGGACCTCTAGTAAGAAAAGACTGTGATGTAAGGCTAAAAGCCAGGATTTGGTAGTCACACAGATCACACTAGAGTTTGACTATTGCTCGGAACACCAAGACACAACAGGAAAACCACATTTCTTTCTGAATTCCTCCCAGATCCTCAGTGGTATTAACAGTTCGGTGTCTTTGGAATATCCCAAAAGAATCACAATTGAGGAGAAGGGCAAGAATCTTGTAAATTCTAAGTAATTTGTAACCAAAGGTAGTGCAATTGCAAACTGCGTTAAGGAGAGATTGTATCAAATGACACTACATAATTTGGCAGCATTGATATAATTGCAGACACAACTTCACCGTTTTCTAGAGAGTAATTTAAGTTTCAAAATGGTTGTTTTATTTCCTTTTGTTTTATATTATTTAAAACTTCTGTGTATTAACTTTTTGTACTTTTTAGCATTTGTTAGAAATTTTCAGCCTCTTAACAGCTGCAGCCACGAAGTCATTGTGTGTACAGTTGCACACATATGTACAGTTGCATAATGATGCAAATCATCCAAAGAATTCAAGTATTGAATTTCTAGGATAAAATAGGGTTACATAAGTAGGGCTACAATTCTATATCAAGTAAAGTCATCAAAACTGAAGAATAGTGATTAAAATATGTATTTTAATGTGTACCAAAAATCAGTCTGCTTTCTGGAAACACTGCTGCCATCTCAAGTCTAAGAGGTGTTTTCTGTGATGAAAAATGGTAGTACTAGATTTCCACAAGTCTCTCTAGAGTGTAAGCAGAAGGTTGCCTGCAGGTAAAGCTACTGAGAATAGACCCCATGGGAACATGAAGAAATGAGGACAAACAAGCTGCAGGGGCTGGTGGTTTTTCTTTCCTTCAAGGTTGATTTGTTTTGTGGAATAGTAGTGGAAGAATCTCCAATAGATTTCAGTGAATCTTTTTCACTGAAGGGTCAAATTAGGCCACTGATGTTATCAGATCCTCTCTGGCTGGGCAAAGTGAACCACTGGTAGGTTCAAGGCAGCACCTTGGGTTCTGTATTAATTTTCCACAGTCCACAATTTTGCCAGTATATCAGGATAATAAAAATCAACTAAGGTAAAGTGCAAGCATGTAACATTTTGACTATACGTTACCTTTCTTCTAGGAATGTTTCTGTTAATAGGTTGTTCTGGTTTCTACGTTATTTTTGGGAATATATGTGTCCCTTTGCACAGAAATAGAAAACCTTCACTTGTTGCATCCATAGGCTTGTTCATCCCTGCTCTGCCTGGTGTGTGACATATGTACACGTCAAAATATACTTCCCTAGCACAGCTGGTGTCATAGGGCAGAACGCTGCTGGTGGTTAAGAACATGTATTTGTGCTGTGCATAAAAATAAATAAATAAAAATTCATGCATGTAACCTTTTCACCATAGAATCATAGAATGGCCTGGGTTGAGAAGGACCTCAAACATCATCTAGTTTTAACCCCCCTGCCACAGGCAGTGTTGGCAACCACTGGACCAGGCCCAGAGCCACCAAGAACCACCCCATCTGTACATTGAAATAGGTTTGTTCAAAAAGTCACATGAATGTAAAGTTTAAATCCTAGCTGTTTTCTTATAAAAATACAATGACAATGGTCAGTGGTCTATTTTAAGGATTTTAGTATAATACTTGCACATTTTGCCTATCCATTTCTGAGATATCTGTAATTGAAAGATGCCATTTAACAGTGCTGCAGTGTTGCTACTTGCTTTATTTGTAGTCCATTTTTGTCCCTAGATTTTTGGCCTGCAGTGGTTTTTATTTTGTGGTCTATTGTTAAAAACCATCATAATGGATACCAAAGCTGCAGTGGACAGCTGTAATTTTTGCTGACTTCTGTCTTGCTGTTAGATTCAGCTGTGCAGTCAGGTATTCAGCCCATGTCTTGAAAATGATTGAATATATGGCATATATTATATATAAGCATATATTGTTTAATTAACAAAAGGCAGTGTTTGTTCTTTTGAACTTCACATTATTGAAATAGAAACACGATATATGTTTTGAATTTAACATTGGCACTCCTCATACACATAATGAGAGAACGTATGGGACAGCTGGTTTAAATGTATACAGAATGTAAACCCTCAGTGGACTGTTTAACTTTTTGAAACTGCACTTAATTTTTAAGTCTCTTGAAAGGTAAAATACTCACAAAATGCTGAATGAGTCAAGTGATCTTACTACAGAGATCATAGGAATATGGTATCTGTTAGCCAGGATCCTTAGTACCTTACACAACATTTTGGGGCTTGAACAAAAAAAATTATTTCTTCCTATCTTATACCAATGAACCCCATTTTTCTGTATATGAAAGCCTGTGAAAATACCTTCAGCATCCATGAGCTCAAATTCAATTGATAAACTACTTTTTCACTAGAATATCCCAAGATGTTTCATTTGTCATGTTGTATGTTGGAGCTTATCAAGGGAATGGCACCTGATACTTCATATGAATGAACGTGAACTGTGTGCTATTGTTGTGGTTTATACCACAGAATGGTTAACAAGGAAGGTGAAAACATCACCCAGCAGTTTGGCCTCTCTGCTTTGCCACTGATAGGCTGCCGAATGTACCGTGATCTCACAAAGCAAAGGTAGATTATTGAATTTTTGGACAGCACTTTGCAGGTTTAAAGCCCAGTGCTAACTACAGTTTAAATATTTAAAGACTAAGTTTTCCATTGCAGTAGATACAAATCTGTTTTCTGTCAACTTTCACTCACTCCTTCCTGGGATTTTAAAGAGAAATAGCTGTTAATCTTAAATCCATCTCCAGGCTGTGTGAGGCTCTCTGATGCATGAAGTCAGGAGAGTTGCCGCATACATGGCCATGTAGCACACATTCTGTCTCCATGCGATTCAGTGAAAGTATGGAGGAAATAAAACCTTCAGTCCTGCCAGGAGGGGGTGCAGTAGTGTACTGGGTGGCTATTTTTAATGATGGTAAATCTTGTAAAAGTATATCTATGTTGAGAATTAGTAGCCTGTTGGTTTTTTATGTCGTATCAGGAAGGCAAGCTCTTCCTCAGCTGGAAACTTTTTTGCTGGCACGTTTATAAAGAGAAGATAGTATAGGTATTTCCACGCTTTTATCTGATGACAGTATCTATTTTAAAAGATTCTTTATATCCTTATTGATAATTGTTAAATCAGGAAGGACGTTGACTATAATCTATTAATGAAAAATTGAAGGGCTTGGATTTCCTTGGAAAAACTTTGGTCTGCTGTCAAATGGATGTTGCTGGTTTACAGTAGATACTAACACTTAATGTTCAGCTTGTCTTACTGTATTTTTTTAAGAATGTTCTGAATAAAATTTTGGCTTAATTATGGTTTGCATGGCTAATATGATTAATATAGTAACATTAAGTAACACTTCTCACAAATGTCCCAGAAACTATATATTATTCATTTATTTGTGGTTTTGATATTTACCCTTAGCATATCTATGCTGTTGTCTTTTCCTATTAATAGATCATTTAGTACTCAGCTGTAGAATAAATTCTCATTCCAGGAAGTACTTGGTGTACAAGATCAAATATTGTGTTCCACTCACTAAAGAATCAGTAAGCACTTTTCTGTATTGTAAGTTGCTCATTCAAAATAGGAACTTGCAAAAATAATATTCATACACTTCCTATCTGTTTTGTGTTTTTTCCCTGTATATAAAAGGAGCAATTGGATAGAATCTGCCTGCCATATTAAATAGAATCCCAATAGAACATTCTTCTCTCCTAGAGAAATTCTAACGCTCACCAAGAAGTGCAAATTGTAGATTCTGCCTTAGTTTTTACCTTAAATCATTCTGTAATTTATGTTTAGGTGTGTGTGGCTGCTCTGCTTCATTTTCTGTGCACATGCTTTTGGGCACTTAAAATTTACTAAATGGAAGGAAACATCAGATTTTGTGAGGAAAAATGTAAAATGGAAGTCCTGAATTCTGAGTTTCAAACTCCCCTGAGAGGGATGAAAACTCTATAGAAACCCATCATTTTTTGTGATGATCACAATGTGTGTGTTAGCATAATACAAATTAAAGTAAAAATAGAGGTTTGGTTTTTTTTTGTTTTTTTTTTTTCCAGCATTTCTCCTGTTGAGTTTAGCTTTGCCTTCGTGCATGTTATAGTGTATCCCAGAAGGTCTTGTCTAATTTCAGTAACTAAATAATCTGGGAGCAGCAGCGTCTCATGGTGTTCTGTAATGATTCTGAGAAATCAGACAAAACTTAGTAGAATGGTGATGTAGGAGCCCTGTCACTGTTGTGAACAGATCATACTTAAATTGCTGAAACACTTCCATATTTTGTGTTTATATTAACAAATTCCAGAGTGAAAGATATAAATTAAAAATGTGAGCTTCAAACCTGGAAGCGTGTCTCAGACTTAGCAGGGGAGGGGAGGAAACCACTGCAGAAATGAACTTTATTCGTGTGATAGCTAGTGACATTGCACCAGAGGAAAAGGGTCATCACTCCTGAGCTTTAAACAGTCTTTTAAACATTCCACATCCAGATCCTTAAGTGATTGAAGCTAAGGCTGCAACACTGACCTTAATGTAATTTTCTTAAGGGAACTGGCATACCTAGTGGTGACAGGTTTGACATATTCTTGACAGTACTGCAAACCTTTTGACTAGAGTAGCATGTAGAGACCAGACTAGAGTTTGGTGGCTCTCCGTCCTGTTAACTGACTACACATGTGGTTGTCTCGTGGCCCAAGCAGCTACAGCATTTCATATATCACAGAATGTGTAGGGTTGGAAGGAACCAATAATGATCATTTAGTCCACCCCCACTGCTATGGACAGGGTCACCTCTCACTAGACCGAATTGCTCAAAGCCCCATCCAGCCTGGCCTTGAACAATTTCAGTGCCTCCTGGCTGAGTTCTCATGATGTGACCATGAGTAAATACCTAAAAAATGCCAGGAAGAACTGGGCCCAGTGATGCAGGATATCTTCCAAAACTCTCTCCTCAGTCATATGGTAGCTACTGAAATTAAGCTAAAAGCTACCAGCCTTCCAACTATGTTGACTTATTTTCTAGCAGTACAAAACTCAATAATCTTATTAGAGTGCAATGCTAATCAGTATCACATCAAGTCTCTAACTAGCCTGGAAAATGAATTGCCATCCATTTGAAGAATAGAAATACATAATTTTGTCAGTTGTTTTTTCTTTTCTTTCTAGCACTTAAAATAGGCTTTTGTTGTTATGCTCCATTTTCTACACGAAGCCTAACATATTGTCACTGATCTGTGCGTTTTTGACTCCTCTTCTTGTATTATGGAAGTGCACGAATGCTTAGTTTGTTAATAGATGTGGGAGGTTAGTTGTGTATAAAACACAAGTTTGTATAAGAATGATTATTTCTTACAACACAATATATTCTAAAGCTCTAAAACAAATCTACATGATAGCTTACACTTTTTCTTACTATCATTTTAGATCATTGTTAATAGCTGATTTTTTTAGTAGTTTAATTTGATTTCTTGCCTTTGAGTTGTTGCCTTTGTTTCATTGGTTGTTCTGAAATAAAATTTCTTTAATAACTATTTTTCTTAGGAGGTAATATACTATGATTTCATTTTTTCTGACCTTTAAGTCAGTTTTAAGTAACCACGATATTAGAACATTTGAACAAATGCAACAGATTTACCAAAGCTATTATCCAAAACTACACTGATTTCTAGAGGTGGAAAATGTGGTAGGTCTGATATTATTTGGAGTTCAGCATTTTATGGGAAATTACTTATCTAATTCAACAAGGTGGATGTTAGTAATGGTTTTGCAGAACGGAATAAAACTGAATAAAAAGGAGATGGCAACAGGCTGCGTTAAATGGAGAACTGTCACATTGGAAGGAAGATGCCATTAGAATTTTTCAAGGATCAATCTCGAAGACTTGACTTACTTAACATTTTAATTAATGATGTTGGCAGAAAATGTGGAAGTAGAGGAATGGAATTTGATGATGGCAAAATATTGTGAGGCATCATTAATATAAAGGGTGATCAGAATGTTATACAGGAAAAAATGTTCTGACCTTGAGGACTCAAGTAATAGAAAAGAGATGATATGTAAGAGTACAGATAGCACTTAAGGGCTGATAAAAAGAATTTCTGCTAGAGGCTTATCAGTTGAAAATGACAGAGGAGGCAAAAGACCTGTGTGTAACAATCAGCCACAAAATAACTATGGGTCACCAATGTGATGCAGCTGTGAAGAAAGCGATCTGATCCTAGAAAGTATCAAATGAGATATTTCCTGTGGAGATAGGGAAATGTTAATGTTGTAGCAGTGCTGGAGAGATCTTATTTGAAAAAAGCCACCCGTTTTTAAGAAAGATGAAATCCAATGGGAACAGCGTTAGAAAGGGCCATAGGGATGATTAAAATGATGTAGGAGCTTATATTGTGCAAAGAAGGTGAAAGACTGTGGTTATTTAGTCCATTAATGTAAAGGTTGAGAGGAGAATGGCTCGCTCTTCAGGGGACGAAACAGCAGCATGGGAGAAAGCAGCACTTGACACTAATAAAACAAATGGATATGAGCAAATGTAGGCTGAAAATTAGAAGAGCGTTTCTAGTTGCCAGATCAATGGTGTCTGAGTCAGTAATAACCGTGAAGGAAGAAATGGACCAGTTTTAAGGCAGGGCTCAGTAAACTTGTGGAAGAAATGATATGGTGTGATTTGCTAAGTAGGGGACTAAAACTGTAGATTTATGAGATCTTATGTTCTATGTTGCATTTAATCACCTGTTTGCACTTTGTATGCGACGCAGCTTGCCTAGAGCTTGCTAGTGTGTTTACCCTGAAATTGATATTGAACAGCAAGATGCAGCCTTCCTTTGAGAGATTCTCATTCATATCTAAAACTTTGCTCGGAAGTACAGAGACTTACAAAATTTTTGTATTTAGTAGATACAGATTTTCCAAAAGCTGGTTTTCATTGTATGTAAAATTATGAGATTATTTATGTTAAGAATATCACAATTTTGGCAAACTAAACAGCTTGGAAAGAGCTTCTAGGGGGACATAAAATGCCTTTAATATCACTAAAAATCTAGTCTGTGCTGACACAAGTGCAAATCTTTTAAAAAAAAAAAAAAAAAAAGTGCTCTATCCATCATGTGTTCACTTCCACAAGTAATTTTCTGGAAAAGAGTGATAGTAAGTTTTAGCAAAGTAACAGGTGGAGTTTGTGTCAGAATACAGAAGGACCTTCATAGGGTATCCTGCGATATGAATTTCACCAGTAGAAGTTCCAGTGTGAGTGTGCAACCCTTCTAGTAGGGTAATCAACGCAGAGTTTCTATGAAGCTAAAAATAGATGGTATATGAATAGTTGATCTCCTTGTGCTTCTCAGTAGCAATTAACTATATAGGAGAGTTTCCCTATTAAAAATATTTCTAATGAGCTAAATTATTTTTAGTTTTGAAATAAAAATAATGAAAAAACATATATAAGGAAAGAAATGGGCTCCAGGGAACAAAGCAAGTCGGGGTGATGTAATTTCGTCTGTGCAGTGGTTCTTCACATTACTCCCCTATAGTAATAGATTCTGTGGACTATGTCTTAATAGAGCTCTTTAAATGACAAACATTATTACTGGACTGAATTAAAAGAAAATTCTGATGGGGAACATTTTAGGTTTGCCTGGCACATGCTGTTGGAGAATACTTGCTTGAAAAGGATTACGATTACAGAACCATCTGGGCTCTCTTCAGCCCAAACTGTCACTGCCTTAACATTGTCATGTTGCAGAAGGTTGTGCATAGGGTTCTGTAAAAATTCTGTTCTTCCAATATAAACATACTTTCCACAGAAAGTTGGAACGAAAAGAATGTAGTACACTGGCCTGTTGCTAAGCAGCAAAAAGAGGGGTATAAATCAAGGATCATATATATATATATATTAATATTATATATATATATATTATATAATATAATATATATAATTATATTATATATATATATATTATATATTATATATATATATTATGTTACCACGATATGTCCTAACTTCATTTCTTAATCACGCAACTTGTTGTGGTTCTTATGTACCCATAGTATGGAGAGAAAAATGACATGAAGGCTAATTTTTTCCTTCATTTCTTCCTTTCCCTTTCTTTCTTTCTTTTTTAAGATCTAGTGCTAAAGAGAGATCCCTGGTGGATCTAAGCAGGTTGAGATATTACCGGTTTCAGTGCAGTCCAGGGCTTTAGGCATTTCTGGTGTAGCTAATTAGTTCATTAGTTTTTGGGCATCATGTTGAAGTCTTCTGGGCCTGGGTTACTCTCAGAAATGGAAGGAAAATCTCACTGACAAGAGAGAATATTAACCTTAGAAATAAAACTGGCCTCTCTAGGGCATGAGGAGGTCAGCAGTATTATGCCGGTTTGCAATGGCTGGGTTAGTTGAGCCCTGCAAAATAGGGGCTGCCAGGAAAAAAAAAAAAAAAGGTCATTTGAAAACATTACCAAGTAAGAATTTTGAGATGGTTTGCAATGACCATTAATTTACAGTGCTGACCGTGTAGCTTATTCATTGAAGAAAGCATAGTTGTTTCACTGCAAAAGTATTCAGGTCTCCCTCTTGCTCTCCTGCAAACGCTGATTTGTGTGAGTAGTTTCAGTGACATGTA
This sequence comes from Tetrao urogallus, assembly GCF_951394365.1. Taxonomy (NCBI): domain Eukaryota; kingdom Metazoa; phylum Chordata; class Aves; order Galliformes; family Phasianidae; genus Tetrao; species Tetrao urogallus. The sequence goes on from NC_136817.1 coordinate 56,402,676, forward strand.
TTTGTAAACTGTCATGTATTAACGACCTTTTGCTAATTGATTATGTTTTTGCAAGGATGTAATTTATGGTAATAATGTTCCCTGCATTTAAAAGCATATATTTACTGCAAAACTATCACAGAGTATTTTCAGGATACGCAGTCTTCCTGATAACAAATGCCTCCTGAAATGAAGAAGAGCTTTTCTTAATTTAAAATTTCAATATTGAGATTATTTAATATTATTACATCTATTTAATAACCTCTTCTGAGTAGTTTCATATTTTCAAGGTCAAGGTTTTTTAAAAGGACTCATGGGACCCAAATTTCTTTTCACTTTTTGTCAGAGCAACTGTGATGAAGCAATGCTGTTCTGCAAGTTGGCATTAGAACAACAAATTATGCAGCAGCCTGAATTCATCAGCCAGGGCACGTGTCTTTTTCCCTGTGTGCCCTATCACTATATGACTAATAAAATGCTTATTTTTATTGTGTGTGGTCTAGCTTCAGAATAATAATCATTCTTGAAGATTGAATTAATGAAAAATCAATTTAGCGATCAAATATTTCAGCCATAGTGGGTGGCTGAGTTAAGAAAGTATTATAAGCAGAATATAATTTGTTCAGTCATACAGGCAGCTGTTGAATTTCTTATTCAGACATCAATTACTACAAAATGGTTAGCTGAAATTAGAATTAAATAATGGTTGCAGATTACACTGTTGGAGCATGGTCACTCTTGGAAACAGCTCTCATCATTTAAAAGTCACCCACCCTGCTGCATTGGTCACCTGCCTCTTTGCCAGGTCTTCCTTTGGAGCAGGAACCATGACAGGGTTGCACTGTCTCTCTGTGGGCTTACACTTCCAGCAGGCTGGCAACAAGCAGCTATGGCTGGCAACGCTTTGCCTTGCTCCTGCTCCATCACGTGTCTTGGTCTGTGAGCATGAGCCTTTGTTGGCGACAAAAGTCATCCTTTTGCTGCATGCTTGTACCCCTTTTGTGTCAATACATTTGTAGGGGCATGTCTCTTCCCTGCATACAAAGCATAACTTTCAGCTGAATAATACTCTTTTACCCACCACTGTTGTGCCTATTTCTGGAATGGCACTGCTGTTAAGTAGTTCAGCAATCATGGAATCGTGAAGGTTGGAAGAAACCTCAAAGGCTATCAAGCCATCCTCACCATGCCCACTGAGCCACATTCCTCCTCAGAGGTTTCTGTTCTAGGCAGGGAACAGAAAACATTTTTGAGTGCAGCAGACCTGATTCAGGAATTAAGATAATGCTGGGGCTTAATCCCTAGGTAATGACATATCTTAGTGCATATGCTGTAGAATACAGTAATATTTGTAGGTCCTACAGTTACACTTCTTCCAAACTGTGTAGGTTAGGAACTAGACTGTAAGAACAGGATTTCCTGTAAGTGTTTGCAGTAATTTCCCATTTGTTAAGTACCCATCTAAACAAGTGAAAATAATAATTTCTTGATTGATAATTACCTCTAGTTTACTGTGCACCATAGGGCATTACAGAAGACATAGGAGAGGCTTTGGGGCCCATCATAAGTGTGTTATTCCATTTTAGAGCTCAACTTATCAGAAAAAAAACAGGGACACAGTGACACAGGCCAAGTTTTTCCTTTTCGTTCATGGTGCAAAGGTTTTTCAATACTTACCATCTTACAGTGAATTACCAGTTCACTTAGATATTCAGGGGTATAGGTCATTTGTTCTCAGCAGGCTTATCTGTTGCAATATTTCCTGCTATCCTGTTTTGAAACGTTTGCTAGTAGCATACAAGTGCAGTGCACCATGAGCAAATACCAGAAGAGATCTCATAATAACTCATTTGGCATTTTGAAAGAGGATGTGGGTTCAGGTGTGCTCCAACATTGCACTACTTCTGTTTTTTTAGTAGTTTTACATGTAGGCGTTTGCTATTAGGTGTTTGCTATTGTTAAAAGTGACAGCTACATCCTCCTTCTTAGGTAAGTCTTTTAGAAATAACTGTGATTTGTGTGTTATTTGCATATTTTAATCCATAATTTGCATATGTTAATTCACAGTGCATCACAGCACCAAATTGTGTGGAATGGAGTCAGCCTAAAGTATAAGAAGTTATAGGAAAGTTTGCTCAAGTGCAGGGTCTGTTTTGTATCTCAGCAAAGATTCAACTGCTGTTGACTCTGCCCAGGGGTCCTGATGGGGAGTTTCTGTACTGAAAAATTAGAAAGCAGAAGTAAATTTTAAAAATTTCAATATATATCCTTCAACTCTGGAAGAAAATCATCCCTTTTATTAATGTCTTTCATGACAGTAACTCTGTGGTACTGGATTTGCTCTTAATATTGGGGTTTGCTCTTAAAATCAGTCCTTATTTCCAAATCCTTCTCAAGAAGTGAGGTCCTACTCTAGCAGCAAACCAGTATATGAAGTAAATGTACTTTGTAACCATTGAGGAGGAGTCAGGAAGTAGAACTGCAGTGTAGCAGAAACCAGATGACACACCACTTTGTAGCATGGACTGTTGTGCTGTGGCAAGCAGCGATGCTACATGATACTTGTTTGTTAGGGTGTTTTTTAAGGGCTGTCAGAATCACAGGACACTCAGAAATATGCATTGGAAGTAACATCCATTTTTTGTTTCAAAAAAGTGTTAGGTGTGAAAGAACACAGTAGGGAGTATCTCCTCTCATGATATTTCAGTTGCTGAATATTGCAACAGATGACCCATACTGGAATAAGGTTCTAAAGGGAACCTGCTGGTATCCTTCTCTTCTGCAACAGGCACACGGGCATCAGCCTCTATATTTCTAACAGGAGCAGATTCGTGTTACTACTGTCAGTGATACATTGAGGAAAAAATAGAAAGGCAAAAAGAAAACTCATATAATTTTCCATTACATGGGTACCAGTTTGATTTCAATAGTATGGATCATCCGTCCCGCAGTAGCATACCTCAGAGGTTAGCAGATATGCAAGAAGCCAATGATTCTTTCCTCCAACATAGCTGATGCTGCTGGCAGTCCAGTTTTTATTTGGTGTTTCAGCAAAATTCCTGCTCAGGATCGCGCTTAATAAAGATAAGGCAGTAATTCCTGGTAAATTGAAGAGATAAATGAATAGGTGTTGGAAGAGCTCTCATGATTGTCATCTCAGTATGCCCATTCATAAACATCTGCTGGCAACCACCAAGGCGATGTTTGCTAAAGGCATGTCACCTCAGTGTACCATAGGCACTGTAGTTAATTTGGCTTAGGGTGCTACCTTTCAAATAAAATCCTATAGAATACATGAAAATATTAATAACTTCTGGAATGCCCTGAGAGACAAAAAGGAACATCTCTCTGAAAAAAAAAAAGAATTAATTTCTGATCACATATGAGTTAAAATTTACGAAAGTAAACACTTTTTTTTTTTTTTTTTTTTTACACTGCTAAGAATGTCCTTCTTCAAGTGTATTTTGTAGCTCTTGCTGCAGTAAACAAGAATGTTGTTTTGTTAGTACTGCCCCTTGCTCTGAAGTCTTATCACAGTTACATGAAAACCTGTGTTCTGAAATTCAACCATTCTTAAGATTCTGCAATTTTGGGTGCATTTATCACTATCCAGAACATACAGATCACTGTTAGTGTAACAAACATACAAGTGGCAAACACAAATTTTTTAGTGGGAAGGTTTTGGGTGACTTCCATGTGAGTGACTTCCATTTGTGCCCTCATTTGAAGGACACTGAATGGAGCAGACAGCTTATGAAATAGGAGAGTAAAATGTGAATGGGATGATATACAAGTGATGAAACTTGGGAAATAAAGCAGGCAGAAATACCAGAGGAAGAGCGAAAGTTCAGCTGTGCTCTACAGCATCCCCACGCAGAGCAAAGGCTTCCTGTGAAGTTGTCTCTTGGGGGTGTATCCTGCCATCTGCCTTGGAAATGGCAGCTTTTTAGGAGAAATGAAGGGTGAGAAATGTCATTTAGAGCCCTTACTTGTGAGTATACTGTACATCACCTCACTGGAACAGCTCCAGGAAATGAAGCACTACTTTGCTGGCACAGCGTGGGTATGGGAATTCCATCCCAGTAGGATATTGCATGAATGTGTACGCAAAGAGGATCAGCTAAAGAAATTCAGGATGACTTTGATAAATGTTGATTCTACTGGGAATGGGCATGTACTCAGGCATGAAGGACACACTGTAAAATAGGTTGCTACCTTCCACTACCTAAAGGGGGCCTACAGAGACTCTATCAGGAAGTATAGTGATAGGTAATGACTTTAAACTAAAAAAGGGAGATTTAGGTTAGGCATTAGGAAGAAATTCTTCATGTGAGGGATGGTGAGGCACTGGAACAGGCTGCCTAGAGAAGGTGTGGGTGCCCTGTCACTGGAAGTATTCGAGGCCAGGCTGGATGGGCCCCTGGGCAGTTGATCTGGTGGGAGGTGTCCCTGCCCATGGTAGGTTTTGGAACTGAATGGTCTTTAAGATCCCTTCCTACCCAAACAATTTCATGATTCCCTGATTTTCTTTCATGCATATAAGTCCCTGTATACAGATACTACTGTTTCAGCTGCAGTACTGGGTGAGAGTCAATTGTAAAATGTGGCAAAATCAAAGCCTGCAATTGTGTTGTATCACACATTCAGTGCGGCACTTATTGGCCACCAAGCCCAAGGGAGAAGAGTCTTTAGTATTGCACTGTTGCTGTGAATTGTTTTCTACATTCATACAATTGTTTTCTACCTCCTTCTCTGGAGGTATTCAAGACATGCCTGGACCCCTTCCTGTGTAACCCACTCTGGAGAATCTGCTTTAGCAGGGTGATCGCCCTGGATGATCTCTGGAGGTCCCTTCCAACCCCTTCAGTTGAGTGATTTATGCACTCCAAGCTGCAGCTCAGATCATCAGTGGCAAGCAATTGCTATCCATTTGAAGCCTCTGAGGTTCTTAGAAAGGCAGGAAACAGCTAGAATTTTAGATTCAAAAACCTGAGAGAATAAACACTCCTGATTTTTAGCACTTCCTAACTCTATCCAGATGTGAGGTATGCAAGAATAACTTTTTCATTTATATGCTAGCTGTGCTGATTTTAGGAAGAGAGGGATGGGAAGGCTGTAGATAAAGCATTGTACATGCAGGAGTGCCAATCCAAAACAATTACAAATATTATGTTCAGTCTGAGGTTTGTGCAGAGATCTGGGAGCAGCTCTTATTCATGTCTGTTGCTTTCCTTATGCCTCACTTTGGGCAAATCTTCTTCCCTCTTCTTCCTTCCCTCTTCTTCCCTCTTCTCTTGTAGCGAAATGACAGATTTGAATTAATCCAAAATGTTACTGGAGAAAATATGCAGAAATTGTTATGTACCAGTGAGCAGTTGCAGAGGAAAGCCCATTTTTTTCCAAGGTATATAAGCTGTATGTAGTATGCTTTATTGACATGATCCGGATGAACAGGGAGGGTTTCTGATGTAACCTCCTGTTCTGCATCGGTGCCACGCTCCTGCTTTGCTCTCAGCTCTGTAATCATACAACTTTACAGAAATGAAGATAGTTTTCTTCCATTCTTCTTATTATTATGCATGCCAAATTCCAACTGTGGAAATGGAGATCCAGGAGGAAGCATGATTTGTCCTTCAATCACTTCTGAAGTTAGATCAGAATTAAGAGGGGAAAAAGTAATTTGAAAATATTCACGTGTGAGTAGTGAAAGGGAACTGAGCTTAGAAAGACATTTTTCTGTGGTGGTGGAGAAAATGTGACTTAAGTATTAATTTCAATTAAACTTCTGTGTATTAGATGCCCACCACATAAAAATTTTCAACTGGCATTTTCTGATATTCATTCCAGCTCGTTTTTCATTTGTCTTGTAAAAAAGGTATGAATTGATTCTTTCCAAGTTTACTATTACATAGTGCTAGGCTTTGTAAACAAATAAGTCAGCTTGTTATTCACTACAGTAATTAGCACACGCATTTGATTTCATGACAAGTTTGCAATGCTCCTGTTAAAGGAAACCTTACCTGTGAAGCATGAAGAAATGATTTGAAAGCCAGGGAAATATTTCAGATTTGTACATGTAGAGCACCACTTTTGTATGCTTACATTGCAGAGTGGAGTATCGCTGTTTATTTAATTCCAAGAGTCATGTTTGACTATAACAGTTATAAAGAGATAGCAAATTAAATTTGTTTTCCCACTTTTGGTAGGAGATTTTGGAGGAAAAAAAAAAAAAAAATTAACTCATCTAAGGAATATTTAGAATCAGATAGCTATTTTCATGCTAAGATATCAGAACATTGAATTACCAGTCTGGACTTCTCTCATTGATGCCAAGAGGAATGCTTATTGCCAGCACTGTAACCTTATCTGCATATCCTATTGCAGAAAATTAAATGTTTCCCCAAAACCTTTGGAGAAGAACTTTCTACCTTTGATTATTTTAGTTCTATATGAACTGAAATGTTCCAGGAAACATTTTTGGATGAGTTTCCAGTCTGAGATCACAAAATTTGCATAGCTTTTTCTGTAATTAAATAAGAGTTGTTAGGCTGATGATCTCGGGGATCCAAACAAGTTGTATGGAGATATAGTTAGGTATTGGTAGCTATGACTTCCACACCTAACTGAATTTTAGAATAATTGAATCCTTAGAATTGGAAGGGATCACATCTCTGAGCAAGCTGTTCCAGTGTTTCACCACCCTTTTTCCTTATATGCGCCCTAAATCTATCCTCCTTAAGCATGAAGCCATTTCGCCTTGTTCTATCACCACAGACCCTGCTCAAGAATCTCTCTCCTTCTTTCCGTAGCTCCCCTTAAGGTACTGAAAGGTCGCTATCAGGTCACCTAGCAGCCTTCTTTCAGCCTGTCCTTGAATGCAGCCATCTCTTTTGTTGCTTTCCACCTGCAATTTTTTGGAGCAGGTATGGTGGACCAGGGCAAGGATCATGTCCCTCTTGTCGTCCTTTTTTTTGTTGTTTCTTCTTTGTTTTATTTATTCGGTTGTTACCAGGCAGAGATTTTGGGATGACCCTATTGGTGGCCACATTTTATGCTCAGAAGGTCCCTGAAGCTGTCCTTACAGTGGCAGATCAGGTTTGTCACAATGCCTGTACATGCAGTGGTTCTAGAAATCATAGTCAGTCATTGCAACAACAGTATATCAAGAAGATGGTACAATGGCACTCTGTGAAATGTGGAAAAAATGTGTCATATAGCGAAAATGACACAAAACATAGAAAGAGGTTATTGCAGTTTCAGTACAGGTTTGTTGCAGCACTTATTACAGATGTTGCCTTTTTCCAGTTAAGAGCATTCCACATTACTTACTGCGTAAAACTTTATTTAAAACCACATATAATGTGTGCTCTAACTGAGGATTATAAGCCTGTTACATTGCTTGCCCTTTTCTGAAAGTGGTTATTTATTATTTGACATTATTTTGTCAGACAACTGATTTGTATAGCTGAACACAGGGCGCTTGCCTTCTTTTTTAAGGATAATAAACAAGCAGTATTTTTAAAACCAACAAAACACTTTTAAATGGTAGAATATTTTCCTAATGATTGTGTCTAACACGTTGAATACCTTTTTACTTTCTCTGCAGTTAGCTTCCATTAGCTTTAAAGTGAAAGAGAGTGGGAAAGCAAGCTTTACTGCAGAAAAAAAGGAAATCAAAGCTAGCCACCGACGGCTTTTTGAGAAAGAGTGTTCTGGTTGTTATAAAACATGTATATAACCGACAACTGATATTATCCACTGGTGAGATATTGTTCATACGTCTGCAGCATAAAATTACGAGAAAAATCATGCTGGCTATCAATCCACACGTGCTCATTGCAGTTTCAGGGTTTTGAGAATGCCTCGTGTATCTCTTATCATATTACTGTAACCCCTCACCCCCCGCCAGTTGTTCACACATTCTCCCACCATGCTGTGTCCCCTTTGATGGACAGGTAAACACATTTCACCTCTAGTATTTTTAACTTGAATGTGAGCCATGCTGCGATGCTTGACCGATTGCAATGAGCATGAAGTCCTACATGCAGGAGAGGAACAATTGTTCTTCACATCACCTGCCTGTGGGCTTGCATCTTGCCATGAAGAGTCTTCCAGTGCTGAGGAGCCCAGCTCTGCTTACATGCAAAGGCCTATATGAGCCTGTCCACTTCACACACTGAGCTGACCAGAAACCATGTGGCCATCCACACCTGGCTCAGAGTCCGAAATAATATGTCCAGCTTCTTCACAGGGTTAGCTTGTGTCGATGTCGTGGCACATCATGAAGGCATGTAGCTTTTGGGTTCCCTGTAGCATTAGCAACGGAAGTTGCTATCTGCTTACAACATGTTTAACAAGCACACTCATGGCTAACTAACCTTAAACTAGCTGCTGAAGTGCTGCAAGTAGCCTTCTCTCATGAATAGGAGGCTTGCAGGGAGACGCAAATTGCATCCAAGAAGAAAGTAAATCCTGCCTGAGCCGAGCCATGTTTGTCCTTAGGCCTTTCCTCAGGACATCAGTGCTGGGCCTGCAGGGGTGGTGGCACCTGCAGCCTGGACTAACCCCTAAACCATGATCTATCAACTCATGTAAGATGTATGTTGCTGCTGATTTCACCTGAGCATATATCAGGAATTTTAGAAGTGAAAAGGCAACATACGATGTGCTGGCTTAGTCACTCGCAACTCTTTTAATGCTTCTGTGGGTTAAAGGGGGATATACATTATTCAGATCAGTACTTTGTCAGTTGTTTATTCTTCATGCAAGCTGTAAATGTTTCATACTATTTTTAGAGCACACGTAAGACTGTTTTTCTTGCTGCTTCAGCTTCCCATCTCAGCTTGATTCAGAGAAAACACTAGAGATCAGGAGCTGTTGGGATTACGTTTGCAGACATCTGCCTTCAGAACAACTTTGTGCCAGTATGCATAATACAATAGATGTTGTTGCACACTTGCATGCGATTTTTAGCAAAAGATCCCCAGTAAAATAGCCAGAATCTTTGTAGGTGGTAGTTGGGGTGGTTCCAGTGACTTGCTTAATTTTTGCAGAATGATTTGGGTTGAAATCAACAAGAGATTGAGTAGAACTGGGCAATATGTGCAACCAACAGAGACATGCCATGGACAGACAAAAACCCATTTTCTGTGGCAGCTACGCTTGGATGTTGAGCTCTAGGTTCTGCCCCAGAGAAGCGTGGTTATCTGTATGAAAGAATTATGGCAATATGTGAGAGTATGGCCAATATCATTTTATATTAATATCATTTTTCCTCTGCTTTTATGTGATTTTTTTTGTTTAATGCCATGTTTAGTATTCTAGTGGGTCATGTGAAGTCAGGGATCAGAAGTGTGCTTGATTTAATACAACTGGATGTTTTGCCTGCTTTTTGTCTCTTCCTTTTGGTGTTCTGTCATTTGAATTTTATGTTTTTGCCTTTACTTCTTCAGACGACTTTCCTGGGTATCATTTTCTGTGTTGTGCTGGTCCTTTATGCTGGTACAGATTGCATTTGTTCATCTAAAATGCCTGTCCTGCACAATTTCCATCATTTTTATGGTCTTACATTTTGTCATTTTCTGCTTGAGTTTGGTTGTGGTTTGTTATATTTTGACAGTGGTTTGTCATACAGCTGTGAATAACCTCTGCTCTGCCTTTAAAACTTTCTTCATTGCAGTTGTTGAACAAAGTTAACTGAAATGCTCTTTCTTCAAACAATGATTAGCATAGGCTGTATATAGCAACCAGACGAACTACTTGTTCTGGCTTATTAGCATTCTAAGTGCAGATTTTTTTATGCAAATATAAATATTCTCTTCACTGAAGTATCTGTGTATGGACTTTTGCTGGAGAATTATGATTCTGATTTATATAATATGTGGACATTTTATAGTTAGAAGTAGAGCTTCCTCATCTAAGATAGATCTTTTGTCTGTGAAATAAGAATGTGGGTAACCCCCTCAAACCACTTGCACTTCAGCCTAAGAAATCAGCATATACTGTGGCTGCTTAAGAAATTGTGAATTTTTCAGTGTCAGGTAAGGGTCTGCTCTTTATTGCTAGAAACCCAGTTCAGATTTCTAATTTAAACCTAAATTAAGCAACAAACTAAATGAGCTCTGAATTTTTATTTTATGATTGGACTGTATGAAAGAGAATAGCCTAAACTCCATAGGTTATTAGAGTACTATCCCTGGACGTGGAGCAAAGATTTCAAGCCTGAAGCTGGTCCAGAGTCATGCAACAGTAGTACTCTGCTGTTTGTGCTGGAGTTCAAGGTGCTGGCTATGATACATCTGCCTTCTGTAGTCAGTCTGCTCAGCAGACGCTTTCTGTGCGTCCTCTTGCAGTCAGCCTTGATTCTCAAGCTGGAGATCCTAAGTTCAAGTTAACCACGAGCTGGTAGTGTGCCTGTGTGGTCCAGGTCTGCAGTAAGAATGATGCCAGCAGTATAAGGGAGGTGGCCCTTCCTTTGCTGCTGAGGAGACATGTCTGGAGCAGGGTTTGCAGGCGGGGCTCCTTGGTAGAATAAAGGCATATCTATACTGGAGTGAGGCCAGCAAAGGCACAATAGTGATTACAAGTTGGTGGCATGGACTGGACAAGGAGAAGCTGAGAGAGTTGGGACCATGCAGCCTGGAGAGGGTGGATCTTGTCAATCTAAATGAGAATATGATGGGGGTAGATAAAGAAGGCAGAGACAGAATCTTCTTTGTGTCACTCAGCAAAATTCATGAAGTTCCATTTAAACGTAAGAAAAAGCATGTTCCTTGAAAAGTGACGAAACACTGGCATATGCTGCCCGGAGAGGTCATGAAGGCTCCATCCTTAGAGATGTTTAAAACCCAACTGGACAGTGTTCTGGGCAACCCCTGTGAGTGATCTGCTCTGAGGGGGCTGGACCAAATAATACCTGAGAAGCCCTTCAAGCCCAGCCGTGGGCTGTACTCTGCTGGAAGGGATTTTGGGCTCTGCCATTTACTCTCCACATTCCCTAGTCCCCAGGTTTCTCACTCTTGGGCTGAAATACTCTACAGATCTGAAGGCTCTGAATTTTAAAGCATGCAATTCCTTAAAAACTTTGCTAGGGTGCTGATAGTATAGTACAGAAAAGATTGGGAGGCTGTAAAAGGTAGGTTGGCTGAGTTCCTTAATGAAAAACTAATCCGTTGCTTTCTTGAGACATAGAGCTTTTTATAGTTGTTTTCTGGCTACTTTCACAAAAATGAATTATAGTAAAATATTATCTCTTTTCAGAGAGACGGATTTAAGTCTGAGTTGCAGATTATGGATCTCTGAGAGTAAGGGTCATAAAGTCTGGAGAATTAAGCTGAGGTCTCATTGACACGAAGTTTCTGTTACCTGTTCTTGACTCAAGTGTGTTTTAGAGGATTGAAGTGTTAGTTACAGACTACAAGAAAAGGAAATACACTGTCAACTGAATCAAAATTATATAGGCAAATACCAGGATAAAATGGTGTTAGAAAATACTTATTGGAAGAAAAGGAACAGTCTAATCTAACAACACTTGAATTACACAGGAACTGTAGAAGAAAAAAATGGACATGTATAATTGCATATGTTTTAGTACTATTGGTTAAAATTTAGTCTGTATGCAGTAGTTTTGACATAAGAATAAATAAGATAATGCAGATATCATGGATCAGAAAAAAAACTAAACATGGGGTTTGAGTGTGGGAAGGATTCAAGGCACTCAGTCACAGCACTGAATCCATGTTACTCATCTTTGCAGTTTTGTTAAAAAATGAGAACAAAGGCAAAATCATCAGAAACATTTATTTTTTCCTAATTGCCACAGAATACTAGGGAGATCAGTAATGATAAAAACAAATCTGTATTGACATGGGAGGAATGAATAAGCAGCTGATTTTACTTCTCAAAAATTTGTACTTTATTAGCAATATGGAGGTAACACTTGTGAACGACCCTCCAAACTTTATGGAGTTTCTAAACTATTCCATCTGCAGATTACACAGATATTTTCTGAATGTAAAATACCTCTATTACTATTAGTAGTATACTGCTCTTAATAGTATACAATAGTGTATTTACCATTACTTGTAATAGTTGTAATAGTTTTAAAATCATACATTTTATTTTATTTAATACTTTATTTGTATAAAATACTGGAATTTTCCCATAAGATCAGTACAGATCAAGCGTACATTATAACAGTTATTCTATAAGTAGTCTAAGTGATAGGAGCCCAATCTTAGCCACTAGACAGGGAATAAAAAGGATGGGTCTGTGTGTGCCAGATTCTGCCTTGGACACATGTGGGTGGTTTAATCAACATGGCCCACACATCTCTGAAACAGAATTTGGACTTTAATTAGACTGTCTTTTCACTGCCCTTCAGCTTTTCCTGGGAATTGACAGATTCATTTTGTTTGGGTTTGAATCCACTCACCAGAAAAGGTTTTGTAAATGTGGATGGTTGTTCACATGTACAACTTTGGGACTCTTCCCAGCTTCAGTTCTCTCCCTTCCCTCCTCCCCAGTTTTAGCAGAGCTGCTGAGCAAAGTCTAGAGAAAGCATGCATCTCAACCCCCTCTGCATCCCAACCAGGTGGGCTGCATCTGGGAGGGAACACCTGATGTGATATTTCACTGAGACAAATCTGGGCAAATTCAAACAAAAATAGGGACAGAAGGAGAGCAATGACATCACTCTATAATTCCATAATGTTTTGCTTTTTGTGCATTCATTTATTTTGGTTACAAATGCATGCCTAAATGATTGCGCCAGCCTCTGGTCCACACAGATGTCAATTAGCCAAGGCCAGAGATGTCAATTAACAAATAACAGTAAGCTCAAGCTTTCTTCTGTGGTGCTCAGGAAAGCTCATTTGCAATCAGTGAGAAGTCATCTCCAGACTTCCCTAGCCCTTAGATCTGGCTGAGGGAAAGTTGGTCTTAGAATCTCCATTTAATTACTGAACCCCAGCTGTGATAATCTCCCAAGCAAGAGGCTTCCATAACCTGCCTGGAGCTGTACAGGGCATCTCAACTTTTTGGTTTGGAAGCCAAAAAACCTGCAGTCCCAACCAGTGCTGTTCACCAATCCCATCTTTGTAATGTGTTGATGAAATAATCAGCTGCAGTCAGTACCACAGCTTCCAGACAGAGCTCATTTAAGCAACAGACACAGTGTCATTTTTTTCATTCTGTTGCTGATTCTTTGGAACTTTAGAAGGCTTTTTATATTTTATGCTTTTATATTTGTGTCTGTTTTACTGCTTATTTTATATCATAGCTCTAATTGAAGACACAGGACTTGACAGGCTGCAAAAAACAGTCTGGAAGCAATCAAACCAGTATTTTTATTTCTCTGGTTAACACTCCTATTGTTTGACTTCTATACCAATTTGGCAGTTATCCTACATGCTGTGTACATATATGCTAAATCGAAGTCTCTGCTGCTGAGAGCTTGTACTGTAAAGGCAACCTTTGACAAGTGCACTGAGCAAAGAGGGTTTTGCTGTCGAGCCCTACTTCTGCAACAGAGGCCACGAACTTGCATTCTATAGAGAAGGCATTGAGAATTTGACAGCATATCTTTCACAAAGGGAGGAAGTATTCTTCTATTTCTGGCCCACAAATAATACCCGTTTCCTATGAACTAGAAAAACATGTTTACTTTCGATTTTACTTGAATCTTCCTTAGGAAAAACAAAACAACAGTACCACCACCACATGGCATGTGGTGGTACCACAATTAGGTGGATTGGATTAATTGATTTCTGGACCACTCATATCCAGGGAAGTGTCAACATATCTACCCGTTAAATTTCAATTCTAAAATTGTAGTTAGGTCTCTTATCCTCTGGAAATGTAAATAGAGCCATGCGTCGCCAGGCTGTCACATGAGTGAGCAAGCTGAAGGTATGGCATCCCAGCGAGTAACAGCCCTGTAGTTTGTGCAAAATAATCACTTCAGATACACCTTTCTTACAGACACCTTCATATAAATAACCATCATCACCCATTGATAAATCCAGCTGATCTTTGCCGGTTTGCTTTGTTGTCTAGGGATTTGCTAGCACAAATGAAGCAAGCATTAAGAGGCATCGTCTGCCTCTCTGGGGAAACAGTATGTCCTCAGATACTCAGTTAAGGATGAAGGATGCTGCTCAGGACAAAATGCAAAGTAGCATTATGGGGATCTGGCATTAATGCCTGAGTGCTGAGGGAGGGGTAGGTGAATTTTCTTTCTAGCTCACAGTGTGTCCATTTTCTTATAGTGCAGGATGTTGCATTTCACTCAGTGAAACAGCCTGTACTGGATAATGGCACTGTAAGATTCTGCTAGTGTTCTTGCAGATGCAGGTGTGAATCTGTGTCTGCTTTCCTAACCCTGAGTGCTGGGCTCAGAGCTTCAACATCTGCAGTCATGGCTTCTCTAATCTGTTCTTGCAGGCAGATGATATAGCATCTATTATTAATACTGTTTAATAAATCCTATTAAAATAACTTCTTTCAAGTTACTTATAATTTTGCCAAACTTAAGCCAATAAAACTGAAATTGTGGTTTATTTTGCTTGTAGCTAGTTCTCTCTTATCTAAGTCAAAAATGATTTCTGTTTTTGAAAATGAAAAAAAAAAAAAAAACCCAAGAACTGTTTTGTCCATTTTACAAAATTATTGCAACTTTTTATTTTCTCATCCATTTATTTTATTTTCTCATCCATATGATGTTGTGGAGCAGGATTGCTTACTTTTGTGGCAGGGGTTGCCTTTTGTCCTCCTTGTGTAAACCTGACTGAATTTAGCAAATTTATTAAATTTATGGATCTTTGTGGAAAAAGACACCATTCCGATGTACTCATCTGAAGCCTCACTAGAGTTTGACAGCTGAAATTTTCAAGACTTTCCTACTCAGGGAGCCCAGTGGGCTATCTCCACATCTACTACAAAGAGTAGCTGGACTCAAGGCTCTGTGGACTCCTGGATTTTTCCACTGCAAACCCCGTTTCCAGACCCTGATGTATGGTCAGCCAGTGCTGCATGTGAAAGCAGGAAGCCCTTCCTTCTCCAGAGCTCCCGGTCAAGCAAGCGGCTTGACTATGGAACTGTCACTGGAAAATCCAGGAAGAAAACTCTCTCACTCCAATGAGGCATTAGAAGCATAGAGGAAAGAGGGAAAAGAAGGCAAAAGAAGAGAGGGACTAAACCAGAAAAGAAATCTGATGGCACCGAAGTGTGAGAGCGGACAGAAGTATTAACTAGAAGGTGAAAGGAAGAAGAGGGAAGCTGATTATGGGAGGGTTAGAAGTCAGTAAGAAAAACACGGACAGTGAATAGGGAGCTGCTTAGCTGCATGGAGGGCAGAAAGAGATGCTCTTACCTTGTCCCTGGCTGGATAGAATGATGAGCAAAGGGAGGAGGGATGGAGTCGGATAAAGCAGAGTGCAGAAAAGTAGGAGACAGAAGATCCTGGGGAAAAGTACACAAAATTCAGAAGCAGAAGAAAGATTTACACTGTAGAGGCAAGGAGCTTTGTGCAGCATGGGTAGCTGGGAAGGGCACTGAGAAAGTGTGCATGAAGCTGGCATTTGGGGGACAGAGGAGGAGAACAGGGAGACTGCAAATAGATAGTGTGGCCCCCTTTAGGTAAGGAGAATGAGGGATTTGGGGAGCTACAGGGGGATTAGTGAGCCTGCCTGAGCAAGGAGAACAGACTATGTGAGGAGGGGGAGAAGGGACAGGGCAGCACTGAGAGCTGAACCGTGAACATGGAAGATAACCTGTGTGTATAAACTGACCATAAGATGGGAAAGAGAAAGACCGTGAGGGTAGGGAACAGGGAGACTTAGGGGGGGAGGAAGGGTAATAAAGAGCGGAGCTGAGAGTGCTTGGATATTCATACACACAGTTATGTTCTGGAGGAGAAAACATCAAGGAAAGCCTTTTGCACTTAAAACACAGAAAGTTTGTGGTTACAAGGGCTTGTTGCACAGCCCTTTGTTGTTCTTGGAAATGTCTTCTGCATAAATAAGCTGTTACCACTGTACAGAGTCATGTTTATACTAGAAAATAAGTTATCTTTTTAAGCCATGAAACGCTTCAGGAAGAGAGCCCAAGCCTTGGATTTGCTTCAGTCTTCTGTAGCAAAAGCAGCTCAGTGAGCTGAGGACCAGCCTACTTGTTAGTAGGGTTTTGTGTCTGTTTCTCCTGGAGTTTATGGTAGTGTATGCTAGACACTCACTTGAGAAGCTGTTCCTTTTACAGACAGAATCTGCATGGGCATCTGTAGATGAAAATGAGGTTCTGTGGGGCACCACCTTATGTGCACCTCTGTTCCTCCTCATCCTTTTGGCTCCTCATTTCGTTATTCACAGTAGCAGATCCCGGTGGCAAGAACAGACAGTGCTTAGTAGGAAAAATAATGAGATATTTAATGTAGTTCTAGCCTTCTTTAATGTGTTGTAGCTGCGGTTACAAGGCTAAAACCAGCACCATATGACTATGCTACTTCAGGAATGGTCTATAAATGCAGTTAAAGAAGTTTCAAGATTTTTATGTGATGCCTAAGTCACGTGAATAGAGGTTTATCACAATCAGTAGGAATGCTGGATTTTCATATCACACATTTGCTGCCTAGGATGATTAGCAGGAAATTTAATTTGCACTAATTAGCCTTAGGGGAGCAAAAAATTAACATGATGGAAAAGTTTCAAGTTTTGCTATATACCATACCAAGACGGAAAAATTTGAGTTAAAGCTCGAGTCTTATGCTGATACACTGGACTTCATTTTCTCTAAATTGAATTAAAAGACTGCAGAAAATTAATGCATGCATGGCCATAGTGAGTGGGTGGGTTTTTTAGGAGCTTGAGTTGTAGAATAGTTGTTCAAAGTATTCATTGAACTGTCAGCCATATCCAGCGAACACAGTATATTTTAATCCTTAAAATTATGTTGATATCTAATATTGCAGTAAAAGCTTTAAGTCCTTATTTTCTATATTCGTATATTTTCCTTACATAATGTGCATTGTAACTGCACATTGAAATACTCCACATTGTAACACACAGAGCAGAAACAGCTTTCACAGAAACCACTTCTGTGAAAACACCATAGTTTTTAATTTACAACACCCACTTGCAAATACATTTTTAGGGTCAAGTGCCCTTGTTTGTATGCTGGCAAAATTCCTATGAAAATAAGTTCTTCAGAAATTACTCTGAAAGGTATAAGAGAGACATGAGTCACCGCATAGTCCTGGTAGATAAGTAAGAATTAGGAGCTAATCAACTCTAATTTTGCCTGTTGGTGGTGACTTTTCTGTCTCATTGTTCCAGAACATTTAGTTTAGATCTCTCAGTTTTTCCCTCTGAAGATGGAGGTAATTTTCATGTATCCACCACTCAGAATTACTGTGGATTGATTAATGCATGCAAGGCAATGACTCGTTCAGTATGGAAGTATTGGTCTATTATAAACTAAAGTGTTCTTTCATACAAGCTTGTGGTTGCATCCAAATTTATCTGTAAAAAAACAGGTGGAAAGCATCGGTTGCATATGAGATAATTGCCTTTGATACCGGTTTTCTGCTAGTCTGTGCATCCAAAATGCATGCCATGCTCACTATTACTATTACTTGGAGAACTCAGTACTTGAAGTCCATGCTCCTGAGGACTAAGAGTGGATATAAGCTACCACAAACCTCCCAGCCTGTGCCACAAATACACTTAGTCTAAAGAGAGATTTCAGGTAGACTCTTTGTTGGCAATCGTATGTTGTATAAATACACTGTATTGCGTTCGCAGGTTTTTCTTCACTCTCCAGATTGATAGCCATAGCTGTCCTATGCAGTCAACGCAGTCAACAGTGTGTGTGCGGCTGTATATACATACACATGTGCACACATGCAAACATATTTGTGTCCACAACTACTCTATATAAATGCACTTTGCCTTTTTGAATGTAAAAATGCATTTCTGTAAGTGCTCAGCACTTGTCTTTATACATTTATGAGTAATATCCAACTTTCAGTCATAATTGGCACCATGTGGCTCTCTGTATGATAATTACTGGGACAAAAAACTTGCAGATGGTTTCAAAAGTGACTCTAACTCACCATCAGTGTAAAGAGATTGAATAAGATGAGATCACTCTCTCTGAATATCAGAATAAGCTGTGCTCATTGATTTCACTGGGAGCAGGCACAACTCCATTTCTACAGCAGACAGAAAACGTATTATATTACTTAAATGAAAGTTTGATTTCATTGCACTTAAATTTATTCATGTTCTGTTAGCAAATAGTTGAAGATTTTATAACCTAGAGCATTTGCTGAATTCTGCTTTGTATTTTCCTCACAGCAATTGGAAGGACCCTCATTCCTCGTTATTTTAGCACTGTCTTTGAAGGAGGTGTAACAGACCTGTATTACATTCTCAAGCACTCAAAAGAGTCATACCACAACTCATCCATCACAGTGGACTGTGATCAATGCACCATGGTCACTCAGCATGGAAAACCCATGTTTACCAAGGTAACAGGGAAGACTCAAAAAAGCATGTTGTTTGTTTTTGTTTTGTTTTCTTTCTTTCTGGTGTGTATAAGAGTGAAAAATATTGGCTGTTGCATTTTTCTGGTAGACTGAGATTATTTCTAATACTGAAAACTCTTGAATCTCTTTAATTACTATTTTCTGTATTCATTACATGACTGGAAAATTTTGTGGGCATCTTCTGCAGTTCTCCCAGAAAGATTGCAAGAGAAGCACATAATGCCAGGTTTCTGGAACTACCAGATGTACATGAATTAAAAGCAACCTGCCCATCTCCTTTTCTCTTGGCTCAATTTTAAAGCAACAGTGAGATTTTATATTGCTTGGTGCCTACCATTTTGGGTGGCTCACTTTGCACTTGATACTCAGTCTAAGGACTGTAAATCTCTGGGGAAAAAGGTGATTTAGTACAGTAGGATGCTGGTCCAAAGGGCAGGGAAGTCAGTGGAAGGTCTCAATTGATTTGAGCATGGTCTGCGTCAGGCAGTTAGTACATATTGAATTTATTTGCAACTGATAGTGAACTGTGGAATATAGTGAATTATATTATCTTCATGCATTGGCTACTTCAATTCTTTAATTAAAGTGAGTGTTGTATATTTATAAAAACAGTACTAAAAAGATGGGAAGTCCAAGTCAAAATGAAAATCCTACCTTAAAAACCAGTAAACTGATTCTGAAAATGGAAAGGCACACTTCATAATTTGACAGAAAATGTTTCTTTTGCATCTTGTCCTGTTCATTTCTGTGAACATCAATTTTCACATGGAAAAAAAGTATAAAAGAAAAGGTGCATCAGGAGATAATCCATCCATATTGCCCATATCCTACAAAACTGGGGAGGTTTTTGAGTTTAACAAGGCACTGATGTTGACAACATCATGCGTAGGGGCTGCGTGGCACATGTTGTTTTAGCATTTTGTGTCTTCTCTGACAATTTAATTCCTCCTGGTGTGGGACTTAAAGGATAGGGAGAAGAAGCCACCAATGTGCAGAGTGCTGGTGAGCTGGGAGGTGTGTATTTTATGGCATATTTGTTCCAGCTGTCCCATTCCAGCCCCCTGTGGTTTACACAGACGCAAACATGGAGATACTCCTGGATGGCACCTCTTTCTTCCTGAGCACTGAGGTAGTAGTTGTCATGGTTGCCACATGTAGAAAACATGGGGAGGTGCAGGGAGGCTGCTTTTTTTGTGGAGCTGCTTTTAAAGAATGGGTGTTTTTTTTTTTTGTAATGGCTGTATGTTAAAATGGCTGGATAAGTAATACTGTTGAAATAGAAGACAGCATATAGTGGAATAGAGGAGAAAAGAATACATTGCTCTCAGAAATAAGTTAGAGCCAAATGCTGTCTCAGCTGTGTATGTGTAACTTCTAGCAGAGATAGTGAGGTCATGGATCTTGAACGTAAAGGTAGGCTCTTAACTCCCACAGCATTGCTGGAAGAACAGAACTCTCATAAGCAGCGCTCCAGCTGACTGAGTAGCTCCTCACATCATGTCTGAATTTGACCAAGTGAAAGGGTTTTTTTAGTGCAAAAATACAAATAAGCTATTCTTGTTAATAGCTATTTCAGTTTCACGAACAAATTGTAAGCTACAAATTCACTAGCATTTAATATAATGGGCTGGAACAGTTCTCATCACATATTGAATCAGGAATCCACAGCTGCATTTTATTCATTTCAACATTTTCTCAGTTAGAGCTACTCACTGCATATTGCAATATTGGATGAATATATAATACGGCATTTCCAATTTTTTTCAAACAAATGTGGCTAGAACATGCCTACCAGTGAGGATACAAATAGTTCAGCTTGTCTTTAGAAGGCTGTTGTCTACGTTAAGTAAGGCACACGCTTAAGAACAGACTTTGTCAAGTTATAAATGAATACAATTCATGGCATGAATTAGAGTGGCAAAGAAGAGGCCAAAGCCCTGACTACCATGTTCATTGTTTCTCCAAGCAAAGGAAAGAATTATGACTATTTCCAATACTCTGGTTTTGAGTGTTTTCCCAATTTCATGTATAGCCACACTGGTTTTCTGCAGTTTGTGGTTTTTATAGTTCCTGATAGCTGTCGCCAAGGTTGAGCTTTGCTTCCACCCTGAGCACCCACTCAGGAGCACCCACTGGTGGGACAGGCCTTCTCTTGTGCTCCATCAAACTGATTTATAAGCATGGAATCAAACACTCCCAGTGATTTTGGCCCTCCAGCACATTCCAGATTTGTAAAAGCATCAGATTTCTTTTAAAGCCAGGTTTGAGAGATGGCCATTAACAGAAGGGGGAAGAGTTTTAAAAGATGCGCTGTGTCACTACTGCAAGAATCCAAGTGTTATGGAACAGGAATGAATTTATTTCTTATAGATGCAGGCAGTTGAATTTCCTACAGTTAATAAGTGCAGCGAAGGGGTTAAAAAGCTATTGGTTAGTTTGAGAAACGTTCTTTTTTAGTTTTTTCTTGGCCTAGTCTAGAGCAACCACGTGATATGCTGAATGCCTGCCAGCCTCTTTCTTGTTGATCCTCCGGAGACCATCTGTGCTGGGGGCATTGATTAGAGTGTGTCTGCTGGGATTACATCTTTTCTGTTGCCATGCCAACTAATCAGCTGATTTTGGTTACCACAGAAACAAAATGTCAGAGCTCACAGTACGGTAACATGAATTCAGCACAACAGAAAATGTTTTCTTAATTGGAGACCCTTTTGATTTTTTGGATTCTATGTAAAAGGTAGCATTTAAAAAAAAAAAAAAAAAAAAAAAAGCCCATTTAAAATAAGAACTGCACCAATTTTATTGATTAAAAGCAGTGTGTAAAATTCTGCTCCACAAAAGGAAATTAAATTCCTTTATAAGATGTATAAATTTTTACCACGGTGATATGAGGTATGTGTTTCAGTTTTTCTATTAGAATTTGTTAATGCTAGTGCATAAAACAAGTCTGTTAAGAGCTGTGGGTTTTTGAGCCGCAGAAGAAACATTTGAGAAGCCACAGGTATTATTATTAAGAAATATTTTAAACCTGAAGTATTTTCATTTAACCGGTCGGTAATCAGGAACTTTGGCCTCAGCACAGTAATGTTAATATAACAGAATGCTTTTCTTCTTGTTTTGAACCTTATCTGCACACATGTGTTATATCTCTGGGTAATTCCTTATCATAGTACAAGTGATGTGAAAACCAAGATCAGGGTCAAACAACAGCGTAAGTTACATTAAGAATTTGAAGGCTTCACTGAGCTATGCTAAAAGGGGCAGAGGAGAACCTGTTGCAGCATTCTTCTTCATAGGTCTAGAGTAGTTTATCTGTATAACATGCCTGTTAAAGTTACTTGTGTATTTCTGTAGAAACAACCATGAGAAAAAGTCATGATAACATTCATGAACTGCTAACTGGAAAAGCCACACATTGCCAAGGCAGGAACTAGTCTGATGTGAGCGAGGGTTGTAAAAAGGCCAATGGCCTCAACCAAATCTAGGATGGCTAGTTGCTCAATTAACTATTATTTGTTTTAAAATTAAATTTGCAAGAACCTTTTCTTTTAAAAAGAATTGTTACAGTATGTCTCCACAGTATCTCTGCATCCTTACTTTGAAATTCTGCTTGGAATAGGAGTTGTAAGTCTAAGCGTTCAATTAAAAGAAAACAATAGAGGTAGCTAAATTTTGGATCAGGCCTCGTTCATGTTTTCCGGGGTGCCCCAAGGCAGGCATGTATTTTGCACCCACTTCTTTTAAAGAAGTCCACAACTATAGCTTTTTTTTTTTTTTTTTTTCCCAAATACAGTTGCTTAAAAATCTTCAGTAATTTATTTTATTCATCATTTCCAGGTAGTATCTCCTTGCTGCCTCCCATATGTATCTGCTCCTTAGATAAGAGCTCTCACAGTGCTGCAGGAGCCACTGGCCATAGATGCAGCTCCACTGTACCCTCTGGCTCTTTATTGCTGTCCCACCATTCCATGAAAGGGCAGCATTAATAAAAGTAGGTAAGAAATAAAAGAAAAGTGAGATAAAAAGATAAAAATACTTGGAAAATACTTGGAAAAGAATGAGAAGAAAGGAGAAAAAAAAAAAAAAAAAAAAAAAGGATTAACATCAACCACGTCCATTCAGGGCACCCTGTTCTCCAAGCAGATAGGAGGGGAAAATTTATGTGCCCATCCAATGTGAGGCAAGATCAACCTAAGAAAAACTGGGAACAGTGGTCAGCAACTTTGCATCAAGTGTGCACACTTGGACCTCAGTCACCTCCATTGCAAGGCTGGGTCGTTAATTAGCAGTCCTGAACCAAGAGAGAAAGAGAACTGATGCAATACATAAGATTTAGTGAAATGCTATGAAATATTTAGTATTATAAGGTACTATCTGCTCTGCAGTAAGGCCATTTTCTCACATTTATTTTTTCCCCCGGTGAGAAAGAAAAATAATTAGTCCAGCTCAGGTGAACAATAGAATACTGCTCTGATATTTTTGAATGTTGTTTGGTCGATGATACAGTACTACTGCAAGCAAAATTCCTGGGAATTTATGTCATGCATTTTATGTATTCTAGGTATGCACAGAAGGACGTCTTATCTTGGAGTTTACTTTTGATGATCTTATGAGAATAAAAACATGGCACTTTACTATTAGACAATACAGAGAATTAGTCCCACGCAGCATTCTAGCCATGCATGTAAGTAATCCTTTTTTCACTTGACCTAATGCAAAGAGATGAGATTAGGTTTATGAAGAACTCCAGCAAATTTCACACCCAAGGCAACTAACTGTAAATATTTTCTTTTGCCTGCAACTGCATTCATTATAAGTTTCATCATTGCTCCTTCCTGTCTCAGTGCTTCATTGTTGCCACTGTTGCTATATTTCCATTTTGGTTTAGCACAGTTTTGTTTTTAATCCCATTTGGTGGTCTGTATGGTTTGGGCTTAAAATCTGTTCATATTGATATCACATAAACTAACATCAGTGAATTTCCATCCTTTTAGATACAAATTTTCTTGGTCTTTAAATTAAGCTAACTAATTTTACCCTTATATCAGGCAGAAAATAAATAAATATCACATCTTTACTCAGAATACTTCAGAGTTGTAACTCAGGTCTTCCCTTCCTAATATTTCAAGACTTTTTTTTATTTGTAATTGAATGAAAGCATACACAATAGAACATTAAAACTTTGTATATTCTACAGGATAAAGTCAAACTATAATAAAGTAAATCACTGAGGGGAATCACAGAACGGAGTATTATTGCTACTTTCAGTTCTGCATTGCAGAAGCATTCAGATTAGTAGCGCTCCATATGCAAAATTAATTACAGGGCTAAAGTGTTGTAGAGGGTAAGAATACAACCCAAATATACGTCCTTATTTTGACATCAAGTTACTTGGATATCCAAAGTTAAAGATATATATTTTAGAGAAGACTTTTAAATAACTTAAGCAGCCCAGACATGGAAATACTGTTGGAAATATTTTCCTCTATTTCTATCCCTTTCTTCTCTAGTTTTTTGTTTGTTTGTTTGCTTGTTGGTTTTTTTGGGGTTTTTTTGTTTTTTTTTGTTTTTTTTTTTAAGAGGGTTCAACTTCTGAACTATTCAACAATATCCCATTAAATAATATGGCTGTGGGCACAATTTTATATTTAGGGAGGTTGCGATTCAAAGAGACTAGAACCAGACTAGCGAACAACCAGCAGGTACTGTAGTAATGAGATCAATCTCATTCTAAAGCAGAGGCTGGTTTCACGGTAAAGCTCCTGGCTTGGGTCATAGAAGGACTGTGCTCATGCTTTTCCAGTTTCATCTGAAGTAAAATAACCTAAACCAAAAAGGTTCTCCAGCCTGTGCTTAGCGCCTCTCACATGATTAGGTCTGTTAGAAAGTGCTTTGATGAGTTCTCTGCTTCAATTTCTCATACACAAAAAGAAAGCAATACCTTCTTTACTTCTGCCTTTATCTGCTTACTTTCCTTGTTTTCCAGCGAACAAATGAAAGGCTCAAGGTCTTACAGGAAGCTCTTTGTGAAGTGGGTGGGAGGGGTGCTCTACTTGTCTGTGCCCTATGCATGACCAGACCTCCAAGGTATATTACTTGAATGGTTATGGACAGGAGGAAGTACTGGAAAACATTCTGGTTCAGTTCTTTAAGGTTTTGCATTTTCCTGTGCAAACAGAGCTCTGTAGCTTATGGCATAAATTCATTATCAATAGGAATGACATCTCTCTTCAAAGAACCTTCTCCACATTCCACCAAGTGGATAAAGAAAAGCAAATAGATGAAAAGCAAAGTGAAAATTCTTTTTCTCTCTGTTGTTTAGGCACAAGACCCTCAGGTGCTGGAGCAGCTGTCCAAAAACATCACTCGAATGGGTCTGACAAACTTCACCCTCAACTACCTCAGGGTAAGCATACCATAGCCAACATTTATTGTGAGCATTTTTTACAAGTTACTGTTAGCTTTGAGTCAACGTAATGAGAGCAGAGCCTGTGTCAGACAGGTAAGAGGTGGACCTAACTCTTAGCAGGAGTGCAGGAGACTGCAATAAAGATGTAGTTGCTAATAATGCAGCATTAAAAAGGATAAGAAATTTGTCATGGAATTGAAGGAATGTGTGCACAATGCTATATTTTTGATGGTATTACTTCTCGTCTTTGACAAAAGGATTGATTTTTTTCAAGCAAAACTGTTTCACTGTTCCTGAGAAAATGGCAGCTTGTTCTCATTAACAACTGCCTGTCTTCTCCACCTCTCCACCTCTGAGCAAACACTCAGCTCCAGTCTGGCTACTGCAGTTCCTCAAACCAGTTCTTGTTTCACGTGCTTCTGGGAGCCTGAGCTCCCTCCTCAGCCTTGCATTGAATTGAGTGTGTTCTTTTTATGATTAAATAATGCATTTGTTCCCATTGCTTTTTGACCCTTGAAGTGCATTCAAAGTTTGTAAGTTTATTTTTATTTTTCAGAGTATTCCCTGGTGTGGGCTTACAGTGCATACACTGAAATATGGGTTCGTAGAGTTCATTTTTCAAGATTAAAATTAAGATTTTTCTTTTTCCTAAACATGCCATTAATAGATAAAATAAGGCAGATAACTCAATAATATACCAAGCTAACTTGCCCAAGAAATCTGCTTTTATTCCTTCTAACTGTGTAATAATTCAAGATGTTTCTTGAAGATGACAAGAACACACTAGAAAATGCAGGGTTTTTTTTTCAGCTGAAGGTAGAGCTGAGAGCCTGTACTGCAGCATTTTAGCTGTGCATTTTTCAGGGCTGTGATCCTTGTAAAATATTTCCTATGATGAAGTCCTATCCCAGAGTGTTTTGGACTCCAAGGAGGAACCGTGTCAGGATGGAGACATGGTGAGATTTCTCTCACTGTGTATGCCTATAGCTTATAGACAGGCTGTAGTTTTCCTTGCTCTTCCAGAATAATAAGCCTTTGTTGGGTAGCTGGTAGTTTATGTGGTGCTGGCTTAGAAATTACTGTTCAAATTATAGTCTGAGTTACACAGGGCGGATTGGCTGTAACTGAAAGAAGAATTTGTCATAAAACCTCGGAGGAATAAGGCTCTGCATTAGAATTTCCCCTGTAAAGTCGAGGACAGTGCGTCTATGTTGTGTATATTGCATTCTCTCCAACATCTCTTATCTAACTTTGAGAGCTATGGATTTGAAGAGTTGGCTATTTGCACGTGCCGATAGAGACAGGGCAAAGGGGAGCGGTTTTAAATTAAAAGAGAGGAGATTTAGATTAGATGGTAGGAAGAAATTTTCCACTCAGAGGGTGGTGAGGGCCTGGGCAGCCTGAGCTGGTGGGTGGGAACCCTGCCCATGACACAAGGCATTGGAATTAGATGATGTTTAAGGTTCTTTCCAACCCAAGCGCTTCTGTGATTCTATGATCTCACAGCTTGGTATACTGGAGCTGTCCTCCAGAAATGGCCACCAGGGCTCCCTCATAAATCACACCACATTTTGCATTATGGCAAACAGCAGCAAGCAGCTATCTTCAGTAGACTATTTCCATGTTTTCTTTCAGTGTTTTCCTACGCCACAAGATATTGCCTGACTTTTGAGGTCTTTGATTCCCTTAGCATGGCTGGACACACCTGTGAGCGCTTGGGCTGGTTCAGCATATGCTCTCTGCAGGGCTCAGAGGGCCAGGCCAAATTTGCAGCATATCCCTGTCCCCATTCCCTTCCCAGTCCTTTGTGACATGTTCTGCAACTGCCGCTCGTGATGATGTGCACAAGAAAGGCAGGGGCCCCACTAGGATGCAGCCATGCCTCACACCCACACTGCTCCCATCAGCATCAAAAAAATGGAAAGGAAGAAAGCGGGGGAGGGAGGAAAAAAAATCCTCAGGAAAAGAAAACTGGGATCAAGCTAAGCACTGAGGAGATGAGCACTGAAGTGAAAGGGGATGAAAAGATGAAATCTTACTTTTTTTTCTCCTTCCTTACTAGTTTAGTTAGCTTAACAGACAACATTAGGTCTCTGGGTGCAAAGCTTCCTCTGGCTCCTGCTGTGGAGATTCCAAAAGGGTTGGTTTTTTTTTTCTTTTTTACAAGCCAATCTTTGTACCTCTCTTTCTTGCCGGGAGGAATTGATCATTCTGCTTTTTTTTTTTTTTTTTTTTTTCCCCAGATGTTCAGCTCGAGCTCATATCAGATGAAATATTTCCATTTGATTTACTTCTTTTCCAATCACTTTCTTCTGTTAATTTTAAAATGAAAATCCTTTCTCAACTCAGAATTGTAAAATTGTGAGCTGGAAGTATCTGGTAAATGCACAGAGGTTTAAGGTGTTTTCTCCTTTGTTTAAGCCAGCATTAAAGGATATTTTATCCAGTCTTCCCAGTATTTAGTAATTAGTACTGTTACATGTTTCTGAATAAGGTTTTCAGACTAAGCATAAAAATGATTTCCTTTTTTTTTTTTTTTTTTTCTGCTGCACACAGCAAAGGCTTGCAATACTCATAAGCAAAAACTTCACTGATGGGCAGAATTAATCATTTTTATTCTCCAGTGTGCACACAGCAGCAAGCTGCACTGCAGTCGCTTTAAAGGCAGAATTTAAACTTGGATTTCAGATGGTTGTGATATAAAGGCATAGCCTGTATTTTTTGCACTCTCAACATCACAGAATGCTAAATCATTGCTATTTGGAATAATTGCAGTTGCTGGCATGTTAACCTCCATTCCAGAGTGCCACATGCCTGTGGAGCCACAGCTTTGGATGTGTGCCCTGTTTTGTCTTCATTTATTCAGAATAAAGGTGCTCCACACAGAAAAACATTGATTATTTTTTTTTAATCACATTTAATGCAAACTGTAAGTATTTTTTCTGGAATGTATTCCAGAACCTGGAAATGAATTATTTTGTCCTGTGTCATTTGCCAAATGCTTTTTCTCTTTGTTTTCTCTGGCACTGTAAAAAACCATAGGTTTCCTTCCCTTCCAGTTACTAGTTTGTTTTGTTCCAGCATAATTGATTACCTCATCAATGGGGTCAGCCGACTTTGCTGTAACTGCTGAATAGGAGCTGAACAGGCTGTCTCAGAAATAATGAGCAAAACCTTGTAGGTTTTAAATTAATATCAAGCTTTTTAAAAGGTAATTTTTCATCAAGTCATCAAGTATTACAAGATATTACAAACCATCAGATAATAAGCCCAAGACCTATATCCTAGTCTCAGTCAGTACAACTTCAGGAACAAACAGGGATCCTGTACAGAGTTGAAAGATGGAGATAACATGCAGAAGACCAGTTTCCACCAAGCTACGATGAATTAGTCCACACACATTACCTTCTTATTTTTTGTCTGCACAGTTTTCTTGTTGCTCTGCTATTTTGTTCTTCAGCATGTAATGTGTTTGAATGTACTCTCAATAGCAGATATATGCCAGCAGCACTATTCAGTTTGGAGCTCAGAGAATTCATGCTGCCTTCTATAAAATGATTTATTCTCTCAAAATTTCTCACATGATAGAAATGCCAGCCCCTAATGCCAATTAGGCAGGACTACCTGGCCTGAGCCTTGACATACAGCTGTATATTGCCCAGCAGGTTTCCAAAATTTGTTT
Organism: Tetrao urogallus; assembly: GCF_951394365.1. Classification (NCBI taxonomy): domain Eukaryota; kingdom Metazoa; phylum Chordata; class Aves; order Galliformes; family Phasianidae; genus Tetrao; species Tetrao urogallus. Next base: position 56,431,284 of record NC_136817.1, read on the forward strand.
CTCCTTTCTTGTATTGAGTGAGTTGGAGTGATTTCTTAGAGCTGTTACCAGGGTGCAGATCCAGCACCCTCCCCATGCCGCGGGTCTGCTCCAGCAACTGCTTTTTTGAGTCAGTGGAGCCCAACCTGCTTCTGTCCTTTCCAAAGGTAGAGCTGGTGCAGCACTTCCCCTTAATCCCACACGGTGCATTTACCAGGGTTTATCAGAGCTACAAATTATCCAGTTTGTTTTCTGTGCAAGCAGTAATGAAGCATTACTATTGCAACATAGAACAGTATTTTCTGAATCCTCCTTTTCACTAATTTAGCTTCTCACTAGACACTCAGATTTCTTCTGCTAGGAGAATAACATGAATTATTTAATGGGACGCAATTTTCTGAAGACAACCCTCACATTGCAATCAATCCATTTGTAACTATGTCCAAAGTGCATGCAAAATTTTTGTTTGCGTGTCCAAAATGGACACACATGCCAGTTTTAATGCACTGGGAAATTTGTTTCTCTAAATATGGTTTCATGCATGGAAAGGAAATGAATCCAGATCATTTGAGTGTTAGTTTCCTCCTAATATGTTTGTGGCAGCTAACTGGTCAATACTTAACAGGAGTTTGTGTATTTTCAGTGAAGAAGGAGAAAGATTATGTGCAAGCATTGTTAAGGATGCAAAGTCAGGTGCTCTGGGTAAAGAAATGCTATATTTATAGTCACCCATGCAGCACTAAGCCATTTCCCTGTGTGAGTAACGTGATGTTGCCATCTTTTGACTACAGTGTCACACACGGTGGTTTCCTTAGAGCCCCTGGCTCAGGCAGAGCACAGGAATGCTAGCACCCATTCTGTACCAGGCACTCCAGTGCTACTCATTTCATAGAATCATAGAATGGTTTAGGTTAGAAAGAACCTTAAAGCTCATCTAGTTCCAACGCCCTGCCATGGGCAGGGTTGCAACCCACCAGTACAGGCTGCCCAGGGCCATCCAACCTGGCCTTGAACACCTGCAGAGATGGGGCACCCACAGCTTCTCTGGGTAGCCTATGCCAGTACCTCACCTCTTCCTGAGAATTTCCTTCTACCATCTAATCTAAATATCCTCTCTTTTAATTTAAAACTATTCCAATTTTTCCTCTGTCTACCCATGTAAAAGGTCTCCATCTTTTTTTTTTTTTTTTTTTTTTTTTTTTTTTTTTTTTAAAATAAGCCCCCTTTAATTACTGAAAGGATTCCGTATGGGATTTTTGCAGTGTCCTTGTAGCATCTCTTCTGCAGATGTTAATGGCTGTGTAGCACCTACACATGGAAGTGCACTGTCACCCCTGCTTGCACGTATGACATTGATGTCACTTGGGATCAGCTAACTGGAGGTAGCCATTCAGAAAGAGCGAGGGCCTGACTCTGTAAGACACTTGCTGTAACAAAACTGTCAGCATTGATCAGTCTGCTGTCTCATGCTAGCTCTGTAGTTGAAAGGGGAACAGATGAGTGTTTCTGGGAACACACTGATAAGAGTGCTTTTCCCATGACTTAGTACCACTGTAGAGCTGGGCGTCAGGAATTTTCTTAGAGCAGCATTTGGTTACTCTAAAATCTAAGCTCATACTTTCTTCTTCTGTTGCTTCCCACTTCGTTCTTCTGCCACATTTTGATGGCTTCAGCAGATAAGCATGAAGCCCTGCACATAGAAACTGCACTGGCTTTGTTCTGTGCGCATTTGAGGTGTCAGAGAAGCAGAATGTCTGAGTGTGTAGCGTGATGCTGTACCTTAATGAATAGGAGTAACAAGTTCTGTTAAGGATTCACAAGCACTCAGAAGGACAGGTTTGGGATCATTTAATCATTCTGGGGATTTTCCTAATGAAAGCTGTCAAAATTTTGAAGAATCCTTAGAACGAGAAACACAACATTTTGTATACTTCCTACAGATGGTAGAATTTTTTCAATATGAGACAGCTGAGCTTGGGGCAGATCTCCGTGGGAAAACATGGTCAAAATCAGAGGGTCTCACAGAAGGATTCAAATTCCTCTAACTGACTATCCATTTTCTATCTGTGCCAACTATAATTAGCAGATTCTGCCAAGGCTCTCTGGTAATGTAATTTCTTGTGTTTATTTCAGTAATGATCACAGTGGTTTCTTTTCCTCTATTTCATGCATTTAATATTTTTAAGACAATGTTATATGTTACTTTCAGAATAAAAAATGAGAAGAAATGTGTTCTTTGCAACAGCTCATACAATCAAATATCAGCTTTTCTCTTTTTTTAATAAAGATATGACATCACAGAATATTTATAAAATAAATTATTGTGTCTAAACAGAAGAGAATAAAGTGATAGAACAGATTGTTTTAGAAAAGAAGTGACCAGGATGGAGTGAGTGGAATGAGGCAGCAAGGATGGCAAAGGTACAGGAAAGTGGAGAAAGGGGCACCAACATGGAAATATTGTGAAGGGAAGATGGAGTCTGAAGTTGCAGAGTTAGGGCATGACAGATAATGTAATACTGATATCGGTGACAGTAGTAGTGTTGTGCCTTTCATCTGCTGATCCCTAAGCATTCTATGGAAACAAATGAAGTGTGTTATAAATGAGAGAGTTGTGACTCATCAAAAGCAAAGTAAGATCTAGCAAATCCAATTGCTTTTAAAAAGATCAGATAACAATTTTAAGCCAGACTTTGGACCAGAGAGCAATGAGCCAGTGCGGTAGTGACTAACCCAGCTTCCTGTGGCTCAGAAACAGGTTTTAGTGTCTGTGGATAGCAGAAATTTTGGATGCAAGTTAAAATCAGGGAATGGAAGCAGAGCTTAAGTGATTAGAGAAGATATTGGGACTTAAGCAGAAACAGCAAATTTTACCCATATTCTAGAGGTGGTAATGGCCAATCTTCACACAAAGGGCGCTAACAGAATCATGAGTTTCAGTTCAGAAAGATGTATTGTGTATGAACACAAGCTAGCTACCATGCCCACTGGATATATAGACCATATGACCTTTGAAATTAAATTAAGCTCTGCAGTAATGAGAAGGAAGGATGATAGCCAGCCATGTGAGTCCTCGAAGCATCCATGAGTGAGAAATCAGAATGAAGTTAGGTTGGAGCATTTTAAAAGTAAAATGTTAGAAGGGTAAAAGGGAGAGAAAAAGACAAATCATCAGCCATATAAAAACAAGCCACAGGATTTCAACTAATAATGTTATTTCAGAAAGGAAAAAAGATGAGGGGAAAAAAGTCCAGGAACACAGCTGCAGGCTCTGTTTTTGGAAGACCAAATTAAAGCCTGGACTAATATGCAGTGCAGTCATAAATAATAATAACTATTAATTAAGTTTAGGAATGAGAGCTGCAGAGGTATGATTTGTATGAAGACCTGAAAACACCAAAACCAGCTTCTTGTTCAAAGCAATGAACACAGCAAAAAATTTTAATTAGTTGTTGAATATTGAACATCCAATGGTGTTCAGTGCAAATTGTTATGCAGGGAGGGGTGAGTGGTTGCAGAGGTCAAGAAATAGGCTTTAACACAAAGCCTGGGGTTCAAATCTTTGTTCTTGGAAGCGGTTGTCTTAGGGTCTGAAATACTGATTTCAGAAAACTTACGGCAGCACTATGGTCTGCTCTCTATTTGGAAAGTGAATCCAATGTCTCCCCCATGTTTTTAAGCTTCAAAAGGTTCATTTTACAAGTCTGTTTATTCTGATATCACAAGCAACCATGTTACATGATCTTTTCAGTAATTTTCTCCAGATAGTTAACCTTACTGGTAAGCTTGTTCCTTCCCCTTCCTCTGACAATTTCTGCATCGGTAAAATGGTATGATACATTGCCTGTTTCCTTTGACATGTCTCAAGGTCAAATTTGACTTTTCCACGTTTACATGGAGGTTTGCTTTGGGCACTTGAATTTGATCCTATTTCTAGGATGCTCCTATAAAACTCTTATGTTTTCTGTGTGATACCCTGATCCTTGTCTGTACAGATGATGCCTCCCTACAGTCTGAGTCTGCCATTCGGAGTCTGTCCATATCACCACTCTTTTTCTTCTATAAACTCACCATATTTTTATTCATAACTGAAACACTAAAAAAACAACAACTGACTCTAAGAAGTAAAATACAAGCACAATGAAAGAGAACAGTAGTCCAGCACTCCTGTGATTTTTACAGGTTGACTTACACAATGCTAAATTTTTCTTCCAGTCCCTTCCTGTGCACTTCGCAGATGCTCAGAGCTGCAGAGTTAGTTGGGTCAAGAGACTGACCTGATGGAGAAACTCATCCAGCCCTTCCACCCAAGTGATGATCATCTTCAGTAGCGCTCTGAGTGCTACTCATGCAGGGCAGGGATGATTTGTATCATCTGGCTTCTGTCTGGAAGTTAGACCTCATCTGCAAATTTGTTGCCACTGAAGGGTTGTGTGTGTGTGTGTGTGTGTGTGTGTGTGTGTGTGTGTATATAAGTGGAATGCAGTTTTACCATAGGAATCATACTGTAATTTACCAATTAATTGCACTGATTGAAAATACTTTCTGTTTGTGCTCACCTTTTAGAAAATTTTGGTAAACTGTTTAGCTGTTCAATACTGCATGTACACATACATGAATATTAGTGTTTATCTGGTGGTCATAAGTGTGCAAGTCTGTGCACTGCCTTTGATTTGTAAGCCTACCTTCTGTTCGTATTAATGGATATATCAGCAGGGATACCTAATTAATAAACAGGAGGCCGTGATTTTGCAATTACCTCAACTATGTTAGACCTGTAGGATGTAATCTACAGGCAGTACTGAGAGGAAGTACTGAACCACCAGGTCTGTACTGCTGCATACATGAGGCTTGTGAGCAGTGTAAGCAGAAGTGGTTTCCATCTGTTTTGCTTAACTTCTAGCATTGTGTTCTGCACAGCTAGAAAATGGTGCTATACTAAATATTTCTCCCTGTCCCAAATGGCTTCTTTAATTCTCTGCATTGTTACCTTTTTCCCGTCAGTGTTTCTACCTCACCACTGCTTCATAATAAAGCAGTTTGTTAATCAAAGAACCAGTCTTAACATCCATTGAAGTCAGTGGGTATCTGTCCTTTGATCCAAATGTCATCTCATAGTTTTTCATTTATTCAGAGGTCTTTTATACCCATAAAATCCAATTTATCAAAATTAATTTCTCCATTCCCTTGGGCAATTTTAGCCATGAAAATGCCATGCTGCATGAACAACAACAACAAATGGTTATTTTTATTGCGTTTTTGTTGTTGTTTTGTTTTGGAGTTTTGTGACAAAAGAAAATTAACTTGATTTAGTCGCAGATTATAGTTCTTAGGTGAGCCCCAAGGAACAAATATCAACTTAGGGATCTGACTTGAAGAAAAGGTTTAGGAATATAAAAGAATGAAGGAAGACAAAAGAATAGTGCTTTCATAGCAAGAGAGAGAGTTTTCTCATTTTATTAATCATTCAGGCAAAACTTAGAGCTAGTTTAATTAAAAGGCTATGCACCATTTCTACACAAGATAAGACGATTTTACATAAAGTAAGTATGAAGCACACACAAAAAAAGCCCGCAGCATATTCCCTAGCCTGATTGCATAGCATCTCATTTATGAAGCAGGATTGGACCCAGCCAGGTCTGGAGCAAAAGCTCCAAGGAAAACACAAGCACTATCTAAAGAAAATGGTGTTGCAATTAAGCAGAGATCACCGCACTCTGTGGAGCAGATCTAGTCTCATGCTTCATGGCACCAGCCTCAATACAGGTACAGTTACTCCATCTTCCAGAGTGTGTAATAGATCCCAGATCCAGAGGAAGGTGAAGGTCTAGAGACTTCCCATGCAAACTAATGAAATTATAAAATGGAATAATCTTCTGATTGTGATATGCAAATAAAGGAGGTAAAGTTTCAATCTGCCACAGCAGAGCTTTCCTTTTTTTAGCTTTTGACAAGATGTGTTAGAGCTATGGTGTGCTGTAAAATATTATAGTCTATTTTAATAGCAAGTATCTTTCTTTTATAACTCTCCGTATCCTGGTGGTATTCCAGTGTATCCTTGGGTGTATCATTCCTGTTTTTCTTTTCTAGAGTGTGAGGTTCAGCCATATAAGGGGGAGAGTATCATATATTCTATTGCTATGACTTTGAACAACGTAATTTTAAAAATGAATTAATTTTATGAAAATAAATACAATAAGAAACATTAAATACATGAAATGTGAAATACAGCTAGCTCATTATTATAGCTAATATTATAAGGAGAACAAAAAATTACTCAACAAAAATATATATTCTTGGAGTCAATATTATCACCAAAATCATATTCGTACCACTTATTGTTTCTTCTGTGTACCTTCTTGGTGGCTAAATGTATCCTGAAGACCATCTGGTCTTTTTATTTGTCAGCTGCTTCAAATTCTTCCTGGGTCATTATCAGGGTAGCTTTGTTCCTATAATCTTACGTTAATATTTTGATTCCTACTGTGGACCACTTTGCAGCCTAGAATAAGCTTCCTGTTGCTGTAATAGATGGTAAGGAAAACCCCTGCTTCCAGTGATACGGCCACACAATAATTTTGTGGATTTCACAGCAGCAAAGGACTTATGGATGCTGCCCTTGTCTAACCTCCAAGGCTTGTTCCAAGCTGCTGCAGGTCAGCCCAAATCTGTTGAGATGATGGCAGGAAGCAGTGCACTGCTCAAGGCTCCTCTGAGTCCAAACCTAGAGGGAAAAGGCTACCTCTCTTTTAGACCACAGAAACAACCACAAAACACAAAAGCCTCACGAGCTTTTCAGTTTTTCATTTTTTAAGTGACTACTGCAGCGGCGACTAGGAACATGAAGCAAGAGGAAAAGTAGCAGAAACAAAGCCTACCCACATGTGCCAGTGAACTGTGGCCCCCCAGAGCAGGCAGAAGTATGCTGTCTATGAAGATGCTCTCAATTCTCTGCTTATGCTCCCCTCCCACGTTTCTTGCACCAAATACTTTTAATGACCGTTTCCTTCAAGAGGAAGGAAAACCAGAGAGATCATAGGAAGGGTCAAAATATAAAACAAAATACTTTTTTAACACTAATTGGTTTGGAGTGATACTTCAGGCTCTTTTCTTTCTATTTCCTTTAAGTGAAATTAAAGAAGAAAGCAGCCTTTTTTTTCACCTGCCATGAAGGCAGTTACTGGTCCTTGATAGCTCCTCCATTTAAATGGATGTTGTGGCTGCTTAGTACTTCTTGAGATGGATGTGTCACACCACCTTTTAACCCTAATTTATATTCTCAAACAAGCCTAAAGGGATCTTACATTTTTTAACTTACAGTGTTTGATTTCATTGTTCAAAGTTTTGTTCTTTTATAGCTTCTTTCTGGACAAGAATTAGATGAGAAAGATCTTCAGAGGATATCAAGTACAATATCGTTGTTGGTTTTCGGGAAAATCAGGGCAAAACAGGGAAAAAAAAGTCTTAAAGAAAAGTACATGCATTTAATATTCTTAGAGCTTGCTTTGACAAAGCTTTTAAAAGGTGACCTGCATAAAAATTTCCTTAAACTGCTTTCTTTTAGACATGTAAACATATACTTTCCTAAAGCAATTAATACATTTTGTCTTTGCTCAGCTTCTTACTTCTAAGGTTGGAACCAAGTTCTTAAAGCTTCATATGGATACACACCAAAAAGCTATTTGTCAGTATGTGTAATCGTGGAAGGTGATGTATACAAAGGTGAAAACACCATTTGTCATCACAGTCTAGCTTAAGGATGATTTGTACCTTGGGAATAAGGCAATACGGGCAATTTTTCTTCTCATTAGCTACTTTATTCATATCTGCAGGGGCTGTCAGAAACATGCATTTAATAACACTCAGCAATCTGTGCGTTAATAAATAAGTCTTCTTGAATCTATAGAATATCTTAAAAGTCATAGTTGTGAAGAAAATGCCTTTGGCGATGAACAATTTGACCTCTCAATTGGCACTCAAAAAATAAAAAAATAAAAAATAAGAAAACCAGAATTAATCTATGATGACTTCACTGGTTTTTACTTATCACATAGGTATTTTTGCGTGAATAGAAAATTAAGTGTTTTCCCCAGTTTTAGTTAGAAAACAAATGAACAGCAGCAACAACAACATCCACAACTATAAGTTGTCCAGTTTAGACAGTGTGTTACTGAAGCAGTGGGAAAGTCCAGGGAGGTGCATACGTGGTTGGTTATCAGTATTAAACACCTTGAATGAATCATCAGAAAAACTGGATGACTTCAGCTACCCAAGTACAAGAACATGCATTGCCTGTAGGCTATTGCAGCTGTTATAAAACAGAAATAATTATCTTGAGAGGAAAAAAAAATCATCCACATATATTTACTAATATATATGTTCATGACATCATTGAAAACATACTTAAAAGTTTTAGGATAGTAAAGCCATTTCCTATTGTAAATTGTGTCATGCCTGCTCATACTTTCTGTAGCCTCAGAAAATCTAGGTCCGTGTGCACTCTCACTGTCACAGTAATCTTTTAAAAGAATTTTATTTTTTATTCTAACTACACTGTTGTAAGAGCTATCATCTCTATTGCACATGTGAGGAGCTGTAAGATCCTCAGAAGCACATAAAACCCATCAGAATGAGGGTATTCACTGCAGCCTTCAATTAAAACTTTCAATCATCAGCTGGAGTTCATGACTTGGGATGCCACAGGCACCTGTGCCATCTTGATTCAAATGTTTTGTTCTGTTTTGTTTAAGGAACGTGCTTTAAAGGTTTGCTAACTTGATCATAATTTAATAATTGTGGTATAAGCAAGAGAAAGACATCTAGATGAAGATTTAAATACAGTGGGTATCAGTAATAGATATAAAACACCATTAAACCTTTTGCTCATATTGATGGATGGATTTGATGTTCTTGAAGGTCTTTTGCAAACTATTCTACAATTCTATGAATCAGGCAGCTGTTCTTTTGTTTATTTTTGCAGCAGTGTTGGCAGTGACCAGTGTGCCTGGCTTCATCTAGCATACAAAACCCTCGCCCAGAAATCTTTGATGTCCTCCTTAGCCTAAGGAAGTTCAAACTTTCATGTGCTGAGGCACCACATCCAGGTTCAAAAAATAGCCCTTTGAAGGCAAACAATGTGTGGGAGCCAGAAGAGGGTATGAAGAGGAGGCAGACTGTCTCAGCTGATAAGGGAGCATCTCTGACTAAGAATAAGGATTTCTTTTCCAGTTTTGGCTCCCAGGATCTATTTTTTTCTTTTTATTGAAGAGCCATTGAGTGTCATGTTGGAGTAAAAGTACCAGTAGCTGCTCTTTTCTGTGCTCAGCTTGTATTTCTGTGTACTAAAGCCATCCAAATCTGTTAGGCAGACTTAAGATTCCATTTGTTTATTCAAGACCCTCAGGTTATGTCCGTTCTCATATATTAAACAGCATCCAGGAATATTATTAAGCCCCTGAACGCAATGTCTGTTCTCCCTTAGAGCAGTCCTTGGCCTGCTTTTTACCCATGCTGACTCTCAAATAACGCAGGGGAACAGTTCAGGAGTTAGAGTGACATAGAGCCCATCACTGGAGCGCCATTTGTAGGTAGTGTCTCTTGTTGCATGAGGTTTAATATCATGAATACAGGGCATTCCCTGCCAATTGGCCTCGTTGCCAGTGCTGGCACATTTCATTTATTAGCATTGATGCAGCTTCAAGGAGTTTAAGCACAGAGGGTGTCTATACTGAATTTTGAACATGTATGAATACATGCTGGGTTCACCTCATCTGCAGCAGGTGAAATGCAGGTGCCTCAGAAGGACTTTATGGATCACATTCTTGAGTTGAAGACTTGAAAGTGCTTTTGGGTCTTTCTTCCTTCCATCCTTCTGTCCTGTTTCGTTTAGTGGTATGACCAAGATTACAGACCAAGTATGAGCTTGAAGACCATATCTCCTAATTTTTTTGCCTCGTATCTTTACCATTGTTTCATTCCTAAATTCTGTATTAAAAAAAACATGATGTGTGTGTTTGTTATTTCTCTGTGTAGGAAAATGCTACTGTTCTCCTGTGAGCTGAGATCTCAGCTGTAATAACATTAGCTCTAGAAATGGCAGTCTCTTTTTACTCCCATCCCATATACACTGCTAGTAGTGAGAGAAATAGCTTTGCTTGTCCCTCTGGAGGAGACCAGCAGCCTTGGCTGGAAACAGGCATGTAGTGGCCAAGCTTCAATGCACCCAAATGGTGCATTACACATGTTCCAAGATAGGACAAGTGTGCCCAAGTGCTGCAGAAAACCCCAACTCTTGGAAACTTATATCTGAATCTACAAAACAAATCTAAAATCTGAAAAAATGCCAACTTGACTTCCTCTGGTTTTTAGATGCATATTTGAATAAAGTAAGAATTTATTCTGATTTCTTTTGTTAGTTTAGCAAACTCAGCTTGCTAAGTTTAGCAGGTTTCCTCCTTTCTGAGGTGGAAGTAGTACTATACTACAGAATTGTTAAGTGTAATGTTTTATTGTGGTGATGTATCCAGACACAGAACACAGCTTGACTTTCAAACTTCAAGCAGGAGTTTGCTGTGCTAGTAAGTAGGAAAAGGATATTTGTACATGCAAGCTGCAAGTCTTATCTGGGCATCGCTGAGAGATAGTAATCTTGGGACCTTATGACGTTATGTTGCAGAGATAGAAATGAAGGGTAACAGCAGTTGTGTGAAACTTTGCACAAATCTAGTAGAAGATCAGATGGCTTGTTTTTAAAAGGAGGGAAGGAAGACTATTTATTTCCTCCCAGAGGAACTTCTACAAAGCTATTGTCCTTATCAGAAGAACACCTTTTTCCTGAATGTTATCTCTCTGACATTTGTTCTGTATAACCTAATGAGGGCAGGTGGAACACCATGGAAATGAGTTATTGTTGATTTAATACAATTATAACTTTTGTTTCAAAGTTGGTATTTTGAGTTTTCATTTTGCCTGTTGGTGACCTTGGGCTATTTCATAGTCAACAGCAAGAAACAAAAAAATGGCACTACTTCTCATTTGTAGACTGCTAAGTGATTCAGTTATCTGGAAACTGTAGCAGAGTTTCATACATACACACATAGCTTTTCTTCTCTGAGGAGCAGAGTGTTGCTTGATCTCCCCTCCAACTGCCTTTTCTGCATAAGGAAGGGATCCAGGAATCCCCCTATGTATAATCAATGAATATAAAGATGTTATTATGTTAGTATTTGTTATTATGAAATAAACAAGAGATTTGGCAAAGCAGATTATAATAACAAAAAGAGAATAGATAGAATACTTACCTGCATCCTGGGCTTACTGCAAAACTCCAGAGAGGGGATCTCCAGAAGAGATCCTTTCCTACTGGTAGTCAGCTCTTAAATGGGTCTAGGAGAGGTGCAGCCAGGCTCCACCCCTTCTGGCAGCACAGGAAAATTGCCTTCACCTTTGCTCCTGTGGCTGACTCATTGCTCGCCTCTGGTGATGAATCGGAGGTTCAGGCCATGATTCAGCAGTTTCCATACGCCCTACAGCATGATTGGCGAGAAGACAGCAACAAGATGGGATATGCTGACGTGAAGCAGGAAGGGGCTTCCTTCTACCAAATGTTTAGAGAATGTTGCAAACCAGGTTGTTCATTAGTCTTAGCAGTATTGGCATAAGAGTGTGGTCCTTCCAGAACAAAGAGGCTTGCAGTGACGGCCAGGGACTGGGAATGAGCTCAGCTATGCCTCTGCTCCTCCTCCCATGACCAACCTGTCTTTGCATTTCCAGCACTAAACAACTAAGTGCAAGGGGACTTGAGGCTTGCAAACATTCACTATAAGCAGTGAAGCCTGGAATTTAACCTTGTTTGTATGTAGGGATAGCCTCTTCCCATCTTGGCATTGGAACAGAGGTATGTTAAATTCCAGGTCACGGAATGTGAGATTTTTGAATACCAAGGCTCAGGGAATACTTGACACGATCTCTTGAATCCTAAATGGCTGAACATCCATGGTCTGCTTTCATGACGCTAAAAGTTTTGCCACTGCTGATGTTTTTTCTGTTCCTGTTTGCTCAGTAACTTGGGGAAAAGCATTCTCTAAACTCCTAAGAAGTGCTTTGAAGCAAAGATTTGTTTTAAAATACAGTATAAAAAAGAAAACGGAAAATAAGAAAAAAAAAAAGCAAACTATATCCACAGAGCCACTCCTTGATACTTTACATGTACGTTTGCTTTAATAGCAAACCCTGAAGGAAGGCAAATTCCCAATGCTGCTGTTCTGCCAGAATCAGGGGACAGCTTCTATCCCATTAGGAAGAAAAATTGCTTCAGCTCTGCCTATCAGATAAATGATCATTCTGAGGAATTCCATCAGGAAACTGCTTCTTCTAAACCACCTTCTCCTCTTCACCATACTTGGCTACCGGGAAAACTAGGAGAGTCATCCACAGAGAGAAAGAAATCTAAGTGTAGTATAGGAAGAAATTTATTTTTCTCTGTTGTCATCTATCCTGGCTTTCAGCCAAGCAGATTTGGTCCCCAGCTGTTAGATAAGCTTAGTTATTAATCCCCATGCAGTCCAGCCACAGTGTGCTTCTGGAGACAGGGTGGTCCCCAAGAGCTCCTCTGAGTCTGGACCTGAAAGCCACAAGCCTCCACACGATTATCAGGCAGCCAGTCTCTGCTCTAGAGTGACCATTCTGGGGAGCTGAGATGATCAGCTGTAATTGCAGCTAAAGATAGCTTGTCTTTAACAAGCCAACACAGTTCTGGCTCAGAGAAAAGCTCCAGTTCTTTTCAGAAGCCAGCACATGGTCTGACAGTCTGTATCAGTGTCTTAAGCAGCATTTGTCCCACATCACCAGTTTCAGCCACGTTTCTGCCCACGTACTGCCTATTCCTTTGATAATTTTTCAGACAGACAAATTCCTTTGGTTATTTTGTTCTACCACCACACAAACAGCTGAGCTTACGCAGCACAGGGATCAGCACAGTGCTGACACTGTCACCTAGGAGAGAGCAGTCTTATAGTGTAACATCCTTTGGATTTTGTCCTTACATGGAGCTTCCATGTGATTTCTTCTAGACCTTGCTTTCTGGAGGGAGAGAAGGGAGAGAAGACAGTCAGAATATGTTAGTGTCTTTGAAACCAGATGTTCCTAAGTAGCAGTTTTTTCAGTATTTGATGAGCCATTCAGTCATAGGTTATACAGCTGGGGACAAATTCTTGCAGTCTTCTGCTTCTCAACAAGAATTCAACTCATTTCTCCACTTAGTCAGGTTGGGGAAAAAGGGCATATCTAGGGAATATAAAAACTTGCCATTTCTCATGTTCTCCATTCTGTAAACGTTTGCTTACTTCGTGGTGCAAATACCATATTACTTCCCAGAAGCCAAGGCTAGAGTTCTTTTGTTTTCTACGGTACTAAGAATAAGCTTAAATACAAGGGCCATTAAAAAGCATACTCCTGCCACTTTGCAGGTCAGTTGTGCCTGCAGAGCAACTGATCCTTATGTCTCGATCAGCTGGCTCATGCCATAAGTCTCTCATACTTTTCCCATTCAATCTCAAAACATTTTTAATGTTTGGAAATCTCTGGCTTCAGGAAATTTCTTAGCAAGAGTTTCCACCTTTCAGCAAAGCTGGTTCTTAAAGCTGTGAAGTTCTTCATCATCAGCTCCCAGAGTGAACCCGTGTGGAACAACAAGATCAAACAACATATCCAAGGACATACTGCAGACAATTCACAATAATAAACTGGTTGCATTAGTCTCAGAACAGCAATTCAAAGGATCCTAGGATTAAGCAAATACTGTATATGCCAGTTCATTTGCACCATCTGCTGAAACGAGTATCAGAAGGAGGAAGGATAGTAGGCACATGGGACTGTGTGTTGAAATACATTTGGAAAAAGAAAATTGTTTCAGAAAGCTATGAAAACAAAAATCTGGGTGCTTACAAGTTGGCAGCCAGGAGAGGTAAGGAAGAATGATGTCATTTCATTGACCTCAGAGACTTGGTTTTTTCATTTACCAGTTTTTAAGAGTGGGAAGGTTGTGGAACTTAATATTGTTTACTCTGGAGTCTATTTCAGACTCATTAGGAATTTCTGTTTAACTATGAAAAACACAATTACAGAAATTATTATACACAAAATAGGAAGTAAAGATTTTTCAAATGTTTTTGGATTCTGTGAGTATACACAATGGCTTAGATGATTGGTTTAGAGGATGCAGTTGCTTACTGAAAATGTGTTGCATCGATCAGAATGAGTGACAGGCATTTAGATCCTTTAAGCTGATCTTTGGATCAGTAATGTTACTGAGGATGTTTTCATGTAAAATGAGATCAAAAGCTAAGAAACTTGGTTTTTCAGGCACTATTGTAAAATGTGTGTTAATCAAAAGATGATATTGGGTTTATATGATGTCAAACATGAAAACAGTAATATAAGGGAAAAAAGATCCCAGTATTCCAGTAGTCTGGGAAATGCAGGTGCATCTCTCTGGTATGTCATATGGCATACTAGCATATACCAACCCATTTCAGCCACTGAAAATATGTATTTATTTCTTCTCATTGATATTGCTTAAGTATTGGATGTTACATTTTTTTTCCCTTATAATATAAATTGCTATAAGAAATGTAATTTAACAATCTGTGCAAAAGATAATGGCTGTGCAAGTCAAAAGACAATTGCACAAAAAAAACAAAAAGACAAAAGAAGTTTAGCTTGGTGATGAACATCTTTCTCTGTGAGATGATGCATAAGAGCTGCAAACACAGCCCACTGTTAGATACTTTTCTGATTTAGACTCTGAATTAGGTGCAAGAAAAAAAATTCTGTGCTCTTTCCTTTAGAGTTGAATTAGGGCTGCATTTTGGAGCATGATTATAGAAGAGTTCCTTAAACAAATGCAGCCAAAAGTAGTAATTGTTTAGACAGTTTCATTTGCAGTTCTCATAGTATCAGAACACCTCAAAATTACTGGTAAGTATCACTAATTCATGGCTAGGTGGTGTTAAAGAACCTAATGCATCAGCAGAGAATAAAGTCTGGCTTTGTGTATATCATAGGCCATTATGTGTTACTGAATTACTGCCAAGCTGAGCCCAGTGGTTTCCATTTCGCAGGGACGTAACTGGTGTTTGGCAAGAGCAGAAAGTATCCTCACAGTACACATTTTGAATTATGGAATTTTTAGTTTCCTTATTATATTGGTGGGACACAGAGTAGTTCAGGGAACCATTAGAAGGCCTTTCTGCATTCTCTACCATGAGGTTATTTTCTGTGAAACAAACAACATGAACACCACAGGAATCTTAAGGTCCCAGTAACTCCTTCCTCGTAAAACTGACTTCTCCTAACACTAGTGGTGATAATGAGAATTTGATTATTGTTCTGTGGCTTGTGTGATATTTTCAGTCCTGGATGAAACACACTAAAAAGTTGTTCTGAAGACAGAGGATACATGACTGTGATCACACTAGCAGAAAAGTTCAAAATCCACCCTTGTTCTCTAAAACCACTGAACTGCCTGAAGAAAATTGATGTGTTGGTGTAGGCAAAATTACCCAAGCCGTGTACTAGAGGTAAAATTTACATTGCCTTGCTCACATGAGAAGATGTCGATGGTAAATGTTTCTATAAATAAATTATTAAAAGCCAAATGTAGTTAGAGTTTCCAGGGACATTGTGAGTGCTCTGGAAATTGCAGCTGTGCTGCCCCCAGTGGTGCCAGCAGCACTGCACCCTGCCTATGTGCGTCAGTAATGAATGGATAGTGCTGTCTGCATGCAGTCAAATTTTGGCTTCCCAATCCAGAAACATAGGCTTGCCCCTTAGTCAAGCTCCTCTTCACCTCAGAAAACAAACAAGACTTCCCAATCACTGTGGCTCTACACACTCAGCAGTACTCTGTCATGCATCCTGTGGGCTGCTGGATGGGCCTTGCCCACCTCACCTGAGTGGTAGATGCACCCATAATAGGGCTGCAGGTTCATTCTCATCAGTACTGACCCTTTGTGCACAATATCACCAAACAATATAAATGCAGCCTGGATCAGATTTGAGCAAAATCACATTTCTGTCAAATTAGCAGAGTGTTTGTCGTGCACTTAGGACTGATTTTGGTGGTAGCTGATCTTGTGCAGGAGTGGAAGTGGCAGGTGATACCTCGTAAAGCAGGAAGCATAGCAATACAAAAGTAATCTGTTGGATAGTTTTGAGAAAAACTTGAACTGGTCAAGTTAATTTCTGCAAGAAGAGCTCTCTGCTTCATGGTGTCCAGGAGCCTTCCTGCTAGCGTTGGTGTATTGGTGAGCACAGCTTAGATGCACAGATATCAGCACTGGGAGCAGTGCTGCAGTGCAGTCGGTAGCACTGATACACACACTGAAGACCTTTTCCAATATTACTTCTCCAGAGAACTTCAAATAAACTGATGAATCTGAAAGACTTCCCAGAAAACACATTTCCTTTTCAGCTAGCAGCTCAGTTCTTCGTCTAAGTAGTCTGTGGATTAAGTAATTTGATAACCACTGAAAGGTTTCTTTTTGTGAAACAGTTGTGTGCTATTGCTCTCTGATTTTTCCATCTCACCTCTACAAGTAGCCCAGAAATTCAGAGCAGGTATATCAGGCACAGATCAGACCTGCCATCAGCTGCACCAAAAGCTGGCAGCTGCCTGGGAGGTGCACCTCAAGAACTGCAGCATGGCATGTGTGTGAAAGACCAGGGAGTGAAAACAAAAACAGGGAGATGGTTAACAAGACTAGTTCTTTTCCCATTTGCTTTGCAGCTCACTTCTTTACATATGTGTTGGAAAGACGGAGCATGGATCTTTGTCATTGAACATCACAGAAAATTAATGTAGGAGAGGCTACAAGGAGGTACAACACCACGTGCTCTAAGGCCATTGAACAACCCAGTATCTAATTTATTTAGCTAACAGACAGGCTGGGACATCTGATTTTTCTAAGCGAATGGTAGTGGCTGTCACTTCAGTGCTTCTCCACCTTTCCATCTCAGAAGGGGCTGACAGGATGCTTGCTTGTCCCCATCCGCCTGCAGACACCAGCACTGGTGGCCGGCTCCCCCCCCAGACAGGCACTGGATGCCCCTCCCTAGGGCCTGCATCCCCCTCCCTGCCCAGGGTCAGCAGGGCTGCCAGACAGTGCCAGCACCACCTGTGATGGCCCCGTGGGCTGATGAGATGCAAACATTCAGGAACACAGGGCAGCGTGTGCCAGCTTACACCTCCCTGTCACATCCAGCCACCTTAAATCCCATCCCTGTTTTTGTACAGACCCTGACAGAACAGCTCCATTACAGTGTGTACAGGCAGAGAAACAGTATTGATTTTGCTGTGCCTGAATGGAATTCTTAACAGGAAAACAAACCTAATGCTGATTTTTTTTTTTCCCTTTGACTTTTGTGTGTGGGTTTCTGTACTCACCGTGTAGGATTTGATCCGTGGGAAGTACAGAGATAGAGCTTGATTTTTAAGATGAACACAACCAAGGCTCCAATCAGAGCAGACACAATTTCAGTATCACTAAATAATTTTGCACATGTATTTAAATGAGGTGTAAAATTAATACTCTCCTTCCTACCTACAAATTGGAGAATCAGATGGGCAGCTTTTCTGCATTTTTCTAGGGCAGTTATCAGGAACCATACCCTCCTCTTTCAGCATTACTAAAAACATCAAAAATGTACCTGATATGCAATTCACTGGGCTAAGCAACAGCTAGTCTTATTTGAAGCATATCATGATTTTTTTGAGGATGTTGCTGTGCCTGAAGTTTACTAAAATATGATTGTGAATGCAAAGCTTTAGGTTCAGTATATGCTGGTTGTGTTACAAATTATATTCTTACAAAGACAATTTTTAAAGCATCATTAACACAAACGGTATCAATACTTAAAAGCATCAGTGGCTGATTGTGATAATACAGCTTCGCTATAGTGGATGATCTATGAATGTAAGCATTAAATGCTCTCTACTTTAAAGTCATTAATCCCTACTTTCTTTGAACATGTTTAATTAAAAAGTTCAATTTTCCAGTAATTGCTGTGTTTATATAACCCTGAAACGGAATTTTATAGAGGCACAAGGTCTTTTATGTAAACATCCATCTGTCCACCATGTAACTGTGCTGGGGCAAGTTTTGTAGATTGGGTGAGAAGTGGAGGGATTATGGATGACTGTGTCCCTGTAAGAACTGTGAACTTTTGTCCTCTGTGTGAAGGCTGTGCAGGATTTTTGCTTTCATAATTTTGGTACCAAACAAGGCAACTGCAGAGTCAATAGGAGAGAAAATCATGAGACAATGGATTTAGCATCTAGCGGAGTTGCTTATTAGTTTAAAAAGAAAAGCTCCTTCCTTAGTCTTTTTTTCCTATGTCAAGCCTTACCCTGCAAAGTACTGTTTGCTTCCTTCATTGTTCCTTTCCATTTGAATGCAGAATAAAGGAAACCTCAACTGCATGTATAAAATACATATACATGTACGCATATATGTATGTTTCAGGCTGAGAGATATTGCTAATAAAATAGAAAATATGTTGGCATTAATAAGGTAGGCATTCAGATAGTATGAAAGAAACACATGGAAGTTTGTCAGCTTATTAATCATTCCATTATAAGTGGTGTTTTTACTTTCGTTGCTCTAACATCTAACCACAGTTCATTGGCTAATGGCCAAGCTAGCTTTTGCACTGGCACATTACCATGCGGTGCAGTTCTGTACTTCTCTTCCATTTATTAATGCTGCAGACTTCCTACAATTCAGGCTAAAAATAGAACTGGTTATGTGAAAAACACTGCATTTGTGCTTGAGCTGCAGAATAGAAACAAGAGGATTTTATGTGGACGGGGAACAGATTCATGACACAGAAGAGCTAGCTGCTTATACTCTGGAAAAAGCCTCGTTTCTGCATGGTTGTAAATAAGATTAGAGTTGCTACATACACGTTAGTCGGAAGGATGAATCATATTTGTGGTATTGCCTCAGTATGTATGAATCTTCATGTGTATCTACTGTATGAAGGAAAGCTGATTTCTTGTACAAGAAAACCTGAAACTAGTGCAATGTAAAAAAGCGAATTTGTAAAATGAAAGGCATGTTTTGTTTTGTAGTATAAAAGGTGTCCTCATGTGTGACACACATTTTGAAGTGTCCTCAAAAAATTACATACTAAACTCAAACTTCAGCTGCACTCCTGCATTTTCAGAATTGCATTTTGGCCAGGCGTAACCTCTGCTATTGTTCTGCTGTCAGTATCTTGAAGGCAACATTTGCCGTCTGCAGGCCATTTCACCACAAAAACATTTCTAAACTTATTTGCAAGTTGTAGTATAGCTGCCTACTAAAAACTGTGAGCATTCAAATGCAGTCCCCATGCTTTTGATCTTTTTTATAATGCTATGATTTGTTTCGGATCAGCAGCAGTTTGAGCAAGACAAACAGCGTACTGGTTTCCATCTGAACCTAAGGGAGCTGCCGGGGACATAGGTGAGGAGTGATAGTGGATGCATTTCATAGTCAAAATGAAAAGCAGCAAAACTGATAAGGTCTCATTGTTGCACAAACAGAAAAAGCTAACAGTTTGCATATCAGAAATATCAGGTGTTAGGATTTGACTCAGAACTGCTTAATACTGCTTGTTTGCCTTTGGAGAAATAGAGAGGAAGGAAATGTCAGGCAGCAACATCACACATGATAGCGATGGGAGATGGCAAGTGGGGAAATAGACTTTTCCTATGCTGTTTCCTAAAGATACTGTTTGGGCTGACAGTGATGGTGGATTATTAAGGAATTCAGATTATTAAATATCTGCACTTGGCAAATTATGAGAGGAGCATCTCTTGAAGAGTACAACAGTCTCAAAATTCACTCTTGTTTTGTCCTTAACTCAGTACTGTGTAAGAAATAAAACTGTTGATTGTTTTAGGAGAAGAGGCAATAGTAATGAAATGAGAATAAATTACAAGCTATATCATTTTTGAACTATCTAGAGAAAATGAAATTAAGAAAGCTTTCAAATGTCACATGCTTTACACCAGGCCACTGAATCAGTGAGGTAGAGCAACAACTATTGGGTAGCTGTGTCAATTCATGAGCTACAATTGGATGCAGAAAAAAAAAAAAAAAGAGATTAGTTCCCAGAACATGGCTCAGGTAAAAAGAGTTTGATCCAAAGTACTCAGCTCGACCCCTTCATTACTATAGACCAACCTTAACCCTCATACAATGGTGGAACACTGTCCGAATACTACATAGGCTGAAAGCAATGAATCTGTTCCTATTTACAATAAAAATTATTTTTGTCCTGACAAGCGTTCTGAGATTGATACTCACTGCTGTACCAAGTGCAATATAAAGGATCCTGTGATGAAGTCAACATGATGACTTTTGCAATACGATTTAACACTAATGTTAAATCAAATTATGAAGATAAATTTTATGGACTCTCTTAAAACATTTCAGAACTCAGATTTGATGGGGGATACATATACTGCCTATTGATATTTTAATATACAAATAGCTGGGAGAGAGGAATCACACAGTATGATAGCCTGTACAAGACTTCTTGTTACAGTGCAGATTTGTGATGTGATGTATTGATCCCTTCCTGCAGTTGGGATCTCTGCTCAAGAAGGCTCAGCAGGTTGACCTCACTGTGAAATACACAAACTAATTTATATAATTTGGGTGAGGCCAGATTCCACCAGGAGGTCCGTAGCAAAGAGGTAATGAATTATTCAAATTCTGGGTTTTCACAGCCTTCAGACTAAGCCTGTCAAGTAGAAGGTGAGACTTCTGCAAGTTCTGTTGTTTTCATTAGCAGGACTACAGCAGCTGGATGCAGTTTGTCTCTGCCCTTGGGATTCTGGTAGTACATACTCATGGTATGGAAACCATCCACCCTTACTCAACCTCATTTGCCAGCTAGGAGAAAACAAACTAGATAGCCTCCATTGTTCACTTTGGTGAACAGTGAAGTAAAAAGAGGCATGAGTTCATCTGGCACAAACAGTATTAAAAACTCACAGGACTTCCACTGAAGGAAAGGTTTTTGAGAACATCTCATTGTATAGAGGGTGATAAGAAAAAAAAAGACATTTACTGAAAGGACATTATTTTGATAGCTGCGTAATGAGAGAAAGGGGGGTAGTTTAAAGTTGCAAAAGTTAGTTGCAAAATATTTAAAAAAAAAAACAAAACAGTGTTATTAAAATCAGTATTAAAACTTAAAAGAAGGTAGCATAAATATGAATAATAAAGCCCCCACTAAACCCATAAACTAAAGATCCACAAATCATAGATCAAAATGGAAAAATTAAACAAAATATCAAATAAAGCAGTAACAGCTACGTTTACCAGTAGCTTGAAGGGAAAAAGCAATGACTGCTAGGCCTTAAACACTTATTTTAGAGCTTAGGAGTATTGCAGAACAGAATTCATTCCAGCACATACTAATAAGGTGATCGTGCTGCCAAAGAGGTAACTAAATAAGGCAGATGTCAAGCTCGTCTCCACAAATGCAGCTTTAGCTGCCGCCACACGGAAGGACAGAATTAATGGCCAGGAGGGCTAGCAGTTACCATAGTCACCTGCACTGCTGTGGGGTGCTTGGAGGAGAGGGCCCTGATGGAAGCTGCTAGCTGATGGATATGTTAAAAAAGAAAGGAAAGGAGAGAGAGAGAAATGAAATTGGGATCCAGCACACTGATGAGAATTAGCTGCAGCGCTGGGCGTAGCTGTGTGCTGTTGCTGTGTGCCACTCGCACACAGTATTTGCCTGGAAAAATACATTTTTGTAAGCTTAGCCTTACCTGAAATGAATGCTGCTTCTTTCTGTTCTCGCTGTTGCTGGGAATTGAAATGGCTGCAGATAAAGAGCAGTGTAAAAACATGATGAGCTATGTAGCTTGGGAGCAATTGAGCAGCTGAACACTGCATTATTGAGAAATCATTCGCTACCTCTGGGTGTTAGTGAGAAACTGGAGAGTCCTAGACTGGCATTCAGGGCAGAGCATAGGATGAATAAACATTACTGATGCTGAGTATTTACTAGCGAATGCAGCACGGGGCTTCTGGAGTTGCGTGTCATCCGACTGCATCTTGCAGAGTTAGCAGGACACAGAGACACCGCAAATTCCAGAAGCTTTGTGGCAAAATTGATCTTTTATTGTTTCCTAAATAACTAAATTATCAGTGAAATGAATGACATTTTGCTTAATGTGCAGCAGGTGATCTGCATAGCAAAACAGCCATATTTCCAAGTGACAACACGTGAGAACCATTTAAATACATATCAGATATATCAGTAGTCCACAAGGGACTTGTAGATCACTACGTTAAATTGTTATTTTCATGTGCATACCTTACTGTTGCCAAATTAGTCCTGGTTTAGTATTTTCTTTCTTATCTACTTGAGATAGGAATCTCTTTAGAGCGAGAGCCTCAGTAGTTTGTAAAATAGCCCTGTATATCTCTGGGTTTTTATAAATAATAAATAATAAGCCCTAGATGCTAATGATCATTAATATTGCAAGCGTTAAGCTGGAAATTCTAACTCCTAGTTTCTTTGGTAATTGCAAGTATAAATATTTCTTGACTCAGCATGGTGAGCAGTCACAAAATATGGAACCTTACCCTCTGTGGAGTGATGGCTATTAAGTATATCCCAGACCAGTAAATCTCAGGCTATGGAACTTGTCCCAGAATCTGCTCTTGCTACAGAACTATGCTGCAGAAACTCGTCCCACATTTTTTAAAACTAACACAAAATATCCACTCCATATGGTTTTGGAGACATACTTAAAATGTGAGCCAAGTTCAAGCTGATGCAGTTCTGTCTTGCCGAGCTCTGAACTAGTATACAACAATTTCTTTGAGAGGTGCAGTCGCATTTATCTTTATGAGTTTTTAACTCAAAGCCTAAAGAAAGAAATTTTAGAGACAAACCTTTTCATTGCTATCAGTTTAAAGTAAGCATATTTAATTTAGGAGTAAATACAGTGTATGTACAGTGTAAACCATATTTACAAGCATTTTTTCACTGCATGAAAAAAATCATATTATTCTTTACCTATATAGCAAAACCAAGAACTTCCATCTGCTTACACATTGCCAATTTAAAAGTCTTTGGAACAGAAGGATTTGGAAAAATTGAGGGAACAGTAGTCACAATAAACAAGTCAGGGAATAGCCTACAGTATGGGACTGTTTAAGCTATTGGAATTGAGAGCTGCCTTTTTATTCGGGCCCAAGGATCGTCTGAGGCATCATCACTAAAATAAATGAATTTTGACTGGATTTTAAGTAGCCAGGTTCAATGAACTACTTTTATAATTTAAATCAAAGTGGCTACTGAATTTGATGTTTGCTACATTAAGTTCTGCAACATCTAAGAATCAGTAATTTATTTAGCAAAGCTTGACATATACTACATGGTTAGGTTCCACATCTTAGCAGGAGTGTATCTGGCCTCTTGAAAAAGTGAAAGCAGGTAGCAAGATAGATGGGAATCTCAGAAACAATTATTTTGGCTTAAGATGTATCATGCAGGGAAAGAGCATGCGTGTAGTTGATCCACTGAAATGCTCTGATGGAAGAGACTTAAATTTGTCTTGACATTCTGGGCAGGAGCTTAGAACAAAGCAGAAACAATCCCCTCCAGAAAAACAAGTATGTTAAAAAAGAAAAGAAAAGAAAAGAAAAGAAAAGAAAAGAAAAGAAAAGAAAAGAAAAGAAAAGAAAAGAAAAGAAAAGAAAAGAAAAGAAAAGAAAAGAAAAGAAAAGAAAAGAAAAGAGAAGAGAAGAGAAGAGAAGAGAAGAGAAGAGAAGAGAAGAGAAGAGAAGAGAAGAGAAGAGAAGAGAAGAGAAGAGAAGAGAAGAGAAGAGAAGAGAAGAGAAGAAAAGAAAAGAAAAGAAAAGAAAAGAAAAGAAAAGAAAAGAAAAGAAAAGAAAAGAAAAGAAAAGAAAAGAAAAGAGCTCTTTTGGTTCATAAAAAAAAAAAATCCAAACATTTCTTTTTTACATCTCCATGTTGTTAATGGAAAACAAAGATAGTTTTTAAGATGAAAATGTTCTGTATTCACATGTGATTCTTAAAAAACACAAGCTATTTTTGGCAGTGTGTTGCAAGTCGGCCAGTGAAAGAAGCAGCAATATGTTCCTAGGAAATTTTCATTCCTCCCTCTGTTCTGCAGGAGAATGATGCTTCCATTAATTCTGAAAAGTGAGCATGAGCAGAGAAATTTAAACTCTGCTATAAACCTCCCCTGTTTCTAACTCCAGAGAATGAACTGTATTCAGGACTGCAGCAAAGCATTATTGTTTCATTGCCATAATGCCAGGAGTGCAGAGCACAGTGCCTTGGCATTGCTCTTGCAAGTTAGACCTTCAGGTACTGCTCTTCTACAGTGGCTGAAAAAATACCTATTCTGCGTCCCTTCCTCACTGCAGCTGTATCAGTAATATGCCATGGGCTTCCAAAAATCTGTATGTGTAGTAATCCATAAAACAGCACGCAAAGATGTTTCAGTTCTTTTCCAAAGTTCTGTTCCGCTGAAGTCAATGAGACCTTTCCCAGGGAAATACACTGGGGCCAGAATGTCATTGGCAACGTTAACTGGAGCTATTGTCTTTAGCATATGTATAGGGTATGCAGAGGAAAGGCTGAATCTCAGCATAGAAATAAAATACCATTGTGCTCAGTCTTGTTAGTTAATAATTCTGAATCTCGTGGAAGAGAAAAAACTGAGCTCTGAAAGAAAACACTGGGCCCGTTCAAGGCTGCAGCATCTGTTCCAGGGGTAGTTTCACCATCAACATCCTACCTGAACATTAGACAGTGACTAACACTCCTATTGAAATGTTGTCACTTTTATGAAGGGTTGTAAATCTCTGTGAGCTCTGGCTATTCAACAGTTTCCATAGTTTTCAAATGATTAATGCAGACATTAAACCAGGAAAAGTTTCAAGCATCAAAGAGTTAAGACTAGATTTCATAAAACTTCGGCGAAGGCTCTCATTGCCATTAGGTTCCTCTCTGGTTTGATTCAAAAATGCTGAAATTACTTCATCGTTCATTAGTGTTTTTAAGTGTCATCAACATGAATTTTTAGATAATTCTGTTATTTGCTTGTTGCTAGTGAAACTTTTGCTTTATATGGGCAAAACTGCTAATGTTGGGAAGATACAGTTCTCAAAAATGGCTTCTTTTGGTAGATTGGGACTCATTGGCTGTACTATGCCAAATGTGTTTCCTTCTTTAAAGAAACTGGCGTGGTGATTATGTCAGTCTCACCACGTAAGTATTGCAACACTCAAGTCTGAATTCTATTTAAAATGCAAAAGGCATTGAACGACTGAAACGATGCAGTTCTTTTGTGTTCCGTAGCTTGTGTGGAGGGGGAGAGCTTGTTAGCTGGGTCAGCTCTGCCACCTGCAGCTCAGAGCTGGCAAAACTGCAGCATCCTCACCAGGAGTGTGTCAGACCCTCACTATAACAATTGGGAAAATTCTGGTGGAGACGAGAGGCTTCCCTGAGAGTGCACACAGAAATTAAATTAGTGATAGGATATGTAAGCTTACGTATGCCATGCTAAAGTAAGGTAGAAGAGAACTTCCATGTGGGTCTTTCTGCTAATCCTTACTGCTATCTGAACAGAAATCTCTTCTCAGAATAGAACAGAAAGCCAACATCAGAACAAAATTCACAAAGCTGAATGCATTCTTGGTGTGGCTAGAGTGATCTCTGAGCTGAATCTGACCCCTTACTTACACAGGCAGATTTTGGCTCTGCTGATAACTGAAGCACTACAGGAAATTACATGTGGATCCATATTCTCAGAACCCTCTGACTCCTGTCTGCAATGCCTCTGGTATCTCCTCATATAACTCCCTTCCTAAAACACACTGCTTTCTGAAACCTATAAATTCTAGTCTTCTCCTCTAAAAAGAAAAGTCATTACAAAAATAAAATAAATCAAATCCTTCCAGATGTGTGCTTTACTAATGCAAAAAGCCATGTGCTTTATTATGTTCCCTACTTTCACTTCCCTGAGCCCCAAGGGTATAACATTACCATTTTCTCAAGCTGGATCTGAGCCCTGTAATTGATGAATTGTCCGTAGGATCCATGTGGAACTCTACCAAATTCACTGATACTCCATACAACACCAAAATGTATGCATATACAGTGCCCAGTGTATGCTGGGCACCCAAGAACATAAACTTCCCATGCCAGCGACTTCTTGCACTGTAAAGTGCTGTAATCCTCTCTAGGACCAAATCCTGCCCACAGCTCTTCACAGTGAAACTGCAGCAATGGTCAGGTATCACAGTGATGAGTTCAAATAGCAGAACATGCCTGGAAACTAACTCTAATCATTTTGGGTTATTAGGAGCCATGTTATTTCAGTATCTTCTAGCACTGCAGAGGGAAAGTGTATTCTCTACTATGATCTTTGTTCTTACAAAGATATTTCAAAAGCTATTAAGGAGCATATCTTCTCCTTTAACCTTAGACTTAGTTCCATTGCCCAGGCACTAAAGACAGCTTCTAGAGCCTTAAACATCCACAGAGAGCCTTGTGTCTTGGGCAGCAGGAGAGATCAGCTGAATCAAATCCAGCATCACCTATGGCATTTTAGCTGGCACTAGACCCTGTTTGCAGCCAAATGAGCCCCACCTCTTGTGTTGTCTAGGTGTGGAGCATGGAAATGTCTAACTTCGTCTTGCCAAGCACTGCTATTAAAAGTTCTGGGTCCCTAGAAATTAGAAATTATTCCCATGATCATACACTGTCACTGCACTGAAGTCTTCTAAGTCTGTAGGGTATTTTTCTGGGTGACTGGTTCTGAGCTGTGCAGAAAATGCTTGCAAAAGGGATTGGTTTTGTTGGTGTTCGAAATATTATTATTATAGTGTTACAGTAAAAGATTGTACATTTTAATATTATCCAGTCCTTGAAAAATGTTGAAATAGATATTTTGAAAAGGAATCTTAGAGTGAGACAGGGCGATCTGTGGGGAATAGGCAGTCAAAGCCTCGGGCTTCTTCTGTATGCAAATGAATGTAGGAGTATGTAAAACATTTTGTTAGCTTTGTTTTAAGAAGTCGCTTTGTAAAACGATACAGTCAGAGCTGTCTGCCAGCTGCCCTGCTCATCAGCAGCTGGAGGTAGTAGGCACCAGAGCTCAGTCATGGGCAAGTGTCCCTGCTGGAGCAGAGCTTGGGCCCAGTGACCTCTCAAGATCCCTTCCAGCCTTAGCTGTTCGATGGGGTGGTTTTGGCCAACCCATATATTAAATGCATCTTCTCCCTGCATTTTTTGTCTATATCTTTGCAAAAAAACAAGACACAGATTATCATTGGCAGGTACCTCAGGCTTAGGATCGGACCAAGATCTTTTCCTCTTTCAGGGATTTAGTGAGTCACATTACCTTTTGGGCAGGTCTCAAAGGGCACAGAAAAAGACTGTGAGATTTAGTATCAATCACCGTTAATCTAGTTCCCTTTACATTTGTGTCCAATTCACATGAGCTAGATGCATTTAAAATGGACTTGTCACTGTAGAGAGCATTACCCTTCTATTATTCAAGCATCCAAAGCTGACCTTAGAATTTGTTTCTCCCTCTTCAGAGGGAGAAACTGGTTGAGAATTCCCCAGCCCCAGAACCAGAAGAGGAATTCATGCAAGTCTGAATACCTGGTGTAGGGAACCTGCTTTGGCAGGGGGCTGGACTCGATGATCTCTGGAGGTCCCTTCCAACCCCTACAATTCTGTGATTCTGTGATTCTGTGATCCAGAAATTGATAAAGTGTCCATGTCCCAGTGCAGGGGCCCCAGTGCTCAACATTTTGAATCCATGTGTGTGACGTCAGTCAGGTCTTGCTATGTTTTGGGTTTGTATCCAATTTTAATCTTGTGTTTGAAATGAAAGCAATTGTAGGCAGGCTCCGCCTGCTTTTTTAGCCTAGAGATCCACAGACAGCAGTGACTGCGAAGCTCTTCTCAGTGCACATTAGTTTGTACACAATAGGAAACATCATTGCCAGATGATAAAGAAGAAACGTTCTCTTTGTTGCCAACAATAAATATATATAGAAAAGTAAATGTGTCATGTATAAAGTGTCCCTAAGGAAATCTTGGAAGTCCCTACATGTGTATTTACTTTTAGTCCTAGCAGCGTTAGAGCTCTGTGAGTGAGTGTTCTGCCCAGGCTGACTAGTTTGTTAAGAATTATCACAGCTATCTTTTCCATGCTAGTTAGTATCTGTGCATAATGAGACAATTTAGACAACCCTGCCAGAAACCCAGATTTTTAAAAACCAAAGCAATAGTGTCAATTACAATCACAAATGCCTCTCTTACACACACCCAAAACTTCAGGTAGTGCCTGCAGGTTACAGAATAAATTGAATAAGAACTCAAAATATATCATTTCTTTCACTGCATAAACTGGGTCCCATGTGCATTTTAGAACCTGATACTCTTAATTTTTGGTAGACTGTTGTACCAGAGGAAAGTCTGAGCCCAGTGTGCACAATCTGATAGCAGCTCTCTGTCTATTACCTTGCAGATGCTTGTGTACAAAAATATATGTAAAAAGCCCATGTAAGAAAAAAAAGTCAATGAAGCAATTGCAGATTCAATTTCTGCAGTTGGAAAATAAGTAATTCCTCATTCTGGAGCTCTTCATTCTGCCTGCTGCTTTATGTTATCTGTTTTAACTGCTGTTAATGAAAGGCTCATCAGGTGATAGCGCCAATACCTAACAATATTTAGATGCTGAATTCATCTCTTTGTCCTCATGGCAGCTCCTTTTCAGCTATTTTTCCTGCATGCTTGGAATCTCCATCTATACAAATGAGAGTGAGTATGCATGGGAGAATGGGACAAATTTTGATCAGCTATGCATCCCAGAGAAAGGAATTTGCTTCATATCTTACATGTTTGTAAAAGCACAGAAGAAAACCTCGCCTGCTGAAATAAGTCCAAGGTGCACCTTCAGCAAGACCTACTAAAATTCAGAAAGGAACTGCTGCACAAAACAAGAGTCAAATTACATTATCCTTTTTTTTGCAGTGGCCATTTTAACCTCTGCTAATTTGACCAACTTGTTGCCCTACTCCTATTGGTAAAAAGCCAAACCTTCCCCTGCTCTTAAATGCAGTTTTGCTTCGAAAATACCTCTGAAAATGACATGTGGGATCCATGTTTATTCTCTGTCAGCTATTTCTTTATCAAATGTGCTCAGTTAACAAGGAAGGAACCTTTTCTTCCTATGTGTCAGCCTTGCAAATTTCAAGTAGAAGCTAGGGGCCAATACAGATTTTTTTGCACATGTAGGATAACCAAAAACCAAGGATTTTGCATATGAGAGTAAGCCCTTGGTTACATATGTGCAGTTCTGTTCTCTTCTGGGGCTTTGCATAAGGTTTAACTGACTGAAAATGATTCTGTGGTGATAAACAGGAGGGAATAGAAACCAGCCCACTGTCCTTTATGCTAGATCTACTGTGCTAACAGAAGCAAAAAGCAGTGAACAGTGATTTTAATTATTAAGTGAGCAGATAGAAAATATATAAGAAGCAACTGTTTTTGGAGAGAGGGTTTGCTTCAGGAAATTTTCAGCTTCAACATAATAGAGCATTCAAGCTGACAAGGAAAATAAGATGCTTTTTTTTTTTGGAAATGTCATTAATGTGATGGGAAGAGAATGTACAGTCCTCATAACAAGAAGAGAGCAAAATTATTTGAATTATTTTGCGTGGAACTGAAAGATAAAAGATTGCCTTTACAGCCCTCATTCCTGAGAAAACCTTGTTGTGGGGTGCAGGAGGTCAGAATATCACTGTGTGTACGTTTGCTATACTGGAATGATAACTTGCTGTGGGCATTTTATGATTTATTAATTCATCTTTGTAACTTTGCCAATCAAGCATGAAAATCTGTGTAGTCTGGAAGACCAAAGTTGAAGTTTATCTGTTTTTATTTGGTTTTAATACTTGAGATGTCAAATAGTGAGCAAAAGTTTTCTCAGTTCAGAATTTTGATCCTGCAATTGCAGTGCAGATTGAACTGAGCCATATGAGGCATGCTGTGTTACAAAGGGCAAAACAAACAAACAAACAAAAAAGCCAAGGATGTACCTTCCAGCTATGTAAATACTAATCCACTGAATCTCTCGTCAGATGAAATCATTCAATTTTGATTTTTTTCTTCCAGTTGTGTGTAATACTGGAGCCAATGCAGGAACTGATGTCAAGACATAAAACTTACAATCTGAGTCCTCGAGACTGCTTGAAGACTTGCTTGTTTCAAAAATGGCAGAGAATGGTGGCCCCACCAGGTATGTTTGATTTCCAGTATTTTATTTATTTTATAATTAAGAGAATATAAGAACACTGAGAAATTTTGCTGCAAATCTACTTGCAAAGGGAAGTAATAGCAATTAGCATTGCTCCAGAATTATTCTTAAAAATGATTCTGATTGTCCATGATTTCAGTGTGATGCAACATAATATGAGGCAAGAACAATAGATGTGAACATTCAAATGCACAGGATATAAATTAGTACCAAAAAAGTGTAGATAGAATGCAAAGTGCTTACTGACTCCATTAGAATTCATAGTTTGTGTAATTTAGCTTCCTGCTGTGAGTCTGAAATTATAGCAACAATTCATAACTAATTGTCTTTGAGACCCATATAATGCTGTTTACAGGCCTGGACCTAGTCTCTTTTCTCTTAAACCTCAAAAAGTAGTTCTCCCTTTTCTCAGATTATTAAAGTTCTGTGTATTTAAGACCATTCACATAGATGCCAAATGCAAATTTTGAAAAGTGCAGCTGCCACCTTGATAGAAGTTATGTAATTGTCCCGATTCGGTCTAAGTTTGGAAGATTCACAAAGAAATGGCATTCAGCACTCTTTAACATGTTGTTTGCAAGTGTCAGTTGTAAAGATTAAGCCCATATCAGAATTAGAAGGAAATTACATGCTACTTGCTCATAGACTGTATCAATAGCAGCCAGCAGGGCAGAAGGCTGCCTTGTCCCTTTGTCTCTGGCTGGGGCAGCTGAAACTGTGACTATATTAGAACAGGACCTGGATTTTTGGTTAGCAAAACTCTTAGCAAGCTGCACAGCACCTTTGAATTTCCTGATTGTTACCATGATGCTCCCACTAGTAAAATACTTTCAAATATCTTTATAGGTAATCTGGAAAAATGAACTTTGTCTATTACACAAAATTGAAAGCAGAAACCACTGGCTTTGGTTCAAGTGTTATTCTAAGGTTCATATCTACTACTACTACTATTACTACTGGTAGTAAACTTGTGAATTTAAAACAAGGTAAAAAAATATTTCAGCGCTTCTGAAACACTTTACAATATCTACCGTTGGGTTTGCTTCTTACCCTTCTATTGCAGCAGAACCCACAAGACAACCGACAACCAAACGGAGAAAAAGGAAAAACTCTACCAGCAGCACTTCAAACAGCAGTGCTGGGAACAACGCAAATAGTACCAACAGCAAGAAAAAGTCAGCTGCTGCAAACCTGAGTCTATCAAGTCAGGTACCTGTAAGTCTCACTTTCCTTTTAGGCCTGAATCACTTACAGTGCTTAAATTCTCTCTTTGTAAAGAAGGTGCATTCTTGAGCAAAACTGTAACAGGCAAAAAGTAACCTTGCATAGTATGCCATGGAAGCTGGAGAATTAGTGAGGAGGTGTGAAGAAGCCATTCTTCAATGCATCTTTAATGACCAACCCTCACACAGGGCTATCCTGAGCAGTAGAATCGAGTTTTCAGCGCTGGGGCCAACTCACCCGTAGGAGTTTTTCCAGTGGTGGCAGGACTCAACTGGGCTTTGTGTTTTCAATTGTAGTCTGAGCATTGAGAATGTCTTGAAGATGTCCACCCACCCACTGCTAAGTGAGAATGAGCCCCTGTGCAGCAGGGTTACCATACCTGAGCAGCTTGCTCATCTTTCTCCATTAGTACCTCATCTCTAATTGGTGATGAGTTCAGTTGCTGAAGTAGAACAAGTTTTGAGTAAATTTGCCTGCAGATGTTATCTCTATATCAAACCACTCCATTTACAGAAGGTAGATCCCTTTGAACATGGGTCTGTTTATTCACCCTGCTAGCTGCAACTGTTGGCATCCTAATTAAGTAGGGAAACACCAAGTCATTTCCTGTTGTTTTAATGATATCACATTTATTGCCTTAGTCACAATATAGGGGTAATCTGACCCTGAATTGTGACAAAATGTGGCTTAATCAATAAGAAGATAGCTCATGCATTTTAAAACTAGGGAGATTAATTTGGTAGTATAGGAACTATAAAGTGGTATCTCGGGGATAACATGCAGGGATTTTTATTGGATTTCTGATCAGCAGATAGGAAAGAGCGAGGTCTCTTCTGAAGCTTGACAAAGAATACAGCCTTTTGTCAGCGTGAAGCAGGCACTTCCTAGAAAACCTGAATACCCAGATGAAAAAGAGGACTAGACTAACACTAGTGAAATGAGATGAAGGTTTTTGTTTAGCAACCAATTCAGCAATCCACTAGCTTTCAACAGCTTTGAGTTTCAGTACATTAAACTCATAATTTCTCCTTGTCGTATTAAAATTTTCACATGGCTCCTATGTCTAGAGTCAGATTTTTTCCCTAACATAGGCAACTCCGGGCTTTTCTGGCAGCACGAAGCAGTCAGAATGTCAGCTACCTCATCTGCTTATGGCACAGGCGACTGTCTCACTGTTTGTCTGCCAGAAATCCCTTTGGATCAATGATCAACCATATTTACAAGAAAACAGCAATTAGGCGTAAAACTGAGCAACCTCCTGGTTCCCTGCCGTCTCCAAGTTTGAATGTCAGGAAGATCACTTTATCTTGGCTATTCTCTGCCCTGAGCTTCATTCAGCACAAGCAGAGTCTGACCCCTGCTTCTCTGAGGCCTGCTCTCCCGGGAGAGGTGTTGTTGACTTTTGTTGGCCTCAGTGGCAGCCATGTGTACTCATACATTTGAGTGTAATTGGGCCCTCTGATAGCTGTCTGTCCCTCCCATTGATACTCAAGCTGATTCAGGTATTCAGAAGCTATTCCTGACAGATGTAGCAGTCAAGGCTGCTCTTCCTGATGTTAGTTATGTTAGTTAGTTAGGATGTTAGTTGAGCATCTGAGACATCATGATGAAGTTCATCATGACATGAGGTATGGATTTTCAGTCGTCTCTGATTTTTAGGAAGCTGAGTAGCTTTGTTTTTTTCAGTATTGTTTGCTTCCCATAGCAGAATAGTGAGATGGTCCAAACTCTGCTTTTTATGGAGGATCAGGTTCCATTTTTAGGACTCTTCTGCTTAGCACAGTGGAAAATACTTAGCTGTTTGATTTGACATACCAGCAGTTCTTCCCATCTTCCCCAAGGCAAAGATAGCAAACCAGATGGAAATGATTTTTGGGCAAATCTGTAGGATAGACAGAACTCAAAATAATTTTAGTGGTATGATATTTTGGTGTAAAACTATTCAACACTTTTCAGTTAAACAGGGAGATGTTACTGTGTTTCTTCAAAATTATGCACTCTTTCAAGTGAGCCTTCTTACAGCAGACATGCTATTGCTGCTAAGTTAGCAGCAGACAGCATTAACTTGCTTTCTGTTTTATAGAATCACAGAATGGCTTAGGCTGGAAGGGTTAAAGATCATCTACTTCTAACCCCCTCCCATGGGCAGAGTTGCTACTCACCAGCTCAGGCTGCCAAGGGCCCCATCCACCCTGGCTTTGAATTTCTCCAGGAGCATCCATGGCTTCTCTGGGCAGCCTGCTGCAGTGCCCCACCACTCCCTGAATAAGGAATTCTTCCTAACATCTAACCTAAATCCCCTCTTTTAGTTTTCTTCTTGTCCAGTCAGTATCAGATGTTGTTCAACCTATCTTCATAAGAGAGATACTCTGTTTCATTCTCTTAACTTTGCCTCAGTGAATCAGTTAGTACTTAGTGCTTTATTTTCCTTATATGCAATTGAAGATATCTTGAAACATGGGAAAGCTTTCAATTTCTGAAATAATTTGCTTTCCACATTAAAAGTGTTATTAGGGAAAAGGAATGAAATCACTGCTTCTGTCCACATGGCTCACATGAACTTAGCTAGTTCCAGTTCCATTTTTCCCATCATCATTTCTGGAGAACCCCAGAAATGAGCTCATGTTTGTGCCACATCTGCATTAATATGAAATCATGTAGTCCAGATGTAAGCTTTCTCTTTTTCTCCAGTGGTTTCTTTCCAGCAAGCAAAGATAGCCTTTCCACCATAGTGGAATCTAATTTCCTGTCCATTTTATGCTTCTATGTTGTTTTCTCTTTGATAGTAAATTAAGCATGGTTAGAGAATGTTTCCTTGACCTCTACTCTATGTAATGTTTCTTGATTTAGAACATTAATAATTATTCAGTTTTGCTTCTACAGTAATGCTGTGTACACTCTACGAAGTAGGTGAACATACCATAATATTCTCTCATCCAGTCTTCTCACTCACACCATTAGCTTGTGTTTCTGTAATAAGGTTTTCACTTCTGGAAAGGCAAATTGTAAATTTTCAGGATAGTGACTTGGAAGCTGCTGCTGAAGTACTGTTGCCGTGACAAAGTTTGAATCTTCAGACATTTCTCGTTTTCTCCATAGCACCTTGCAGATCTTCAGATAAATACATAGTGCTAAGCCATTCCCTCTACCTATGTATTTTCTGATCTGTTCTTCAAGCAGGGACAGTAATGACAATACAAGTCCAAGCCCAGAAAGAGAAATCATTGCATTGTATTTCCATGCGTAGGTGAGTTTAGTGCTGCACCTTGAAGTTCAGCTGCTGAAACCTAATCAGTCAGTATCATTTGTCCCCTTTTTTTGCCTTAAATTTTTTAGCACTTTGACTGTGCTGACATGTTCTGATACATCTTTAATGACACAGTCCTCAAAATTATCTTAAGGGTCTCTGACAGTGGGTAGATATGCATGTTCCCTCTCATCAGTAATTTCAACAGGGTCAGTCTCATGCTGTCCTCATATCTCTAGCTTTTTTATACTTCCTCAGCTCTGCTAAATAAAATGCAGTGTTTTGCCCTTCTGACAGTCACTTGCACTCTATTGTACTTATTTTTCTTTATAATACGGCTTCTGTGATTATGTTAGATCTCATGCTATTGGTTGCAGACCTTCAGCATCTTCTCTTTTCAATGGGACTGTTTCTTCCCAAATCCCTCGTTTCACACTTTTCCTCCATATTGGGAGCTTTCTTCAGACAAATGTAGTTAGCCAGTGTGCTACATGATTACACTGCAGAACTCGTGTAGGTTGGCCTTTCAGTTGTTCAGTAATTCTTTTGACTTGAATCCATAGATGCTGAGCCAATATGCTGCAGCGCATTGGAATGAGAGCCAAATGCCACTGAAGTCCATCCAGGAGCATAAATACTGAGATATTTCTCTCACCAGCAGTTTGCTTCTCTCAGGCTCCCATTGGTGTGGGTTGGGTACTTCCAGTGTTTCCACAGATGTCCTGCTTTTTGTTTAGAGTGTAGAGAGAGTCGACAAAACAAGGATCTGGAAATTGTCCACTCATCTGTCTTAGTCTCAGTAAATTCCATTTATTAGAACTGTTCTCAGGTTTGTTCCTGATCTTGATCATATCTAATTTTTGGAAAAATGTCAACCCATTGTTACTGGGATTACCTTTTTCCTCCAAACAGAGAGCAAAGATAGGCAAGACTCCTCCTGCAAGGGTCATGCAAAGCTTGTCTTTCTAATGTTATCTTTCTTGTAATTTCAAAGAAAGCTAGTTATCTAATTTGGATGAGTCATCATTTATCATTTACACTTTATGTATTTCCTCTAATATTTGAAGCTAGCTGCAATGTTCTTCCATGTCTTTGCTCTGTTTTCTTGCCTCTTCACAGGTTGAGATCTGATTTCCTTTTCCTTTTTTTTGTATTCTTCTGTTTCATATAAAACTGTCTTTTAAGACCAGACTCTTGTATGCAGACAAGTGTCATGTACACTGTGATTTGTGGATTACAGGTATTTGATGTCCATACAGAGATACACATTAAAAATCACTTTCAATTAAATTTAATAAAAACAGTTCATATTGATCCATTTTAATCTACTTGAATTTGGAAATTTGACAACAGTCCACAACTCTTGCAAATTGTAAGAACCATTGCTCTAGAATACTATAGAACTAAGAGGTGGCTTTTGCTTTCCTTTACTAATGAAGATCCTGTTGCGTGTAATACTGTAATCAAGAACCCAATATCATTTCTGTTGAAAAGAATAAAGCATCACTACATGCCACTAAGTAAATCAAATGTTCTTTGTTACATCCAGAGTCTTAATTAGAGCCCCCTTGCTCTCTTTAAATGAGTTACATACATCTATAATCTCTGTTTCTCTTTGTAGCTCTTTGTAAGCTCCTCAGAAAGCCAAATCCATAAACAAACTGATAACGTGAAAGGCAGCAATACAATCTCTTACATGTTTCAGAAAAAGGGGGTAGGTTCAGGTGCTTTGTAATGGATGTTGTACTATAGAAGCTGCAGTTCTAGGGCTAGAAGATTAGTGTCAGAAATTATACTGTGTCTCAGAACAGTGCAATTCAGAATCTAAGATTTTGCCTTAAGCAGACGAGAGTGAGCAAATTGGTTTCCAGTTGTTGCACTTTGAGAAAAATGTACCAAACAAGACCAGAATGTCAAGTTAACAGAGAGGACTGTGATGAGATGTGAAAGATAACCATTTTCCTCTAGAAAGTGTTTACTCTGAAACCTAATTAAAATGTCAGTTCTGTTTCTACAGATCATTTCAACACAAATGGCAGTCTGATGTTTTTATCTTGGAGATAGTGACCATTACTATGGAGGGCAACAGTGGGGCTCTAAGTAATTAATATTTTTTGTGGCAAGAAGTTACAAAGTCAATTATTAAAATAATCACCACTAAAACTAAAAAAAAAATAAGGAAGAGATACCTTTCTTCTTTTAACTTTGCACTTACAGATGTTCTGGCTGCTAAAACTTGTACAACTCTCAGTCCATGTAGTGTGAGGCTTGTTTAAAACTTCTACTTAATAGTTTCAGGTGTTTTTAGTTATCTCAGGCTTGTGAAGCACTGTTTGTGTACTTCTGAGGACTGTGACACCTGAGCTGGGTTACATATTAACAAAGCAAATTAACAGCAAAGCAAAATAAAATAGCAAAGTAAAGATTGGCATTTTACATCGTTCACTGTAATATTTTTTTTTAACCTCCATATACAAGTAAGGCATTGATCAGTTACAGGATTATCTTTAAAATCCCAAGTTAAAAAGTCCAGTTATGTAACTGGGTATCGCGGAGCTAAATGTTGAGGCTAGGTACAAAAAGGTGGAAGCCTGAGAAATGACGGGTCTGTTAAATAGTAGTGCTTGCATTTGAGTTGTGTCTGAAGTGATCTGTGTGTAGTTTATGTGCATCAATTTAAGTTTGGATAGCAATTAGGGATATTGCAGGATGAAAGGTGTGATATAAATGAAAGCTGCTTTGTGGTTATAATATAAAATAATACATTTATATTGGATACTGTAAGACAGCCACTGCATTATTTACAGTGCTTCACTGTACTTCACTTTACTATCGTGAGACATTCCTTGACCAAAAATGTTGTTTCTAATCACAGAGTAAATTAATAAGATTGAGTGACTACAGTCTAAATCTTTTTTTAAACTAATCTAGTCAAATATGTGCTACCATAACTAGGCCATAGCAGTGTTTGCTGCCGTGCAAGAGACTAGGGTTTAATTCTTGGATTCTGCTTCTCACTCCATGAGCAGGAGCTAGGAGCACTCCAGAGCTGCAGCCTCAACCCTGGGAGGGATGGAGCCTTGTGTCATTCAACAGCAGTGACCCCCACTGGCCAATTTAAGGAGAAGCATTGAGGGGCTCTAAAAGGAGTCACTTCCAGTCCTCCTCAGAGGTTGGTGGTCATTGCACGGGAATTAGTGAGTGGAGGTTCAATGGGGTACACTCGGTGGGGTCTTCAGCTTTTCAGTCTGAGGAGCAGAATCCTCTCTGGGGAGGAACCAGCATGTGCGCTTCCTGAGAAAGTATTTTTGCCTGACATAGTATAAGCAGCAGGATTGTCAAGAATATACATATATAGAGATATATATATACTTTTAATGTCCTGTAACTAATGCTGTGATATCTGTTTCTTAAATAGAATGAGGGAAAACTCAGCTAACTTCAATA
The DNA here is from genome assembly GCF_951394365.1 of Tetrao urogallus. Lineage (NCBI taxonomy): Eukaryota > Metazoa > Chordata > Aves > Galliformes > Phasianidae > Tetrao > Tetrao urogallus. The sequence continues at coordinate 56,469,563 of NC_136817.1, forward strand.
TAATTGTAGTTTAATTCCCAGAGAGAGAGAGAGAGAGAGAGAGAGAGAGAAAGACTCAGAGGCATGGAGAGAAATATAAGTGCAAACTGTCCTCTCAGTGGGTGTCATTAAATTAAGGAATAATGTTTGCAAAGAGCCTGAGAAATTAGAGATGGAAATACTTACAAGGTCACTGACTATCTCCCCACTGATGCACAGACGTTCCCTACTGCAGATTGAGGTTTTTCCCAGTCCACTGTGAGGAGACCCAAGCAGTGAAGCTAGCACTATTCTACTGGGGTCATTAATCCTCAGTCTGCAGTTCTCAGCAACAGGAATATTGTCTTATCAGTGGGGGTTACATTTTCATTTACTTAATGTCATCTTAGTGCCCTAGTACTTCAGATTGGCCTAAACTGATGATACTCTTCCTTTCAGCAGTAGCAGCTATTAAGGATATTTACCCCTCCCAGTCATTTGGTCAATGCAGTATACAGTTAATTCTTCTCCACGGCCTCCCCAGCCAGCTTTTCTAGCCCCCAGTTATTTTTGATGCACTTCTCCAAGTCTCATCCAAGTTGCTGACCTCTTCCTGGTATGGCAACACAGAGAACTTGAGGCAGCATCAGGGTCCATGCTCACGAGCATTGAAGTAAAAGGAGATGTTGCCACCTCGGTCTGTGATTCTGTATCTCAGTCACTGCGGTCCTTTTTGCCTGACGTATCACTGCACGCTCCGATCCAATTTGCTCTCTGCCAGGTCTCTTGTTGTTAATGCTCTCACAATGCATTGAGGTCAGGTCTGCTTCAGCAGTGCACGTTATACATTCTCTGTTGTTTAGGGGGATGAAATGAATTAGAAGAGACTTTTGGTTATAAACACCTTTGTTTTTTAAACTTCTGTGTTGCAAAGCTATGTGTGTTTGATTTAACAAAGGATTTTATGGATAGGTGGAGTAACAAAATGTAGAGAATGTAAAAAGATATCATGCAGCAGCATCCATCTACTCACAAATTTGTCATGTAGCACAGGCTGAAGATGTGATATAAACATTCTTCTGTAGCATGTCAGCCTTTGCTAAGGGATATCAAGAAGCAGCATAAATAGAGGCAGTGATTTGTATTGTTTTGTGGGGAATTAAGTATATAGAAGATTTTAACAAAAAGCATTGTATGTAAGCATTTGTCTTCTGTTTCCTTTTCACAAATGCTTCTACATTCATAAGAAGGAACAGATCCTTTAAAATATGAATCTGTTGTTCTCTAGGATTCTGTGAAGGGCTTTTTAAATCAGCAGGTACAAAGCTAGACATCTGGAATGACTGCACTTTAGCCAAATGTTACCTGATGCCCTGCCACTTGAGCTGCATGAAAATATGCATCCCACATACTTCTTGTAGTGGCTAGCACAGCAGCCTAATTTTCAGAGAGAACAAGAGAGCTCTCTGGCTTTGCACCTTTGCTTTCCAATCTCAAGTTTGCACCTTTCTATCCCATGCTGGTTAGGTTTACTGCAGCAAATCTGCGATGCACTGGAGTGCAGTAGGCGGTTTACTTGTTTTCATGAAAGGACAATTTGTACCTAAAGCAGTGATTAGATGAATCCTTTCTTTCTTGCATGCTTCAGTTTTTGATGACTACTAGCTTCATCAGTGTAATTATAATTAGCCCTCTTCATCTTCCTTTTACGGTACCAGCTGGACAGATTGGTCCTCTTACTGCACAGATTGGCGGCAGGGTTGCCTACATGGAGTTAGGTGACAGGCACCATGAAATAACAGATGGTAAATTCAGGGCTTGTTGGCAATCAGCAGGTTTTTGCTAATGACTTAATTAGCTATGCAAATTGTCAAATCAGTGTGAACATTGTTTTTATCGAAAACTTTACCTAAATTAATTACCATAATTAAGTAGCAGAATGTCAAGTATATTGGATGCGTAAAAGGGCTTGGCTGGCTAAGGATAAGAGAGTTACCATCTTTATTAGAATGCCGTGCTCCACATTTGAAAAATCTAAGGATAAGAAATGTGATTTCTTTAAAACTAGTTTTAAAATATGCGTAGCAACTGAGAAGCACCCTGGTGCCTTTCCATATGAAATGGCTCAGAAAAGAGAGGCTGAATAAAGCCTAAATTCCTCAAGCAGGACGTTAAGGCAGTTTCATAGCCTGCTTGTTTTCCTAAAAAAAATTGAGTCTATCTGCTTTTCTGTTCTGGAGCTCCTGAGATCCTGAGCCACGAGCACATAGCTAGAGAGATGTTGTGTTAATGGTATTTCACTTAAACTAGAAAGAAAATGTAAGCCTGTCTCCTGGTTCCTACTGTGCAGGCACTTTTAACTCTGTTGTTCAAATATCACAAAATTAAGAGATGCAAATTCTCTAACACAATTTTTTTAAGTTGATTTTTTCTCTCTCAAGGTTTCCATATAACAAATATTGGGTGCTGTTCACAGGATGTGATGGTGGTGGGAGAACCAACTCTGATGGGAGGCGAATTTGGAGATGAAGACGAAAGGCTTATCACTAGATTAGAGAATACACAGTATGATGCAGCAAATGGCATGGATGATGAAGAAGATTTCAACAATTCACCTGCACTGGGAAATAACAGCCCGTGGAACAGCAAACCTCCTGCTAACCAGGAGACTAAATCTGAAAACCCCACACCACAAGCTTCCCAATAGGTTATTCTGCAGCAGTACCCACTGCCACCTATGTCAGTGGGTTATTAATTACTGTTTCACAGCATCCTTCAAAACAATTTAAAGAAACCTTTCAATGGATACAGTATCTATTTCTAACCTAAATCTATCTGATTTTTTTTTTAATTGGAGAAAAATCTTGTATAAGCTTCCATATACGTTTCCTGGAAGCCTTCACATACAACATGATACTGGCACTGACCTCAATTAAAATAATTGAAAATTAAATAGCGTCTCGTGGCAAATTTCTGACAATGCATTCTATTTTAGGGGTTGTTTTTTTCCTCATCAAACAATGGCCATATTTTACCAAATCATCAGTGCTCAGGATCTCATTAACGTAACTATGTAAAACTTTTTACAATTGTAATATATTTTCTGCTTTTCAACTTGCACCTGAAATTTCTTGTTTCAGAAAAAAAAAAAAACAGCTTTTAAGGAAAAGTAATTTAAAGTAACTTTTGTTCTTTCTTTGACTTTTCTTTCATTGGTTAATCATTTAAAGGATCCAGCATTTTTAATTCACATGTAGCTGATGGCAGTAGATACTCTTTCCATCATTTAATGAAAATACTGAAACAAGAAATGTCTTTTTTTCATCAAAGACATGAGAAATATTTTTATGTGGAAAAACACACCCAGTCCTATGAGAGTTTATGCTTTGTAAAATTGCTGTTGATCCAGATATTTTAAAGCCATGTAATCCATTAACTTTGTGGGCAGCTTAATAAATCTAAAACTTTTGTGTTTTTATTATTGTATCTGAGTTGGCTTTGTTGTTATTTCTTTTCATAGTATATTTCTTGTATAATATTTTTGTAAAGCCCTCAAACCTTTTTTTTTTCGTTTTGTTTTGTTTTACTTTTTTTGGATTCCAGTGTATTTATGTGAAACTTTATAAAAGAAACTAATTTTTTCATTTACATATTAATATGTTCAACTCATCATGTAAAGACACAGTGAGTCAGTGTGTTATATAATACAACTGTATTTTATGTATGCTTTGCCAATAAGTGTGCCAATAAACTGTGTTAACAAATGTGCTCTTCTATACTGCATTTACAGTTCCTTGCGTGCCAAAGTCATACACCCGTGTGCATGATCATGCACCAGGAATGTCTGGAATTAGTTTTTCACCAAATTACAATTTTTTCCAGCAAAAAGGACGGGGTGTAGTTCAGGTGTGAACCGCTTGCAGCTCCATTTCGTTAGCTGCTCTTTTTTTAACATTAATGATGTGTAACAGCACAGGTCAGTCAGAAACAGCAGAGAGAGTCAGGCACGAGGGAGTGCGGGGCATCCAGCAGGAGCACCTCCGCCCTGAACTTGGCCTCCCTCGCCTTCCGTGGCTGGGGCTTATCAGAGCAGGGATTTCCACTCTGCTGAATTCTGTCTGATGGTTTTATGATGAGTCCCTTGACTGGGGCTGGGAGGATTTTAAAAATGCTTTCTTTCCTTTGCTATCAAATCAATTGTTCGTTGGGAGCAAGGCTCTACAGCAAGATCTCCAGGCAGGGGCAGCCTGCTCTGAGATAGCCTGGTGTGCACGAACCCTTCGGCTGGGGCTGGCAGCAGAGGGGCACACACCATCATCCCCAAGCAGTTGTGACCTGCGAGTTGCTCCCTGCAGGTGGCCGTACTCACAGGGAGAGGAATTCCTGGCACACATCACTGAATATACAAGGTCCTGCCTTTTATGCAGGATAGAAACGTTTTGCTTTTAATCTTATTATGCTTTTTATACTACAGACATTACAAAAGCACCTGAACAACTCCTGGTCTTTTTTGTGACTGTTTTATTTTTCTGACTTTACATACATTCTCCAGAAATGTGTCCCAAATGTACATGCCTATGTTTGTAAGCATGCTGTTGAGGATGAGACTCATGGAATCATTGAGGTTGGAAAGGCCACTTGGTCTAGTGCAGCCATCGATGCCTCACCACCATACCACTAAACCATGTCCCTCAGTGCCACATCTCCCTTTTTCTTGAACACCTCCCAGGGATGGTGACTCCACTACTTCTCTGGACAGCCTGTGCCAGTACATCACCAACTAAGAGACATTCCTGGTTTCCCTAGGATCTAAACTCTCAGCACATAGCTACCTTTAGGGTAGAATTTGTAACTGAATAAATAATAACCATGGGCTGGGTATACCAGCATAGATAGCAATGTTCTTCCTGCACAACTCTTGCAGGGTATAGGAAAATGCAGGTCTATCATTCAGGGACTGTATCAGCAGTGATTTTTTCCATGTAAATAATTAAAGTCACACTGTATTCCATTAAGGGATCACTGGCTCCTATATAGCTGCTATAACATTACAATTATACACTGTAATTCTAATGTTCAGAAACACTAATCATTCATATTACATTTCCATGAGCGCACTCTAAAAGGCATTCCTTATTATTAATCTTTCAAGGCTGGCACTACTATTTCAATTTTTAGAAGATTTATGATGTCATATTACTCCTGTTGTTTCAGTAAATAAACATAAGAACGTTTGAAAAATGGGTAACAGACTCCTTAGAGTGCTGTCCTTGAATTAATCTGGAAGGGCACTTTTTCCATATCTCCTCAAAAACCCACTCTATAAGCTATCAATCCACCCCATTGTGGTTAGAGTGAATAACAGATGGAGCTGGCTGATTTTATTTATTCACTTATTCATAAAACTGCCTTAATGGAGTGCTTGGCTATGCACAGCAGATGACCACGCGGTTTCTTCATTGCTGCTTCCTCCAGCCCCACGTGTTGGACGCTGCGTGGGCTTTTCTTACCATGTTCCAATGGTAAACTCTTCAAGAAAGACCCTCTGGTCCCATGTCCTCCCATCTGGTTGTACCCTCTTCTGGGGAACGTTCCCTGTGGGCAAAGGGTTAAGCTATAGCATTTATATTAAGTATTGGACTTTATGCCTTTTGGTTGTTGGTTTTTTTTTTCAGTGACACTGTGGTTGTTGTGGCTGCTGTGTGTTTCTTTACTATTTCATGCAGAGAAGGGGGAAAGGTGACTAAAGATCATAGTGAGCTGAAGTACCACGTCCATGAGAGCTGAGGCTGAGCTCAAAACTGAAAGCTTGACACCAACAATTAATTGTGCTGTAATCTAATCTCACCACCCACAAGAACATTGTATCTCTTTCAGAATTTGGAAGGAAATAATGTTGTTGGCACTTTCCTCTGGGGAGCCTTGCAATTATTGAAAGGAGGAAGGAAACTTATCTCGTGATGCTGAAATACTTTCAAAGAGAAAGCTCTTGTTTGCTTTACCTAAATGGAGGGAAATGCTGGCTTTGAGAAGTGCCCTCTCAAATCACAGGGAGGAAATTCTGCAAGTTTACTTAGAAAAGCAAGATCATATAATTAGTAAAGTGAGCGAGTGAGAACTGATAGCTAAGCTGGATGCTATTACAAAAAACTTGGACTGTGTTAGAATCACAAGCACTGGTACATCCTGGTTGTTCTTTGAATTGCTTTGTTCTGCATGTTCTTTTCCTCGGGTCAGCAAAGCCAGCTTCTCAGGGAGCTCCCAAACCACCAGTCACCAGCCAGTCTCACCAGCCACCCCTCATAAGGACATTTAAGTTCTTAAGGCTTCTTTCTCTCTTTTTGCAATGAGGATAAAGAAGCAGTATTTGCAGCTCTGTGGTATATTTCAGGAAGAAGGCATCTTTACCATTTTTGCATCGGTATATGTGAATGTAAAATCTTCATAGGTAATTCAGTTTGGAAGGGAGCTCGAAAGGTATAATAGTCTTGAAGTACGCAGAAAAGGAAGGGGGAAGGAAACTACTGAATGAAAAGGCAAAATATGGGGCACTGCAGAGTGTTCTCTAGTACTAGGAGGGACAGAGGTTCCTTACCTTTTGCTGCAGAACACCATTAAGGGAGTATAAATGATGGAACCAGCTGTAAGAACAGACTAAATTTTGCAATTTCATGGCCTCCGTGAAAAATCCCATTTTAGCAAAGACAGGATGAAAGAGAAAGCATGAATGACTGATATTCAAGGAAGCCCAGTTTTTGCCTAATATATCCTGGAGAAATTGCTAATGGAAATTGAATAGTTCTGAAAATATTTCCTGAGACTGCAACTCTGATCGAGTCCTATGGTGATATATTGCATGTCCAAATTAAAGCTGCCCTGGGGCACCAGTAACCCCAGTGGCTGGTTTTACTGTGTAGGGCTGCATGATATGTACGTTTTTGCTTTTTGACAGCATATTTCTGTACAAGGCTAAGGCCCAAATCTTCTCCTATGTAAGAGGAGCTACTGAATATTTAAAATCCAGAGGATCTGATGTTACTCCAGCATGTCGTTGTGCTTCTGGTAGGAGTCTGATGGTACCCTAGCATTACAGATTGGCAGATGGTAACTTTAGCTTGAGTCACTTTTGGTAGTCTCCAAATTTATGGTCCATGCTGCTATGTTTCATTAGGAGATATTAATTACCACTGAATAGTCACAGCACTAAAATCTGTTCTAATTTAGTATGTTATTATGACAGCAACTAGTACCAGTGCTTTCAAAGGGAGAGGCTTTATTAGGAACAGAGATAGAGCAATCTAACTGCAGGAGCACTTCTTCTTTGACCCTATGATTCACTTTTGAAATAAAAGAATTACACATACATCAAGAAATAATTGTAATGGGTCTATGGGTAGTCTTAATCTATAAGCACATTTTAAAACACCATTATGTACTAAGGATGACATCAGAGGAGAATACACTTGTGCATACAGAGTCAAAAACTTGATAAAAGCACTCAGACATAACAGAGCACAAACACTTCAGTTCCCCCAAGAAATTGCACTTCCATCAACTTTACAGAGAGCTGGATGAAAACAATGAGCTTTGGTTCGGGTAAGTAACTAAATGTATTCCTGATAACTCAGGTGCAGAATGCAATCACTGCCCATTAGCAGGGGAATGTGCTTCAGCTGAACCAAATAGATGCCCACCTGGTGCAACTCCCTTTCTCTTTGGAACCCAAATTTAGGACCTTTAACCCCATGCTCGTAGCTAAGGTCTGTATTTCTTCAGATTTATTTTCTTTCTGAGTTGAGGTTTGGTTTGTTTGGTGAAAATTTGTACTGAAATCGAGGATATAAATATTTTTCAAGTGTCTGGAATCTTGCTAGTTAAAAGGTGGCATGCAAAGCAGTCATTAGATTGTATGGGGGAGCAATATTTTATATTATGCTAAAAGGAATTCTGTCTCTTGAGAGTTTCAAGTTGTGTGTTGCCCTAGTTTAGTTAATAGTTCTGTCTCAACAACTCTGAATTAATCTGAAATAGTATGTACAATTCTGTATTGAACAGTTATAATGTATAAGGCTAGTGTCTCCTTTGTAAGTACATTAGGAGACATTTTGGCAAGTGCTTGATATGAAACAGGCATTTAACACTTCTAATCACATTTGACTGCAATTCTCATTTCATCACATAAAGTTTCATCTTCCCTCAGTGATCTCCTGGGGGGTTGGGGAGGGTCTGAGTACTGGAAAAGCTTTTAAGAACTGTGTTTGGTGCTTTCAAATGCTGGTTTGGCTTTTTATTTTTTATTTTTTCCACCAATTCAATTTTCTTTCATCTCTCTTTGATAGCTTATGAAAATTTGTTTGCCCAGAGTTTTTAACCTTCCACCTTCTTCTGGCTATGTGTAAAGGAAAATGCACACAAACCCATCAAAACTAAGGTGGGTTGTTCCTGGACTGCCAAGAGAAATCAAACTCAGTAGACAGTAGGTGTGAAATTTAGGAACTGTGGTGGATAATGGGGCTTGTGTCTGTCTTCAATAGCAAACTCCATTTTGAAAGGGAATTTTCAGCTGTTTTCATTGAAATCTCCTCTCGAGTTTTGCTAACCTTCCAAAGGGTGGTAATAAAATGCAACTGACTGGGACAGATGTCTTTTCATAGAGGTTTTTCACCAGCTCTATGATGATCTCTGCTCTTAAATCATGCGCACCTGCAATGTGCATTGGGTGCAGTGTGACAGAAGCTCAGTCAGATTCTAGGAGTGGGGCTTGTAGCCACTTGTCCCTGGATTGAAATCCAAAAACTATGCTGTGGTTTCCCAGCCTTGTATCACCGGCATAGAGCCACTGCTGTATCTTACAACTGCTTCCTCCACTCACCTTTCTGTCAACAGGGACAGGGATGTCAGCTTGGCTTTGTTCAGCACATTTCTAAGGTTTGCTGTTATTTCAGCCTTAGTGCAAAGAGAAATGTAACCTATTTAGGTTATCCTAAATCCTTTTTTCTCTCAGAAAAATCATAATTTTTAAGTATGTCTCTATTTGTCAAGCCAGAATTGCTTTGAGAACAGCCTAACTCACAGATTTCAAACAGTAGTGTTTGGTTTTACTGTAGATGTCAGCAGACAACAGATGACTGGTCAACAGATGACTGGTTTCTCATGAGTTATGGAACAGTGGCACTCTGCAGGGAGTCAACATTTGCAAGCTCAGGATCACACAACAGAGAGATGTGGACTTTTAAAATGGATACAGTTGTCAAAGCCTGTGATGTTCTTGTGAGCCATGCTGTGTGCTCAGTTCTCAGGTGCAGATAGGAGCTGTTGGGAAGGAAGGAGGGGCCTGTATGGCGATTGCCTTCAGGAAGTAGCAATCTGATCCATGGCCATTTCTAACAAAAACCCGTGTGAAGTGGAAAAAAATTGCAACCAGTAACAAAGGAAACATCTCAGAGATGGAGTCATGGAGGCCAAAACATGGACGTTTATAGGCAGGTCAAGACTCAAAAGGAAAACAGAGAATTGAGAGTTTTTAATCATCCATGATAAGGCAAGTCATCACCAAAACTGCAGAATTGTGACAACGTCCTTTAACTCAATCATGGCAGGATTAATTTGAAATAACCTTTGAGGTAAAACAAGCCCAAGCAAAGGCAAGGCCTGCATGGAAACCAGCAGAGCCACTGGGTTGCACAAAGCTTGGCTGGCTGCCTCACTCTGTGAAATACACAGATTGCTAACTCTACAGAAATGTGTGTACAGAAGTGGCAGAGATACACTTTGAAGGACATGTAACAATACAGGTCACACAAAGCATCAATTATTCCATCTTTCTCTTCTCCTCCCTTCTCCTCCTGTTCCCTTCAATATATAAAAATAGAGTAATCTGGGAGAGTGATAAAGAGTTGTAGAGCTCTCTCTCTCTGCTTAGAAGCATGCATCTCTGTGTGATCTGCTGGTAGATGTGATCAGGAGTAAACAGCTTTGGCTGGAGTGTGCCGTCTTGTGACCAGGTGGTTTTATTGTGTTTTCAGGTTATATGGCAAGTTAGACCAAGTCCTCCCTTTTTGTAATTCCTAATAATAGCCAGCTTCCTAGATTTCCTATCAAATATATGTTGTTGTCATGTTCTATGTAAAGAGAGAAAAGCTTTGGAGCTAAGACTCTTATCAAAAGCAGGAACAAAGCTGGTTTGACTTGTAACATCACAGCACTCCCTACCAAGTGGTGAGTTTCTCAGAAAGAGTGGTGAGGAAATGGGCTGCCCAGGGAAGTGGTAAAGTCACCATCTCTGGAGGTGTTCAAGAAAAGTGGAGATGTGACACTGAGAGCCATGGTCTAGTGGTAGGGTGGTGATGGGTTGACGGTTGGACTAGACAAGCTTAGTGATCTTTCTAACCTTAATGATTCTATGGAAGTGCAGCTTTTGTTTCTCAAAGCCTGTTTGTATTTCTCTCCCTCCTGTCCACTTTGCTGAGTGCTCAAACCCTCATGTTGCCATTTTGTCACCTGCTGCCACCGTGAGCATCTGCAGCTCTGTGCTGAAGCCCCTCTGCGCTTTACACAGCCCAAGGCATCACGAGTTAGTCTTGAGCAAAGCCATGTCAGTTTGTGTCCCTTTGTTAGTGGTATTCAGTGCTGCCATGCAGGTATTTCCACAGCTGTGAGTTATTCAACATAGACTCCTACTGAAGTAGAGAATAGGCTGCAAATAACCCACCAGGGAACAATTTCTTAAGTGCTAGTCATCCAGCAAATTCCTTTATTCTCAGTTTTTATAGCAGGATTATCCGATGTAGAGGATATGTCCAGGTTATAATGTATTTGATTATTTATTGCAGTATCTTGTGGAGCGAACTCCATTTTAAAGCAGACAGGGATTATTGGAACTAGACAGATGTGATGTTAATTTCCAAAACTAACCTCATTTTCTGTGCAGCCTGTGCTATTGCTTACACTCTTGAGAATATCACTTTTCTGGTAATTTTTCAAACCCCCAATTGTTTTCCTACTAAGCCTGCTTCAGCCTGTAATTTCTGTTTCCTGTATCTCTTCTTCATGAATATTCCTATTTCATAGTAAAACACTTCCCTCCCTGTAACACCAAATTAATTTCTTCTTATGGAGGAGGGAGGAAGCTCTTTTTTTCTCCCATTCTTCACTCTCCTTTGAGGTATGTTTTTAGTTCTAGAAAAATCCCTAAATCAAGTGTTACCTGGTTTAAATCTCTCATTAAAACACCTTGCACACCACTGAATGGGAAGTCCCTGTTCTTCCCTTCCTCCTGGAGTTTCATGCCGCGTTTCTGTGTGCGTGATGCATTTCTGAGCATGTCCTATGGCGGTCTGGAAAGTGGTAGATTGTCTATTTGATTGATTGATTGATTTTGGTACATGGAAATGCCTGGTATTTTGAGCTCCCGCAGTGGCTGCTTAATTTATTCCCAGAGCAAGCCCTTGCTAGGCATGTCAGAAGCACAGTTCTGCCTGTTCTTTCCAATCCAAGGGACTTGCTGTCTCTTTATTGGTATGGTTGTTACTCTCTCCCTCCTCACCCCCAGTGGCAGCAAACACCAGGAGTTCTCCTTTGGCCATTCAAAAGGCTTCAAACTGCCCAAGGATCTCTATCAAGGGGCCCTATTTCTCATAGCACATGGAGATGAGCAACATCTCTGCATTCAGCTTCCCACTTGCATGGAAACAACCTGTTTTCTGGGACTTCTGCCTGCACATTTTAGAGAAGTCCACTTGCATGAGGCTAGAGCCAGTGCCACCGTGCGACATGCTCAGCAGGACACACCAGTTAGTGAAACCTCAGCAGATGCTCTGTCCCCCCATCTGCAGCTCAGCCTGCTTCTTTCCTCTGTGTGATGGAGAGACATGTTTTGGATTGTATATTCATGAGGCTACTCCACACTAAGCTTATGCATTAAAGAGCATTGCCTATAACTAAGGTCTTTTTTTTTAATTAATCCCATGCATTTATGGAGGTGCATGGGTGCGGTTTCCAAATGCTGTGTGCAGTTTTTATTTGTATGACTTCCATCAATTTTTTTTTTCCCTCTATAGAAACTTCATAAATCTTCCAAGTGCCGCTTAACAGTGCTAGGATTTTATTCTTATCATCCCTCCTTTTTTTTTTTTTTTTTTTTTTTTTTTGCATACTATTCAACCAGCAATATTCAGGGCTTTTCTTAATGCCTTCCATCTCCTCTGCACTGCTGGGAAGAGGCCAGCCATCAGCAAGCAGCAAGTAAATAGACAGCATGCATTTAGTGCAGTGACGGGCACATATGTTTTTAGTGAAGAGTTTATTTGCCAGAAGAAAAGTAGTTTAAGAATTCAGGTCAACTTTTGGTGAATCACTTTGAACTAATAAATATAAGAGGTGAGGACAGAAAGATTTCACAAGTGCAGAAGTTCATATCAATTTTTATGAAACAAATCAGCTCTTTTTAGTAGAACTAGACTGCTCCTGTTGCCAACAGCAAACGAAAGTAGGAAGGGGATTCTCTCACCCCAAACCAATATCAAAGCCAGAGATATGAAATTCTTTCCCTTTAGCACCCATCTTCCCCACTGCTTACCCTATCTCTCTCGTGCCGTGTAGATGAGCCCATCCATTACAGACTTTCACAACACTCAGTCCTTCCTACCTTGTGCCCAGGATCTAGCAGAGCCATTATGCATTCAAGGCCAGGCTGGATGTGGCTCTGGGCAGCCTAGTCTAGTGGTTGGCAACCCCGCACGTAGCAAGGGGTTGAAAGTAGATGATCTTTGAGGTCCTTTTCAACCCAGACTATTCTATGATTCATCCCACACCTCTTTTTCTAAAACTCTGCCTGAAGTGCTCCTTATCCAAATCCACCTAGAGCTGCCCAATCTCAGGCACCTCCACAGAAATTCCTAACCCCTCCTCATTTCAGATGCCAACCTCAGAGCAGGTAATTGGCTCTTCCCTGTTGGCTGCTTGTGGTGGTTTCCCACAGATTGGCTGCGGAATTCCACAACACTGCTCTCTCATTCCCCCTGATCAGAAGGAGAGGAGGAAAAATGTGATGAAAAAGGCTTATGGGCTGAGATATGGTCAGATGGACTCGCCAATTTTATCATCACAGGCAAACATGAGAGTGATTAATTCATAGCCAACCACTAAAAGTCTAGAACAGTGAGAACTAAAAGCAAACTAAAAGCTCCTTCTACCATCCTTTCCATCCATTTTCTTCTGCCTTCTCCCCCTGAGCAGCACAGGAGCACAGGCAATGGGCACTGCAGTCAGTCCATGAAACATCTCTGCCACTCCTCTATGCTCACAGAATCATGGAATGTCTTGTGTTGGAAGGGACCACAAAGATCATCTAGTTCCAAGCTCCCTGTGATGAGCAGGGTTGCCAGCCACTATATCAGACCACCCAGGAACCCACAGAGCCATACAGCCTGGCCTTGAATGCCACCACTCCATCCCTATTCTATATGGGGTCCTTTTTGGAGCAGCTGAACTGGCTTTCTCTGACACAGGCAGCTTCTGGGCCCTGCTTGCAGAGGCCACCCCTGAAGTACCCTGGATGCCAATGCTTTTCCATGCAAACTCAATAAACTGCTGCAGCCTACCATACCCATCCACTGCCTTCCAAAAAAAGCATCTGACTTTGCTCCAGTAGTGAGTGAAATACCCCAGGGAGCTGCTGCTACAAACACCAAAGGTAGAGTTCAATCCGGACAGGACTCCGAGTGCAGGGAAAGAGAAATGGCATGAGGGAAAACCTCATGTCCATAAACTGTGTTTCAGGTTTGATTCACAATAAGTTGAAATATATTTTATATTTTGGAGAAAAAAAAAAAGAAAAAAAAAAAACGCTCTTAACACTGAAGTTGTAAAAGAGCTGGATTCAGTCCTTAGTCTGTATATAATGCAAGGGTTGCTCTGGAGGGAGAGTGATCTCATCTTCTCCTGTTCTGAGGTAAAGATGATTCCAATTCCACTAGGGCCAAAAGAGAATGTATGGCTCCAGGAGATGTTGACATCCTCCACAGAAAATCAGTGCATGCCTCTGCCCCACATGAGTCACAGGGAGCATTCAAGATCCAGTTTCATACCACATAGAAAATACTATTATCCTCTTGCCTTTTCAGGTGTCATTGGGAGCACTCTCCCTTCATCTACTGTCTCCTGACAATCTTAAATTTGGCTTTTATTAAAATAAATAAAGAAGCAAGTCTCTGTGAATTGAATATGTTTCTTTCAAGCAGTCCCTGAAACTCTGGTCAAAAGTAAAACTCAAAAATCTATTACTAAATTTAATATATATATTTTTTTTTCATTTTAAAAATTGGAAAATGACATTACTGAGAGAGCTCAGTCTTGTGTTCTTGCCATGAAGGGCCGTGGTCATTTTAGTGCCAGCAAGTCTGAACCTGCCAGTGAAAGAAGAATGAGTTCAAGATGCCCTATAATAAAGCAGAAATTTCCCCCTGGTGTAGGCAATTTTGGTAAAATGAGAAGCTGTGGCCTATAGGTGTTAATGGCAACTTACTACTACAACACTCAAATGTATCTTTGGCTTTTCATGTTGTGCAGGCCATGGCAGCAGCCAGCAGTGCAGATATTACAGCGTCAGATATTTCAATATTTGCCCCTGTACTCGGCATTGGTGAGGTCTCACCTTGAGTACTGTGTTCGGTTTTGGGCACCTCGGAACAGGAAGGACATTGAGGTGCTGGAGCAGGTACAGAGAAGGGCAACAAGACTTGTGAGGGGCTTGGAGACTGTGCCCTCCAAAGAGACACTGAAGGAACTGGGGCTGTTCAGTTGGAGGAAAAGGATGTTGAGGGGAGACCTTACTGCTCGCTTCCAATATCTGAAAGGTGCTTACGGCAAGAGCGGGGTTGGTCTCTTCTCACTGATGACAGGTGACAGGATGAGGGAAAATGGCCTTAAGTTGAGCCAGGGTGAGTTTAGGTTGGATATCAGGAAACACTTCTTTACAGAAGGGGTGGTTAAGCACTGGAATAGGCTCCCCAGGGAGGTGGTTGAGTCACCATCCCTGCATTTGTTTAAAACCTGTTTGGATGTGGTGCTCAGGGACATGATTTAGAGGAGGATTGTTAATTAGGGTAGTATGGTTAGGTCACACTTGGACTTGATGATCTTTAAGGTCTTTTCCAACCTGAGTAATTCTATGATTCTATGATTCTCTTGATAGGCACCACAGAGCTCCTGCCACAGATTTGAAGAGACTTATTGATGAATATATTGAATAGCATTACGTATTTGAAGACAGTAATGACAAATATTGATGTGATGGACACAGCCTGGTGTTGATAACATCAGTTAGGATGTGTCAGAGCAGTTTTTATCCCCTGCAATGCCTCCCAGTTAACTTTGCAGGTCCCTGGCCAATTACAAAGCTCCCCACACCCACTGAAACACCCCAACTTTTGCATATCCCCCCCCTTGTTTAAATCTCATCTCCAACTCACCAAATGAACACACCTGTAGTCTAACTGCTGGTCATTTAGCAAGCGACCTCATTTAGAAACTAACCCCCTCTGTCCAATTATCCCTTTTCTTCAGTCACATGTCCTTATGTAGCAGCATTGCTCATTTATATGCTAATTTTGCTAAGTCTACTTCAAAGGGGAGAATTGTTTGTTAAAAATCTTACACTCCAGCCTCAGTTCAGACCATCTCATTATTTACCTGCAAATTTAGGGAGATATGGGTAAAAGCTCTGTTCTTTTATGATCTATTGTCAAGGTGATCAAAGGAAACCATTCAATACGAAGATCAAAAAGAGTCTGGCTCCCAGCAGCCCAGCAGCTGGCTCTGCCAACTCCAGAAGTCCACAACCTCTGTTACAAATGAAGACTGATTTTACTATTAAATAACTTTTGATTACAAATTGGAGGGAAAAAAATACCCTTCACGATCATAGTCTCTGTACTAAGGTGTTAATGAAACTGGGTTTCAAATCGATATTATCTCAATTATTAGTCAAGGAATAATCACTATGTATGTAGTGTCTCTACTAATAATCCCCAGATAATGAAAAATATCCCACAGACATAACTAATACTGCTTGATAAATTGCTGGTGGCCCACAGCTAACCCAGATTTTCTTTTTTATATAGATACACTGCTCAAAGGATTTTTAAAACAGGAGCTCACACACAAAACTGTTTACTATTTAGAGAAGCCAAAAGCACTGACTGTAAGTTGAAGAATCAAACTGGGACACCTCATGTCCCACTCTGTTAAGGAATTATGTCAGCAGTGTAACACAATGTGAATAACGAACCCATGCTTTTCAGGGCTGACATAATTCCTCAGCCTAAGGAATTTCAAGAACCTCAATTTGTAGAAATCCTATTCTTGCAGAAAAGATAACCCACAGAAATTTTTAGCTTTGCCACAAATATATGTTAAATAGTATACAGTTTTCCTTACAAGAATAATGCGAGAACTAAAAATGTATAAACTTTCAGGCTTTTATCTTCCCTTTAAAGTCAAAATGCTGTTATTCAGTATAATGTGACTCTTTTCTAGGCTACCAATGGCAACAAGCAAGAGGCTGTGAACTGCAGTGTATTGGGGGCTCCACATGGGGACATAAGTATGTTTTGTGTTCTGAGATATTAAATGTGCTCTTTTTTTTTTAATGAAGTAATTTGGTGCATTTCTAAAAATACACTGAATTCTTCTAAAAATATTGAGCTATATCTAGAGAAGAGCAGCCTCCAATGCTGTTAGGAAAGGTATTTGTCATGTTGTTCTACAGCTGTTCTGTGTGATTTGGTGGTGGTATGTTGTACCCTGTCCTGTCAGTCAATAGTAAATGAATACCTCAGCAGGTCGTAGATGACTTTTAGTGCTGTACTCATTTGGAGCAGATCTAAAGCTGATGTTTTGACCACTTGTTAGTATTAAAGGTCTGATGACACTTTACAGCAGAGTTGGAGTGCAGGTTTTGGTGTCCTGGCCAAGTTCCAGTACAGGTAATTAAATTCTGTCTATCTAAACTTCCCCCTGTGGCTTTCCTTGGCTCAGGTATTCTTAATTTCCTGTCTTAAAATGTTCCATAGTGTTGCAGTGGTGCTGTTAAATACTTGTCAGGTTTCACCTCGGCAATGTGTGAGATGATTCATACCTTACAGATTTGCAGATATCTGCACGTCACTACAGCCTATGAGACCTGGAGGAAAGGTAGAGTAGAAATGACAAGATGTCATAATGACTATTTCCTCGATTAATTTTCTAATTTCATGATACTTCAGAAAAAAAGCCCTCTCTCCCTTTGTTAATGAAATAAATTCCTCTCTCCGTCGAACCTTTCATTTCTTCCATGCCCAGGAGAGAAGATAGCAGCTGAACAGAAGCGTGCAGGGCTAAACGAAAACCCAGATCCCTGATTATGCCAGCACATGAAGAAAACCAAGGCCCATATTTGAACTGCTGCCTCACCAGCAGAACAGTCAGAAACACATTTTTAACTTTACATAGTCAGAGGCTTTGAGAAATTTCAGTTCCAAATCGATCCTTATGCCCTGAAATCATGCTTAGGCTATTTTGTTCTTTTATTTTTTTCTTAAAATGTAACAGCAAAGCACTGAAATAGTGCTGAAGGTGAGACCAAGTGATTGTGGGCTTTAATTTGCTCCCTGTTTTGCCATTTCACTGACAGCTTAAAAGCTAAATGAATTCTAAATCACACACACATCATAAAAATGAAATACAGCTTCCTCTAAACCCTTGTTCAGCGTGGTCTGTGCAAGTCTGTGTTATTTGACACTCCTTCGTTATCTGCCATGTTTCCTCCTTCTGATAGTTTGGTTCAGCACTGCAAAACTTCTCAAACTTCTGGAGCCAGTCTGTGTGCTTCAGATATTCAGTCTCTCACCAAAAAGAAGTCAGGAGGCAAAGAAGTCTTCATTAGGGAAGAGAGGAAGGTTTTTCTACTGGT
Source organism: Tetrao urogallus (assembly GCF_951394365.1). Lineage (NCBI taxonomy): Eukaryota > Metazoa > Chordata > Aves > Galliformes > Phasianidae > Tetrao > Tetrao urogallus. Next base: position 56,487,471 of record NC_136817.1, read on the forward strand.
GGATTCAACCCACCCGAAGTCCACAGAACACCCTAGAGATGTCTACCTACCTGAATCTGTTGCTCAGATAAGAAGAAATGCCAAGTGAGGCTTTTAACTTCAGCACTGCTGTTCTGTTGCCTATGGTGAAGGAATCACCCCTCTATTTTAATACAAACAGCATGTCTGTCTACCTTATGGTATGCTTCATGTATTTATCACGAGGTGGCAAAAACAGAAGAGTAATAAGATGGAGAGATTTCATTCTAATACAAATTTCTCTGTACTCCTGCTGTCATGGCTTTGTCCTGCAGGCCTTGCTCCAGAACTGTATGCCATCATGGCTCGCAATGAAAGCTTTGTCTATCTTGTCTGCTCCTGTGTTACTGGCTGTCCTTTCTGCAGCTGTGTACTGATGAGGGGTAAAGAACATTTTAACTGTTTTTAAAGAGAAAGCAATGCCAGGTGTTGCTAATGACAAATACAGATCAGAAAAAGTGGGAAACAATGCCATATTGATTTGAGATAGCAGTATTTTGAGGAGATACCTGATCTCTACTTGATCAGATCTAAACGACAAAACGTACATGTCTCATGTCTTTGCAGAAAGCAAATTTTTCAAGTCTCAAGATTTCCTGAAATGTGCTCAATTAGGCCCTAATCTGGAAACCTAGAAGGGATTGTGGTCCCAGGAACCGCTGGGCTGTACACTTGGTGAAAAAGAAATTCTCTACACTCCTGAGCTAAAGCAAAGTCAAGGACAATCAGTGTTTCTAAAAAGCCAAAAAGTGATGGAAGGTATGGCGTAGGAAGTTCCAGTAAGTCGAGGTCAGTTTGAAAGTCAAGAATTTTCACTTTCTCCTCAGTGGATGCAGGCTGAGATCCTTTTTTTCAATTGCACTGATCCTGCTGCCCTTAAGCATAGAAAATTCCCATTTCAATCAATGAGAGCTGTGCATACTTAAGAGCCACTGGGTCGGAGTCATGAATATCTGTCTCTGATTGTACAACACATCAGCATTCTTATCGCTGATCAAAGGAACAGACATCAACAGCAGATGAGACCTTTGCACAAACCAGATAATAACACCATGTCAATATTTTCCTAAAATGTGAATAAGTGCATTAAGGAACAGGGCACACAATAGTCAAGAAAGTGAAGTGAGGGAGATGACTGGGAAATTGTACTGAATTCTTATTTAAACACAAAAATGAAATATTAAATATTAAATCAAATCATTAATACTAGAATAAAACATGTTAATTTGACACTTCGCCTTCGCTAAAGCAGCCTGTTACCACTTGCCTTGATATATAATCTTACACTAAATGTGATTTTTTGTTAACACTTTTTGATGTGCAATAGCAGGGATGGAAAGGTTTCCTTACTGTCAGAGAGGCAAGTTTCCAGCCAGGGATGCATGATGTGGTCTCTGAAGGTAGCCAGCAAAGGAGGTACAGCAGGGGTGACTATGTGGTTGCTCACCAGTGAAAAGTGTCCTCCCCCACTGACTTCACTCCCACACTCTTTTAAGCAGTTATGAGATCCCTCTCAGCCTTATCTTCCCCATACTGAAGAGTTCCAGGGCTCTTACCTTTTCCTTGTACAGGAGATGCTCCAAGCCAAGATTAATAAAATCTTTGCCACCCTCCACTGAATTCTTTTTAGGAAACCTTTGTTATTTTGGAAGTTTGGAGCCCAGAACTAGACTCCAGATGTGATGTCACCAGGGCAGAGTGGAGGGCGAGGAGGGCGAGGATCACCTCCTTCGACCTTCTGACCACACTCTTTTTAATGCATCTAAGGGTCCCATTGGCCTTTTTGGCCACAAGGGTGCACCACTGGCTCACGGCCAGCTGAACTCCCAGGTCCCTCTCTGCAAAGCTTCTCCCGAGCAGGTCAGTCCCTGACCTATACCTATGCATGCTCATTATTCTCCTCAGGTGTAGGACTTGCCCTTGTTGAATCTCGTAATGCTCCTCTCCAACCAAGTATCCAGCCTGTCCAGGTCTCACTGAATGGCAGCTTATTTTCTGGAGAAATTATCCGTTTTTCTACAATTTAATACAGCAAGAGCAGCCTTTGCTTACATAATTCTTCCTCCTAGCTTGGGATGGATATGTGATGAAGGAACATGAAATCATCACCAACTCTGTGTTCTCATTTTTCATTCCTCTGTAGCAGCCATCGGTACGGACACTCTTTATTTTCTGATGAACATTTTGTAACTACAGATTCTCTAAAGACAGAACTAGGTAACAGTGGCAGAGAGCTGAGTTATCTGCTCTCTTGTTTCTAACCATGACATATACTAATCCATTTTCTGTCCAGTAAATTGACAATTCAGGAAGTCTTTTTTATAAAAATTATGTTAGCGACAAGAAAATGAAAACTGATAAAATGGACAAAACCAGTATTTGAGCCAGATTCATGGAGAAATGATGGGGAGGACTCATTGGTTCTGCTTGGACCCACTCTGAGCAGAGGACTGTCAAAGGTCCCTTCCAGTCTATTGCAGTCTGTAAGTGAAGAAAGTGGGATGGGGAGAAAATGTACAGACATACTTTTGCAATGGATAGGCCTGCCCCAGATGTTCATGAGAGACTCTAGATCTCCCAGAAGACTAGATAGAGCTCAGCAGGGTTAGATGAGTTGCATTAGTTCCAGGTTATAAATATGTAGTATCAATCACAGAATCACAGAATAGCCAGGGTTGGAAGGGACCTCAAGGATCATAAATCTCCAACCCCCCTGCCACATGCAGGGCCACCAGCCTCCACGTTTAATGCTAAACCAGGCTGCCCAGGGCCCCATCCAACCTGGCCTTGAACACCTCCAAGGACGGGGCATCCACAACCTTTCAATCCATCAACAATTAAGTAAAAATGCAGAAGGGCTTTGAAGTTCTTCAGATGAGCACCTGATGTCTTAAAATGATAGCCAGGTAGCTCCAGAGAACTTGAAGGTGCCCAGCAACAATGCAAGGATAGCCCAGTCCTTCCCATTCCATTACCAATGATTTCTGAGAATTCCTTAGTCCTATCAGAAAAATGGTTATGTATCAGCATTGTCTGTAGGAAAGGGAGTCTCACATCTGTGTTTTTATAGTAGAATTTATAATTCTGTAAAGCACTTCACTGCTTGTGGAACACATTGTATAAAATAATAAATAAAAAGAGCTTGGAAACTGCAAGACAATCTGCTTCAAACCTAAGAAGACTCTAATCTTTTCATGCCATGAGGACGTCTTTTCTATATTCCCTTCCTTGGGATGTCAATGATATATTTTTCCAAAGCATTTCAACAATTTGACTGAGACCCAAGGGGAAATTCTGGACGCTTTGTGGTAGAGTAATGAGTCAGAAAGTTTTCCTGCCAGGGATTGAGAAATGCCTGACCTCATTTCTGAGAACACTGCATGCAAGGAAAAAATTTTGCCCTTAGTGGAATTCTAAATGTTTAGTGTAGAGTTCTGAACAGAGGGCAATAGCATCCCTTTTCAAAAATCAAGAATTTGTGATTATCTTTGTATTTACTTATAGAAACATATGTTTTATGTTAAATTTAAAACTTGAATGGCAGAATTAAAGTTGTTGGTTTGCATTATTTTAAATGAATGTATTAAAATGAAATAATATCAAAGAGTTTTCGATAATTCTTTATCAAATCCATAGCTTTGACCTAGCTGCATCTTTGTGTACATATTCTAGTCATCAGTCATAAATCTGGGAAAGCTGCTGGAGGTTCTTAAGGACCTCCAGTGTTGAAGATGCCCCAAGCAATCTATTCCCAGTGCCTAATCTGAGTTGTACTTGCTCCAAATGTAAACAGAGCATTTCTCATCTGATGTGCTATAGAGGACAATAAGCACATATTAGCCCTGTGGATATGTGGAGCAAGTTTTACGGAACTGTTGGCTATTAAAATTTCATCCTTTTTTGCTTTGCTTGGTTTGCTTATGATTTTATTGTGCGTGCCTATCTCTGTAACCAACAAAGGAAGTATTACTACTGTGCCTAAGTAAAATTCCATACATAGCTTTCAATTTTGTATTGTTTGTTTCTTCTGCAAAAGATCCCTAATTATTTAGGCACACAGGAAACCTCCGTGGCAACTCTTCTTTGGGTGACTGACTAAATGAAATCCCAAGTGCAGGCAGCAGGCTGCCTTGCTTTGTTGGTTTGCTTTAAGATTTAGTTCAGCAACTCCATAAAAAATATTATTCACTTAAACTCCATTTATTTGCCACAGAACTGGTTTAATTGGCTCCATCAAGGTTTGACTGCCATGTAATCTTGGTATCTGGTCATCAGACAAATATACACAAGTGTGCATAAGAATCTACAGGAAACTTACCAAAGCTGGTAGCTTACTGACATTTTCTTTTTGGTAACTGTATATGACATTGTACAAATGAAGCTCCCAAATCCTGTATATATTATATATATATATATATATATAAAATTTATATAATTTTATATATATTTTTAAGGCAGTGAGCGCCGTCACTACCTATAATGAAAGTCAGCCGTTTTATCCTGGAGACTAATATAACTCCTGGCCCTGGAGTTTGAACCCTGTCTCTCTCGACTGCCAGAGCATTCTCATTTTTCAACCCTGCTGAGAACACAGCTACAGCACATTTCCTAATTTTTATCATATGTCAGTGTGTTTTGCAAAAAGCAATTCCTTTTTTTTTTTTTTAAATAAAAATAATCAAATAAACCACACAGCAATGAATATATATTTTCCACTTTTTTACCTTACTTGATCAACTCATTTGAGAAGCCAGTGCTTATTTTCACAAGAGTTAGAATTTGTAAGACCTCAGTCAAAAATTTGACTTTTTTATATCTTATTAAATTTCATGTGGGTTATGCAGAAAATAAATTACATGCAACTGTACTACATAAGTACCATTGCTGTATTTTTTTTTCTCTGAGCAATTTCTGAAGGCTGTATAAATCATCGGCTAAATTCTGCCTCCCTACCTCCAACCTCGCTGAGCCAAAATCCCATTAAAGTTAACTTTAAGATTTGGCCCCATGACTGGATCAGTATGGGAAAGCCTGTAATTTATAAGGCCATATCCAGTCTATTATACTTCTGGAAAATGTGCAGAAATATATTTTTAAGAGACATTTCTCTCCAAGTTCCTAAAAAAGCCTGTGTAATTTCAGGAAGGCAATCTGATGGACAGATTTGTATGAATATTTATACAACTAATAACAGAGCCAACGCTTCTAAATATTTTCTAAGAATATTCACTCGAGTAAACCAGTGAATGTGTTTTGGCTGTTTGTCCTTTTTCTATTTACTTCCTTTGAATTTTCCCTTAGATGAGTTCACAGGCAGGAGTGTTGAAAATTCCTGTGAATAATGACACTGCTCGCATATTGGTTTTAAACTTGTAGCTCTGAATATTTTCATTAGAAATCTCTTCATTTGTGAATAGAAATAATGATGCATGGCAAGTGATACTTGGAAAAATCTTACGTTTTAGTTTTATTTAGTTGAGTATTTAGAAGATGAACTATTACAGGTGATCTGAGAGAACCTATTGAAACAGTAATTTCCACTAATTCAAGAAAATTATAAAGTGTCTTCAGAAAATATGCAAACAGAGAAAGGTTAAATCAATTAAGTAGGTTATTTACTGCAGAATACTCATTCAGGCATAGAAACTAACCCTGAACAGATGTACACAATTCTGATGCGTTCTTGTGGTCTATTTGAAGATAAATGAAAATGCTTAATGCTTAGTATCAAATAAATGCTCTTCAAAATGCTCTTTCAGATCTTCAATCGTTACCAAGAAGAACATGTGCAGTGAAGAATTAAACACTACAAATATATGTGTTTTAAAGGTCAATACCTGAATGAAGAAGTCTGTATTTCCAGCATGGGAATTAATAAAATCCCACGTATGCCTAAGCTCAAGTTCTCCATTAGTTTGAATTTTGATCTCTGGAATAAAAACAGTCCAGTATAATTTTGAGAACTATCCTTGAGGCCATTCCAATTGCAGCTAGGTCCCTTCAGCCCAGCTCTTTTCCAGGGGGTCATCTTAAGCCTGGCAGAGTTCCCACCAGTGGGCAGACAGCAGGCAGATGAGGGCCCCTAGCTTACCTCTGCTCTACGGTTTTGAATAAGGAATGAAAACAGATTGTGAAAAATGTATCAGTAAGGTCTGTTTCTCTTGCTACTGCCTTCCAGTGCAATGGGCATGAGACTAAAGTTTTTCTGATGAATGGGAGACAAGGACTCATTTATGGGTCTGGCAGAAAAGCTGGCATTGATTGCAAGAGTCTATTGGATCCATTAACCATAAAGCATGCTATAGATTTTAGAAGTCATGGGCTGTTCAAGCAATGGACATTTACTACAAAGTAACTACTTTACTCATGAAAGTTTTACATTCTTATGCTTAAACCGCTTGCATATGTAGGTGTAAATCATCCGCTTAAGTGTTCACATAGTCTGCAATTGTTTCAATGCCCATCACTTGTCAGATGTAGCTGGTTATTGCATTTTACAAGCACTAATATCTATGATTGATGTTTATATGTTCTAATTAAATTTACTGCTGATTAGTTGATCATTACTTTGAACAACAAGAAATTATATTTTATTACACCTATTTTATTACACTGATTGGCATTCAGTTTACAAACTATGACACCAATGGGAATAATCAGAGCTAATTGATTTCTAAAGAGGATATATTAATTACATAGATGTAAGGAAATGCAATGACTATTATTCTGTTTTAAAACAAACAAATATGAGACTATGAAGAAACATCCAGACCCTACAGTAATCCTTAATTTCTACACAAGTGCATTGGCCTTATATTTTTGATTGATCTGCCTCTGTAATGGATCTTTACTTCTGAGAGCTTCTCTTCTGATTCTGACTGAAGATCTGAAGAACTATGTCTTTTTTGATTTTAAGTTTAACACACTGCTTTTTTCATCAAAAAAAAAAAAAGTCTCCTAATGGGAGAAGTAATTGTTTTGGTTTTATGTTTGTAAAGCTTCATATCTTCTGGATTAAGAAAAAAACAATTTCAAATAACACTGTTATTAGTTTTAAATACATGAGTAAAAATGAATCAAGGACATAAAACACAAAAGTAGTAGAAAAAAAACCAAAAACTTAAAGCAATTAAAAACCTCTTCAGAGTCCTTACTAAAAATCTCATATATCTGGCTTCCCCTGCCTGTGGGTGCCAAGATGAAACATTCAACTAATTTTGCAGCTTTTAATACTAGCTTACTGGTTTTTGGTTCACGATTCTATTACATCCCTACTATCTGGTTCTCACATGTTGATATAATCAGTGCCATTGGCCCTAATTCAACAAAGCACTTGTGTCTGTGCGTAAATCCCTCTGACATCCATATATGGTTGCACTCTGTAGAATGGGGTCTGCTGTCATCACAAAATTAAACACGGAAAATAACTAGACTCAAGACTTTCATATGTGTCCTGGAAACTAGCAGCCGTCTGTGTAGAGTTCTGCATCCATTTTATGCAGGACTCTCACTGTGATCCTGCGGGTCTCTGCTGCATGCTCAAGCTGCTCTGAGGTGTTGGGATGCAGCATCTTCTCATAGATGCAAACTTTCCTGCCTTTGCTTCACACATTCACCCTCTCTCTCATGTTTTCTCTTTCTTTGAATTTGATGTTTTGCAAGCCACAGACTCAATCCTGCCTTAATGCTTTCTGGAAGCCACCTGTTGCAAGCTCAGGATCATATCTAGCTGATACATCAATACTTTCTTTAATGCTTTCGCTCACGTTTAGGTTTGCCAGTGAAGGCTGAAGTGTTTCTACTTAATATACACAGAAGGACCTTTTAAAACACACTCCAGTTAGAGTGTAGCTGAGAGTTTCTTATGAGCACATGCTCCAAGAGGAAAGCTGTAGGCTCCATCCTTAGAGAACTGCTGGCTGTCTTAATGCCTCTTCAACATGATTCATACAAAAGCACTTAGGAATATCAGTCTGTCCATGTGTTGTTCACCAACTTTCCCAGTTCATGCACGACCAGCAGCAACAGCCCATTGGTGTGAATAATTTATGTCTGGGGGAAAAGCATTTTTACGTCTTCATATGTTCACCCATTAAGCGCAACTCAAAACCCACAGGAATGCACAGAACGTCCTGGACTTCACTGAGCTCTGATATCCTTAAAGGAATAGAAACTTATTATCATACTCCAGTGCTGCAAGTAAAAATAGCTCAGGAAAATACTGTTTCTAACAGAGGATCTTAATGAACTTAATACTTTTTAATTATTTTAGCACTGTAGTACTGACCATAAGATAGATGCCAACCTGTCAGTACAGTCATTACCTGGAGCTATACTTTAGCTTTGCAGAAAGCTATGCTTTAGCTTTGCAGCAGTGCGTGCAGCATGCATTCATTAAAACATGCAATTCCAAAGATATTTTATTTTAGATTCTTCTCTTCATACTAGTGCAATACTCACTGTGAATAAAATTAGCTCATTATACATTGATAAGAAGCTTCTGAAGTAAGGATAATGTTTGTTTGTATGAATCCTTACCTCAACTCACAAAAGTTTCTTTGTCTTTACAGTGAAATTGGAACCTGGCTGGCCTCCCTCCAGTGTTTATTAAAACTCTCAAATTCCATATTTCAATAAACTCTTGCTTTTTTGTGGTTGAAATTCAAGTAATGGTGTTTATCCATCAGCAAATACTGCATAAGTGATGGCAAAAGATAAAAATACTCTCTCAGTACGTCTACAGGGAGTGTGATTTGTCTCCAGATGGACTGTGTTGTTCCACTGTATGGGGAAGGTTAGGCACTCAGGCATAGCTTGGGTATTTTAAGAGTGATTACTCAGAGATAAAGCGTCAAGTAAACAAATCTAAAGTAATCATTACATTGAAGAGGAAAACTCACTGTTGACAGTCCTTGTCAGACTACTGTAATATGCACAATCTCATAGCTCTTTCAAAAGTGGCTTGCTTGGTCCTTTGGAAGATCTCTTGGTCGGCTTGTATTCTAGTTGAACAACTGCTTTCAACAAAGTTGCGGTATTTCTGGAAAGTCTGAGCAGCCCTCAGCTAGCATTCAGTGGTTGTCAAGCTGGGAGATGGCTTGTGCGCAGAATGGGCGGACAAGGAGCCGCGAGAAGATGCAGCCTTCCCAGCTGGATGAAATCTGACTACAAATTAGCTACAAAATCCTTACGTGTCTCAACAGGGCACACAGAGAATTCATACAAGTGAATTTTCATAAGCTTAGAAAAAAGGAACAGTATCAACATCAAACCAACCACACAGGTCGGATTTCAACTTCTACTATAGCTACAGGTATGGTAGAGGCCTTTTTTTTTGAATTAAGTAGTTTTAACCTTAGAAATAAAATCTTTCCCAGTCTTAACTCTGACAAAGCCTGAAATACTGATTCTCAAGCACTCAGAAAATATCAGTCGGAGGCAGAAGAACAGAGAATTTCAGTCTGGCTGAAGTAATAAGATCACTTAATGGGCTGAGTACTCTGCTAAAGGTGATGGTTATGGGCCTGAAGAACTCACAGTTGCAAAGCCAAACACTGAGCAGTAAAAAAAAACTAGAATTGATGTTAGATGCCAAACTTCAATTTGCATCCCTCTGTGCCATATGCAGGCTTTAAACATATGCTGACTTTTTTCTTTTTTTCCTTCCAATAAAACTGCCATCTTGTCCAGTGCCCAGCATGAGCAGGGCTCGTGAGAATGTGGTGGGGGTCTGAAGCGAGATGTTGTCTGTCCTTGGAAATGGCTAACTTCTGCTTATTGAAATAAAAAGTTTTTAAAGCAACCTTCTGAGGCAGACATCCATGATAACAAGGTACAGCAACCTGAAAGGCATCTCTAGATCTTAAAGCAGGTCTTAAAACAGGAAAGTCAGAGGAAACATAACAGCAGGGAAGTCAGCAGTAAAAAAAGAAAACACTTCTTAAAATCATCTCAAAAACAAAAACCTACTGTATAGGAGTACACATGCACTTTCTAACTAGCAGGTTTGTTGGTAAAGAAAATTTTATACTGTCTTTATAGTCACACTGAACATGTTTTTTTAGCCAGAAATAACATTTTCTGAACAGTTTCTATTTAAATAAATAAAAAAAATGTTTTTCGTAAAACCAAAATGTGTTCAACAATGTCAGCTTTTTTTTTTTTTTTTTTTAACAGATAATATTTTGGGTGTAGAAAGAAAGAAAATATTTGGTTCATGATTATTCCACAAACATCTGAAACCCAATGGCTTAGGCTGCTGTTCTCTAAAGGAAATGTACAAGAAAAATCACAGATTTGGAGAGGTATATGTTAGAAATTAAATGTGGCACTTTGGTAGGCTAAGGTACTACATCAATAGAATGGCTTCTACTATGCTATTTTCTGTCTTTATTGAAACAAATAGACTGGAGAATGTTCTTGAAAGTAGGCTGTCCTACTGAAAGGGGAATGCATGTCTTGGAAAAGATACTTTGCATCAAACCAGCTTTATGAACAAAAGCTGTTTCCCTGCAGAGGTATTTGTAATTCTTGTTACTTTATTATGAGTGTTTTTTTCCTCTGTCATGACACAGAAATGGTTAACAGCAAACTTTTGAAATCAGATTTGAAAAGCTTGATGAAAGAGCCTGATGTTTTGCCAGATTTTTCTTTTCCTCTGCGGACAAAGGCCTTGAATGCTGAAGGCTGAAAAGCCTATTATCACTAGAAAGAAATGTAAGTAAACAAGGCATTACAATAATGAATTCTACAATACATGACAGGAAGGCAAGAACCAGCTCTGTGCAGCAAGCAGTGAAAGATTTGGCTGTATCTTGGCAATTTTTCAAAAATGATAACAATAAGAGGTTTTGTCGCTTCAGACATGTAAATCAAAAGGATATTTCAGCACTAAAAATGATATGGAGAGTTTCTAACCACTGACCCCAAACCAGCATTCAAAAATAGATATTAAAACTAAGAAGCTATAATCCTACAGGCCATGCACAGTCAAACCTGAAGAGCTAAAAAGATTGGATTTTTAAAGGCCATTTGAAATTAGGTTGGCAATAACTACCCTTATCCACAGGAGAAAGATTTTTGGTATTCACAGTTAAGATGTGATAAAAAGGAATAATCCAAAAATTATACCAGGAGTATATTTCAAAACCAGCATTCAAAATGGCCTGAAATTCCCCAATCCTGTTCCGAAATAAACAGCAAATACAGTGGCCATGCACACGCATAGTTTGGACTGTAAGGACTCTATGAATTGTATTTGTAGGAAGTGAAAGTGAGTAGAAGTGAGATGTGAAGATGGAGAAATTTGATATTTAGTCTTGCTACAGTGCATTAACAAACTGTGCACATGTGACTGGTGCCACAGTAATTTGGCAGATTAGAAGGAATCTATTCAAAACTTCATCTAGTGATAAAAATTTGCATGTTTAAACTCCCGAAGCAGAATAGAGTGCCTGTATATGTGAACATAGAAATAAAGATATAGTACAACAACCTCTTGATGGTGACTTGTGGCTTTTGCCCTCTCCACATGATCTGTGAGCAAGAAGAGCCCTCACTGCCTCCATGCAGTATAGTTCTTAATGCCACTGACAGCAGAGTACTGCTGACTTATCTGGGGCATCCTATGGGGATGAATATTGTCACTTCAAGAGACATATCAAAGAGCAGACAGGATTGGACTGAGCGCTTGTTCTTTCTAGGCCCTAACTACAAATTCATACCAAACAAAAAAAAAAAAAAGCAGGAAATGGGGCCTTAAGCAAGACAAATAATGCACTCAGGTGAAGTGAAATCTTACTGCATATAGGATGTAGGTATTGCCACCATGCTGAGGTTAGCACTGTGCTTAACAGCCCACAGTACAGCAAAACAGACAGACCCTTTGCTCCCACATTAAACTGAGCAACTGTGACAGACTTTTAGCTACTCTGTGACCTCCCCTGTGGGATGTGCTCCTCTGAGAAGTTTGTCAGAGCCACATTCGGAGAGCTAGAGTACAGTAAGGTCAAGCAGCAAAAACACCACAGATCTCAGTTCCTGACTTCGTGTTCTTCTGCATCAAACTGCCCCACAGAGATGAGCCCCAGAGATTCTTCTTGACAAGCCCTATGCCTGAAAGAGCAGTATGGAAAAGTCAGCAGGTTTAGGTATGACCAAGTCTGTGAAGAGTAGTTAAGATGATTTATCTTCAGTGAAGAAGACCTGCAGGAGAAAGAGTGATGCATTGTGATACACACTTCTCTAATGAGGAGTGGAAAGCAGTAACATTCCAAGAAGAGGCTGAAAACCCATCTTGTAAAAATTTCCACAGGATTCAGCAACCAGGCTGTACTATGAAGTAAGCAATGTTAAAGAAAGTATCTGGGGCATGGGAAAAAGCTTTCCCTCTTGACAGGATCAGATCAGGCTCTGATCCAGGCTTGGATGGATCCCAACCTGGAAGCATTTATGAGCAGCTCAGCCCAATCCCCAAAGCAGAAGCAGCCCAAGCCTGCTCCTGGACCAGCAGTGATGACACATTACGACTACGATTATTAGTCCCACCACAAGCTCAGAAATTTCTGTGAGTTCTTGTGTGACATAGCATGGCATGCTTTTATGCAGCTACAGCTAGTTTCAAGCAGAGTAGAAAAGTCTGAACATGTTCTGGATTAGTGCTTCCCACTGTTCCCTAAAAAGCCAAGACCATTCAGCAATAAGATCACCTACAGACCAAAAATAAGAGGAAAACTTCATTCACTTCTTCAAGATCACGTAACTTTATAAGAACTGTAACACTAGTAACATGAGACTTTGTCAAGGTCTTTGCCATGAATACCCTTTAAGTAATTGATGCCATTGAAACTCTTTAGCCATCTAGATGGTGAACCCAGTGTTTTTATTCAATTACTGTATTTGAGTTAAAATATGGGTGGTGAACTACAGTTCCCAGACACATTCCACGGTGTTCATGCTTAGTAGGTCACAAAATCATTTAAGTGTTATTGTAAAACTCAAGAAGGTTGCGGGGTGGGGAGTGGCAGGGAATGGGACGAACGAGTGAGAACAACCAGACCATCTTGGACAAATTGCACAACGTTCCACTTGCCATTCAAGATTTACTAAATGACATTTATCCAGAGAATACAATGTTATACAGGAATGACAAATAGCACAGTATGTTATGGAAAGGAATTCCTCAGCCAGTTAATTTATTTTTCCAGAAAGGGAAGGAGGCTGCAAAAAATCGCCATTGGACAGCTTAGTCCTAACGTTAAGAATGTAGCTCTTAGGCACAGTGTTATATGCATCAGGTTGCTTACCTGCAGAAGCTACCAAGTATGTTGCAGAGTGGAAAGCATGAAATATGTGTTACTTTTATATTTTGGTGGCTATAATTGAACCATTTTATTTCCAGCCTGGCAACATGAACGTGAAACATGGCAGCTTTGTTGAACATTATGCCCAAGACAACAAATTATAAAGTTGGTTGTTTTTTTTTCACTATAAACCTTTTCCTAGAGATATTTTCCTATTGTATGAAAGCCCTTTGGCTCACAGTAAAAATTCCCTTTCTGACAGAAGCTTCATCTGATGCCTCCTCAGGTATGACCCAGTGCGCTAAGTTTCTTGGCACACTTGTGATATATTTCATGCCTAATATGAACACATTTGATAGGTATGCTCCCTGTTTACCACAGGTCTGGTGCCTGGTCTAATAGCTAATTCTGACTACCTCAAATTACAGTGTTTTTTAAACTTTTGCTCAGCTTCTCTTTTCATTTTTAATTGTCATGGGCTTAAATTACACCTCTCTGTTTCATATATCCTATTGAGTTACACTCCATGCAGCTGAACTGAGAGACCAAAACCATATTAGACTAGATGCTGTGCAAACATCAACAAAGGGGAAAAAAAAAAAAAAAAAAAAAGATACATATAGAATAAAACAGAAATGGAGAAAGAGGATGCCTGAAGAAATGTAATGCCAACAGGCTTTTGTACATGAGGCCTTCTCTTGGAATGTTTTAGAAGGTAAGTCTGTCTGACAGAGTTAGTCTAGAAGAGATGAAAATAAAAGAAAAATCAAGACAAAAAGAAGTGAACCAATGCAGCTAGGAGTGACCACAGAATGAGATGTGGTTGGCTAATCACAGGAAATGCCCTCATGCACCTACATGCACTGCCTGAGAAGCTGTGACAAAACAATACACGTACTTGCAATATTTGTAACAGCGCAGCCTACATTAGATGTTTAGATAAGGTACTAGTGATTCAATGGTGAAGATCTACATGCCCCACAGCAACAACCTTTGGCTGCTGAACACAGGAGATTGTGGAGGCCCCCACCTGAGGGCAGAGAGCTCTTTCTCATACCTCAGTGGGCAAGATGGGATACATGAACTTCTCCCTAAACAGAATACTACTGCCAGCTTTGTGGATGCCAGAAAACTCAAACTTCAAAGGATCTTCAGTTCTATATTCCAATAGGGTAATAAGTATTCCTTTTTTCCCCCTACTATTCCTTAGACATTTTCAGAAGTTCTCTGTGGATATCCATACTTACATAATCAATTCATAGCTAAAATTCATCAAGGAATAAAGAATAGGTGTCCCATCAACAATTCACTATTGCAGAAAATTGTATTTGTTAAAATTAGAAAAGTTGTTGAATATTGATGCTAATTACTAAAGTTGAGTATTTGTGGTAAAGTGATACAGACTCAGTCATTAGAAAAGAAAAATTAAGCATTTGAAACATACTGGTTTCCAATGACTGTTGAAATTCAATATGCTATCACTGGAATTATTTATTGATCTGCTTAACAGTTTTACAGACCATTGCCGTATACTTGTTAACATCTGAAAAGCAAAACCAAACCAGCCATCTTTTATGTTCACTCCATCTTACACTGTGACACATTTCTTGGATGAACTATAAGCAATAAATTCCGTGCTTGCTGCATGTTTTTGAAAAACTATACAATCTATGGAAGCATCAAAAATAAAATCTTATAACACAGATGATGCCTTTCCCATTGAAATTCCTATGGTTTGACTTGCAGAGGAATCTTGATGTGCATTTCCTCTGATTTTAGTAAATAGTATGAATAAATTCTCAAACTGACTTAGTCACTGAAATACCTTACTCATAGATGACTGCCTTCCAACACCTCTCTCTGCCTGATTTAGGAGCTTTTGGGAGAACACTTTTGGAAGAAGAAAGAGAAGCTTTATCAGATACAATTGCATTTTAGAGGAAAAAATGAGACTCAGAAGCCAAAGCAGTTGATTCGCAGGTGCTGCTGCTGCTGTTCCACTTCATGTAGTCACCACCGTAAGAACCAGAAAAGGTAGAACATACAGAACACAGCTAATTAGCACAGACAAAACCAAACTTTTTAAATCTCTGTCCCAAGGGATATTTTTATATATTAATCATAGAATGTCTCTAAGAAGAAAGATCACAGAGATTTGAAAAGGATGGAATAACCAAGTAATCTGACTATTTTCAAAATGTGATAAGCTTGAGTTCAAGTCAGTTCTTCAGATCATGTAGAAAAAGAATTTGAGTCGTGGTCTTTCATGTTCCTAGTGTTTACTCTGACCGCTTAACTCCTCTGGACATGCACACACAATCTCTCACTCATCCACTCCCTTCTTTTCCTAAAATGTTTTTGTTTCATACTTCAGGTCTACTGACAGGCTGTCCTTCTGTTTCTATGCATAGTTTGAGTTGTTAGCTTTGGCTGTGGGCAGCAGTAATAGCAAACTTTTAGAAGTTTCTAAATGAAAAAATAAATAAATAAATGGAAATATTTTGTTGTTAGTGTAGCTGACTTAAGATGGGTTGAAATCAAAACGAATTGAATGTCAGTCTATGAAACAATTTGCATTCTAAAACTATTAATACTTGAGTCTAGTCCTAAAACTGTAGAGCTCCTGTTATCTCTAGAATAATTGCTAGAATTTCCCCATAATATTTTTTCAAATTTTAATAGAGACATCAAACAAAAGTTGAAAGATGTAGATTAATTAAGGTTTATAGTCCAGTATCTAAGTTCCTTTAAGACACATGTTGACTGTCAATTAAATTGCCACGCTTTCTTTGACTTCATGAAAGATATTCCTTGAGATAAAAACTAGGATAGCTGAAAATAGAAAGCTTCATGTTCAGAACTATAAATTTGGGAACAAAGGAAAACAAATTCTTTGTTTAGCTTTCCATACTTACTCAACTGAACATTTTATCTGAGGTGTGACACCACTTAATAGCTATTTATGTATAATATCTGCTTTGTAATATTACATGCATTAGAATTAGAAAAAAAACAGCTTGTATGTGAAAAAAGATTCTATTATCCAAGTTAGCTAATGATGGATAACATACCATCTGTATTAGATTTGCTAGAAATTGAAGAACATGAACTTCAGGTGTGTATAAATCAGAGGTTAAGTATTTCACCTTTAAATCTAGTATTAAAGTTAAGGAGAAAATCCTGTGAAAGAAAACGAGAGATGAGTCACTGTAATCCATGTGGGCAGGATTTCACCATCATCTGTTTCTCAGTGCTGGTGCTCAGTCTGTACCAGAAGGCAAGACCTCCCTATTCAGCAAACACCTTGTAGTGGCTTTTACTGGAGCTTTGCACCAGAGCTGTGCTCTGTAGCTGTGTTGGGAAAAACGGTCAGTTGAACTGCAGCCAAAGAAGTTTACTCTGGGATCTGGAGAAAGAATAGCTAGTAGGTATACACCAAGTTGGCCTCTAAATCTGAAAGCATGTGACTGTTTGTCATAGTCTCCAGGAAATGATTGATGTAAGTAGCTCTGCATCATCTTTTACTTGCAGGATTTGACAATCTTCTGGTAACCTTACAGGTGTGCAGGTCCCTTACTGTTTTTCTGTTACAGTGCCTATCCACAAATTGACCAGAACTGAGTTCTCTGAATTTCAGGACACTACAGTTGACAGAAAATATTTTCCAATAATGAGAAAAACTATTTCCATTCTCTCATCAGCAAACATTTTCAAGTGCTGCAAAAGCTACATAGGAATGCTCTGAAGGTTTAGGAAGACTAAGCCCTGATTGATTAGCATTAATGATTTATAATGAAGGAAGCAATTGCTTCATTTGTGTCTCGCAGTCATGCAGGATTTCATGAGGGAGGCGGGTTTGGAACTAAATGATATTTTAAAATGTAAAATTCAACAAAGCGGTTGCAGATAAGTCTGAAGTAGCCATGTAGGCTCTTTGCTCTCCGTCAATTTATTTTGAAAAGCTGCATACTTCCCTTGGTGGATCAAGTTTTGTGTCAATGCATTTGAATATTGTGGGGCGTTACAAATATTGTGAGATTGGGCTGAGCTGCTGGAATACAAGTGTTGATTTCATGCCGTGCTTTGCAATAGATGTGCCTTTGTGTAAAGCAGTAAAAATTGGTAGAGATGGGATACAAGTAGCAGTAAAAAGAAAAATGTTGAGACTCTTTCTTTTAAAATACATCCTGCAGTTTAGCTATAAAGCTCCTTATTTTTAGAAAACCAGTAGAATTGTTCAGGCTCTGCCCCTGCAGTTTCAATAGCAGTCTAGTGCTTTAAAACCACGACCTTGAAAAGAAAGCGTTTACATTGTAAATGTACTGGCAGTATGTGGACTATTCTATGAGTGAGTATCCAACTGCGGCAAAAAGTTCAGAAGCAGATTTTCTTTATTCTGAAAGGCCTAATCCGTGGGGCTTTTTTAGTGGTAAAAGCACTTGGTTCTAATTGTGACTTCTAGCAGTGAACCTGTGTAATTCTTAGCTTTCACACAGACAATTAATTCTCCTGAATACGAGAACCATGAATTCTGATAGGTGTTGATACAGAGCATTTCTGATGGTACAATATTCTACAAACATAGGGGACCTCTCAAAGCTGGTTCTTCTGCCTAAAACGCAGCATCATCTCATAGGTTGTGAACGTATGAGGATTAAGGATGACTGGAATACTTGAAGGTTAAGCAGAAAATAACACGTATGGTAACACGAGAATGAAGTGTGACTTTTGAGGGACTTCCTGCTTCCAGGGAAGCCTGTTGGAGGACATGTGGCAGAGAAGAGGTTAAGCACAACTGTAAGCACGCTGCATCAGGGCCAATTCACAGTAAAAAAATTCTGTACAACTGTTTTCCCCATAGACAAACTCCCTGGAAAGTATAGCTTTCTTTCACCTAGCCGCAGTGTTACTGGGTTCTCTATTCTTTTATGGAGTCTCAGTCACAGCTCTACAGTTTTGGAAGATTTCTGTTTTTAGCTGAAGATCTGGAATTTTTATTATGTATGGAAAAATAAGTACAGCTTTCCTAAATTTACACTTCTCATCCTTTAAAGACAAGATGAATGTTCTGAGCAATAATAAATAAATCTGTTAATCTGTGCTAAAATTAAATTGGTCATTTAAAGAAATTTAGCATCTGTTCTTTGTCGCAAATAATCTTAAAACAACAGATTATCTCCTCTCTCAATTTAGTCAAAATTAATTGAAATCTTTTGCACAGGCTGTACTTGATGAAAATAGTCTATAATTAAGATAAGTTAATAATTATTGTTTTATCTAATTGTTGTAATTATATGGGAGCCAAAGAGGATAAGGTCAATAGTTCAGTTAATTGAAGTGGAACCACATCAGAGATCAGACAGTCACCATCCTCCTTTACTGTTGGTTTTCACCAACCAAGGGCATTGATGATTCAGTGGGAAGAGGTAGATTAGGCATGTCAACAGTTACCAGCATATTTTTGGTACAAGTCTCACTGGTTGAATCTGGCATAAATGACTGAAATATTATCCCCTTGACTCTCATGTCGTCACCCAACTTTCATATTGAAATATCTCTATCAGGGAAACCAAAGCACCTGCAGAAGATCCCTTCATTTACAGTGATACTAAAACTGTGCTAGAAAAATCTAAAGAAGGTGTTTTGTGGTCAAGATCTAGATATTTCTTAGTTGGTCCTCTCCTACTATGTAGAATGGAGTAGCTGATGAAACAATTAAGAATAAAAACATTCTTAATTATGGGCATGTTTCGTTACTTTGCATGAAAGGCTTCTAAATATGAAGTTCTAGAGCAGTCTTGTGAAAATTTGAGATTGGGCCACCATCAGGATAGCAGCAGAGAAAGTCGTTACCGCTGCACAAGCGCTCATGTCTTTCAAACACAGCAGCAATACATCTTATGCTTCTGAAGTATATGATTGCTGCAGCCTCCATCTCACAGCTGGATAGTTCAATATAAAGCTGATTATACTCTAACGTCAATGGCAGCTTGATAGTTATGTCCAGGGACTCCATTTGACAAGATAAATAATCAGGTCAGTGTATACTGCTCATTATGCACTCAGCTGAACGTCACCTGCAAGAATTCATCAAGTAGAGCCAACAAGACACTGTCTTCCTAGCATTTGATATCCTGGAGTAAAACTGTGTCAACTCAAAGGTGATGGTTCTTCTTCAGCACAGCCATCAAACAGTCAGCATAGACATCAAACAAATGATCATAGAAGGTCATGATCTTGCCAAGTGTAACTGCCTTGCTTACAGGGAAAGCACAAATAGCTATAAATTATTAGGATTTGATGAAAAAATTAGGACAGCCAGTTCTGGAGTTAACAGTAATTAATTTTTTTAAAATGAAAGCATCATTCTGTTCCTGTGATTACAAGATCTTAGTAAAAACAGGTGATTCTTTCTGCTTTTCAAGTGCTTAAAATTATGAAAGTCCTTGTGTCTTGCATTTGAAAATAGTTTTGTTGGATTAATGATTGCTTCCACGCTGTCATTATTTTGAAAGTACTTCTACAGAAATATTCATAAGGAGTATGGAAAGCTCACTTTTGAAATATTTGCTTTCTGCTTGGTAGAACTGAAGTTCCAACAATGACGCTGCACCTATACCTTTGTATGTGGGTATATGAATAGGATACAGCACAGTATACTCCCTGATCTCCTGTCTTCTCTGAGAGCATATATATGGGAACAAGATGGCTACAGATAAGTTCCAAATGTCCAAAGCATGCAAACATCAGTCCCAGCTACCCTTGTAACATACAGGATGAGTGTCCTTTTAGAAAGTTCACCAAGAAATCTTGTCTGCAGGCTGTTGGCTAGACCATGGCACTGTACTGGCTAAAGCAAAGCAGCACCCCAGATATCGTGCCATCCAACCTGTGGACACCAACAGGGCATAACTTGAGCCAGGTCATGGGGGTACCCAGAAATCCAGTCTGACCCTGCTTTTCCTTGCCTTTTGTGAGGCTTACAGTGCTGGTATGAAGAGCCCTTATGATGAAAAAGCAGAGTAGAAGTAGCCTATATCCACAGGGGTATTTTGAGAAGAGCAGCATGTTTCCATTGTTCTTCCTGCAGCTGAGATCACAGGCTTCTCCTAACGAAAGTAGCTGCTGGCTGTATTCATAATGGGGATGCTATGAAGGCATAAATATAAAAGAAGAGAAGAAAAAAGTCGTTTTTATTTTTAAGCAATCAGTGAATCTGGAACTAGAAACATAAAAATACCCTTCATTACAATAATTTAATTATTTGGTAATGTCATTCTACAACATAGCAAGGCTTCCTTGGATGCCTTTTCTGCTTCTAGTAGTATCTTCTATACTTTTCATAGAATTTTACCTTCCTTCTGAGTATTAGATATTTGTGGTTGGTTGTTTCTCTTTAAACATGGCTTCAACAAATTTCTTATTTCTCTTCAGGGTGAGTTAAACTTCATTTCAGTGCAGTTGGTCTTCTCCTTTATTTTGTCAAAGTTTATTTTCTGCACTGAAGCATATACAGCTAGTCTTGCACAACTAGTCAAAAACAACAAACAGGTCATATCATCTATGTTTCTGTCCCAAAGAAAAATCCATTACACTTATGTCATTCCTGCAGTGTTTCCAATTTATTCTAAACAACTCTAATGATCAAATTACCACATTCTCATTAAGTTATTTATTCCAGTAAAATGGAAAAAATGAGATTGTATTAAAACAAACAAAAAAAAACCTATCACCATATTTTTGCAGTGGACTCCTTTATATTAATGCAAAAATTCTTTAATCTGAAAATAAACAACTCTGTCTAGCAGCTTGTTCAGGGTTGGTGCCTTCCCACTCGCAGAATAAATGAAAAACAATCACAACTTTTGAGCTGTACAAGCAATTGGAAATCCCTTCCCCTCATTTCAGTTCTTCTAATTCTAGGAGCAGACACTGCATATCTGAGTACCTTCACAGTTTCAGGGTGCTTCAGAAGGTCTTTATGGGAAAGATGTTAGGTATTTATGTGGGAGACAGTTTGGAGGTATGATTATAATGACACTATGTACAGCATCATTGTGTATTTTGAATTAAGGTCTTCCAATTTCATATACTTGATGTTTTAGTCATGTTCTTTAACTGAGCTATATTTGAGATCTTGGCAGTAATCTTTTGAATCTGGGATGCACTCTGCTGTTGCATGCAGTATTGCTTATGGCAGAATAGCTTATTTACATAGATGGATTTTGCTGCATACTGCCATCTTCTAGATGCTCAGCTCATCCTTTTCTGTATGGTCACTGGCTGTGACCTCTGAGAGGTAATGCTGTCTTCTCTATGCATTGGTACAGCCGTAGAACAACGTCTCGTTCCTTTCACAGTAAGAGATACTAACAAAGCATAACTAAGGCAAAAGCAATGACAGTGTAACATCAAACACTGTTTTGTTGATAACAGTAGCAAACAGCGGTGGGTGCGTCAGGTAAACAGGCAATCTCATAAACAAATTTCAGTTTCAAGAAACATACTGAATTTCCTTTGAGATTCACAATACAGTGTTTCCATATATTATGTTTCATAATAAAAAGGTTTCTGCAAAAATCTTGATGCAGATATATAAAAATTTATTTGTTGGTGGAGTTGTTGGTGGTAGATTTTGGGGGTGGGGGGGGGGATATTTTTGGTGATTAGTTGGTTGGTTTGTTTGTTTTCATGATAGCTGGCACAGTCCCTTCATTCACTCGCCTGCCAGCTGCTTTATTAGTCATTTTAACTGTCGCTAAGCAGGACTAACAAGCCACCAGAGAGACTGGCTGAAAGGGAAGTTAAGCAGCTGAATGGAATGCAGTTGGAGGAAGAGGGGACCATAAAACAAATACTCACAAAAGTTACTTTAAAAAAAATCTTGCTCTACTTTTTTTAAAAAATAAGAAACACCATGGGAATCACTGGGGTGCTTGTTCTTAGCCCTGAAGTGCAGAGATTTTATTTTCTGAAAGCCTGCACACTGACGAAATTGCCTGTACTGGAGGTCTGAGCAAGTAGTGCCCATATTCTAGGAATATCTTTCTCTGCAAGTTTTAGCAACCAAAGCCTGTATAAGTTGCTGTTATTGTGCAGAGCCAAAGCAGGTGAAATTAGGGGGAAAAATCCTGCTCCTGTTATTTCTGGATTACCCTCAACAACTGCCCGCAAAGCACCCCCAGATATCACAGCATCTCTGCACCGCTAAAATGTGTGTGATCTTTGCTTCCAGAGTGCAGTCAGAAGTCCAAAGGCACTTCTGGTGCTGCAGAGAGAGGGTCCTGATCTTTTTCATGGTGCAGTGTGCCAAGTGTCTTAACTGCTCATTAAACCCACTTTATTGAGAGGCTTGAGAAAAACAAGTTCAGCACTGTGAAGGACAAGTTCTCCTAAATCTCCAAGGCAGAAAGGTACCTCCCAGTCCCAGCAGAAGGGTTCAGATGCAGATTATCCTGCTGCTACACTCACACAGCCGATCACGGCTCCAACATATGTTCTTTGCTTTTTTGGCTGGAGTTACAGTTGTCTTTCCCTTCCTCTCTTTCTCCCCCCACCCCCTCCACCCTCGCTCTGACTCTCACAGGAGCAATAAATGCCAGTAGTAAATATTCTCAGCCTTGCAAGGATTTCACTAAATTAACGTTCACATCCAAGCTTTGGGCAACTTCCTGCGTTCTAAATGGGATCCAAATGAAGGTTTTTCAAAGTCTATGCAGTATAATAATAATAAAAAACATATCTAAATCATTAAAATGAATGACAGCATTCCCTATACCAGTTCTGGCCTCCATAAATTATGTATAAAAGTAATCTGCATTATATTAGCAAAAGATAAAAATTAGAAAAGGGTGAGAGTAAAAATGTCTCATTTTTCGATAGCACAAAGAAAAGGTTCTGTGCTCCTGAGCTCAGAGCTCCATCTCGTGGGTGACAGTGGGTGTGAAGCCATTTCCTGCTTACCACAATATGTTTTCTTCACTTCCACTCGTTAGGAAAGAAAACCATTACGAGAATAAAAGCTTTTTACTGAACAATGACAGCAAACCAAAAGTGGTAAATCAATGCGATACCAGCACTGACTGTACGTCTTTACCCAAACTCCTTCTCATTAGAATCAAAGGATGATTAAATCTCAGAATGTCCTGCATTGGAAGGGACCCACAAGGATCCTTGACTCCAACTCCTGGTTTGTTTTTTTTGTTGTTTGTTTGACAGTGCGAAGAGGAGCCTTGTGCTGCTCTTGAGCTCAGCTTCACTCACATGCAAGGATGCTGCTCAGCATCCTCTGCCCTTTATGTCCTAGCAAGCCTTACCTGACTGACAGGCAACATTTTTTTTGTAATTTCTTAACATCTGCGGTGTGCTTACAGGATTCCAGTCTACATATCTGGTTAGTATTATAGTCTAATTCATTGCATTGTGCACCTTTCAATACTAATGGTTCCCATGGGGCAGCACTATCTCTCCAAGACACCCTTTGAGTATTTATGAATACAACCCTCTTCTCTTAATAAAAGAAGAGAGATAAAGCAATATAAAAACTAGCTTTCCTAGCAGTTGTGGGTTGGTTGTTTTTTTTTGGTTTTTTGTTTTTTTTTTTTCCGGAACACATTCCTTAGAATCTGAGATGCTTTAAATTTAACTGTTGTTTTGTGGACGCTATTAACTAACAAAGAATGCTTTGTTACAGGCAGCAGTACAGTTTATGAAGCAGTATCCTCCCATCCACTGCAGAATGCAGCGATCTACTGCACTGTTGCACACTTGTGTTACAGCAGCCTTGGCTATGTGGACATAGCCTTGGCTTTTAGAAGCTGTAGACTGGAGCGTAGAGGAATGAGACAACACTGAGAAAGAGAGGACAACAGTATTTCATCAAAAAGAAGCTCATTTCCTTCCAGGAGCAGACCACACAGAAAGCAGACACAGAATGAGCATATCTGTGAGGTTTTTTGGGTCGGCACAGCCACGTCACCCTGGGTACGTACCAGCAAGGTCTGCACTGCTTCTCCCAGCACGCAGGTGAGACCGCAGCCCGAGGCCTGCGCCTGGTGTTTGTGAAACCAGCCCAAAGAGAGGCCAAAGTGAAGAAGCTTACAAAATTAATCTTGTATATATGAGATGGGATATAACGTTAGTGTTCTGTAACATTTACACTTGAGGCAGAAGGAAGTACAAAACACTGTTTGGTGGATTGCTGTAGTTCAATGGCCATCAGCTGTTCATAAATCAAGTGCACAGACAGTCTGCAAACTGCCTTGCTGCCATGACAAAGACACAGTGATTAATGTTTCCGTTATGGATTAGGGAGGCACCGAGGTAATATTACACGTAACTGTGAGATGCTACCTTTTTTTCACTTCTCAGCTGAAGGCCAAGCAAACTTTAGTCAATGTTACTAAAAATTAAGCTGCTAGGAGGCTGCGTATGCTTTATAATGTACACATGCATTCCCTTGCTATAGTGTTTTTTTTTAATTTTGGAAATTCTGCAACTATTATTCATTAAGTTTATCAGTTCTTTCTTGCACATATTTCCTTATCCTGTGCTGTTACATAGGATTCTGTACTGGCTGTATTTTACAGTATGTGTCTATGTAATTCTTTCCTCCTCTGAGGTGCTTTTCCAGACTTTGCAGTGTGCATCAATCCAGCATCTACAAATCATCCAGTCTCAGATTGGAGGAAAAAAAAAGGAATGGATAGAAATTCCCCAAATTCCTCGGAAAAAGAATAGAAAGAGAGAACTGAAGGGCTCTCAGCAGGAAGATGGCAGTGCCCTTTCTGAGTGGGGCATATTGGCACTGCCAGAGAGATGAGGGGGGGACATGGTGAGGAATGCACATCTGGATGCCTTGAGTTCAGTGGCACTGAACTCTGGTTTGCAGAGGTTCTGCGCCTCTCTGCAAAAGCCCAGAGGATTCATTAACAGGATTTGCTAATCTCTTTAATTGACTAAGTCTGGAGAAAAGGTCGCTGATGCTGCTAAAGCTAATATTTGACTTGGGATTCCCACATTCGAAATCAGACTTATGATTTTAGTGTTCTTATGCAGTGTAGTATTTGCAAATCTGTTGTTACCCATAGCACCTGACACCATGTGGTGTCACTGCAATAGCTTTAGCTCATCTGCTGTCTGATGGACAATCACATTCCAACAGAAACTGAACAATATTTGTTGGATTCACTGTTTAAAAAGAAAATAAATAACTGAATCTGAAGACAGGACAAGGGGAAACGGACATAAGCTGCAGCATAGGAAGTTTCGCACGAATATGCGTAAGAACTTCTTTACAGTGAGGGTGATGGAGCACTGGAACAGGCTGCCCAGGGGGGTTGTGGAGTCTCCTCTGGATATATTCAGGTCTTGCCTGGATGCCTACCTGTGCAACCTGGTGTAGGGAACCTGCTTTGGCAGGGGGTTGGTCTCAATGATCTCTAGAGGTCCCTTCCAACCCCTACAATTCTGTGATTCTGTGAAAATTTAAAAATCCAATCTATGGATTTTATAGATTTTAAAAAACAATCTATGGTTCCATTTGCCATGGAAAGAAATAAATGAAATGGAATGAGCCAAACTGCAAGATACACCCTTATGTTAATGGGAAAAGCCATTTACTGCTATTTTAGCAAATTGCTCAAGAGCAGAATCTATGTAACACATTTCCACACTTTCTTGTAACTATAGGGCAATTGTTCCTTGTTTATCAAAAGGAACATAATGTTCATTTCTGACAAGAGACTAATGTTAGTGGATGAACTCTTTACCTGATTTTATTTGGCTTCACAAAGCAGGTAGCTGTTGTATTTTCATTAACCAGTGATACCCGTCAGGTTTTCAATGCACTGTGGTACATGCATCTCACTGCCTGCTTAATTCTGCCAGCAGATATTTTATGATGGCTAGAGAGTAGTGCAAAGGACATGTCACCAAGTGCTTTGAAATTTATTCTTATACCTCTCCTAACTATTCATTAAGAATACATGGACTGATCTGCCATGTATTTTACTAGACTTCAATGGTTCCAATTTCATGAAGCACATGAAGTTCCATGACAAAGGTTCATCAAAGCGATTCACATTCTGTCTTTATTTGCCTTGGTCAGTCATCAATTGGCTTTTTAGATATGTGAGACTCTTCTTCATGTTGCACTGTTATTATTTATCCATCATCCCTTTTTCTCATACAACAGAGTACTCTTTCTTTTTAACCTTCTAAGGCTAAAAAATCAGAAAGAAAATCAAGACTGTTCATAATCTTACTGGGATTCAAAATTAAAAATAACATTAACAATTCTGATTTTACCTCTGGTAAAATATTAAAAGAGAATTTTAATTCACATTGATATTTCTTTGATATGTTTTTCTGGTTCAGTAGGTTTCAGCTATTTCCTTTATAAGTCTACATCAAGATTTTCAGTACAAATATTTCTTTCGGACTATTCAGATTTTTACCATGATGAACAAGCAATGCGATTTGCCTGAATCTCTATATGGATAAACAGTTCTTTACTCCATAAAAATTACAGAAAGTGTTGTGACAAATATTTTATTTTTTTATACAGTTCTAGCTCCTTCAGACACTCAGAAAAAGGATTTACACTAAGTATGTTACAGTTAACTCATAGTAGGGGTTCTTTACAAGGCACGATTCTCATTTCAGATGTCTCTCATTTGAGAATATCTCTCTATCTTCTTACACAGGATTACTTTATCAAGTCCTGCTGTCACCCAAAGGCTCATCACTGCAAAGCTGAGGGGTCTCAATTCATGGCTCTGCTTTAAATAGACTCTCAGCTTTCCTAGGGTATGGTATCCTCTCCTTAAGCAGTAACTTACTGAAATATCCACGGCAAGCACCAAATGGGTTGGAAGGATGTTGAGTGTACCTTTGCCATTCTTCTCACTGCTGAATTTATTAGTGGTTTACTGTAAGGAGAATGTACAGCAGATAAAGAGAAGTCTTTAAAAATGTTGGCAATGAAACAGAGAGAATGAAAGATAACTTTTCTCAGAGAAAGAGGACCTTGCCCTCAGAAGTTTGTTTTCCTGAGTTAAATACCATGCTCTGCTGGGTGGAGCCCTATTGGCCCCTGCCTTTTGCACCTTCCATAGAATTATAGAATATCCCAAGTTGCAAGGGACCCAGAAGGATCACCAAGTCCAAGCTTTTCCTACTCTTCCTTCCCCTTTGGCAAAGATGTGCCTTTGACTCCGTGGGTACTGATGTGACGGGCTTGGACTATAGATTTTCAGCCTTATTTGAGAGGTGAAACTACCAGTGTGATTCAAAACTATAAGTGCCAAAATCTGATGAGAAAATTTCATCAGATATATGTTCTGATTGTTGTGACTCAGTCTGAAAGATCTCAGGTGATATCCTACATCAAAGAATACAGAAGCAATTACAAAGCCCCAGGTCTTTAGGGTAACAATCAACGAATGATCAATAAATACAGAAGCAAGTTTCCTGTGATGTGAAACAATGGCCCACAGCATAAGGATATCTTAGTGACATATATTGCAGCTTTTCTCATTAGAGCTCTTGGTAAGGCGTGCCCCATGATTAATGACAGATCATTTATACAGCATTACCAGCAGGCAAATAATTCTAATTACCAATAACATTAAATCACAATCACTATGCAAATAATTTACATAATGTAATGGAATATCTGGTCATTACAGGGCAAACAAATCACAGTGTTAACTGAGGTTAGTCAGTTATCGCAGAGTAAATAACGTTAGAAATTAAACAAAGCCAAGCTAATACCAGGTTTTATCCAGTTAATAACCAGTGAGTTTATCCCTTGCAAAACACATCAGACCACGTACAGTTACTAAGTACTTTTGGTGTCTAATACAATAGGGACTGGAGATATCACTTAGAAACATCCAATCAAACAGCATGCAATTGACTAACTAAGTGGCTGGGGGGATTGGCAGGGAATCTTACTGCTTTCTGTTAATTCATAGGGTTACGTCCTGAGATAGGGACCAAGGGATCCTGCTTACCGTTTGCAGGATAAAGCACTGTGGCAGTGAAAACCAGTTCAGATGAAGCTGGTTTGTGCTCATATATTTGAAAGACAGCTGTACAAGTAGCTTTATTAAAAACCTGGCATTAATCTACATCTATTAGCAGAGTTATTTATGACCATGGAATCAGATAATGTTCTAATCCTGCACACGGGGCATGTAATATGCCAGAAATGTGGTAGGGTACAGAACAAGGAAGAGAGCAGAATATACAGGAGGTAATAATATATCTTGAAACAGAGAGCAAAAGGCAGCCCAGAGAATGCTGGATTACAGCAACTGGGAAAATACAGATGGGAAGACAGAACTATATACTTGACTAAGGAGAAGAAAATATTAGATGCTGGGGAGAGGTAAAGGGTACGGTTGTTTTTCAGCTTTTCACTTTCCTGTTGAGAGGAAAGCAGAAGAAGCAGACATGGCTGTGAATAATGCCTGAAAGCTAACAGATGTATCTGTGAACTATAATACAGACATTTGTTTTTTTTTTTTTTCTGAAGAGAGATTGCATGTTATTTGCTCATTCTCATGTTCTTTTGTCTTCTGAAATCATAAAGCAAAAGAGGTATGTGGCTTATACAGCTGCAGACCCAGCTACAATTTGTAATTTTAGGAGCATTAAAGACTTTTTCATTGGAGAAGGTTCTCCTCATGCTATATGACACATTGATGTAACCAATGAATTCCAGTTAAAACTTCCATCCATGGTAAACAGTGGAATCAGAGATACATCTTTGGTTTGGATCAGTCTATATCCAGTGCTGCTCTTGCAACTTGTTTTTGTTTTCTCAGTGTCTCGGATAAGTCCATGCTAGGCCATGGGCAGATGTCCTCCTCAAGATTCCAAAGTGCCTTTACCACCATTACTACGTCCAGCTGTTTGCACAGCCAGCAGCTGGAAGCTGTCTCCATCATTCTGTTCCTGGAAGGGACCTTGGGTGGTTTTGTTAAAATGCTTCAGGCAAACTTCACCCTGCTAGCACAAACCACTTTCCTCATCTGTTTAAATTAACCCAATTGTGGTTGACTGAAGCAGATTAGCAAATGCTGACAAGATTCCTCATGGGGACAGTAATCTCTAGTATAAGCAAATAGCATACAGCTTGGGGGGAAGGGAGAATGTTTCTAATGGGTACAGAAATGTGCTAATGTCTGTCCCTGGTCTTACAGAGCTTTCTTGAATAGCTGTAAAGTAAGTGAGTGTACCAAAAGCAGGCTAGACAAATTTAGGTCCATAAAAGGGACAAGATGTATGGTGCACAGGCTTGGGTTTTGGTATGTTCAAGTACCTACATAAATAGCTTAGTTTTCAAATGTGCTGCCTAGTTTCTTCCCTTGCAGAAGTTAATGTTAGTGGCTCAGCTCCTGTGGGACCACCAATTTATTCAGGAACCTCAATCTTTATTAAAGTGCCAGTTTTAATCTCAGCTTTGGAAGTTTTCCTCCCGTTCACAGACCTTCTGGGGATTTAATAAATTCTCTTTAAAGGAATTTTAATCTCAGTTCCTTCAGTTCTATTATGATGAACAATATTTGAAGTATGAAGCAGGCTGGGAGAGAGATCAGCTAGACCTATAGCAGGTATCCAAGGAATTTTTGCAGTAATTCTCTAGGAAAGCATTGAACTTATCTCATGCTTTGTGACTAGGCAGTAGAGAATTGTGTTTGCCAGTCTGGACATAATAGCAAAAGCGTGCAAGGTGGGACTGAATGATCTAATTTGATAATAAGACAAAGTTGTGATAAAGGGCTTGAATTGGGTTGAACAGTCCTGTGCTAGCCTCAGAATATTTATGGTGTATCTCCTTTCTAATTATGCCACTATGAGCAATAAGTTAGTCTTAGACTATTTGCAATTCTAAATTAGAGTCAACAGCTGATAACACAGCTGTTATTTAAAGTGTAGCTGTGCACTGATAAATTCTGCCCATGTTTAGTACACCAGGAGTTAGATATAATACACAGCTGTAGTGTGGGTTGTGAGAGTCACTTGTGACCACATGGAGAGATCACTTACAGTGGGTGATGCTCACTTACAGTGGGTGATGCAAAACATACCATGCTTGTCTTTTTTAACTTGATGACATTGTTAGCAGAATAGCTGTAACACTGCTTGGAAGTGATTTATGGAAACATTGCTGCATCATCTCTGATCTACCTATGCTGCATTCAGGCAACATAATCTGTACTAGGTAAGAACAGTTACGCTGAGTTGATGAAAACATGATTGTACAGTACTACTATGTCAACTGTACTGTGCTTAATATATCAAACACTTAGTCATTTTCTCACCAGAAAAAAGTTCTTGGTCTTCACTCATGTTTATGCGTTCTGCTTCTTAATCTTAAAGTTGAGGGTATTACTTCTTTTGTTTTAATTTAAAGCTGAACAAAAGATGGGAATCTCACAAAAAGTATTTATTTGCTGACTTCCCTGAATCTGGGCAGAAGAGATAGTGTGTGATGGATTGTATGGAGTAAAAAAAATAACATCATTTGCCTCTTTCAAACTGATATGGCAAAGAGAACATAAATGCAGCAGCATTAAGGCAGCAAAGGAGAAAGGAAAGTGATAACTGACTGTAGAAATATATAGACTGGCTGTTCTTATAAAAAGTGGATGC
This sequence comes from Tetrao urogallus, assembly GCF_951394365.1. NCBI lineage: Eukaryota > Metazoa > Chordata > Aves > Galliformes > Phasianidae > Tetrao > Tetrao urogallus. The sequence goes on from NC_136817.1 coordinate 56,518,454, forward strand.
AAGCTCTGAGCTATGAAGGAGGGAGCTGGAATGAAAAGTAAGAGAAGACTTCAGGTAAGCTTCAGGTTATCAAAGGAAGTAAGTTTTATGGAAAGGCAAATGCAAGCAGAAATGGAAACTTTCACCAGTCTTAACTCAGGAGAAGTATAAAAAGCAGCAGCCTCTTACGTTAGTGAGCCATTGGTCTGAATTGCAAGCACTGCCAACTTTCAGAACAGTTAAGAGAAAAGATAACTTTAACAAACATGTTGTGAAGTCAAGAGAATGAGAGCAGTGGGACAGAAAATACTATTTGGAAGCCAATCACAGTTCTGATTGAATTCTTTTTTCTCTTTCCAAAATGTTGTTTGTCTTAACAAAGAGTATTTCACTATTAAACATTATCACTAATGTCTGTGGTCTATAAAAACTAGAATAAGCTTAGCAACTCAGATTAACAATAGATTAGTCTGTTTTCTAACACATTAAAAATACATTACGAAAGTCTCACTTTAGATGCAACTTCATGGCTGATAATTACAGGTATGTTACTTAGCAAACAGTCCTATTTTGGTGCCCAAACTAGCTGCAAAGTCAGAGAGGCTAGGAATCAGCTCTGTGTGCTTTTACTCACTTTTGTAAAGCCAGCAGTTGACACTGAACAAGTCAAACACAGTCCAGCCTTTCCCACTCAAGCTCCAATGAAAGCACCAGAGGTAGAAGTTCCCCAGTTCTTCCGCCCAGTTCTTCCAAGATGTAGCGCATCCAGGAGCAGCCCAGCTGTGTTTTGCCAAAAATGCTGAGATTCCCAGATGCTGATGTAAAGAAATTAGAATTCTGGAGATGGCTTCAAGTTGCACATCACTCATTAGTGTAAGAGGACTCTTGAGGTATCTATTAGGTACAGACCGAAGGAGGACTGAAGAGCTCCCTGGGGAACAATACTAAAAGAAGGAGAGATTTTAAGGCCATGAGACAGGGTCTTAAAACATTAAAAGGTACTCAACCTAGCTTCCTTACCACATAGTTTTGGATTCTAATCATCAAGTACATTAAGAAATTTGGAATGCAGATGGTGTATGGGCTGTGTATTGCACCATTACTCCTCTGATAGATAGAAAAAGCAGTTATTGCAAGTAGCATTTGTCAGAGCAAACCTCGAAAAAAACAGGACCGACGATTACTATATATTCAGATTCAAGAGACTTATTTCCTATCTTTGACACAAGTCCTAAATCTCTACTCTGCTGTTTCTTTCTAAGCACCTGTAAATGGTAATGTATTTATTTTTACTTGCTACATACAGCTCAATAATTTCAAAATACCTGTTTTTGTCTGGCTTCTTTTAAGACTTTCCTCAACACTCCTTCTCTAATGCAGCCTCTATCTTCTGTGTCACTCGCTTAACTGACCTCTTTAAGCTGTCTGAAACACTTTCAAACACAAGGACATTCACTCTACAAGTGCACGCTATGTAAACAGCATGGCAGCTCTCAGATACATCATTAAATATATCATTGTATCCGCTTAGATTTATCAGATATATGCATGATGAAATAGAGATGTTACATGCATCATCTGCATACATAAACCGTGCATTCTATTCTGCAGAATGCGACACAAAAGCACTGCGTGTACTAAACAAATAGCTCCACCTAGTTTCTAAGCAATGTTATTTCTTAGATCACAGCAGTGATGTACAATTCAAATGAAGCTCAAAGGGAACAAAAATTAATATAGGAAATACTTAAAGTAATTCAATAACACAGGGATGCTTCAACAAGCCTTCTCACTTTTCCCTACACAAACTTTCAGACTAGATCTACTATGACAAATTCTTTCCGTGAGCAGTGCTTTCCTGCTGCAGGTACACTTTCCTGGGAAAGAACAAATCTGCCAGGCTTCATCAGTGTTAGAGAGAAATTTAGACACACTGAGGTGCAATGGTCCTAAGCTAACATTTGAATCTGGAGTTTCAACTCAGCAGGGATTAAGAAGAGGTCTTTGTTTTCCACTCAGATCGTCCACTTCTCTTCCATTTCCTTTCCTGATAGGAAATGAATTCCTTTCTGTGCATGAGCCCCTACATCCTCCATGCTCTCCCCCATTTCAATTCAGGCTACATCTAAGTCTCACAAGGTGTTATTTACATTACTTTGCTAAGATACTTCACTATCCATGTGTTTATGTAACTAAAACTTTTCTGAGCTTACAGAATCTGTTGTGTCTTTAACTTCAGCAAATGCTGGACTAGACTGGACACAATCTCCCAAATTCTAGCCAGCAATCTGTCTGAAAAATTCTTCTTACACTTAAACAAGTTTTCCCCTACTGCTCATCAGGTTTCCTTTGCTCTGGAGCTTGATGATCCCTGAGGTCCCTTCCAATCCAAGCCATTCTATGATTCTATGATAACCATTTCAGATTGTCATTGATTAGTGGTTTGAAACTCATCTCTAAATTCTAGGTTAATTCATTCTTGGACAGTTTATACCCCTTTGCTCTGTTGGATGATACCTGCTTAACAACTTGGTAGTTCCACTCCCAGGTGGTCAAGAATGCCTGGTAAGCAGTAGTCCTCCAGCATCCTCCAGCTTTGAAAGTTGTTTTGGTACTCCAGAAGCATTAGAAATTAATATGTACTCTATCATCTAACCATTACCATACAGGCAGCATGCCTTGGTGTGCAAAACTTCATCCTAGAAGAACCACTAAAAATGGAGGCCTTTCGGATTGGTTTTACTTTGTACTAGCAGTGCAATGCATGGTATTGCATATCTTGCTGTGCGTTCAGCAGCTACCAGCCACTCTTGCTACTAGTTCTCTCATTTACTCTTGGCTTTGAGGCTCCCCATCACCAACCTGCTGTACAAAACATAATATTCTATAACATTCACTTATATGACCTTGAATTTCACCCCCAAACTAAATGCATTTTCCCTTTGTTAAAGTGAGGAGAAGGAACTCATAGGTTGGTTATTATTTAATTTGCTTCCCGTTATTGAAAGAGAGCTAAGTCTCTTCTGTATTGATCTTTGAAGAAGGGCTACCTACCTGGTGTATCTGTTTACCCACAGGTATAAACTGATTTAATGGATCTTTACAGAAGTTTTATTCTCAGAAACTTCATGAACAATAACTTCACTGCTTTTAGTGAAGTAGACCATATCTATAAAGGCCAAACACTTCACAAATGACTGTATACATAGAAATACTGCCAAATATTTTCTCTGTTCTTTCCATTTCCCTGCTATTGACTCAGAATGTAGTAACTATGTAAGAACTGAAGGAGTTTTTCCAGAACGTCCTCACTGAACTATACGAGTCATATTTAAGCAGCTTATTCACCCTATTATGTGCCAGCAGGTCATATTTGTAGCCACAAGGTGGCAGCATAGAATAAAAAATTACTGATGCACTGGAGTTGCTGCTAATGCATGTTAGTTTAATTTCACTTTGATTCTATACCATGCATGGTGATTTTAGCGAGTGCCAAAAACATTTTACCCTTTGTGGTAAATTTATTCAGGATTTTCCAGAAGCGTACTCATCTTTTTATTCCATATTTTCCTATAGAACTTCAGGCTTTTCTTTAAAAATCTGCTTACCTTTGAACATACTTCATAGCCAATCTTTCAAAGAGAAACAGTACTTGGAAGCCAATAAGAAAAACAATTTATATTCACACTGGTATTATAGCACAAACTGCAATAATTCAGCTGCTGGCAAGGACTCTTCTCTGGCAATTATTTAGATCCAACAGAAGTCTACATTAAAAATGAAATTTATATTGAATTGAAAGACGCTTCTTAAAAATCACAAGATTATGTATAAATATTGGCTTGGGCACATCTGCACCATTGTGTAGTGAACAGGGTTCTGATCTGAAAGTCCTTGGGGCTGAAAGGACAGCTAAGAAATGTCATAATTAAAAAAGAAATGCACCATAGACATTTTAAGGCCACTGCAGCTTTGTTCAGTTCCTGCAGTATAGTGGCCTAATGTAAATGTCTGCCATAACTCATCCTGTCTGCTCACTGCTCCCCAAACGTGCAGGAGTCTTAATCTCTAATGTCAACACAGAATGCCAATTTGATATCATTATTAAAGACGTGGATTCAGTAGACCATGTCACAGAGTTTCCAAAAGACCCACATAGAGAACATATACTTGCACTTAGAGGCATTCCCTCGCCACAGAAGCCATCAGTCCCTGCATCATTCTCCTCCTTCAGAGCCCACAGAGCAAGAAGAGATGAGGGGCTGGGTGAGAGCCCCACAGCCAAACTTCACTTCCTGACAGCTGCTGCATGGAAAGCTGCCAAGGGTACATTGAATATACAAGTTCAAGCGTGACCTAACCAAACTTACCTAACTCTAACAATCCTCCACTAAATCATGTCCCTGAGCACCACATCCAAACAGGTTTTAAACAAATGCAGGGATAGTGACTCAACCACCTCCCTGGGGAGCCTATTCCAGGGCTTAACCATCTCTTTTGTAAAGAAGTGTTTCCTGATATCCAACCTAAACTCACCCTGGCACAACTTAAGACCATTTTCCCTCATCCTGTCACCTATCACCAGTGAGAAGAGACTAACTCTGCTCTCACTGTAAGCACCTTTCAGATATTGGAAGCGAGCAGTAAGGTCTCCCCTCAGCCTCCTTTTCCCCAAACTAAATAGCCCCAGTTCCTTCAGTCTCTCCTTGCAGGGCACATTCTCCAAGCCCTTCACAGGGCAACAAGGCACCAGCACCTCAATGTCCTTTCTGTATCAAGGTGCCCAAAAGTGAACACAGTACTTGCACAGCTTTGTTGGGGATCCTTTTGTGCTTAAGTGGAATACTCTTCCGGTATTTCCTTGATTAGTGGTAACCATCACTGTATGGTCCTTTAAGGATTTGTCATAGTGTAATGTAAAAAATCCATCCATGTTTTGGATAAATAGACAAGCAGCGCAACGTCTGATGAGATCACTATTTGCTGAGGCAATATTCCATCTCTAGCATCTTACCTTCAACCCCACTGATTTCTGAGGAGCAAAGAACAAGAAACCCTGCAACAGACCAGGCTGAAATAAAAAGTGTTCCCATCAGCATATTTTCCTAATGTCATCAGTTGAAATTTGATTTATGTCCAAAAGAATGGAGATTACCCTTGTCACAAAACTGAATCTTTATCAATGCAATTCAGAATATTAGATCTTCATTTTCCATTTGAAGCTATTGTGTAGCATAGTTGTATGTTGTTAAAAGAGCTTTTCTCTCTCGACTGAATATCAGTGGTGAAGATAGTCTCTGCTTTTCAGCAGGGTTTCTATTATTTTAATATTGTTACTTCTGGCAGGCATGATTACACAATTTCCAGAGGTCAAAGTGAACCATCACTAGCTTGTATCTGAGTGCTTATACAACACTGACATGAATGATCTTAGATACCACCATGCAGTTTAATTAAAATAGGAATACATGATTCTTGACAATAAATATTATGCTAGTTATCTAAATTATACAAAGAAAAATAACAAATATGATTTTCATTTTTGGTCATAGATTTTAAATCCAAGCTTTTGTTGGTAAAATGAGTATATAGTCTTCAAGAATGTAATTTTCAAGAACTGAAAATCATTGTGTTGTGGACACTAAAGGTAATCCTGCGTCTGCCTGTTGTATCAGCAACATTCACATTCATTTTGTATAGTGAGGAAGAATGCCTTGTCCTAGTAAAAGGCACCTTGCCCTTTTGGCTACTTGGGTGGACTGATAAAATACGTACGTAACAGAAACTGTTTTGTTACCTCTCACTATATTCCTATACTCCTTACTGCTTTTCTATCTACTTATTTGTCATTGTTATAACTTGATTTATTACTGCTGTAATCTCCAGCATAGACAGGAAAATTCTTTGAGCAATATCCTCTGCTTTATTTGTATGGGAGATACGATGAATTTATATGACAGTGCATCAACAACGGTTAACAATCAAGCAAATGAAATCCAGATATAAAAGTTATGATATTTGCTGCCGTTTTAGAATTTCAGAGATATTAACAGATGTTTCTGAATTAGGCTTCACAGTTCTGAAAAGATGCCATAAGTAATAAGTATCCTCATTTTATATATAGGAAAAATGTATTCTGGAAATAATTATTCTACTTTCCACAGAAGGAGCTTGTTGACTCCCCATGTTTGCATAATAAACTTTCCTACTCTCTTCATATTTTAAATGATCATTCGTAAGTCTTCCAATGCAGAAAAACTCCTTACTTAGCCCTCTGGTTGAGAAGCAGATATACTTTCCATTTGTTCCAAACAGACGACGTGGCTTTTGCTAAAATAGTTTACATTTTGTTCTGTGCATTTCATTTCTAGTTGGATTCAAATGTCAACAAATTGATCCTTGGCAAACAAAGCTTTCCACTATGTAATGATATTTCCTCATTAAACTAATTACTTCACTGTATCTGTTGAAATATTGCTTTTAAAGTAATTGGAGACTTACATATCCATGTTCTTTATGCAAATTAAAATGCATAGCTATACTTAGTAAATGGGAAAACTGCCTAAGAGTTAGACTTGTTCCCAACCTGGAAATCCATTTCCACAAGAGAAATTCAGTGGTTAAGCCGCTCCTGAATTTAAATTAAAATATTTAAGCCTGTGTGGCTAAAATTACACTCATCAACCAGGATCAAAATTTCTGAATACAAGTGACTTCATTGTAAAACAGCTTGTCATCTACAATTGCCTCTAACCCAGTAAGATTTGTCATTGCTCTCACTTTCTCAGAGCTGAATTATTTGCTCAATTAATTCCTTGAAGGTTTATAGAAATCAGACTTTGTTGCACATAACTACTGTGGTGCAGTAGTTCAGTCTATTTCATAACTTCAAAAGGCAGGAGGCTTCTGGCATCACAGCGATAGAATGGTCACTGCAAACAAATGGTAGTGTGTAACTCTCTCCCAGGAGTTCAGTTATTTTCTGGAGTTAAACATTCAACTCCTGGCTATCCCTTCAGGAGCATGATGTGGCCAATCCTGTGGCCTGCTCAACAGGGTGTATACCAGCTCACACAGGGCAGCCTAGAGGTCTGAAGGGTCAAAGCGACTATTCAGACAAAGTTTTAAAAATGTGGCTACTGAGAACATGAACCAAACACAGCCAAGAAGGTGACAACAAGATCTTCCATTGAAATACACTGTAGAAATGAAAGGTGAATTAGCACCATAAGAAAATCTTAACTCACACAGCAGCAGAAGTCAGGAACATGTTGTGACTAGGAAAGAGTTAACCAAAAGACATACTTGTTCTGTGAACATTATTCTCCTTTCTTGTTAATTCTCAGGTTTTAATTAAACAATACCTACTCTTGCTTGTATACATCATGGTTTCCAAATTAAATGTATATCGTGCTCTAAAAGTAAGGACATACTCTCTTACTGGAACTGTGAAATATTAGTACGAAACAAGGTGTGCATAGAGGGCTAAAGTATATTGCCACAAAGTGAAGTGTGCAGCATGCAGTTAAGACAACAGCTCTGCATTCGTCCAAGGGACAAAGCTCAAACATTGTGTTTTTGTTTAAAATATTAATTCTCAAGTTTCATTTTTAATAATTTCACTTACGGAAAGGGGAGAACAACTGCTATGAATTGTGAAATATAGGAGTACTAAGAGAGAACTGAATGTGCCAGCTGGGGATACACAAAGGAGAGAATGAGTCATATAACTTCTGGGTATTGCCAGTCATTTGGAAAGGGGTCGTCCTGACTGGGCAGGACTGCAATTATTAAAATTGATGTAACAAGCATTTATTCCTGGGTTGAAAGAACGAATGATCTGCTAGCAGATCATAATGATCATAAATGATCTGCCAGCAATGCTGTGTTAAAGGTTCTGTCAGCAATTATATTATAGGGATTTATAACAGAATGAAAATAGTGCATCCTGATCACTAAAATAACTCCAGAGCCAGAGTTTGTATCAAGTTATCATAACTAAGCAGCTGACTAATGCCCACAAAAATATCTGTATGCATGGGAGTCATCTTTGTGCACGTCAGTTGGATGATTGCTTGTGTAGGGTGGGTTTCTGCTTCTAAACATCTCGGTACAGTGTATAGACACCTGAGTATGAGAAAAAGCATTTCAGTGTTCAGGTACTCTAAACAAATATATGAACACCAGTGCACACCTGTGCATGTTTTTTAGGCCAAAGCAAGCCGTTAGACTGTAAAAGACTGTAAAGAAATTAATATGGTTGAGTAAGAAGTTAATCTAGCACTTCACAGTAAATCCCTGTAACAGAAATGCTGACGGTACTTTAAATGTAATAGTGTTAAGAGAAATCATTTACAAGGACATTTTCTTAGTCAGTTGCTAGCGATTCAAAATGTGCTTTTGTAAGATTTTCCAAAAATGAATATATTTCACTTGGTTAGATTAAAATTTTGGATTCTTTGACCAGTTTATGGTTTCACCAAGGCCTATGCACTGGTATCTTCAGTGTGATCTAAGTGGATGACAGACAGATTTTCAGGTTTTACTCATCGTGTCCTTCTCTGTGTTCTGTCAACTATTAAGCCAGCTTAATATAGGTGCATATCATTTTTTGTAAATTAAAAAATCTCACAAAAATAATAATTTTAAAATGGAAGGGAAAAACATGTTTAGTTAATGTTTTGCTTGTTGATGCAAAGGTAGGGCAGGTAGGGTTACTTTGCAGGAATATCAATCATTTTCAGTATGACTGCCTACATTTATTATCTGCCAGGGCTGAGAGAGCAATCCCAAACACATTCCAGTGCATCTTGTTACTCATCAAGGTAGAGCAATACTCCTGGAGTTTCAAGTGGTGATTGGATTTGTACAGAGCTTGCCAAATTAAAATTGCCTACTTTAAAATAATAATAAAAAAAAAACCTTGAAAAAAAAGGGACAGAAAATTTAGAGTTCCAATTGACAGTGTACTCTTATCTCACCACGCTATCACAGAGGGTCTTGGAGAAAATAAGTGACAAAAGAAATCACTCCCTCAATGCCGTGACTCTAATATTGATAGACACAATTTCATATATTGCTAGATATCGATATAAATATAGATATAATGGTTTGTGAATACATCAAAAACCCATGGCTGAACACAAATATAGAAAAGATCATACAAACTATGCTGGCATTAGTGGAATGAATTCAGAGTTGAACCTGATCCAAACACCGCTGTCACATTTGAAAACTGAATTGTAGGAGTTAATAACTAAAGTGATAACTAAAGCAAATACCAGTCTCAAGGGAAGGCAATTATTCAAAAGCGTAGCACTGAACACTTGCCTGAATGAGACTGGCTAAGTGTTAAAACAACACTTAGATCCTGAACTTGATTCTGATTTCAGTATTCTGTTGCCATACATGTAAATATATGTGTTTATATCTATTAAAACATTATCTGCCTGTGTGAAGAGCAGTTCTGAATAAGGTTCTTTACCTTCGCAGTTTTGTTCACATTGGAATAGATAATCTGCATGTGTTATAGCACCACTGATTCAATTAAACAAAAAAAATTTTTTCTTTCAGACATCAAATAATTCAAAACCAGTCCCAAACTCATGACAATTGTATGAGTCCACTTGTAAAGCATGACTTAATTTTGACTTACAATTGCTAAAGGTTTGGACTCAGAGCTGCTAGGTATATATTTGTAAGCAATACATATCTTCTATGTATGTTATGGAAAGTGTATTTTCATGCGTAACTATAATTGCAAAATGGGCCACAATTTTCTGAAGTAACCTAAACTGGGAATCCCAGAACCACTTAGCTGATATATCCAGTCCTCCAGGAGGCTAAACATTTTTGAAGAACACATTGCTAGTGACTAAAATCAGGAAAGCCCTTGCCCTTATGTTTAAATCTAACACGTCTGAATTCTCTCCTGAGTACAGATGCTTTCCAGAAGTGAGAGACTTAAGATCCTATGTAGGGATCTAGCATGCTAATTGTAGGCATAAAACTTTATCTATCTACCTATCTGCATACTTCATCACAACAGATATTTTCCTGCTGTGCTGAGATTTTGAGCTTATTAAAATCAACAGCACTGTTTACAGCAACTCTGATTACTAAATACACCTATAACATGGATTTCCATCTCTCTTTGGGTTTGGCATGACTGAGAACTCATCCTTTAAGTCAAGGCACATAACTCAGATCATTTTGAGTTTCGGTTTTCATCTCTGCTCCTTGGACCTGAAAAAAATATGAAGAAACGGTAGACATAAACTCCTACATTAGGAAACCAGTATTGACAATTAACTTACCTTATGAAACCTGAGAAAAACAAGCAAACAACAAACACTGCAAACAAACACTGCCCATTATGAGAATTTCACTTTTAGGTACATGAAACTCATGTTTTAGAGCTGAGACTAATGCTATTCTCTTCCCATTTCATGATTTTTGAAACCCTCATACCCTTTCTTTTTTTTTCCATCTGCATTTTGTCTACTGATTTACACCCACCTATTCCCCTCACACCTCAACTCTGGCTTAGGTCTCCTAAGGCAGTAGTGAAAAGTAGCTTCACTTCTATAAGATTTAAAAACACCTTGCCATCTTTAAATGCTATACAATATAACTACATTTATGTAACAACAAATAAAGGGGAAATAGGTGTTTCTTCCATCACTTCAGGATGAAGATTGGGACAAAATAACTTGAAATCTAAGAGATTCTGGAATGTCTCTGTTATTTGCTTCCAAGTGTGTGAACCTTGATGGGAAATGCCCCATATATCATATAGGTGAGTTATGTTTGGGTTAAAAAGACCAATTGCTGCCTCTTCTCTGAGGTCTTTTTATAAGGGTAGTGAAGCAGTAGAACAGGTTGCCCACGAAGGCAGTGGATGCCCCATCCCTGAACACATTCCAGGCCAGGCTCGATCAATTTCTGAGCAACCTGATAGAGCTGTAGATCTTTCTGCTCATTGCATGGGAGTTGGACTAGATGCCCTTCCCTTCCAACTCAAACAATTCCATGATTCTATAAGGCAGCTGTGGGGTTTTGCTCAAGATACAAAACCGAAAGAAATCTCTACACCAAGAAATCAGATCACAGGCAAGAAAAGACTGATCCAGAGAGTCACAGAAAGGCATTTTCTTGAACAAAATACTTGAGATGTCATACAGGGAAAGAGCTATAGAAATATTAAACTAGGGATCTTGTGTAAGTCTGAACAAAAGCAATGACAAAAAGTATATTATGATAAAATAATGTTTTTATTGATCCTGATGATGTTCGTTGATCCTGAACTAAATTTCTGTACCTCTGCACTCCACTCTTTGAACTTAACTGGGGTCTCAAGACAGGTGCTGCATAGAAATATCTCAAAAGAATGATTTCTTCTAAATATTAGACAGGTGGCAGGAATGGAAAATTATGCTGTTACTGGAAAGTACCATTGATTTTGACTATGGAACACCTCCTTTGCTTTACAATAGCGTATTTGCAGCAAACAAATAATGGAAATGTACCAGCGAGAAGTCAAACCTGACTTTCAGGTAGCGTTGTATTGCATAACACAATTTGTACTTGCATTATTCAAGGACATGCTGAAACTGAGTAATGTCCTTAGCTTACCTAAGAGTAAACCTAATATTTGCTGAGAATACAACTCAGAAAAAAAATATGATCAACTGTACATTTTATAGTGAGAAAAGAAAATAAAATATGTATTTGAAAAATGTTCAGTGCTAGGTCGTGTTTATAGGCTTTTATTTCTTACACAGATTGTTTTTCACATACGAAGATTATCCCACAGAAAAATTCTTCTACTGCTTAGATGTTGAACATAAAATGGAGGAGAGAATCTCTGCAAGATTTTTCTCTTGTGGGCGTAAACAGATATTTTTAACTTCAGATATGAAACAGAACCAACTGAGATAGAATTAGATCACATTTCCAACCAATACTTTTGTACCTTGCAAATATATGACAGCTGTGATTTGGAAAGATTTAGAACAAAGTTTGTTAATATTGGTTGTTGCTAAGAGATGCATTGCCTTTAGTAGAAGAATGAATATGCACCCACACCGAGAGGATCGATTAACTACAAGTCACAAATCTAATACATTTTGCTTATGTTATGAAAAGGTCTGAAAATATTTTCTTGTGGAAAAAATATCATTATTGGACTTCGGGTTCATGAGTTTTCTTGACTTGCCTCCTCACAGAAGGTGCACCTGGTGATGTCATTTTTTAAAATGAAAAATGTTCAAAGATCACACAGAAGCCTGTAAAGTTACCAGATGTTATCAGATGTTTTTGTATAGTTACATTTGTTGCATTACTATTATCACCATTTTCTCAATAATACTTTACTGCTAACTTAGGTATTCTCCAGTTTCACTTACCTCTGTTTTGTACAGTACACTGAGTTTCCACCCTCTTCTCAAGACTTCTTTCACATTTCTTAACCTATGGCAATAATTTACTTCTTTTATTACTTACCACTTTGTTGACAGGTTTTTGTGACGTTTGTATTGCTCTCCAAAATAAACTCTTATTTAATCTTTTTAATCTCTTTTTTAGCACATTTCACTGATTAACTATCCATGTTAATAGGGGATATCTGACTTTGTAGGGGTAAATGACAGATGCCAAAGTCTGGAAAGACAACTGAATTCTGCCAGCAAAAAGCTCTGCAAAGAAAGGTTACCCATTATCTGGGTCTTCTTCACAACACTTTGTTGAGTCTTTTGGACAAAAAAGAATCTCAAAGGAAGATTGTAATACGCATAAAAATGCTAATTACACTATCTTCATCAGGAGACGGAATAGTTGCAATCAGCAACTAACAGCAATCAGTACTCAGGAACTAAAACTGAGCTGGACATATTATGAAAGTTTTAAAACTTCTAAGTGTCAGAAGAAATCTCCTGATATCATATCAGCAATATTCCTTCCATTGTGCTTATGTATCAGGTACATTATAGGTAGATAATTGTTATTTCAGAATACATATGGGCAATCTAAAGTTTAAAAAAAAAAAAAAAAAAAAAAAAGAGGTGACCTTCACAAGCTCCAAAAATCAGCAGTACTCATTTTTCTAATAAAATGCAGGTAGTTCTTTATTCTCAGTCTGTATGTACTCTATGAGTATCCAAATGGTTTCAACTGTTACATGAATGAAGCCGCATTTTCTCCTTGGGGCGAGTCATTAGTTTGAAACACCTCCCCTGCAAACCGTCTCTCCTGGAAAAAAGAACTCCATCTGTGGGAATATATACAGGATAGTGTCTTGTTCCACGAAAAATTGATTTGGGAAAAAGATTTGTGAATGGTTATGAAACTGCAGTGTGGATTCTGACCCTTTGCACAGTCACTCAGTAATATGCCCCTTAGCAGATAAGCTATGGAAAGCAAGAAAACACAGCTTGAAGTGCCCAAACAACAGATGGCCCCAGATAACTCCTCGCAGCAAAGCCACTACTTCCTATACCAACACCACTGTAATTTTTTACTAAACAACTTTTCCTTTCTGAATTTGCTAGTTCAAAGACCTTGAGACTGGATCTTGCTGCTGTTGAGTGACTTTTTTGAAGTGGCCAACTTGCAAAAATGCCACATGTAATAGCTGACGCACACATACCTCTGCACATGCAAATGAGCACACAAAAATTCTGGCCAGCGATGGGTTACAAACTGCATGTAAAACTCAGGAAAAAGAAATGCAGGGACTCAGTGTGTATTATCTCGAGACTATCTGCTCAATGTACTTTTGAGGTGTCAAAAACAAAAGTGAATTCTTAGCTGAAAAGTACTGCAGTCATACTATTACCATGCCTTCAGCCAAACTATTACAAATGCAAAACTGGAAGATACTGTAAACTAAGCAAGGTTATCTTGGGTCAGCCCAAGACATACGAAATTCACAACTAATGCAGATAATTCATTTCATAGCTTCTCAACGGGCCTCAAGAAAGAAGACACAGCTGGTTGTTAGATGATGCTTGATGCTGCAGACGCCTTCGTTCGGATACAATTGATAACAAGGTTGTTACAATTTGTTGTCCTTAAAGACTGTGAGAGGCATCTCACAGACGGATATAGCCATTATGCACAATTGGAAGGAGAGAAGCAGTCTCTCAGGGTGTCATGCCACTTTGCACGCACTGCAGCTTTTTTCCTGCTGAGAGGAAGTTATCAGGTATTTTTAAGTAGTTTCTGTTCTGCATCCTAATTTTCAACTGCTTTTTAAACCCACACAGAAAAGAAGGCAGAAGCCAAAACTGTGGATGTATTGCAGCTATCACTGTTAGCACTCTGATACTATTACATATTTTAAGTCTCTGTTAAAAGCACTCCTTTGCCTGAAATGCTTGAAGACCTGGATTAATCCTACCTGATGTGGGGCATTCAGAACCACTAATGGCAGTGGAAATGGGTACTTCTAGACTATCCAAGGCCTGAAATGTTCTGAGACAACCCTCTCTTCAATTAACTCAGAGTTATAGGGGAAAACTATATACACTGTGCAAGAATAAAGCATTCTTTGTTTTTTGCAGGATAAGTAGCTAAATATTAAGCTGAACAAATCTGGCCTCTGAAAGCATGATAAGAACAGGAGAAATGAACGTGAAGGAGATCTTGTACTTGAATTTCAGGCCAGGTGTTTTGTCCTCGTGCTCATGTGAACTCTGCCTTCACACAAGTACTCTGTCATTCCCTTGAGCAGCTCTTTGTGTGCTTTGTTCTAAAAGCTGCAAACATTTTTGAGAATGGAACAATTGCTTTTCATAAATACGGCCAGCAGTGGCACACTGCAACTAACTAAACACGTTTCCAGCCTCAGCAAGACCGAGCTGCAAGACTTCAGGGGTGGCTGGGGTCAGGCTGGGGGTGCTGGCCTTAGTGGCCACTTGGAGCAGTGGTGGCCTGCAGGTGTGCAGGTGGATCATACAGCTTGGCTCCTGGGCCACAGCAACGTTCAGCTGCACAGAGACAGCGCTGTGCCAACCTCAGATCTGTACCGCATGTCATTGAAATCCCGTTGGCATTACAGTTAATAATTCACCTCTCGCACTCCTGACCACAGCCTTATTTGCGTGGTGCGCTGCAGGTTAACAGCGTGCGCTATTTACACTTGCTTTGAACTCCAGCTCCAGACCCCGTGTGACCTTTACACGCACGCTCCTCAGGCCAACAGCAGCGGACCCGCCAGCTCCGTTCCCTCAGACAAACATCTTTATTTGCACGTCGCTATAGCTACAAAACCACGGTAAGCGCAAGGGCCCCGCGGGACGCAGGGAGACTCCGCGATGCGGCAGGCCGGGCGCCGGGCGGCCGGCACACAAGCGGTTAACGCCGCGCAAGATGGCGCCGCACCGCCTTCTGCCCCGCCCCGCGCTCAGTGCTGGAGCGGCAGCCGGGCCGAGCTGCGCCGCCGTCGCGCGGTGATGAGTCACAGCCAGGGGCGCGGTGCGGCGCGCGGCTCGGGGGCGGCGGGCGCGGAGCGGGCGGCGAACATGGCCGGCGTTAGCGACGCCGCCGCGCCGGGCGGCGGCGCAGAAGGGCGGCGCGGCGGCGGCGGCCCGGAGCAGCTGCAGCAGGACGGCTGTCGCGGGGAACCGAAAAGTCTGTGGGGCAGCAGCGAGCTGCGGCCGCCTCCCACCGGCCCGGGGCAGCCGTCGCCGCAGCAGCGAACGGAGACGCTGGGGTTCTACGAGAGCGACCGGGGCAGGAAGAAGAAGCGGGGCCTCTCGGGTGAGGAGCGCGGCTGGGCGGGCGGAGGGACCCCGGGTTGAACCGACCCCTGCCGGGCGTGCTCCGGAGCGGGTGTGAGGCCGGGCCGTGCCTGCGGGACGAGCGGCTGCGAGCGGAGCGGCCTGGGCTGCCGGGTCGAGGCGGCGGCCGAGGAACTTGAGCGAGGGGGAGACTTCAAAAAGTGCGCCGGGAACCGCGGCGGGACGGCTCTGCTCCCGACCCTGCGCACGGAGCTCCGCGCTCGGCGGGCTGAGTGTCCGCTTTTGGCGCGTTGGGAAGCGGACGGAGAGCGGTGAAGTGTGATACAGCGCGCTGGTAGCTGCGGGGCTGATTGTGAGCGGTGTGGGTATCTGCGGTGGTGCTGCGCTTTGAGGTTTAAAGGCAGGCGGTTAAAGCCGCTAGCTGCTAAAGAAGGGCTGTGGGAGGTGGGTGTTTGCACCTGTGCTCTGAGCTCCGCTGGGCGCTGTAACTTTCTGCCTCCTGTACCAGAGCCGCTCCGTGGCTGAGCGTTTGCACCATGAGTGTGACGCCTCTTGCCTCCGCTGCTGAAAGGAGCGGTGTTCCCAAAGCCGCGTGTGGAGTTGTGTGGAGTTTAGAACTCATTCGCTACGTGTAGCTTACCAACTAAGAATTTTATAAGGAAGAATAACAAAAGAAAGCGTGATGGGTTTTGCTATCATCTGTAGCTTTGTTGAAGTTCACAGGGCAGCATTTCAGGAGTCCACTGAGTCAACTTGGAAATCCAGTCCACAAACATTAAAAACTGCCACATAATGTGGTATGGTTAATTTAGTCTCGGCAAGTTCATCAAGAACTTTATTAGCGCTGTAGTTTCAGTTGTGCTTTGCTGAAAATGTGGAAGGGGCTCAAGTTTTCAGGCTGATTGCCGCAGTGTTGGCTTGAATGTGATGCTATGGGTTGTTCCTGACAGAAAAGGGAAAAAACAATTAAAACGTTTACTAACAACAGAACACTTTCTCTCTAAGCTTGACGAGTGTTATGTCATTGATTTCCTAAGACTTGCAGCATCACTGATGGCATCGCTATTGTGGTGTTACTGAAACTGCTGCAGTTTCCATAGTTGTAAGGAATTGATAACAATGCTATGAATTGCTTTGTGATGGGACAAAAACAGTTGAATACACATCTCTGTGCCTGAAAGATAGCTGAATGGGGAATTTCTTAAAGCAAAGAAATCGGTATGGGGGACAGGGGGGGAGCTGTCTTCCAGCAATTGATAGAAAATGGGGAAGAAAAAAAAAAGTCGAAAGTCATCAGTGCTCTCTCTTTCTTTGAGAAAACATTATAGAAAAATGAGTTTCTTGGTAGAGCAGCTAAAAATTGTAACTTGTCTTTGCTGGTAGCAATATGTCTCATAGTGTGTAGAAGCAGGGTGGTGAAACAGCACAAGTA
The DNA here is from genome assembly GCF_951394365.1 of Tetrao urogallus. Lineage (NCBI taxonomy): Eukaryota > Metazoa > Chordata > Aves > Galliformes > Phasianidae > Tetrao > Tetrao urogallus. The sequence goes on from NC_136817.1 coordinate 56,535,605, forward strand.
CTGTACGGAGAATTTGTCTGGAGTAGAAGAAAATAATTAATTTAACTATATATCATGCTGCTTTAATTTTGAGTGGCATGCATGTTTATGGAAGAATTGTGTGTTTCAAAGTGAGTACCCGAAACTGTTATGCTTAGGATGAATGTTCTGATTGTTTCTCAACAGAAAGTTTTTGAGCTACAGAGGATTTTGCGTTTGCACAAGTTTTCCTGTCCATTTCTGGTTAATGGTTATCCTTTGTGTTGCTATGCATTGAAGTATAACCTGGGTAAATCATTATCTTTGCACCTTGAGGAAGTAACTATGGGCTTTAATGTTTTGAAGATCCTTGTGCTTTCTGTCCTGAGGTGGGGTGGTGAATGAGAATACTTCAAGCATTAAGACTGTGCTACCTATTAAACTTAAGCTGTGATCTGTAACTTTTTTTTCTTTAACAGAGAGGAAAAAATTAAGGAATTTGAAGGAGGAGTTGGAACATTTCATTCATTTTAAAAGAAATGGTGTTTCGGTAGCAGAATTAAGCCATTTTTTCAGGTGCTTAGTTGCTCTGGGCTGCTTTGGTATCTCATCCTGTTCACTTGCTTGCTGTGTGTTTCCTACAGGGTCAGCTGCTGATCCGTTTCACAGCTTTGTTGGCACAGAAGCAGGGCTGAAGCTGGGTGCTCAGGAAGGAGGTTGCTGTGACTGTAGCTCAGTGTGCCCCACTGCTGGAGGGGTTGTTTACCAGGCATAGTCTAGAATGCTTGTATTGATAACTGCAGGCACGAGAAGTTCCTGGGGTGCGGCCAGGTGGAGGAAGGCTAAAATCATTTGGTTTTCAACAATGGGGCTGTCAACCAGTTCATGTGAGGTGATGGGAAGTGGGAACTAACAGTTCCAGATACTCTATGATGGCTGCCTATGTGCAAATACTTTGTAGGAAGCTTCAGTTATTTGAGATGCATTATCTTTAAGTTACAGAAGGTTGGTTACCTGTGGCGTGAGAAAATGTACCTTGGCACTTACCAGAGTAGTTAAGCTTAGGTAAGAATATACAAATTAAATTTTGTGAACATTCTGGGTTTGTCTCCCAATTTTTGTTTAGAAGTTTCAAATGGTAATATTACAGAGGAGAGCTTGAGAGAACAAGTTTGCAAGAGATCTGAGCCTCCATTTAGTGGTTTGAACTTCTGCCGTTATTTTTCTGGAATGAACTTTGATTGAAACTTTAAATGTCAATATTAGTTTTCACTACTCATTAAACTGCATGGTGTTTGGTTATTTTAAAATAAACACCTTGAGGGTTACAGCGGCTATAGTCTACTAGAAGTGGATCAGTTATACACAAATTGTAAGGACCTGTTTAGATAGTGTTTTTGACAGGGGAAAGCAGTTAGGTTCACATAGGTGAAAACAAATCCTGGTTGAAATGATCTCTAAAGAATATTCGTTTATGTTAAGATACCACTACAAGCTTCAGAATGTTTGTAATCCTCAGCAGTTCTAATCCCATGCAGATACATGCACTCACCACCCAAGGCAGTGTAGGACACAAGCCAACCTGCATTTTGCAGCTGCTCTTATTCCTCTCAAAACTCTTTGTAATTTTTTGGATAGTGTTTCATCCAGCTGATGGTTGTCATATTCAGTGAAATCCATTTTGGGAAGCTGCTGTCTGACAGTTTGGGGTGAACTGTTCACATGCACTGTCTCTACTTGTATTCCCACCTCAGCAACTGTTGTTATCAAGGCTATTTTACTAAAGATGAAGGCAGCCTGATCCCTTCACCATCCTTCCGCAAGTGTGGGGCACTGTACTGCGCAAGGCTTCCCCAGTTGTTACTGAAACTCACTGAGATCTGGATCTTCTACTAAAGAGCATGTTTTTGTCCCGTGGTGAATGCACTGTAGCTTCTTGCCTGTCTGTCTACATAGGTGATTTGTATCTTTTGCATGTTGTGTGATTGCTGGGAGCATCTATTTTTAAGCGTCAGTAATAACCAGACATACTGAACTGTACTGAGCGTGCTGTCGCTTCTGAAGTGTTTCAGAGGGGAGGTGATGATCACAGACCTTGTCGGTGAGCACAGACTCACAAGCTCAACTTCTTTGTGCTGATAGCTTCAGTTCTCATGTTTATGCTGTATATTTCCTTTGAAAAACTATTCTGCACAAAGGCTCTTCTAAGGCCACATGGCTTGACTGAAAACTTAAGTCAGACTTCAGCGTATCTATCCAGATCTGTTGAAGTGTCGAAGACCTGTACATCATAGAATCACAGAATAGTTTGGGTTGGAAGAGATCTTAAGGCCTGTCCTGTTCCACACTCTTGCCATGGGCAGGGCTGCCACCCAGCAGCTCAGGCTGCCCAGGGCCCCGACCAGCCTTCTACAGGAATGGGGCTCTCGCAGCTTCTCTGGGTGTCCTGCTTCAGTGGCCTCATTATGCTCTGAGTAAAGAATTTTTTCTAACATCTGACCTGAAATTCCCTTTCTTTTAGTTTTAAATCTCTCCTGCTTGTTCTATCGCTATCTGCCTGTGTAAAAAGTTACTCTCTCTCCTATTTATAAACTGCCTTCAAGTACTGGAAGGCTGCAGTGAGGTCTCCCCTTTTGGAGCCTTTTCTCTAGGCTGAACAAGCTCAACTCCCTCAACTTTTCTTCATAGGTGAGTTACTCCAGCCCTCTGATCATCTTAGTGGCCTCATCCAGCAGCTCTGCATCTTTCTTGTGCTGGGGGCCCCAGGCCTGGGCGCAGTACTCCAGCTGGGGCCTCACAAGGGCAGTGTAGAGGGAGATTTAATAAATCTAGGAGGACTCTTAGAATGGTAAGGATTAAATCCATTAGCATTCAGCATAACTTTATTTTAGTCATCTTTTGGAGAAATAGGATGTCTGATGAAAATGATTGGTTGGGAGAAGTAGTTTATTTTTCTTGTTGAGAGGTGATGGGGGAGTGGGAAACAGAACTCAAATCCTGTATAGCTCCTTCCTTACAAAGTCACTTGACCTTCTGGTTGCTACTAGCAGAAAAGTACTGTGTTAGATACAATGGAACTGAAACATATAGCAAGTAACAAAAACATAGCAGTTTTATCATTCTTAGTGCCTGAAGTGTTTTCTGCTTGTTTGTGTCTCTGAATGTAGATCTTTCATTGCTGAGATTCATCAGTGCTGAGCTAACCAGAGGTTACTTCCTTGAACACAATGAAGCAAAGTACACAGAGCGGAGAGAGAGAGTATACACATGCATGCGGATACCAAAAGAACTGGAAAAGGTGAAGTACTTTTAAATAGTTCTTTAAATTTAAAGATTAAATCTACTGCATTACATTATTAAAAGGAATGTTTATTTTTGAACATTTTTCACTCAAAAAAAAAAAAATCTGCGATGATTAACTTTCTGTGTTTTTAATTGAGAGCAACTCATTGTTGTTAACAGAAATGCACATAACTAGCTTTCAAGTCCAGATGATGGTATTTGGGTTAATTCAAATACAAAGATGTCACTTCAAGGAATGGTCAATCAAATTAAAAAATTTACTGTAAAATGTAATTATTCACTAAAATACAACACAATTGTTTTAGCTAATTTTTCAGTCTGAAGATACGGTGATGGTTGAATTTGTCTTAGGTTTTTGACTTTCACAGCCATCTGTTTTGCTTCTGGCCACTCTTTACCTCACCTTCCTTTCCTTCCCGTTTTCCAAGTGCTGTAGTCATTCCCATAGATGCCTTCCTGCCACTTCTTTTCTGTATGCCTAAATGTAATTCTGACCCTGCAGAAGTTCAGTATTCTGATGTAGAAGAGAATTTCGTTCTCACCCATTTTGAAACCCTCTAGGAGAGGATGTCAGATTTGAGAGACAGCCAGAATATGCTCAGTGTAAGCAACATTGGTAATAAAGCCATCTAGGCTGCATTATAACTGTATTGTACTCCATTATTAACTGTATTACTGAAGAGTAATGCTGTTAAATTTCTCAAAATCTCTAGGTGCAAAGTTGTATGGTAAACCTAATCTAATTAACAGTAAGCTATATTGAAGTAGGAGACCGGCTCCATGACTCTTCCCACCTCCCTCCCTCATCTTAAACACACAATTTATTTTTCATGAACTTTAGTGGCTGTTGAACCATTCTGAGATTTAAATTAGCTTGTAATCTGGCAGTGAATGCTTCATGTTTCTTGCTAAGATAGCATGTGGTGAACTGCTTAGCCTTTGTTCTCACTAATTCAGAGCCCATGTGGAGATGGGAGGGTAGCTGAGTAGAATAGCTTGAAGTAGGAGTAGAAAGTTCACAGAGCAGCAGAGGAAAAGTCTGGCTCCTGTTGTCCATGCCTTGCATAGCCCTCGAGTATCATTAAATTTATCCTTGGTCTGTGATGAGACCTGGTTTTACAGAATTAAATCCATCTCCACTGTAATTATGGAGGCTATTATGTGCAGTCCCTAAGCCACAGAAATTATTCTGAAGGATCATCACCATATGTTTCCAATAAATTTTTTTAACTTGTAAGAACAAGCAAAGACCAACAGTCTTGTATAAATAAGGTTGATGTTCTAAGTAGTGAAATTCATGAGATTTTTGCACGGTAAATTAGACTTTATTGTCTGTTTTGAATGTCAATGGAAGAGTATGAAACTGAGCAATAAACAGATAGATTTAAAAAGTGATGGATGTCTTTTTACAGCGAGAGATTATGAAATAAATTTGTTCTTTGCTTGGGCTTAATCCAAGTTAGCTCACATTCTAGCTATAACAAATTGAATAATACTGAAAAAAAAGAAAAAGTATGCTGCCAAGCACCTGGAAAGCAAATTAAATGGTGTGTAGACCAGCTATTGTACGAATCACTCAACTGATGTGAAAGTCTGCTTAATTTAGAGAAAGCATGTGAGACAGTAGGAAAGGAATGGAGGAATTATCTTAATGACTTGTATTGTTTACTACCTGGCAATGTAATTGCAGAGTAATAATGTAAATCATAATCAGCTAGAATGAGAATAAACTGGAATAAAATGTATCCTCTGATATTAGGTGAATACTTGATATTCTTTAATGTGATTTTATTAGATATGGTTTTTTTTGTTGTTTTTTTTTTTTAACATATGCTTCTAATGCCAACACACTAGGACTTAATATTTAGGTAGAATTGGGGTGCTCAGAGTCCCATTCAGGAGATTAGACTTAGATTCACAAAGTGGAGGGGAAAAAAAAAAAAGAGGAAGGAACATCCAGGGAGAATCAGTTATATAACAGCTTTTTAATTACAGAATTTAGGTCTAGTTTAATTATCACAGAGTAGGTTGACCTATGCCCACAATTAAATGGCTTTAACTGCTTTGATAAACTGAGGAAGCATTTTAACTGAGGGCAAGTATGTAAATTTACCTCTTCATATTTCATATTCCTCTTCGTATGAAAGAAGGATGCGTAGTCCCCAAAGGGAAGTATCATAGCTGTAATTAGGTGTGTAATAGAAAACCAGCAAGGTAAAATCTGCTTTTTTTAGAGGGAGGAAAGGACATATTAAAAGACATACACATGGCAAATGGTTTTACACATGTATACAGCTTTAGAGGTTTGTTGGTTGTTTTTGTTTTTGTTTTTTTTTTCCCTGAGGTTAAAACATTAACTTCTGTAAACTTCGAAGGAAGTCACTGTTGGAAAACAAGCTGCAGTAACATCTAAATGCAATTAGTGAATTGTGGTTATCTGTATAGGACTTTGTTTGGGCCTCGTGGAGCACAATTTTTGATGAAAGTCTTCCGAGCATATATAGTGTTGTGCTTATTTGGTTAATTGAAGTAATATGTATTTTTCATACACAATATAATTCTGAATAAAATTCTTGTAACTCTGTATAACCTACTAACATCTGTTTTATTTTTATAATTTAGTTGATGTTTTTTGGAATCTTTCTGTGCCTGGATGCTTTTCTGTATATATTCACCCTGCTTCCTTTGAGAGTTTTTCTGGCAATGTTCCGATTCATCACTTTGCCTTGCTATGGATTACGGTAAGTTGTTTCAAGAGAAAGATGTTGATACACGTAAATAACGTTTCTGTTTATCTGAGTGGTTAACTTTATGTGCCTTTCAGTGCTGTTTAAAGTACTAATGATTTCTTCCACTCTGAAGTAAATTAACAGTAAATTAATGTCTCTTAAACAAATTTAGGTTAATAAAGAACATACCCCTTGTAGTTTTGTTCTTCTAATATCTGTTTGAACAGTATTTTAGCAATTGTTTGATTTTTGGAGTTGATGACTTGACCATTGTCTTTAACAGACTGATATTGAAAGAAAAGTTTTGATTTTTACGAGAGTTTTTCTTCTTTCCGCGGTCACCTTTTCCCAAGGGGTCCATGTATAAAATGGCTTTCTTTTTTTCCTTAAGAATCTTGGAGAGCAAGTGGGATGGGACTAGCTAGATAGAATATGTTAAACTTTAGGAGTTTTGACCTCTTGTGGTTTTTTTTTGTTGTTTTTTTTTTTTTTTTTTTTTTTTGCTTAGGTCAATGGTAAGGAAGTTGCTAATTTGTAGAATTTCTATTTTACCTTCTTGGAACAGGAATAATAATTTACAAAAAAATGGGACAGAATTAATTTCCATGGTAAAAGTTGGTACTTTAAAGTATACTTTATGACAAAAATCTTAAAGTGTAACCTAAAAGTAAAGGAATTTTTATATTGATGTTATAATTTTTCCTTGAATAAATCAGGGCTTCATAGTTTTCATTGTGGATTTCCCCACGCTATAATTTGGTTTATGGCTGCCAATTCTTTATTTTGATCAAATTGATTCCATTTCTGTTATTGATAGTCCTTCATGTGTGAAGTGCTTTTAGATGCACAGTTTAGAATGTATCTTCTGATTAGAAAGAAATTGCTTCTTATTGCATTAAAAAATACTAGTTTTTTTGTTCTGAGTTGAAATGTTCTTGGGTACTGCTTAAAACAGGCACTAGGTGGCAGTCCCTGATATTGTGTTCTGCTGTTAATTTTGAGCTGAATCTTATATTAAAATTGTCAAGATTTTCCTAGCAGTGTAAAGAACCATCTGGCTGCTGTTCAGTTTCAAATCAAATTATGTGCCTACTTGTGTATTTCTGTATGCTATTGCCAAAATACTAAAATTCTTGTAAATGTAATGGATTTTAACATACTATTTGTTTTTTTTTCTTATTACTTTTTAAAACTTAGTAGTTCTCATTTATAAATTTAGTTTGCTTTTGACAAATGAATTTTCTGCTTTTCTGAAATGCTAATTAAAAAATTGAAAGACCATTTGCTGGCTTGGACAGTGTCAGTGTCCTGACAAAGCAATGATCAGAAGACCAGAGACCTACAATGTTAAAATTTAGTCTGCTTGCCTAACTATATTCTTAGTGCGAATGGCAGGATAGGATGCAGTTTGATCAGTTCAACTTGAATGTGTTAACTTAAAACATGTGTCAGGTAAGATTCAGTGAGACTGAATGAAGGTTTGATTATGGTAGGAATTCCTGAAAAATTTTCTTTTGTGTCAGTTTCTTCAAATGTTTATGGAATTTCTTTCTTTAGAATCTCTTTTGTCTAAGTCATTAATATATTAAAAATGTTTTTTATTGAATAGTTCACGCTTGATTTAAAGTATGTATTGGAACCTTCAGATACTAGAATGATTAATTTCCAAATACTCAGAGTATGCACTTTTTTTTTTGTTTTTCTTTCTACTCATTCTGATTTGATTTTGTTAATGTTAAAACTAAGATTGTATCTTTTGCTTTTCTAGCTCAGGAATTTTTTGCGTGTGTAAATTGAGTTCAGTAGGAAGAATGCACCTATAATTACAAAAGGTACTTGAAGCAGGTGGCTGGTTATCTTCTAACATGTTCATCCTCACAAATGTGTGTGATTAGTTGTTTTTGAACCTGCCACATCATATTCCATTCTGTGTAGTAAATAAAAGTGCTCCTCCCTTCATCTTGACTATTTTCTCAACATCGTAGTGAAGTGACTGAGCAGTGAGTGTTGTCAGCCTTCCTCTTTTACTCTTCAACTTTTCTGTTTCCTCATAACAGTGTAGATGAAGATTATATTACCCTTCACTTCTTTACAACAATGAAAATACGTTCAAGTTAAGGTGTGTTAATTCCTGTCTATAGAGTTGTCTACAGAACTGAAGTGTAGGGGGAGTGTTCTATAGCTTCCTATGCATTTTAATCTTCTATCAAAGAAAGCTGAGAGAACAGAGTAAATGAATCTTGTAGTTTCTCCTTTTTTTGCCTGGACCCTGCAAGTTGGTTCCATTTGACTGCTAAATCATCCCTTGGTCTTTCGAGTAGATTTAGCTTCGTGTATTTTCAGAGCTATAGTGTTGCTAGCATAGCTGTTTTAAAGACTCAAAAAATCTGAAAAATTCAATGACAAGAATCCAAGATTCTGTCATAAATTTAGCTATAAGCTGCTGGTTAAATCATTGTAGTCTAACTGGCAGTGGCTAAGTCATCAGATTGAGGTGGTTTTGGTAGGTGGAACTTCATTTCTCTTAAGCTCCCTATATGATGGCATGATCTTTAAAAAATTAACATCTAACAAAAAATAAATTGCAAGAGCAGTATTTTTAAACTACAAAATAAAAGCTCTTGATACTTTCTTCCAAGTAGTGGAAAAATTCTCAATCTATGCTTTTTGAATCTTAAAAGCTAATTTCATTTGATTGAAATACTTTCTGGAAACTTAAAAGTATGTGCTTTGTTGGAACAACGGATCTAAGACAGAGTGGACTGGTGTTCTTTTCAGATTCAGTCCTCACTAGGCTTCTAAAATCACTGTACCTGTGGTTGAAAGGTGTGGTTTCTTCTTACAATTCAGACTTTTTAACACCTCACACCTAGGTATTCTGAGCAGATTGATGTCTTTGCTCATTTTGAAGCACCTCAGTAGAGCTTACTTTTCTGTTGTTTTTCTTTTTAAACGCGTTGCATGTCAGAAAAACCTTCTTTGGGAAGATGGGAGCACTCTTCTGTGCTGTATGAAAAATACTCTGATAGGAAGGCCAAGTTTAGTAAAAACTGATAAAACTCCCGATAAGTTACACAAAGATGCTTTTACATCTTACCCATAAAATAAGTAAAGACTTTTGCTAAAAAGGTGAGATTTACTGGAATTTCTGGCTTTCTGAAGAAAATACAGAAGTTACATATGATTCTTCTTACACGAAGAATGATTGGGAAGATCTTTACTTGTCTTCCATATTGAAGTGGAGTTGTAGGTCATAAATACACATTCTGTTTTCTTTTACTGTTCTCCCTTCTCCCAGAAAGGATTGAATTTAGATTCAGTTGGCAATCATATTGTTATACTGCATGTACCTCTTCATTTCCCACTGCGCTCCTGTGAAACCACAGATGTACGCTTTTCAGTAGGAAATAAATGAAGGCATCATTACTTCCAGAAAGAAATTGCAGGAAGAAAACATCTTAGGAAAACAAAAACCACACTGGTATTCTCATTATAGAAATAGTTCATAAAGAAATGTAACCTGTGTTACACCGTCCTAAGCCTGATGTTTTTTTTTTAAGGGCTAGATTTAGCTGTTAGATACCTAAAATTCTTACTGTCTGCTTAAGCTCATGTTGAAGTAACGCACCTTTCCACCAATATCTGTGACTTTTTACCAACCAAAATGGGCTGGTGCAGTCAGTATTTTCTGTAGTAATCTATCAGATCAAATATTCCTTTCTCCTTTCCATAACAGTGCATAGTGTAGCAACATTACAACCTTCTCTTTCTTTCTTTCTTGTAAATCAGACCGAAGGAAAGAGCACTTTCACTTCCTTTATAGGATGGAATGTGATGTCACAGGGATTCCTCTTTGGTGAGTAAATTCTGATTTTCTTTTTCCTTTTATGCTGTCGGCCAATTCACACATCAGCATGTAATCAGTAAAAATACTGGTTACAAATGGATAGGGTAGCTAAGTTAACTAGCATACTTCAAAGGAGGCACCAACAGTTGTTATTCAGTACTCGGTAAATGAAATTGATTTGGTGCTATTTGCGGTATTATATTTTTGTGTATAGCTTCACTACTGTGTGGAAATTGGCTGTAATCACAATCGGTCTAACACTCTGTTTATACAGAGTGCCTGTGTTCCAGTTCGGCCCAATTTAAAATAGCCCCTGCTGTACTTCATTTACAGTGCCTTAAGCTTTTTATGTTTATTCGAAGTAACAGTTCAGTCATGCTTTTAGCTGTATTTTACCTGAGTTTCAAGCAGTTGAGTTGATTTGGGTTTTTTTTTTTTTTTTTTTTTTATAGCACTTCAGAGATTTTGGAGAGGGTTCTGAAAGTTTCTTGCCAGCTATCTCAGTAGTATTAGACTTCAAATTAATTGCCTGTTGACTAAAATACAGTGCTTTATTTTATGTTCTTATACCGACTTCACTTACAGTTTCATTTTTAATAACAGAATCAAAGCTTAATGAAAGCTAATTTTAGTTGTCACTTATATGAAACCTCTGTGTTTTTTTTTTCTAATTTGTTTTGAGGCAGCTCTCATCGGGGCCTAACAGAAAGGTTGGTTTTGTTTCATTCTTAGCATGGTTTTGTGCTGTGTTGTGTGCATGTAGAGGATTTCTGTTGTTTGAGAGATGAAATATCTCAAATTTAATTTAGTCTTGGCCAACTTAGCACTCTGTATATTCAAATCTTCAACTGGAACATAGTTTTTTGTCAGCCCTGAGTCTGTATATCTCAACAGTCTTATGACAGTGAAGTCCTGCATACTGCAAACTGCATCTTTTTTTTTTTTTTTAATCTTCAAACTAAGTATTAGAATTGATCAGCTTAGTTGTTGCTTTTTTTCTGATACCAAGCTTAATTCCAAACATAAGCACAGTTGTAGGAAAATAGTTGCAATATTTCACTTTGCTCATTTTGCAAATTTTTTGGGGTGTGCAAGTATATCCTTCAGACAGACGTGCTTGGGTTTTCTTTCCCCTGGCGTCTTCACTGCTTCATGTCAATCAGTTCAATTCTTGTCAACTTCCAATATCACCGTTCATCCTTAAACAACACACTGAAGAATTAAGACTTTGGTGTCTAAATATATGTGTACTAATACATACCTCAATGGTTGTCTGAGTTTGAAAAATGAAGTTGTTATTGAATAAAAGATAAAGTTAGAAAAGATTTGCTCTAAAATACTCATTTAAGCTTGTAACCGCAGTGCTGAAACAGTGTTTCATTAGCCAAACAAGCCAATTCAAGTGACAGGTTTTTTAAGTTGTGTGAAATAGAATAATGTGTCTAGGAATAAATATTATTGTAGTGTTACTAATATATTCATGTGCAGGTGATTACATTCATGATTTTTTTTTTAAGAACCTGTAAGATGTAATAATCCATCTAAAGCATTGTTGCAGCTGTCGTGTAGTCACACGTTTACATTCCTGTATTTGTGACATCAGTTTTGGCAATTGTATCCAATTAAGGTGTAGTTGTTTAGGGCATCACAAATTACATCGGTGATGCTTTAGTAAAGGAACCAATTAAAAATGTAGTCATTCTGTTGGACATCTTCACACTGTAAAGTTGAATGGGATAAACTTACTGATTTTTAAAAAAACAAGTCTCTGAAAGGTGACTAGTAAAACATAAGCACTTGTGCTGGTGAAGGATGGGGGGTACCAGTGGTCATGAAATGCAAGAGTAAATAAGTCATAGGATATAATAATATACAATTCTGCAGTGTTACATTTGAAATAATGTCTGCAGAGTGCTTGTGCATCGCATGCTGAAGTAATCAATCACATAGACAAGTATACTTGTCTGCAGATTACTCTATAAACATATGGTTGACATCATAGTGAGAAAGTTCACTTTGTGTTGTCAGTTGTTGAAAGCAGTTGTTGAAGATGCTACAGACAACTGTAACAAGATTCTCAGTCGGTGTTTTCTATATAGTAAGAAAAACTTCCTGATTTTCCTAGGGTATACTTCTATGTTCCAAATGGTTTAACCACTTTAAATAGGGTACAAATGCACTGAAAGCCTGAAGGTATTTCACTTATTTAATAACCTGAAAGAAAAATACTGTGAAATCCGAATTAGAGGTTGTGGATGCCCCATACTTGGAGGTGTTCAAGGCCAGAGCCTGGGCAGCCTGGTCTAGTTTTAAATGTGGAAGTTGGCAGCCCTGCCTGCAGCAGGAGGGTTGGATCTTGATGATCCTTGAGGTCCATTCCAACCCAAGCCAGTCTGTGGTCAGTTGAAACAGGCACAGCCACTACATTACCACTACATATGGGTAACTTCTCTCCATAACAAACAGTCATTTTGATGCTATGATTGAACCTTATTTTTTCCAACCAGTAGATGGAGACAACTGGTGTATAGTATCAGATAGGCAGACCTTGAAAAAGGCAGTCAGTTTGATTTTCACTGGTCTGAGCGAATTGTGTCACAACAGACTTCCACACCACACTTTTCTTCACTGGGTTTTACGTATATCAGGAAATAGTCTTGACCTTTTGGATTTTCTAACACGTGAAACAAATGTAAATTTCTGTTTCTAAACTTTACAGGGAAAAAAAAAAAAAAAACAACCAAACCTGTGTAGCAATGAAATTTAGTTGTATTCTAATTTGATTTTAGTTTTTCCTATGCAATGACAAAGTAACCTGTCCTGAGTATTTGTAAAGGAAGCTGCTTTATCGTGGTTTCACTTCCAGTTGTCTCAGATACAGTGTGTTCACTCTGTCTGGAAACAGAGCCTGCTGTGGTGAAGGAGAGGCAGGGAACGTTTGCATGCCACATCCTTATATTAAAGTTAGTAACAGGAGTGTATATCCCAAAAGTGTGCATTAGTGCAGTTATATTATTTGGGAACCTAAGTGTTGTTTCAGCTGAGATTTTTTTTTTTTTTTTTTGGTCATTTACTGGGCGTAATAGTAACAGTAGCCGATAGGCTGAGGAATTTGAACATGTTAAGTACTTGCTGTGGAATGGTAAGTGCCTGTGTGTGTCTTTCTGTGTAGTCTTGGTTTGTGGGAGAAAGTTTATCTGCAGGTTTCGTTGTGAAGGAATGCTTGGATTTTCAGCTGCAATTCATGGAGTTTGAAGGATCACCTCATGTTCAAACAATTCCATGTATCCAGTTTTGCTAGTGAAACAATGTAAAATTTTGTGTTACGGCTAATGGAAAGAATGGATAAGCTTTACTCTTTTTTATAAAGGGACTTTGATATCTGAAGATGTTTAAATTAAAAATGTGATGATTCCTCAGTCTGGTCTGTACTGCTAAACATGAGAACTTGAGGTTTAGCCTAATGAAGCTGTGAAATTGAAGAGCATGAGTTACAGCAAAAAGTATTAGAAGTAATAATGGGATAATAGTAGGAAATAAATGAATGAGAGGACAGATGTATCTTATCAAGGCACTTTTGAAGGACAGTCCTAATGCTCTGAAACTGTGTGTTTACTGGTTTATAAGGTGTGAAATATTCACCTCTGTAATTAGCCGAATTATAAAGCAGCTCTCACGTGACGTTGTTTCTGGAATCAAATAAGATGAACTACATCTCAGACAAACAGACTCTCATGATATTATCTTTGAAGGGCTAAGTTGACTGAAGCAGGGACTGTGTTTATTTAATTCCCTTCTGGGATACTGATTTCTGTAGAACGATTCTGTTGTTTGCTGTTCAGTAACCAGAATGATTGAATATGAAATGGGATCGTTGTCATGCTCTTCTTTATCCATTGTTCTCCTCATTCATGAGAAAAAACACCCATAACAAATTTTCATGCAAAATCTTTCCATCTGTATTCTGTTACCATCACACACAACTGTAAAAATGTAAATGGTCGAAATGAGTTAGGCAGTTTAAGCTGTTCAGTGTTTTCTAGAATTCCATACTCCCGCAGCGTTGCCTAGTTCTTACCTCTTTGTTATCTACTTTGACTTGAGAATTTGAAAGCATCAAGGACTGTGTTGTGTATACCTTGTTCATTTTTTGACGTTTATGACTTACAGTTTGTATTGCTTAGTGTTTGAGATGGCTCCAAAAGTATTTTCCAGTATTGGTACTGAGTGTGAGCAGTGTTAATGAGTTATTGGAGACACTACATATAGACATATATGGAGGGAAAAAAAATGCAGAAAATGCTGTATGTAATGGTTGACCTAAGACTTTTTAACAGTAGATTTGAAATCGCATCAACCTGTGTGTGTTGCATTTAACATAAAGGATAGGAATGATTTGCCGTGAGTACAGATGGAACCAATCTGAACTTGATCGTATACTGAAACTGTAAGGTTCATTTCTCACTGAATACTGACTACATCATTTCATAATTGCAGGCTTTGCATTATTTCTGTATATGTGCCAAAAAGGTGTCAAATCTATTATATTTAATCCATTTACTTGATTTCCCTGTCTCTGTAGGAAATAATTACTCCCATTCTGTATTATGTTCAGAGCACACATGAAGATCCTTTTGTAAATGTCATTAGCCAGACCGGAAATTCTGCTGCTGTAGAAGTGCCTTTGTAGACTTGTACAATAGTCATGGTTAATCTCTCTCAATTAGAAACATGTTAGCTGTAGGCTCTAGGTTGCTTGCCCAGACAATATAAAGGGGTCTTTTCAGTGCATAATGAAAGAACGTTGGAACAGATTTTAAATGCTGGGACTTTCCTACGCTATTTGCTTTCTGGACAGTAGTTTTCTGTAGTCAGCCTGTGCAGTAGTTTCTTGTACTGAACTGGGTTAGAAATGCTGAGAGGCTCTTCTGTCATCAAGCTGATTAAGTTGAAATTCTGCAGATATTTTTGTGTGTTTCTCTAAATATCTGCTTTGAAAAAGCAGTGTCAGTGCTGCTTCTCTTGAATGAGAAGTACAGGTTACTACACAACTTCAAACAGAAGATGGAGTATGTTTTATGTTAAAACTTCAGAACTGTTGATGGATTGTTACTGGAATGGTTTTTAGGTACTTGCCTATTACAGCAAGTGAGAAACTAAGTCTAAGTTACAGTGAAGTCTGAAAAGTGAAATTCTATGACAATGTTATTTGAATGCACTCTGTCCTAAAAAGCTTACTTCCTGCAAATCACAGCAGTCAAGTGTAGTTCATTTGACCCTTTGGGCAGCTTTTTTCTAAAACGGTGGTGGTATATATTCAAGTGTACCATACAAAGCATATTTTCAAAATGTCTTCATCTTTAGAGTTCAAGTTGTGTGCAGTTTTGGCTGCACTTTCGTAAGGTATTATTCTCTTGATTTAATTTTCAGAAGGATATCACTTCTCCAAGTGTAATTGTACTCTTGACTACGTTTGTAGTTTGTCTTCCCCGTGATGGTAGCTGTGTGTATTTGCATCAGTTTCTCATGAGATTGCTTTGATGGTTGGAAGTCATACGTAACTGTTTGGATCTTTTTTGAAAGCAGCATTATATTTGTTAATGTATTCAAACTGTTTAGAAAGAAGTGACAGAGCATTATCTGATCTAAGATAAGCTGATGGCTGAAAAATGCAGAAAAGGAAAATTCGTAGCTCAAGGCTAACTGGTTCCAACTTCTATGAAATGTGAACTTCAGTGAGTTTGTGTATCTAAAAATACATGCATTTAACAAATTAAGTCTCTTGGTACATGATTGTCACCCTTCTGATTTAATTTGAAGATTTTTCTAAAACACGTTACATCCCGTTAGTACTAACCAAAGTAAGTAGACAAGTAAATACCACCTTGCAATTTCATTATGCAAATGGCTGGCATTGTGGCACTTGAGGTAGATACCTGTTCTTACTGAAGTTCTAACTTACAGCATGAAATTGTATAGTGATTCATTTAGGTTTCTGGATTGCTGTGGGAATGTAGGTGGTAAACTTCTGAATTCGGTAAGGATTCACCTCGAGCTATGATGGAAAATTGTTTGGTGTCTGCTGCAGACCTTATGTCTAAAAGAAGGAATGGAATTGCAGATAAAAACTGTTCTTCAGCACCTGTTTACTATGTTGAAGTTGAAGATACCTACTTGATTTATTTTTCTTTGGGTTATGGCAAATATAATTTGTATAACTGAGGAAGTCAAAATGATAAGTACAATAAGTACAACAAATATCAAGTACAATTGGCTGAAAGCAGACCAGTGAATTAAAGCCAAAGGTCATTCAGGCAGAAAGTAATTAACATGTCGGGACTCTTGGCCGAGGACGATAATATTCTGAGTAAATGGACGTGACAGATTAGGCAATCCTGTTCAGGAGTATGATGCATAAGTGTTTATCATGATGATGGTGTTCTGTATGCGTTGGGAGTGGAATAGACTACATTGAGATGCATCCTTACTAAATGGCTTTGGTAGATTCATACTGACTTGCTATCATTTGTATATTATGGGTGTATATGTGACCCTTAGTGAAACTTCTTGCCCTTTGTATTTCAGCGATAGACGTTTGCTGCAACCTGCTCAGGTGTGCGACATTCTCAAAGGAGTGATATTGGTCATCTGCTACTTCATGATGCACTATGTTGACTACTCTATGATGTATCATCTTATAAGGGGGCAGTCTGTCATAAAGCTCTACATCATCTATAACATGCTTGAGGTAAGAATTTGAGCATCAGAATATCAAGCATGTTTTCAGAATGCTTAAAAAATACTGGTGTTATGATATTTGTATGTAGAGTATGGCACGTTTCATCCTCCCAAATGCACAAATGCTTCTTATATACAACCTAAATGTAGTGGAACAGAATAGTTCATGGAAAAATAAATTTTCTAGATGATGTTTCGTATTACCTAGATCCTGGAGCTTATGGAGATGTTTAGATAAATGAGAATTGAGAACTCTGGTAGAAGGACAGAAAATCAAAAAGCAGAATGTACAACATTTTGAGCTTGTTGATAGAATTAAAGACATGATTTGAATTAGTGGTAAGATTGTGAGAGAGAACAGAGAAGAAAGATGTAGGAAAACAGAAAATCTGTTTTTTATTTCTTGATTATAGAAGTATAGCTTTCATTATATGTAGTAACACATGTTGCTGCTTAACCTATCTCAGTACTGACTGACAGACAAAAATTGGAGGATGCATGGGTAAGTTGAATGAATCTAGAGAGAAAAAAAAAAAATCTGGTTTGGGACAATAAAATGAGGCATAAAGAGAAACCCTGAGGGGGGAAAAAAGAATCTGTTCTGATGTTAATGTAAAGCATGAGATTTTAATTGCGATTCGGTGATCAGTGATTCACCAAGTAAACAGTGCCTTTATAGCTGAAATCTTATCTCCAATCTGCAAACATAGCGCATGCTAGAGCCCTATGTAGTGATACAACCTCTTAGGAGGATTGTTCAGCTTTGTACATGAGGTGCTTTACGAAGGTTCTGGGCTCTCTGAATAGCATATTAATCTTTTTTTAATATCTCTTGTACCTTGGATTAGTTGGGACTACGTGCAAAATCTGTATATTTTATCTAAAATTATTTGTTCTCATCTCAAAATATGGAAAGTACTGCATGAAGAACAAATTTCTAAGTCAGCTAACCATCATACAGGCCACTTAAGATGCTTATTCATAGGGTTGTTTTTTCTTTTGATTTTAGATTTGATGACAATCATGCAAAAATCAGTAATTTGATGACAGTTTAGTGTCTGGATTGTAGTTGTGCTGGGAATATTCATCCGTAAATAGTTCTGTAACCTGTGAGAGATGATCACTTAATAGTCTTTGAGAAGCCTTTGAGTCACTTTGCTTAATGCCAGGAAGTTCAACACCAAGTGCTTACCAAGTAGTCTGAACGGAGACTGCAGTGTTTCCTGTGAGTTGGGAACTGTGTATTGTGTCCTCTTGAATTAAGAGTTGAGTTTCTTTGTTACATTTGGCAGAATCCAAAGATTCTGTCTCAAGAAGCAGCCTGGTGGTGCCCGAATTTCCTTTTCCTGTCATGGGGGCAGAAAGGAGGAAATGTTGCAGTGCATTGTCGCTATAATTATTAGAAAACTTAAACCAAACTTTGAAATTGGAAATGGTGTTTAATTTCCTTGATGTCTCATGATGCCCCCGTGTCAATACAGAGGACGTGTTTTTTGAGGAGCTTTTTTACAGCAGTAGGTTGCAGCTATAGAATCAGCAAAAAACAAACAAACAAAAAAAAATCCATGAAATCCTTTGAAAGACTTTGTTGGTTGTCAACTTTCAACAGGTTATTTATTTAGTCTACTTGAGTGAATTTCATTATGAGTCTGTTACACGAGAAACAAGCTGTTTTTAGGAGCTGTAAAATATGTGCTCAAGATAAACCTTACATAATTAAATAAAATACACATATAACAAACTTTACATCTTCACGAACTTATAAAATTAGAACGTCTTTTTAATTTAGTTAAATCACTGAGCAGTGGAGATGTTTACAATGTCTTAATGTTTTCGGCTGTTAGCGTGTCCTGGGAATATCCTCCTGGACACAAGGAGTGCCACATCTTCAAAGTATGTGCTGAATGCTCCAAGTAGGCAGCCAAAGGGGAGCATTCAGCACAATTAAATGACACTTTTCTTTTTTAGATTCAGACCCACCGGCTCCTGCTCCTTGTGAAGCCCCAGTGTGCGTTATGCTGGTGACAGCGCTCACCATGGAATTCTGCTGGAGCCTGGAGCCGGCATGTAGGGTTTAGGTAAGTCCCATTTGGAAAAGCAGACAACAATATTGTGTGATGGGTTTTAATATTTTCTACCTATAAGATAAGGAACGAGACTTCTGTAAGTAAAAAGGAAAGCAGAGTCACCATTTTGTCTGTTAAAACCCTCACAATATTGTGACAAAATCTTATGAGATTCTAAGCATTCTGTAGTGGATGTAGTCACCCAGTGGGTCATCACAATGAGCAGGAACCAAATAAGGCAGACCATCTAGACTTACGAGTTTAAAAGCCGAAAACAGTGCCGCTGTAAATATCTCTCAAACTGATGTTTTTCTTTGAACTTCAGGTTTATGATAATCCATCAGCTCAGGGTTCACTTTGTTTCTATAGGTGACAAAGAGTAGCAGTCAAGTAAATTAAAAGATGGAAGATGAAAGTCCAGCTCATTTGATACTTATTGTCAATTGTTCTTATTTAGCTATCATGTATCAGGAAATTTGAAGGAATATTGGCTTGAATAAGTTAAAACGTATAATTTCTGTTCCTTCAGTATATTTGCTGTTAGAACTCTGTTAATTAACCAAGCCTGGAAATCATGTGAAATCAACGTTGTGCCTGCAATTTATTTTTTTAGTTAAGAGGATATGGTTCAATATTTACAGGTTCTGTTCTGTATTGGTGCTTGCTGTTTTAACATGTCCAAAATTATCATCCTCCAGAAAGACAGTAAGAATTATCAATTTTGTTTATTAAGTAGAGGTGATTAGCTTTTCCTATTTTTTGCTTGATTAGTGCTAAGAGGTAAGTTCTAATTTAGCCATATATGACTTGTACTACCCAGTGCAATTTTTAAAGTGATCTTTCTTTTTTCTTGTGCAGCTTAATTTAAAAATTACTAAACTTCAGCGTATAGGCAGGAAAGAAAGTATTTCCTTGTAATGATCTTCACTTCTATCTGCTTGCTGATCAGGAAGTGTTGAAAATTGGTAGGATTCTGTGACCTTTTTTGCTGTGATACTGAATAACAAGCTCAGTTTGCTGCCCATGTTTTTCCTGTCTATTCTAATAATGCTGTCTAGAGTTTTTTTGTAGTTGTTTTTACATATTCTTTGGATTAAACTTCAGATGATTGTAGGTTTGGGGTTGTGAGGGTTTTTAGTTTCTGCCGTTTTGGGTTTTTTTTTTTTTGTGGTTTTTTTTTTTTTTTTGGCAGACTGTCTAGTTCCTCTTAATCTCTTGGTATTACATTCTAATATTTTTTTTTATTTTTATTTCTGCTTTATGCAGAAATCTGTATTGAGTATGTACCTTCTTGGAAGAAGGTACTTGCCTTGGTGGAAGAAATTATACAGCCAAACCTAATTGAAGTTCTGTTTATACTTGGGAGCTGATATTCCCTGTCATGCATTTGGCATTCACTTTTCTTTTTTTTAAGTGCAGGGGATAGAGAAAAAATGGGATGATTCTAACAACATGCATAGTTCTTTATCAGAGGACAAAGTCTGAACTGTACTTGGATTTCTTCCAAGGAAGCATTTAAGATAATACCACATGATTTCATATCATGAATACTGTTGGGAAGGTAAATTTGAGAGAGATGAGTTGCTGTATATACAAAAAGACCCATGTAACTACAAGATCAACTGGACTGATGTGTAAAAGAGGTGAAAACTCACAAATAAGTGAAAAGCTTTTTGGTTTGAGGTGTATTCACACTGGCGTAACCACGTGTTGTAGAGAATATTATTGCTGTAAGGCAGTAAAAAGTTCTTCTTGTTTAGGTGGCTGATCGTTTGTTTTCTTCATTTGGACAAGATATTTTGGATGCTCTTTATTGGACTGCTACAGAACCTAAGGAAAGAAAAAGAGCCCATATAGGTGTGATTCCTCACTTCTTCATGGCAGTGCTGTATGTCTGTATCCTTTTTTCTTCAGTAAATTGCAGAATTTTATAAATTAAATTTTGCAGGAACTACTTGGAATTATTTTTAGAATATATTTGAAAATTTAGTTCTATTCCTATATAAGAATTTATTTACTTTCAAAGTAAGGTTGTCAGTACTACATTTTAAAAACAAAGTGAAAAAGCTTCTAACTTAATCTTAAAAAAAAAAAAAAAAAAAAAAAAAAAAAGACTTTGTAGTGGTATTCCACCTGAAGTAGTGGCAGCTTTTTTAATACCTGATGACTAGTAAGATGACAAAAGTGGTATCTGCGTACTTCATGGGTATGTTGATTTGTGTTTTGTGATTATTTTGGGTCATGGGGCATTGAAGACAGTGATTTTGTTGTTTAGTGAGATGTTACAAATATGGAGCTAGAAAATATTTCATTAAATAAAGAGAAATGCATGCATACATGAAGTAATGTTACAATGAACTGCTGGAATTATAGATGATGATAAATTCTTTCAGCTTCCCACTTCCTGTGGTATCTTTAGGCTAAGTCAAATGAGTCTTCCTGGGTTGTTTGTTTTATTGTTATTTTTTCTAGATAATGTTGCTATTTCTTCTGTCTGATTGAAGTATTTCAGGAGGGAAAAAGAACCCACAAAATTGCTACATGCTGTAAAGCAGTTACATAGATTTAAGATACTGTCCTCCTGCAAAAAGGCAGAGGTTGACAGAGGTGGAAACTTTTTTGTGTTTATCTTTGGAAGCAAAATTGGAAAACAAATTTTGATGCTGTTCAGTGCTGTTGTGCAGAAAAATTATTTCCAAATCTGTTTCCTTAACCCTGCTATCTGCAGTCCTGCATGCTATTCTTATAATGGTTCAAGCAACAACCCTTAACGTGGCCTTCAACTCTCACAATAAATCACTACTTACCATCATGATGTCCAATAACGTGAGTATATAATTTTGTTCTGTAGCTATCCTAAATCTTTTCAGCAGCCTTCATTCTAGTGCACCACATTGTCTATTTTCATGTTGATTGTCTGATTTGTTTACACCAGTTTGTCATAAATAAAAAACTAAATAACTGCTTTTAAAAATTGCAGTTCGTTGAAATAAAAGGAAGTGTTTTCAAGAAGTTTGAGAAGAACAATCTTTTTCAAATGTCAAATAGTGGTATGTATGGCTGTGCTAATCGGGGAAAATGTGAAATAAGATGCAGATTATTATTTAATATTAATGTTAGAACTGCTTTGTTTCAATAAATGTGAGCACTCTGACTTGAATTCTAGGTCTTCAATTTTACTGTTTGGCTCAGTGGGATGAAAATGGAATTCCACTTCTAAGAACACAATAGCATTCTTGAGGGAAAAATATTTCCTTAAGTGGCTGGCTTTTGCTTGAGATACTGAACCAAGCTTAGTGTACAGCCAATAGCTGGTTACATACAAATTTAAAACTTAAGTTATGCTATTGAGATATCCAAACTTCTAAATCCCTGAGGCCTTTTGCATTTTCAAGAAGTTAACTTGTAGTATGCTGTGCTGACAGCGGTCCCAGAATGCACACAGTTTGACAGTGATGGAGGTGCTTCAGAAATACCTTATTAAAAATAAACAATAATGTAAAGATGACATGAAATTGTTGGCTGAAGAATGAAAGTCTTACCAAAATTACATGTGCAAGAAGAAAAAAGTGAAGCAAGCTGTATGGATCATTTTTAGAATTAGGCTACTAAATGAGAAAAAGTCCCTGCCTAGTCTGGCTGGTCACATCATAAGACTCTTTCTCAGGTCTCCCTGCTTTTCTGGTAGCATTCTTACAGTTCTAATAACTGAGTTGATAGCATCCAGCCCTGCCAAGGTGGCAGTAAAAAAAAAAACTCAGAAGAAATTTCCTAAATAAGGCTCTGTAGTTGGCTTGAAAGCCTTTTTTCTAATCCTGGATCAAGTTTATAGCATAGCTGGGTGTTTTGTCTCTGTTTCTGCACCAGGAGGTGCTCATTCTTTTTGGACTAAACAAGGAAGGCACAGAAGTTATCAAGAAAGATAACTGTATTTTAACTTGCGAACAGATGTGGTAGCAAGTTGCAAAATCTTATGTCTCTTTGGATGCTGAGAAATCTGAGTTGAGGCAGTATATTGGGGGGGGGTTGATGCAGAAGTTCTGTCTGTGGTGAAGTTTCCAGCATCCCCCTCTCAAATTTGATCAAAGAGTTTGTGGAAAAGATTGTCTAATCTAAAATGTGGTAAATAAAACCACAGAATGAATGCATATCCATTTATGTAAATAAATGTTAGTTTGTGATTGACATCTTTTTTTTTTTCTTTTAAACTAGATATAAAAGAGAGGTTCACCAATTATGTGCTGCTACTAATTGTATGTCTAAGAAATATGGAACAGTTCTCATGGAATCCAGGTAAGTAAACTAGTGGAAAAATAAAATGGAAAGCAATAAATTCCTACGCTGTTAATAATATAATGAAATTCATAATTAAATATTAAATATTAACATTGACTAGAATATAGGTTTTAATAAAACTGTTACATTTTTTTATGCTGTTGAGCCTGGATCTTTGTGGTGTATTTTGCTTGAGTGTTACTTATTTACCCAAATGTTCACTTACAAGTTTCAAACTGCAAGTACTATCCAGTATGCATAAAGGCATACTAGTCAAGATAAAGCTTTATAATGTCAGGGCTTTAGAAACTGATCCTGGCTGTGGCATTAATTGTATAGCATGATAAGTTTCCAGAAGAGCGATGAAATTCAAGGGAATTGCACACTACAGCTAAGTGGTAATGTAAATTACAGACACTGCTTTGGGCACTTGAGGATTTCTGGCAGTTGATCAAAAGTCTTGTGATTGTCATTTTGTATACTGGAGTCAAATTAAATAGTCTAACTTATTTCTTTTCAATCTTCAGATCATCTTTGGGTGTTATTCCCAGATGTTTGCATGGTGGTTGCTTCAGAAATTGCGGTGGATATTGTGAAACATGCCTTTATTACAAAATTCAATGACATCACAGCAGATGTAGGTATCATGTTTGGAATGTTGAATGCTATTTTAAGTTTACTTTGCTATTTTTTTAATATTAAAATTGATTCCAGTACAGAAAATGTAACAATTGCTATTTCCATACATTGGTATAATTTGGGAAAGCTTGGTAACGTTTTGATCTTTAAAAGTTCTTCAGAAGTTTTTTGTGTGCAAGAAACACATCTACTTCTAAAGCAGCAGGTTCAGATCCATGAACTTTTTGAAAGTATTGTGTAGCAGTTCACATAATAACCACAGTTCATATAACTGGCAGGTAACTTTGTGAAGTGGTCACTGGTTGAGTTGGGGGAAAAACAAACAAAAAAAAAAAACAAACAGATTTTGTAAGACTGCTGAATTTCTGTTCTTACATGTATGTTAAAGGTGGGATCTGAAATCAGAAGCATTTTCCACTGTCCCTGCAGCACAAAAATGAAACAGATTATCTATTAGCTTTCCAATCCTATAATTTCGTAGAACATATATTACGTAGTCCTTCCTTTGAGGTAGTAGATGAGATTAGTTTTTGTGTAGTGTGGCATGATGGTTCAGGTCGTTTGTCCTGAGCATTGTGTGAATTCAAATGTGCTTGATAAATTAGTGAAAAGATGTTAGCATTTCTTCACTGTTAAAACCACTTTTCAGGAAATGAGGTCAAAACTTGAAGTGCTATTATTTTCAGCATCCCTAAACTAGCTACGTTGTATGGTGTGGAAACAAGTTTAATAGGTGTACTTGATAAACTCCCTTATGGCAGAGGCATTTATGGATGTCCTGCTTTCATATAGAAAATTTAGAGAAGAGAAATAATGAAGTCATTGTAGCCACAAATGTAGTATGCTTCAGTGTGCTGACACAGCTTGGGATGTGGAGGACAGTAGGTAACACTTTTACAAGGCTTATTTAATGAACCTGGCAGTTCTTCTGTATGAAGATATAACGGCTTGTGTTTGCTAGATCAGACTTTGTCAGAAGTTTTGAGCACCTGCTGCGTGTTGCACTGCAAGTTATCCTTAAAATCAGTGCCTTTCTGTCTTAATGCATAGGACTGTTGTAAAAAGAGAAAGCTTCCTTCATCTTTCTGATATATATTTCTGATTTTCATGGGATCACTTGCTCAGTACATATGTAAGCTTGCTCATTTGTTTAATTTGATCCCACTGCTATCTTTCATGTACTTCAAAACAATCATGAATTCTAAGGAGTAAAGTAAACGTGATTCCTCATTCTTTGTGGTGCTGATTGTCTTCAAATTCAGTACATGCTTTATAAAGTCTCACTCAATTCTTAAAACATTGCGTCTTATTTGTTATATATATGCATAAGTTACTTTACTACAGAAATGCAGGCTTATCTGTTGAAGGGCGCAGCGAAATCTCAGAATAGTGTTTGACTCCTTCTGTCTGTACATAAATGTTTGTAATTTTACAGAAATGTTATTAATAATTCTGTTGCTTCTGTAGAGTATGCTGATGCATTAAGCACACATCTGATGTGCTGGATTTTTTCCAGGTCTACAGTGAGTACAGAGCCAGTCTTGCATTTGACCTTGTTAGCAGTCGACAGAAAAATGTAAGCCTGAAAATGAAGGCATTTTTTTTTCTTTTATTAACTATTTTAATTGATATAATGAGATATTGGAATGTATACTTAGGTGTACCTAATCAGCTTGCACAGGTAGCTAGTATGTGGATATTTGTATCATGTGTGTTAGTGCTGCTGTATGGGTTTTTACAGAACACAGACTGTTCGTGTTTTTCATGAGAACTGTTTCTGGTGTGCTGTTTACAGCACATGTTTCTTGAATGAGTCTCTATCTATTCATGAGTGCTCTGGATGGATGCTTTATTTGTTAACTTGATTGTTTGTGGTAATTCAGGTTGTTTTACTGGTAGGCTCAATTGCTGTTGTTAGGA
The DNA here is from genome assembly GCF_951394365.1 of Tetrao urogallus. Taxonomy (NCBI): domain Eukaryota; kingdom Metazoa; phylum Chordata; class Aves; order Galliformes; family Phasianidae; genus Tetrao; species Tetrao urogallus. The sequence continues at coordinate 56,561,080 of NC_136817.1, forward strand.
ATGTATTAGGTATAGCTAATACAGAAGTTAGATACCATGCGAACAATTAATTGTCAATAACATTGATAGGAAAAGTGTTTTTTAGTTCTGAATACTTTATTCCTTCTCTGGATGATCTTCTGTGCAAAATGAGTGCCTATGTGATGCAATTTGACTTCAGCATGGCTTTCAATCCTGCATTAAAGATTTCATGCAGAGTAGTTGTGCTTTGAGAGTGCAAATGTAACCATTTTTAAAGAGTTTTAAGGCAGTTATCCCCAGTTAATTATAGATATTTTAGAATGCTTTAAAACTAATGGTATGGTAGTGGCTTTTTATCCCTAATATGGGTTTTTCTTTATAATACTTGAAGATCATAGCCAAATTAGTACAAAGAGGTCTCTAAGCTTGATGTACAAGTGAGATATTGCAGTGTGTTAGGTTCACTGTCCTAATTGTTGTAGAGACTTGTATTATCAGTAGCAAGTGGAATATTTAGATTGCTAAGCTGATCTCACCGGTCGTGATAGAATTACTTTTCTTTTGTCTGTGAGCACAGATATCTGCGTTTGCTTTTCAAAATGTAAATCTGTACACTTTATCAACATTGATTCTTATGTAGAGGATGTACCAAGCTAAAACGAGATCAGTCGTTTGCATACGTAGTTTCTTATTCTTCCTCTTTTTCTTTTTTCTTCTTTTTCTAGGCTTATACAGATTATAGTGACTCAGTTTCCAGACGAATGGGTTTTATTCCTCTTCCACTGGCTGTTTTAGTAAGTTGTACCTTTCCTATCAGTTTTCTGTAAGATCTGTGTTGAGAATATGCTTGTGAGATGGCTAGCTCATTTTGATGTTTTGAGGACAGAACAATTTCCTTCAGTAACTGAAGTGATACTACAAGATTTAGTTAGTATTCAGTATAACCTGTACTGCATAGTGGTTAGAGCTTCACGAATGTGATAGTCAGTATCAGCCTTTCATAAAAAGTTGAATACATATTAAATTTGTAGAACTCATCAGCACTTGGATTGCTGCAGTGGAGTTAAAGTACATCTGTGGTTATTAAACATCTATTCCTTTTGGCAAGTATCCTCTTCATTCATTCAGAAAAGTCAAAGCAGCTGGTTGCCAGAAGGTTGGCAGTAATGTGCTGGGCTTTTTAGGTTCTTACAGGGGTCCTTGTTGTTGTTGTTGTCCCTGTAATGGTATGTTCAGTGGCTGTTTTCTTTTCTTGGGGGCACTTTACTTCTGAGCTGTTCTTGAGTATGTGGCTCTGAAGGAGCTGACCTCATCACACATAACATGAAACACTTTGTTATTGCAATTGCATGCACGTGCTGTCTGTGCTGAATTAACTATTACGCAATGTTTTCTGTAAATAGCTGCTGTGACATTACCCTGTGCACATGTAGACAAGCAGCAGTTATGATAGTGGGAGTACGTACTTTGCAAGCAAATATGTTAATTTATGATTTCTCTTGAAGACTGTCTGTGTGAATTAATTTTAAATGTAATGTTTTTCTGTAGAGATGGTGGAGGGGAAATACTATTTACAAGCTTTGCCTGTTTCTTATCCAGGATTTAAAATATATATATAATATATATAATCATAAAAATTAATAAAGCATATCCAGAGAGAATTGAAATGCCTTTTTCAAGTTAATTCAGTGTTATCCTTGATAGTAACAGCTTTTAATACAAACTGGAGTATTTGTTGTTAAGTTGGAGCTCTAACTGTGAAATACTGACATTAAAAAGAGAATTCAGGATCTTCTGTCATTCTAACATGGAATTCACATCCCTAGTCCACAAAACAAGTTTGTTTTCATAATATTCATATATTTTGAAACGCTGTAATTATTTTACCACATTAGCACTTCTTGATTATTAAGTCACTTTCTGGTTCTTGATTTTTTTTTTTTTTTTTTTTTTTTTTTTTTTTTTTTTTAGGGATGCTTTTTGATTTGTTATCTTACTAGAAATCATTGCTAGTGCTAGTA